>NC_138772.1:63784844-64384844 GCF_965119305.1 Pelophylax lessonae
TCCCACATGCATATGTGAACGCTGATTACACCGCACATGTGAGGTATCTCGATTGTGACACACAGAGAGCAATAATTCTAGCGTCAGACCTCCTGTGTAACTCTAAACTGGTAACCTGTAAAGGCTTTTAAAGGGTCACCTTTTTAGGGTTACTAAACTCACAACAGTAAAATCAGTCTGTACATACTCACTGTGGAATCTAAGGGGTTAATCATCTGCATTGTGTAAAATGGCTTTTTAATCCTGTCTTCTCTGATCCTCCCCTTCTTCCACTGTCCCCAATACATTTCCTCATAATACAGAGCCAGGGAACAAGCTGCGCATGCTCAGTTTGCTTTGCTAGGGAGTTGTTTTTTTTTTCTTGGGAGAGTGCATGTGATCAGCACAAGGCCAATCAGCACTGTCCAGACAGAGGGTCAGGGGTCCTGCTTTCTAATAGGACAGTCAGTGCAGAATGAAAACTCCTCCTACAAGCTTTAACCAGGTACTGATAGAAGTCACAAGACTGCTATATACTGCTGATGAGAAAAGGTATTTAGCAGTTTGAATTTACTAAAATAACTGCATTTCCATGTTCTGTGGGAGATCAGATATAGTGAATGCAGGTTCTGGGTTTAGTAACCCCTTAAGTACCGTAGTGTGCTAACATTCCACGGGCGTACGCAATTTTAAAGCATGACATGTTAGGTATCCATTTACTTGGCATGTGTTTTTGTGCATTAAAATGTATAAAGTGTATAGTTCTCCAAAACAATTGCGCTTGAAAAACCGTTGTGCAAATATCATGCAACATTTTTTTAAAAATGAATTTTTTTTTCTCCCAAGCCTCTGCTTTCAGAAAATATTCCATGTTGTTTGGGGGTACAAAGTAAACATCTAGTGAAAAAACAAAAATGCAGATTTTTACATGTATGTGAGAAGTGTGGAAATTGGGCAGCTGGTGGTAATTAGTTCTTCCTGTGAACAATTTATAAAAGCGGTACACACCGATTCATTATTGTTATCACACAGGGGCAGTGCACCGGATTCCAACACATTTACTCCATGTGCACCAAAATGTTGTTATATTTATTACAGTATTACCCCACTCTGGTAATGGTAAAGATTTTAAAACCGTTTTTAAATTAGAAAAATGTCGCAAGTGCTTCAATCTTTTGGCTCACCTGATTGGACACTTATAAAAACTGTCACATAGCACTTTTACCATGATTTGGGGCGACTTGTGTAAAACCAAGTAACAAAGCAATACCATTGGTAATCTGGCCTTTATGGAAGAGTGGCAAGAAGAAAGTCATTGTTGAAAGAAAGCCATAAAAAATCCCATTTGCAGTTTGAGAAGCCATGTGGGGGACACAGCAAACATGGAAGAAGGTGCTCTGTCTGGTCAGATGGGACCAAAACTGAACTTTTTGACCTAAAAGCAAAACGCAATGTGTGGCGGAAAGCTAACAGTGCACATCACCCTGAACACACCATCCCCACCGTGAAACATGGTGGTGGCAGCATCATGTTGTGGGGATGCTTTTCTTCAGCAGGGACAGGGAAGCTGGTCAGAGTTGATGGGAAGATGGATGGAGCCAAATACAGGGCAATCTTAGAAGAAAACCTGTTAGAGTCTGCAAAAGACTTGAGACTGGGGCAGAGGTTCACCTTCCAGCAGGACAACACTAAACATACAGCCAGAGCTACAATGGAATGGTTTAGATCAAAGCATATTCATGTGTTAGAATGGCCCAGTCAAAGTCCAGACCTAAATCCAGTTGAGAATCTGTGGCAAGACTTGAAAATCACTGTTTACTGCTTACAGACGCTCTCCATCCAATCTAACAGGGCTTGAGCTATTTTGCAAAGAAGAATGGGCAGAAATTTCACTCTCTAGATGTGCAAAGCTGGTGGAGACATCCCCAAAAAGACTTGCAGCTGTAATTGCAGTGAAAGGTGGTTCTACAAAGTATTGACTCGGGGGGGGGGGGGGGGCGAATACAAGTACACACCACACTTTTTCACATATATATTTGTAAAAAAATCGAGAAAACCATTTATCATTTTTCCTTCCACTTTTTGTGCACAATTATGTGCCACTTTGTGTTGGTCTATCACATACAATCCCAATAAAATACATTTATGTTTTTGGTTGTAACATGACAAAATGTGGAACATTTCAAGGGGTGTGAATACTTTTTCAAGGCAATGTATATGTGGTGGCTGCATTCGTTTTTTTTTTTTAGGCTTTTTCCTCTGTTTTCATCTGGTGATTTGGCCAGTAACACACCTCCTGTATTAGAGTGCCTCCACTCTGGATGAAGGAGCAACAGACACACCTTTGGACAGCAGCACTGTTCATCTGGGGGAGGGGAGTGTTAGATGTACTAGCAGATTTAGATACACTTACGCATTGCAGCCAAAATCCAGCTCATACTTTTTAAGCAGTAGCACAACATTTTTTTTTCCTTTTGGGTTAAAGGTTTTACATAAAAAAAAAATTGACCATTGTAAGCCCCCTGTCAGTGGTAAATGGTTTGTCTCCTTGGCCTTCTAACTGCTACATCTGTAGGACAGCTTGTTCTGTTGAAAAAAAAAAAAAACAGACTTTGAAAACTTGTGGAGCCCTTGGTCTGACTGGTACTCTAAGCACAAGACAGCTCCTTAACCACTTGCCGACTACCGCATGACTATTTACGGCGACAGTCAGCCCCTCACAGGCAAAGTGACGTAGGGGTACGTCACTAGCCTGTGAGGCTCTAGGGGGCGAGCGCGCGCCGCTGGAGGCACGCTCCCGCCCCCTCTCGTTCGCGGACCGCCCGCGCGTGTGACCGGCGGACCCGATGTCGCCGGCCACTCGCGATCCTCCGCTGTGAAGGGAGAAAGGCAGGCGGCTTATGTAAACAAAGCCGCCTGCCATTTTCCCCTGTGTAACAGCAGAGATCATATGGACCTGCTATGTAGGATAGTATTTCTCTGCTGTTACACAAACAGCCACATCCAATCACAGTTAGAAGCACGCCCCTAGGGACACACTTAACCCCTCCTTCTCCAAAAAAAGTTAACCCCTTCCCTGCCAGTGTAATTTTTACAGTAACAGTGCATATTTTTAGCACTGATTACTGTCGTAATGTCACTAGTAACACCAAAAGTGTCAAAAATGTCAGTTAAGGGGCCGATCTGTCCACCGCAATGTCGCAGTCCCGCAAAAAAAAAAAAAAAAAAATTGCAGATCGCCGCCATTACTCATTAAAAAAATAAAAATGACAAAAATCTTTCCCGTAGTTAGTAAACGCAATAACTTTTGCGCAAACCAATCAAAATATGCTTATTACGATTTTTTTTACCAAACATATGTAGCAGAAAACAAATTGGCCTAAAATGTTAAAAAAAATTTGATTTTTACATTTTTTTGGGGAATATCATATAAAAAAATGTGGAAAAAATGGATTTTTGTAAAATCTTACCGTAAAATCCTTTTCTCTTAAGCTCATTGACAGACGTAGTCCTCGTTGATTCAACACCCTCGGGTTATGCTGCCCTCTACAGGAGTAGGACTAGACAGGAAAGAAAACGTTCTGGCCACACCCTAGGGGCAGTCCCAGAGGGTATATCCTCTCACTTCCTGCTCTGGCAAATCAGTTATGTCACAAAACAGTGTTTAGAGAATTTAACCCAACCCAACTCAAAAACAGAGGGGCGGGTACTACGTCTGTCAATGAGCTAAGAGAAAAGGATTTTACGGTAAGATTTTACAAAAATCCATTTTTCTCTGTCGCTCATTGACAGACGTAGTCCTCGTTGATTCAACACACTCGGGACGTCCCAAAGCAGTACCACAAATGAGGGGTGGGAAAATGGAAAACAAATCCAATCTAGAAGGCCCAACCGGTGCCAACTAGAAGTTTCCAATGCTCATCAATTAAAGATGAGATTCAACAGAAAATTCCAACAGAAAACAACCCTCGATACAGACCACCGGTCTCCTCAAATTGCGGCCTGCAAACCTTGCGGCCAAATGAGGCATCCACCGATGCCATCACCTAAATCTTATAAAATTTTGTAAAGGTATGTACCGACGACCAGGTGGCCGCCTTACATACCTGGACCACTGATGCCTGATGGCGGAAAGCCCAGGAGTACTGAGCGCTCGAGTGAAGTGCGCCCTAACAGGGAACGGAGGATTCCGACCCTTACTAGAATAAGCCTGTACCACCGTCTGTCTAATCCATTTGGCAATGGTCGCGGCAGATGCAGGCAACCCCTTTCTGGGGCCATCCGTGATCACAAAAAGTGAATCCGTCTTACGGAATGATTCCGTAGCCTTCAGGTATACCCCGATTGCCCGAACCACATCCAAGGAATGCAACGCATGTTCCTGATGATGATTGGGCTGAGGACACAAGGAAGGTAGTACAATATCTTCATTCAGATGAAGCCTGAAACCACCTTTGGAAGAAAGGATGGCTTAGGATGAAGTACTACCTTATCCCTATGAATCACTAAATATGGGGACTGGCATGACAATGCAGCCAGTTCTGACACCCTGCGTGCAGAAGTAATAGCCACCAAGAAGGCCACCTTCTGGAATAAAGTAAACAAGGGAATCTCCCTGATGCTTTCAAAAGGAGGTTTCTTCAGAACCGACAACCAAATTAAAATCCCAGGGCGATAAGGGCGTATGGACTGGTGGAGCCAGGTGCCGCACCCCCTGGATGAAATTCCACACCAAGGACTTAATAGCCAAAGGCTTCTGAAAGAAGATTGCTAATGCTGAAACCTGACCCTTGATGGTGCTCAAGGCTAGTTTCTGCTCAACCCCCTTTCGCAGAAAGGCCAATATTCGGGTCACCGAATAGGTACGTGGAGGAATTTCTAAAGATTCGCACCACGCGATATACATCTTCCATGTGCGATAATAGACCTTGCTGGAAGTCGCTTTCCCTGCTTTAATTAGCGTAGGAATAACTGAAGCTGACAACCCTCTGTCCTTCAGTACCTGGGTCTCAATGGCCAGGCCATTAAACCCAGCGATTGTAAAGCACAATGGAAGATCGGTCCTCGAGACCGCAGACACTCCCTGAGAAGAAGTTCCCAAGGAACGTTCGCGACTAGCATGTCCAAGTCGGCCGGACCGGCTTGACGAGGCTAGCCTAGAATTTCCAGGACAACTGGAGTTCCCTCCATCTCCATCCTGCGGAGAAATCTCAGCAGCAATCTGAGATGAGGGAATCCCTTTAATAGCTGACACTGCCTTTACAGGCCGTTCAGCGCGTCTGCTGCGTCCACTGGAGCATCGTGGGCGCGCGTTACCAATCTCCGCGCCTTCGGGATGCTGTGAAGAATGCACAGATGGTGAAATCCTTGGCGAATGACTTACGTCATCACCCTGATATTGCCTGACTGGATCCGAACCAGGCTGCCCTAGAGCTATCTGGCCCTGGCAATCCGACAAAGTCTGATCGTTCTCTGTTCCCACACATTCTTTAGACACCTGATTCCTATCACGAGTGGTGATTTCTCCTGGTTAAACATTAGAGACCGAAGTCACCCGGCTAGAGGCTCCTTGGTCTGTCCGTTCAACCGGATCCGATTCTTGTGGGGAACTGATGCTAATCTTTGGAAAAGGTAAAGAAAATGATCTGTTCAGGGAACGGTAACTACCGCTCCCTGTAGTACTTACGCTGACCCAGCATTTTAACAAGAGCACACGTCTGAGGATTACCGCTGACCTAGATGCATGCCCTAATAGGGGGGTAGCATCCAAGGCTGCGTCACAGACAACCTGTAGTCCTTATATAATCTGTTCCATCAAAACAGATGTTGCCTGGGGGATACCTTTCCCCTTCAGGTCCTGGCGCAGCAATCTCGCCCATTCCGCAAATGTCTGAGAACTAGATCAAATGACAATAACTGGTCTAAAGGCTGATCCTATCAGGGAAAGATAGTGCGGGACTCCACTTCTACCTTCCGATCCACCGAATTCTTAAAGGACGAAGCGTCCTCCACTGAAAAAACTTTATTCAGTCTGGAAATAGGTGGATCCACCACTGGTGATACCGTCCATTTCTTAATGAGGGATTCCTCAAACGGATAGCGTCTAGTAATGCGCTTGGAACTAGTAAAGGTACGCTTAGAATGATCCCATACCTCTTTAATCTTTTTACCCAAACACTTGGGTAAAGAAAAAACCTTCACCGTCCTGGTGGGTCTGCTAGTACCAAAGGGAAATTCCTTTTTATTTGCCTCTGCCGGAAAAACCTCAAGTCTTAAGGTTTCCCGAACCGCACAACTAGTGCGTCCACCAATGCTTCTTCCTGAATTATGGCGGAAGCATGAACGTTCTCCTCACTGTCTGAGGGAACCTTACCTGAGATAACAGCCCCTGCAGAGGGGCCTGCAGCTGCAATGACCATCTCAGCATCTGAATCTGAAGTCTCAGACGATATAGGGGTAGGCGGGGGTCGCTTTCTTAACCCCCGTTCCTGACAGGCCATCTCCACCCGAGCCACCAAAGACTTCAAAACTGCTGTGAATGCATCCATACTCTGTGCACTGGCGGGTCCCGCGGCCCCCCCGAGGGAAACCGGTGGGGGTACCTGTGTGGCAGGGTCCATGATAATTCCAGATACTGCCCGGAAAAATCAATTTGCCAAAAAGAAATAAAACTTTTTTTTTCTTTTTTTTTTTTTCAGACCCCCAGCGCCACAAAGCCCCTCAGTGTTGCCTGCTTAGGGACCCCTATAGAGCGAGAGAGAGAGAGATAGACCCCAAAGCTCACCACTTACTGCTCAGAGTTTCAAAATGCAACTTGTTTCAGCATTGTCTAGAACAGACAGGAAGTCTTTTGGCTGGCTTCCCGGGAAGAAAGGAGGCGGCTCCGCCCCTCTGCACGCCTTCCGGCGCCTCCCCTAGCTCCACGAGGTGTTTGAGTCACCTCAAACATGGCCGCCCCCATGCTGGAGACACGAGGCTACGCCAAAATGGCGGCCTCGTGCGAACTACCAGACAATGGCGGCGGCCTGCACAGAATAGCGGCATGTCTGCAGAAGGATCTCGGCCTCACAACCCTTCACCCTCATGGTGGTCAGCCTGGTCGGCGGTACCGGACCCTGGCGGGCCGTATGTGGTCCGTGGCCGTCGGGAGGCATCTGCTTAGCTGGAGGAATGATCTGGAATGCAGTATACATATCTAGACATCGCCCTGTGGCTTCTGACAGGTAGGATACTTTATACTATCACAGTAAAGTTCTAGTACTGCCACTGACTTCATCATTTTAACATCTTTGCAATTAGATTGTCAGCTCCCAAACCAAGCCTCCTGGCTTTTTGTTCACAAAAATCACACTCAAACAGGGGGATCTGTGACATGTTATAGGATAGAGGGAAGACCCATCCTTACCATTACAGCGAGGGGCCCGCGTTCACCACAAGACCCGTCAGGGGGAAAGGGGGAACCTACTACTCACCATACCGGAACCAGGCGGGCGCCAACTCCTGACAGTACCCCTCTCCACCGAGGTGGGAAGGCTGTCGACCAGTCCGGACGCCGTGACTCATGGTCTTAGGCGTTTCGGCGAGACGTTTAACTCGCAGGGTCAGTCCCCGTCCAGTGGGACTATGTCGCGGCCAACCCAGCGTGGAGCTATGGCCTGCACGCGCTCGTAGGCTGAACTGGGGTGACCACTGGATCTCAACATCCAGCCCGTCGCCCAGTTCAGCTTTCTTGCTTGAAGATCTCACAGGAACACTGGAGAAAAAAAAAGCTGTCTAAAATATCTTTTCTAAGAAAAAAATCCTGCCAGGACCGAAGATCCCAGCAAGGTATCTAGGTCCTTACTCCTAACTAGACAGAAAAAAACTGATTTGCTAGAGCAGGAAGTGAGAGGATATACCCTCTGGGACTGCCCCGAGGGTGTGGCCAGAATGTTTTCTTTCCTGTCTAGTCCTACGCCTGTAGAGGGCAGCATAACCCGAGTGTGTTGAATCAACGAGGACTACGTCTGTCAATGAGCGACAGAGAAATATTATTTTTGCAAAATTGTCGCTCTTTTTTTGTTTATAGCGCGTGATCAGAAAAAAAAAAAAAAAAAACACACAGGTGATCAAATACCACCAAAAGAAAGCTCTGTTTGTGGGAAAAAAAAGACGTCAATTTCATTTGGGTACAGCGTCGCACGACCGCACAACTGTCCGTTAAAGACACACAGTGCCGAATCGCAAAATAGGCCCTGGTCAGGAAGGGGGTAAAATCTTCCGGGGCTTAAGTGGTTAAGATCTACACTTCTAGGCCCACTAATGCATGGCTGGTTATATCGCAATAACTCTCATATAGAACTTTTGTTTTTTTACCGCTAGTCTGTATTTTCTTGTTATACACAATCTAACTAACACGTTATAGACACCAAATCTATACAGGCGTTGCAACCCCCCCCGAGAGGCAGTTTTGACCCCATTGGGGCTTTTGGGGATGGGGGTCGGCGCTTCAAATTTCTATGCAAATGTGTTATCATATCCCCGGTTGGGATACCAGTGTCTATATCTGTCATTACGTTTCTCGTTATTATCTTTTGTAATGACTCATTATTGATGACTGTTTTGTTGCTGTTTCATTCATGCCTGTAAAAATCTTTTTTTATGGAAAACCCTAATAAAAACGATTGAAATTAAAAAACAACAGACTTACTGGCAGGATCACTTGGAGAAAATGAAAGACAGCCTAAAAAAAGAATACTAAAGCAGTCGTCACATTTAAGAATTGTAAGTTGCAATACAATAAAAATTTGCTATTGGGTCTAATATTGCTTTAATTGCCCACTATGTGTTTAGAAGCCCTTGTTCATACCGGCCATGAAGTTTATAGAAAGCTAATTGTAGAGCCAGCTGCACGAAGGTGTCCGGATGGAGCTTCTGCTTCTTCACTAGCGACTTCCCAAAGGAAGTAAAGGCATAGTTGGCAACCTGGAGATCTGAGGCCTTAGGACAGAAGAGACATTGTTAGCGCTGGTGAATGTATCGTGTGATGTACTAATAATGGAGGACATATCAATATACAATTTAGGATGTGGATCAGCACCAATCCACTTACTTTTAGGCCCCCTTCACACTAGTGCGACTTGTAATGCAATTTGGGACTGCAAAATCGCATGACAAGTCGTTCATTATTTCCAATGAGCCCCATTCATATCTGTGCGACTTGAAGTCGCACCGACTTCAAAGTAGTCCCTGCACTACTTTTGGCATGATTTTGATGCGTTTTGAGGAAAAGACATTATAAGCCCAGTCAAACTCGCGTCAAAATCGCAGCAGAAAGTCGCGTCAAAATCGCTGTGAAGTCGCACAAGTGTGAAAGGGGCCTTAATCAGTAATCTGGGAACACCTTTTGCTTACCGGTGTATAATACAAGAGAGGAATTCATAAACACGCCCCATACAGGAACCCAGATGGCTCTCACATACAGCGGCACAGTTGCCTTGCAGTTCTGGGTTTAAATCCCAACCACAACACTACCTGCATGGAGTTTGCATGTTCTCCCTGTGCCTGCGTGGGTCTCCTTTGGGTACTCCAGGTTCCTCCCACACTCCTAAAACATGCTGGCCGGTTAATTGGCTCCTTTCTAAATTGGCCCTAAGAATGTGTATGCATGTATTTGAGAAAGCGACCTTAGACTGCAAGCTCCTTGAGGGAACTGTATAAATTGGCAGCGCTATATAAATACTTATAATAATAATAATAATAATAATAATAATTGTATTACATCCACAAATCAGATTTAACCCTGCCTTGGAAAATTCATCTGATTGGCTTCTGAAAGCGGGACAGCCCATCCCACGAGGAGCTTTCTGGAATTTTTAGTGGACAGCTAAGTACAACAATAGCATATTATGATAGGATAGGAGAGATATATAGAGATATATACAGTAAACCCCCGTTATATCGCGGTTCAGTTTTTGCGGTCCCGGTATATTGCGTTTTTTTCTGTAATGCTATTTTACTAATTAAATCATTGTTAATTAAATATTTTTGTGTTTTGTCCACAGCTCTTGCTATGTCTCTCAGTATCATTTAGGTGTTTAAATGTGTTTCTATTGTTTTAAAAGTGTGTTTAAAAACCTTAAAATGCTTTGAAAAGTACAGTGACAGTTATAAAAACATGCCTAGAGTATATTTTAATAGGGTATTTCTATTTCGTGGATTTTCACTTTTCGCGGTGGGTCCGTAACGTAACCCCCGCTATGGAGGGAGGTTTACTGTAGTTTCAGATTTCGTTTATTCGTGTCTGTGACCCCATTGTGAAGATTTTCTCAAGTTTTTTTCCCTGTGACACCAGGAAAACAAATAGAGGACCCAGGTGTCACCAGGACAGGAAGTCACAGCCAAAAAGGAATAGCAATAGTTCTAGTAGGTCCTGTTAGATCGTCTTTCCTTGTGTTAAAAAGGTAATAAGGAAAAAACCTCCCCAATAGAGAGTCAGGTGGCAATAAAAATGTGGATGAGGCTCCAATCCTTTCCCTGTCTATCCAAACTTTAACTGGTTGTAAACCTCAGACATGAAATGTGAATAAAGCATATCCCTCTATAGTGTGTACTGGTCTCAATCCAGAGCACTAAGTGTCACGTCTGTCTGCTGCTGTTCCTCTGCACAAGTCATTTCTGACAAGTTTTCCTGACACCAAGAGGTAAAAAAAAAATGACAGGGGAGGGAGCTCCAGCAGATTGACAGCCACATCTCTGTGTTTGTGTGCTATGTGAGGGGGGAGAGGGGGGGGGTGTCCCCAATCAGCTCTCCTCACTGAGCTCTGCAAAGTGTAACTTCAGTTCCACATCCCCTACTTTCTTAAAGCTCAGATAAGCTGTATAAAATTCTGCACATTGAACAGCTGTAGAGAAGACAGCAGATAAAAAGGTACAACTTATGTAGGAGGATTTGTTTAATCTCTGGGTATCACCTGAGGTCAGTCACTTCACTGGGTATATGTAAGAGTTTACAACCACTTTAAGGGTGCAGTCACACCAGATGTGCTGGCATGCAATGACCAATGCAAGGTAGAGTATATACATTGTAAGAGCAATATGTAAAAGCTGATCTGCACGAGCCTAAGCTGAAAATAAAAGTAGAACTGGCCGCTACCGTTTTTTAGCACAACGTGGTGCAACACATGCAAGTGCACTGCTTCACAAATAAACATACGAGTCAAAAAAGTCAATTGAAGTTTCCTTTATAATTACAGTGCAACGCGGCGCACGTTTAACCACTTAAGCCCCAGAAGATTTTACCCCCTTCCTGACCAGGGGGTATTTTGCGATTCGGCACTGCGTGCTTTTAACGGACAATTACGCAGTCGTGCGACGCTGTACCTAAACGAATTCGACATCCTTTTTTTTCCCACAAACGGAGCTTTCTTTTGGTGGTATTTGATCACCTGTGCGATTTTTTGATCATGCGCTATAAACAAAAAAGAGCGTCAATTTTGCAAAAATAGCAATATTTTTCAAATTTTTTTTATATGAAATTCCCAAAAAAAAATATGTAAAAATCTAAATTTTTTAACATTTTCGGCCAATTTGTTTTATGCTACATATGTTTGGTTAAAAAAAAAAAAAAAAAAAAAAAAAAAAAAAAAATCGCAAAAAGCGTATTTTGTTTGGTTTGCGCAAAAGTTATCGCGTTTACTAACAAAGGGAAAGATTTCTGTCATTTTTGTTGTTTTTTTTTTTTTTTAACGCGTAATGGCGGCGATCTGTGATTTTTTTTTGCGGGACTGCGACATTGCGGCAGACAGATCGGACCCTTGACTGACATTTTTGACACTTTTGGGGTTACCAGTGACATTACTACAGTAATCAGTGCTATACATATGCACTGTTACTGTAAAATGACACTGGCAGTGAAGGGGTTAACTTTTTTTGAGAGGGAGGGGCTGTGTGTGTCCCTAGGGGCGTGATTCTAACTGTGATTGGCTGTGGCTTGGGCAGTAGGAACAATGATCAACGATCCTACATAGTAGAACCGTGTGATCACTGTTTCTACACAGGGGAGAATGACAGGCGGCTTGTTTACACTTGCCGCCTGAATTTCTCCCTCTGCAGTGGCGATCGAAGAGTGACTGGTGGACATCGGGTCCGCCGATCACACACGCGGGGGGGGGGGTCCGTGACCACGCGGGAACGGGCCTCCGGGGGCACGCGCTCGCTCCCTAGACCCTCACAGGCTAGCGACGTAGATCTACGTCACTTTGCCTTTGAGGGGCTGACTGCCGACGTAAATCGTCGTTAGGCAGTTGGCAAGTGGTTAATGCCAATGCACATGTGTTTACATGCACTCAGCACACACATTTTGGTGTGAATGGATTAAACTAAAGGTTTTGGGCTGGAGTTGGGCTTTAAGTACTTGTAATGTATGCTGCATGGTGCTTGTATGGATGGTCATGCTTATTCTCTATTTTGACTGCTTAGGAAGGCTCAAACTTGGAGCAGTTTTACAAGTTGGGAGTTTACTGACTCCAGAGTCTCCTCTCTGATTTATCCCAAAGGTGTTCGATCGGGTTGAGGTCAGGACTCTGTGCAGGCCAGTCAAGTTCCTCCACCCCAAGCTTGCTCATCCATGTCTTTATGGACCTTGCTTTGTGCACTGGTGCGCAGTCATGTTGGAACAGGAAGGGGCCATCCCCAAACTGTTCCCACAAAGTTCAGAGCATTAAATTGTCCAAAATATCTTGGTATGCTGATGCCTTAGGAGTTCCCTTCACTGGAACTAAGGGGCCAAGCCGAATCCCTGAAAAACAACCCCACACCATAATCCCCCTCCACCAAATGATTTAGACCAGTGCACAAAGCAAGGTTCATAAAGACATGGATGGGCAAGTTTGGGGTGGAGGAACTTGACTGGCCTGCACAGAGTCCTGACCTCAACCCGATAGAAAACTTCTGGGATGAATTAGAGCGCAGACTGCGAGCCAAACCTTCTCATCCAACATCAGTGCCTGATCTCAGAAATGCAGTTCTGGAAGAATGGTCAAACAATCCCATATACACACACATAAACGTTGTGGACAGCCTTCCCAGAAGAGTTCAAGCTGTTATAGCTGCAAAGGATGAGCCAACTCAATATTGAATGCTTCAGACTAAGACTGGGATGCCAGGCAGGCATCCCAATACTTTTGGTAATATAGTGCATATGGTACTAAATAAAATGTACCTGAGTATGATACTGTGCTTTGGCAAGAGCGATGTCATTTAGGATTTTCTGATCCACGGTGAAAACCAGTTCTGCGGGGTGCGCCAAGTCCCTGACCGACATAGGACCCTGCCAGGAAAAAGTGCGTGATAATACAAATATTAAAGTGGAACTTCATTCTCTCACTCAACAATAACTTTTTATTCCTTATGCTGCTAGCCTTAGTAAATAGATGGGAGGATATATTATAGATCAGGGGTCTTCAAACTATGGTCCTCCAGTTGTTCAGGAACTACAATACCCATCATACCTAGTCATGTCAGAGTTTTACAATGCTTCATGGGATGTGTAGTTCCACAACAGCTGGAGGGCCATAGTTTGAGGATCCCTGTAATAGATCCTTGTTTTAAACTTTTTTTTTTAATTTCTTCAGTTATTTTGTTTCTGGAGTCTTCATGGGCTTTTTTTTTTTTTCTTCTTTCACCTGGAGGAGGGGCTTTTTTCAGCTAAGCACAACCTCCTGCCTGTGTTCTGCCGAAAACTCCAACCACGTCACTTCCGGTGACTGTACTGCAGGAATACCTGGAGATTTAGACGAGTTGCTGTTTTCACAGACCACCGACAGCCAATACAGTACGGTACACACTATAATGACTGCACATGGTTTGTAACACCCGCTACTAACTAACATGGCAACCTCCAAGGCGGCGACCAATTTTTTTTCCTTAATAGGTGTTCTGTGTAAAGAGGCAACTGGTCGTGTACCGTACTGTATAGGCTGCCGGTGTTCCGTGAAACAGCAGCTCATCAAAATCTCCAATTACTGCTGTACAGTCACCAGAAGTGATGTGGTTGGAAATTTTGGCGAGTTGGTGTTTTCAGCAGTACACCTGCATGTCTGAGCTAAGGGCAGACAGATTCCAGGAAGTAAACTCTACATGAATCATCTGCCCTTACTTAAGATGGCTGTGGCTAGAAATGCTAGGGAGTGATGTCTCAACAAAAAGCATGATAACATGGATGGGGGGGGGGGGGGCGTTTCTTTGAATATAAAAAATGCATGGCATTGCATTTCAATCTGTAGTGCTCAGATACAGTTAAGTTCTGCTTAGGTATACCTAAATCAAATAGCAACACTTTTTACGATTTATCCTGACTCATGTGATGTGACCTACCTGCTCAGTGCATTTAAAGTGGAACTCCAGAAAAACCTTTACAGTGCAGACCCACTTTCTCTGGAGTTCTGCTATATTCTCCATCATTGTATTTATGGTATCTCACAAAAGTGAGTACACCCCTCATATTTTTGTAAATATTTTATTATATCTTTTCAAGTGACATCACTGAAGAAATGACACTTTGCTACAATGTAAAGTAGTGAGTGTACAGTTTGTATAACAATGTATATTTGTTGTCCCCTCAAAATAACTCAACACACAGCCAATAATATCTAAACTGCTGGCAACAAAAGTGAGTACACCCCTAAGTCAAAATGTCCAAATTGGGCCCAAAGTGTCAATATTTTGTGTGGCCACCATTATTTTCCAGCACTGCCTTAACCCTCTTGGGCATGGAGTTCACCAGAGCTTCACAGGAGTCCTCTTCCACTCCTCCATGACGACATCACGGAGCTGGTGGATGTTAGAGACCTTGCACTCCTCCACCACCACAGGATGCCCCACAGATGGTTAATAGGGTTTAGGTCTGGAGACATGCTTGGCTAGTCCATCACCTTTACCCTCAGCTTCTTTAGCAAAGCAGTGGTCATCTTTGAGGTGTGTTTTGGGTCATTATTATGTTGGAATACTGCAGTCTCCGAAGGGAGGGGATCATGCTCTGCTTCAGTATGTCACAGTACATGTTGGCATTCATGGTTCCCTCAATGAACTGTAGCTTCCCAGTGCCGGCAGCACTCATACAGCCCCAGACCAGGACACTCCCACCGCCATGCTTGACTGTAGGTAAGACACACTTTTCTTTGTACTCCTCACCTGGTTTGCAGCCACACGCTTGACACCATCTGAACCAAATAAGTTTATCTTGGTCTCATCAGACCACAGGACATGGTTCCAGTAATCCATGTCCTTAGTCTGCTTGTCTTCAGCAAACTGCTTGCGGGCTTTCTTGTGCAACATCTTTAGAAGAACCTTCCTTCTGGGATGACAGTCATGCAGACCAATTTGATGCAGTGTGCGGCGTATGGTCTTAGCACTGACAGGCTGACCCCCCACCCCTTCAACATCTGCAGCAATGCTGGCAGCACTCATACATCTATTTCCCAAAGACAACCTCTGGATATGACGCTGAGCACGTGCACTCAACTTCTTTGGTCGACCATGGTGAGGCCTGTTCTGAGTGGAACTTGTCCTGTTAAACCACTGTATGGTCTTGGCTGCAGCTTCGTTTCAGGGTTTTGGCAATCTTCTTTTAGCCTAGGCCATCCTTATGTAGAGCAACAATTCTTTTTTTCAGATCCTCAGAGTTCTTTACCATGAGGTGCCATGTTGAACTTCCAGCGACCAGTATGAGAGAGTGAGAGCGATAACACCAAATTTAACTAACCTGCTCCCCATTCACACCTGAGACCTTGTAACACTAACGAGTCACATGACACCGGGGAGGGAAATGGCTAATTGGGTGCAATTTGGACATTTTCACTTAGAGGTGTACACACTTTTGCTGCCAGCAGATTAGACATTAATGGCTGTGTGTTGAGTTATTTTGAGGGGGACCGCAATCTTACACTGTTATACAAGCTGTACACTCACTACTTTACATTGTAGCAAAGTGTCATACTAGTGGAATACGGTAGATTGTGCAGTTGATTGCTCACCTAGCCAAATTCCCAGAGCTGCCAATTTTAGCCTCATGCAGGAGTAGGAAAAGAAAGCTGATGAACACATTATCTATATTATTGCTTGGAAACAGTATTAAAAGCCCATTGTAAAATTCAGATTAAAACCAGATATTCGGCAAAGACACAAACACAGACAATAGATACTTATACATAAACTGTTTTACCAGCCAATTCTGACATGGGAAGGCCTCATGCACACAGGGCATCGGTTTAGCCCTCTGAACAGCTTTTCTCCTGGCAGTGCTAAAAAAGTGCATTTTGCACACAAATGTAGGTGCATCAAGCATTTGATTGTTAATGGTTTCCATTAGCCATAATATATTAACGTTCAAACACTAGGTGTCTAGAGTTTAAATGCGTTTACACGTGTTTAGGCATATCTAGCATTTGTTCTGCTCTTTAGCTCTTCTTCAGAATCTGCCTTTGTGAAGTTTTTTTTTCAGCCTTTAAAAGATCACCTTTTAATACGCCCGTAAACAGCTGTGTGCGCATGGACACATTTGCTTACATAGGAGGTGCTTTTACAGGCAGAAAAAAAAAAGCCAAATGCCTTTAAAAAAAAAAAAAAAAAAATAGATTTTTGACTTTTGACCCCTACAGGAGTAGGACACTAGGCAGAAAAAAAGTCTCGCTACAACAATGGGCAGTCCCAGGGGGTATACTCCCTCTCTCTGCTATAGGCAACTCAGTTTAGTTACAAGCAGTCAGAAGAATTACAACTCCACAGAGGGTGGGTGCTGGGTCCATCAAAGAACATCAGAGAAATGGATTTTACGGTAAGTCAAAAACACCATTTTCTCTTCCGTTCATCGACGGACACAGCTTCAGATCTTCATAACCGTTGGGACGTCCCAAATGAGGGGTGGGAACACCAAAACAATTCCCAAGGCTAAACAGTAGCCTACCATGCAACAGGAGCTCAGCCAAAACAGCTGGAGCCCACCTGAAGGAAAAAAACAATACACCCTCAAAGAAGATCAGGTCCTCTAAACAGCAGTCTGCAAAACCTTGCGGCCAAAAGAAGCATCCGCACATGCAAACACATCCACTTTATAAAACTTTGTGAAAGTGTGCACGACCGCCTTGCAAACCTGCATCACTGATGCCTGATGACGGAAGGCCCAGGAGGCACTCAGAGCCCTAGTGGAGTGCGACTTAACAGGGAAAGAAGGAACTTGACCCATGATGGAATAGGCCTGAATCACAGTCTGTTTGATCCATCTGGAAATGGTCACAGAGGAAGCGGACAACCCTTTACGAGGCACATTCGTGAGCACAAATAGTAAGTCTGACTTCCTGAAAGACTCCGCAGCTGCCAGGTACATTCTAATTGCCCGGACCACATCCAAGGCATGCAAGGCAATTTCCTTCGGATGTTTAGGTCTGAGACACAGGGAAGGAAACACAAGGTCTTCATTCAAATGAAAATCAGCGATAACCTTTTGAAGGAACTGCGGACAGGGGCAAAGCACCACCTTATCTCTCTGAATCACCAGGTGAGGTGAACGACAGGATAAAGCTGCCAGTTCCGACACCCTGTGCATAGAGGTGATAGCTACCAAAAAGGCCACCTTCTTGTACAACGTAAGCAGGGGTATCTCCAGAAGATTCTCAAAGGGAGGCTTCTGGAGGTCCGAAAGCACCAAATTGAGGTCCCAAGGTGGTAACGGAGACCGCATTGAAGGAACCAAATGTCAGAAACCCTGAAGAAAGGTACGCACCAGGGAGTGTGTGGCCAAAGGTCATTGGGAGAAGTAGGGATGCACCGATCCGGCTTTTTTGGAGCCGATACCGATATCTGGCGAGGTGAAATCGCCGATACCGATACGGAACCGATCCAGAGCTACACACAAAGCAAGCGGCTGCAAAGCCACTGCTTCATGTGTGTGGCTCCTCCATTCACAGGCGGAGTGCATCTGATATCACTCCGCCTGTGAGCCGGACCTATACAGGAAGTAGCGGCTCCCATCCCATACTAGTACTGCACCTAGTAAAGGGATGGCTGAGCCGTTACTCAGCAAAAACCGGATCGGCCCGTGGGACGGCTGAACTTTACCAATCTCCAATCCAGCTATTTTGTCTGGATCGGGGCCGATTTCCGATCCGAATATCGGATCGGTGCATCCCTAGGGAGAAGACCACCAAAGCCGACACCTGGCCCTTGATGGTACTCAAGGCTAATTTCTTTTCAACCCCCCCCCCCCCATTGAAGGAAGGCCAAAATCCGAGCCACCGAGAAAGAACGAGGATGAACCCTAAGAGACTCACACTACGCAATGTACGTCTTCCATGTACAATAGTAGATCTTTCTATAAGTAGAATTCCAAGCTTTTGACAGTGTAGGAAACCTCTATCCTTCAGCACCTGGCGTTCAACAGCCAAGCCACCAAAGCCAGCGACTGTAAAGCAAGATGGAAACTCAGTCCTTGGGACAGCAGATGCTCCCTAAGAGGAAGCTTCCAAGGAACGTCAGCGACCAGCCGCACCAGATCAGCGTACCAAGCCCGGAGAGGCCAGTCCGGAGTCACTAAGACCGGAATCCCTTCTGCCTCGATCCTGCGTAGAAATCTTGGCAGAAGCTTGAGAGGAGGGAAGGGGTAAATCAGGCGATACTGACCCCACGGGGCCACCAGCGTGTCTTTGGCGTCTGCCAGAGGATCCCTTGACTGAGCCACAAACCTCTGCACCTTTCTGTTGAGCCGAGAGGCCAACAGATCCACCTTGGGGGTGCCCCACCAGAGTCACAACTGATGAAACACCTCCGGATGAAGAGACCACTACCCTTGGTCCAACGCCTGCCAGACTAAGGTAATCCGTCTGCCAATTTTCCACCCTGGGAATGTGTACGGCGGAGGGGCCTGGTATGAACCATCAGGCCCAGCACCCGCATGCAAGTCCGGAGGGATGACCATCTGTTGGACAGCAAGAGACAAATTGCAGCCTGCAATTTTCGGAGTTTGTCCACCGGAAGGAGCACTCTGGCTAAGGTAAGGACTAGATAGTCCAGCTTTGTGGACAGAACCAGGGCAGACCTCTAAATATTCAGAATCCAGCTTAACTCCCGCAGAGTTCATATTGTAAGTTCCAGGTTTTCCACCAGAGCAGAAAGACTCAGCTCACAGAAGGAGATCGTCCAAGTAAACCAGTACCATGATCCCCCGTTGGCGTAGCAAAGCTAGCACCGGAGCTAACACTTTTGTGAAGCCCCAAGTAGAAGAGGCAAGCCCAAAGGGTAACGCCACAAACTGATAATGCTCCTCTCTCACAGCAAAGCGGAGGAAGCGCTGGTGACTGGCACATATTGGAATGTGAAGGTAAGCATCCTTTATGTCGATAGAAGCGAGGAAATCCCCCTGATGCAGGGATGCCACCACCGTGCGAGTGGACTCCATTCTGAACATCTGCACCCGCACAAAGCAGTTCAGCGCCTTGAGGTCCAGGATTGGAAGCACTTTGCCATCCTTCTTGGGAACTGTAAACAAGTTTGAGTGAAAACCCTGAAAATGTTCCGAACTCGGAACCACCCCTTGATGTAACAGGTCTTGGACCTCCCCAAACAGACCCTGTAAGTGGTCCGGGGGACAGGCGAAGGTTGAAAGGAAAGAACCTTGCTGGGGGACAAGAGCGAAACTGGATCCTGTAGTCAGACTGAATGACTTTGCGAACCCATTTGTCTTGCACCAGGGAAGTCTACAGGTCCAGAAACCAGTGAAGATGTCCCCCCACCCCCGTTACGGGTGAGGGCGCACCTTTATACTGATGGCGAAGCCCGTTCTTGGCTTGCCAGACCAGGTTCGTTTGGATCCTCCAGAGGAGGCCCTGAAAGGCTTCGAGCCCTTGTCAGTCAACCCTGAGGGACGAAAAAACTTCTTATGAGCCGAAAAGGAAGGCCAATGTATATGACGAGGTTCCTTGACCTCAGTAGTCTGCGGAAGAAAGGTACTCTTCCCTCCTGTGAGCCCTTTTATGATGTCATCTAGGGTAGCTACAAACAGGCGATCTCCTTGAAAGGGAAGATCAGTCAAGGCCTATTTAGAAGTCTGGTCTGCAGACCAGCATTTGAGCCAAAAGACACGCCGAAGGACGACTGCCAAAACAGAAAGCTGAGCCACTAGGGAAGCCGCATCCAAAGAGGCATCACAGATAAACTGCAGCCCCCAGATCAGCTGGTCCACCAGCTCAGCAAAGGCAGAGGGGAGCCTGTTCTCCATCCAGGTCACGGCGTAAAAGCTTAGCCCACTCAGTCAGAGTTTGCAACACCATGGCAATGATGAATACCGGCCTCAGTGTCGAACCAGCCAAAGTGTACATATTGCGGGCCATGGCCTCCGTCTTCCTGTCACATGGATCCTTAAAGGCTGGGAAATCTTCAACCGGAACCATGGTTGCCTTGTTCAATCTGGAAACCAGAGGGTCCACCACCGGTGGAACAGTCCACTTCTTAAGAAGGGACTACTCACAGGGTTAACGCCTAGTAAATCGCTTAGGGACCCCACGGGGACGCTTTCGTCGTCCCCACTCTTTAGTGACAATTCTGTCAAAATAGGCGGGAAAAGGAAACACCTTTGCCGCTCTGGATGACTTGTGAGTGGCAAAAGGGAACTTGCGCCTCCGTCGCAGCTGAATCCTCCATCTTCAATGTCTCACGCACAGATACAACTAGTGCTTCCACCAGCGCCTTTTTGTGCGCAGTTGCAATCATCCTATCAGAGGATTACAGGTGTACGGTTGCAGACCCAGCAGGGTGACCCACGTCCACAGCGGCAGAATCAAATTCAGGATTTGATGAGACAGATGAGGCAGGGAAAGGCAGGGGGGAGCTTTTTGCTAGCCCGTCGCCCGAAGACCACCTCCACCGGGACACAAAGTATTCCAGGACCGCCGTCAGTGTATCGATGGATGGTTGGGACCCGGAGGGGAGACGTGCTCCAAAGATTCCATGAGTCACCAGGGGGACCCAACAAAAAGTGTAAAACACTGCAAGGGACAACCCCCACCATGCTGGCAGCACCACCCAGTTGCCAGACACAAGCACCAAGCGATCCTCAGCAGAAAGGGAGAGAACCCCACCAGACTCACCACCCAGCAGAAACAGGCACCTGCAGTCACAAGGATAATCTGTACTCCAAGCGCAGTGATCAGCAAGTGAAAGGATCCAGGAGTCAGCACCAGGGGATGAGGAGGGGCTCCCACCGCCGAAATCGCTGCCCACAGGGCTCCACTGTCATGGCCGCCGCTATCTTCAATGGCACACCACCGCAAAATGGCCGCTAGACTAAACAAACATGGCCACCGTGTATAGAAACTCACAGGCTACAACAAAATGGCGTGGCACCACAAGGCTTACAGGGACCCAGGAGGGAACCCAGGGCACAAGGACAGACCCAGGCATGATGGGGGAGCCCTGGCAGGAGCCCCTACCAGGTACAACCCTCTCTCCCCCCACGCACAGTCGATCGTCCGGTCGCTGGCGGCGCACCCCCACCCTGGCCCCCATCACCAGCATAGCTCCCTGCCCCCACCCTAGGACGTGGATCAAACCACCCAAACAGCCCCAACATCCCAACATATGTAAGGGGGGGGGGGGGTAGGATAGGGGACAGATGACAAGGGGGGTAGGGGGGGTGCCTGACAGGAAGGAGGGGAACCCAGGGGTCCGAACATCCCAAGAATGGGCCCACGTCCACCTCAAAACTCTCCAGTGGGAGAGGGGGGACAGCTATTCATCATACCAGGAACCAGGCGGGCGCCGCTCCAGACAGAAGACCTCTCCATAAAAATGGAGGGCTGTCGGCCAGGAGGAACGCTGCGACTCGGGCCGAGACCTGGTCCTATGATATAGGGTCTGGGATTAAAAGTGCCATTTCTGTCTTTACAGATGACACCAAGCTTTGCAGAGCAGTGTTGGGGTAGTTACTCAAAAAATGTAACTAGTTACTTCTGTAAATTGTAATGAGATTACTTTACTAGTTACTGCATTTGAAAAGTAACTTCACTACTTATTACTTTACTTTCCTCTTTCATAATTGACCGTGTAGAAGAAGATACATGACACTCTTTCTGCATAGAGTTTATTGTATAAACACAGGCTTTGGGAAACATGAGAACAAAACCTGAAAAAACAGAATAAAACAAAGTGCAACAAAAAGTCATAAACTTCATCCCTCTCTATTCTTCGAAATAACGATTGTATCGCACGGCTTGGGTAACGCAGGAAAGCGCGTTCCTATAGCCTAGTAAAGTAGTGTAGTTACTTCTTATAGCCTAGTAAAGTAGTGTAGTTACCAATATTAGTATTGTAACTAGTTACTTTACTTAGTTACCAAAAAAAGTAATTTAGTTACTGTAATTAGTTACTTTGTAACTAGTTACCCCCAACACTGTTGCAGAGGAATATTTTCCTTACAGGATGTCTCCGACTTACAAGCTGACCTCAATGTTTCATTGGGCAACTATGTGGCAAATGAGGTTTAATGTCGATAAATGTAAAGTTATGCACTTGGGGGCTAAGAATATGCATGCATCATACATACTAGGCGGAGTAAACCTGGGGGAATCCATAGCGGAGAAGGATCTGGGTGTTCTAGTAGATCCTAAGCTTAAAAACAGCATGCAATGCCAAGCTGCAGTTTCCAAAGCAAGCAAAGTCCTTTCTTGGATTAACAGAGGCATGGACTCCAGAGAGAGAGATATCATTTTACCCCCATTTTACAAATCATTGGCAAGACCTTATCTGGAATATGCAGTTCAGTTTTGGGCACCAGTTCACAAAAAGAATATCGGGGAACTGGAGAAAGTGCAGAGAAGGCCAACCAAACTGATAAGAGGCATGGAGGAGCTCAGTTATGAGGAAAGATTAGAGGAACTGAATTTATTCTCTCTTGAGAAGAGGGGATTAAGGGGGGATATGATCAACGTGTATAAATACATAAGGGGTCCATATAGCGAACTTGGTGTTAAGTTATTCACTTTAAGGACATTTCAGAGGACAAGGGGGCACTCTTTATGTCTAGAGGAAAACAGATTTTGTCTCCAAATATGGAAAGGTTTCTTCACCGTAAGGGCTGTGAAAATGTGGAATAGACTCCCTCCAAAGGTGGTTCTGGCAGCTCACTAAATTGCTTTAAAAAAGGCCTGCATTCTTTCTTAGGCGTACATAATATAAATGGCTACTAATATTTATAGGTAAAGTTGATCCAGGGAATATCCGATTGCCTCTCGGGGGATCAGGAAGGAATTATTTTCCCTTGCTGTAGCAAATTGGCCAATGCTTTGCTGGGGGTTTTTTCACCTTCCTCTGGATCAACTGCGTGTATAGGATTGTGTATATGGGATTGTATGGTTGGGTTTTCTTTACGGTTTTTTGTTTTTTATTGGTTGAGCCAGATGGACTTGTGTCTTTTAAACCTGACTAACTATGTATGCGACCTTGCGAGACGTTTAACGACGTTTAACTCGCAGGCCAGCCCCCGTCCAGTGGGGCTATGTCAAGGCCGACCTAGCGCGGAGCTGAGGTCTGCGTGCGCTCGCTGGCCAGACTGGGATGACCACTGGATAGAGATTATCCAGCCAGTCGTCCAGTCCAGCAGTTAATTGTAGATTTTACAGGAAAAAAAACAGGAGAAAAAATTATATCTAAAAAGAAAAAATTGCCAGGACCAAAGATCCCAGCAAGGAACTAGGTCCTTACTCCTGACTAGGCAGAAGAAAACGGAGTGCCTATAGCAGAGAGAGGGAGTATACCCCCTGGGACTGCCCATGGGCTTAGCCAGACCTTTTTTCTGCCTACTGTCCTACTCTTGTAAGGGGCAGTATAACCCAATGGTTATAAAGATCTGAAGCGGTTTCCGTCAATGAACGAAAGAGAAAGTGGGATTTTTGAGCTACCGTAAAATCCAGTTCATTGATGGACACAGCTCTCCAGTATTCTAACCCATAGGGTTATATTGACCCCTACAGGAGGAGGACACTGGGCAGAAAAAAGACTTTGCTACACCTCTGTGCAGTCCTAGGTGGTATACTCCCCCCCTCTCTGCTATAGGCCTGCAGTTTAGTAGCAAGCAGTGCCAGAAGTATTGCAACTCCATAGAGAGGTGGGTGCTGTGTCCGTCAATGAACTCAGAGAACTGGATTTTTACGGCAAGTACAAAAATCCCATTTTCTTTTTCATTCATTGACGGACACATCACTCCATTATTCCGAACCATAGGGACGTCCCCAAGCAGTGCCAAACATGAGGGATGGGACAACAAAAAAATCCCCAAGGTTAGCCAACCTTAGCCAACCAGGTTAACAGGAGCTCAACAAAAAAAAAAAACTGGAGCCCAACCTGAACAATACACCCCAAAGAGGGAATGAGCCCTCTAAACAGCAGCCTGCAAAACTTTGCGGCCAAAGGAAGCATTTGCAGATGCCAACACATCCACTTTGTAAAATTCAGTGAAAGTGAGCACCGACGCGTAAGTGGCCATCTTGCAAACCTGTGTCACGGATGCCTGATGACGGAAAGCCCAAGAAACATTAAGAGCCAGAGTAAAAAGCGCTGTTACAGGGAAAGAAGGAACCTGACCCCTGATTGAATAGGCCGTTGCCTTCTGTCTGATCCATCTGGAAATGGTCGCAGAAGAAGCAGACAGCCCTTTTTCCTGGCCCATCCGTGATCACAGTGAGTCTGACCTCCGAAAAGACTAAGTGACTGCTAAATACACCCACCCAAACCACATCCAAGGCATGCAAAGCAAATTCCTTAGGATGTTTGGGCCCTGGAAATCAGACCACCTAAGGAAGGAACAACAGACATGGGCAAAGAACCATCTTATTTTTGTGGACCACCAAATAGGGGTTACAACAAGATAACGCCACCAGCTGACACCCTGCGAGCAGAGGCGATAGCCACCAAAAAGGCCACCTTCTGGGACAGCATAAGCAGGGGAATCTCCCAAATATTTTCAAAGGGATGCTTTTGGAGAACTGAAAGCACCAAGTTTAAATCCCAAGGTGGCAGAGGAGACCGCACCGGCGGAGTCAGATGTCAAACCCCTTGAATAAAAGTTTGCACTAGGGAGTGCGTGGCCAGGAGTTGCTGAAAGAAGACCGCCAAGGCCGACACCTGGCTCTTAATAGTACTCAAGGCAAGTTATTATTTACTATTTTTTCTATCTTGTTTCTACAGCTACTTCTTCTCTGCCAGCTGGCTGCCTGTCCACATTTGTGACATCTCTAGTGTTATATGGACATTTCTAATAATATATGGACTTTTTAACCTTGAGTGCCCCTTCTCTTCCTTAACTCCCCTCATTATTGCCCATGTGGTGTACACACCACCCCTCTTGTACCCAGACCCTGGCTCGTTATCTGTCTGCACTGTGTTCACCGAGCGCTCACCCTATCTCCATTGTTTAGCAGAGAAGAGGAGTATACCGCCTGGGACTGCCCAAAGGCGTAGTCAAGTCTTTTTTCTGTCTAGTGTCTTATTCCTGTAGGGGGGCAATATAACCCTATGGTTCAGAATACTGGAGAGCTGTGTCAGTCAATGAACACAAGAGAAAGGTGTTTTTTAAGTCCAGTGTTCATGAGGCCTTAAAGTGGCAAAAAGATAACCACACTAGTCTGCTGATTCGTCTTTCACTGTCCAGTGACAGGTTGGGGAGAGACAAGACCTGTAAATGCTACTTAAAGTGGTTCTAAAGGCTGAAGATTTTAGCATGAAGGTAAAAAACCTTCTCTGTGCAGCATCCCCTTCATACTCACCTGAGCACGATCCTGATTCAGCAATGTGCACATGAGCAGAATCTCTCCTGGGTCTCTGTCTCCACATTGGCTGAGACACAGCAGCGGGAGCCATTGGCTCAAACTGCTGCCAATTACTGTCACTGATAAGGGAGCGGGGGCAGGGCCAAGCCATGCTGTGCGTCTCTCATAGACACACAGAGGCTGCTCGGGAGCGAGCCCACAAGTGCCACTTTAACAAGCAGCTTGCTTTGAGGAGCCAGCAGTGCTGGCGGGGAACCCAAGGGGAGGAGGATCGAGCTGCTCCTGCTCTGTGCAAAACAAACTGCACAGAGCAGGTATGACATGTCTATTTTTTTTTTATTTTTTTTATTAAGCTGAACCCATATAAACCCTTTAAAGTGATATTAAATGTACAAAAAATAAAAATGAATAACAAACATGTTATACTTACCTGCTCTGTGCAATGGTTTTGCACAGAGCAGCCCCAATTCCCCTATTCTCAGGTCCACCCACTACATAAGACACACAGAATGTGGCTCGGCTCCACCTCCCAATGGCTCCTGCTGTAGTCTCTGAGCCAATGACGAGGCAGAAAGCTGGGAGAACAGCTGCTCTCATACACATTGCTGGATCAAGATCAGGCTTGGGTAAGTATTGGGGGCGGAGCTGCATAGTGAAGGTTTTTTACCTTCATGCATACCGTAGAATGCAAAAAGATATAAAAAAAAAACCTTCAGCCTCTATAAACACTTTAACTGCCCTTTCAGGGCTGTGCTGTGTGTCAGAGATGGTTAAATCTCAGAATAGGCAGAGATACAAATCATTTTCAAGATAAAATAGTGCCCATAGATGTATTTCATTATTTTGCCTGGATCCCAGCTTTAACGTGTTTGAATAAAAAAAAAAAACATGAAGAAAAAGAAAGTCCCTCCTGGGCAATGCACAGTGCATGTACCTTCCAACGTCCCTCGGAGGCCTTTAGGCTCTGATCGATAAAGTCACACATAGCCACCAACACCATAGCATCGTACGGAGCATGCTAGAACACAGAGAGAGAGACACGTCATAAGATCGCAGCACAGCCAGGAGACACAAATCACATCTCATTCTGCTGCAGAATAAATCTGACTTTTAATTGCTGAAGTTATACAAAGCAGCAACAACTTTAACCAAACAGTCAATACTGCTAAAATCGTCACACATTCAGCAACACTTTTACAGTTTGTACAAATATGGTTATCCTGTGTCTGGATTCGCTAAAGCTGGCCAAACCACTGAAGACTAAATGAAAAAAAAAAAAAAAATCATGATTAATGATCAAATTTGGGCTTAATTTATATTAGTACCATAAGCACTATTTACACAGATTGCATGGTATTAAAGAGGACGTAAACTCCTATGCATAATTGGTACCTATAGGTAAGCCTATAATAAGGCTTGCCTATAGGTACTGTAAATATCTCCTACGTACACCGTTCAGGAGATGTTTACATTATATGCAGCCGATGAAATCATTGGAGCATGCACTCTGTAGGAACGACCACCAGTGCCGTTCCTTCAGATGTACCATGAATGATGGCTCCCACGCGCAAGCGCAGGAGTGACGTCATCGTGGCTTTGGCCTGTCACACAGCCAGAGTCCGCAGACCCAGAAGGAAGACCGAGCGAAGATGGATGCTGCCTCCAGTGATTACATCGCATCACTCGAGGGCTTCGTTTTCAGGTAAACTTCACATAATGTGTTAGTATGTGATGCATACTAGCACATTATGCATTTACCTTGCAGGTTGTAAAAAAAAAAGAAAAAGAAAAAAAAACAACCAGCGGTTTACAACCTTCTTAATTATAGATGGTAATTTGGCGCCACCTTGTGTTCAATTTTAAGTACTACAAAGCGCCATTAAGGACACTTATAAGGGAAAACTGGGTTCTTTATAGTGAGGAAATATATTTGTGGAGAGTGTAATTTTGTTTTTTTATTATAGGAATTTTTTCATATTTGAGGTTCATATTGGTAAGATACATTTTAGTAATCCAAGTTATTGGGTAGCACATTTTTTGCTGTACGGTTTATATTTCTTTTGGGTCCATATAGCACAGGACATACTATTTATTTGAACTAAAAAATTGTTTCCTCCATTGATGCGAACAGCGTGGATGGAAAAATCCCCCCAATCCAGCTGTTGTATTTTGACAGCCAGCAGCGACAGCTGTTAAAATCCCCAAACAGAAGCTTTATCTGAATGGATGCAGCCACTGTTTGAACAACACTTTCCCAAAAAATTTTTAAGTGAAGGATTTGGACGGAAGGGGGCTGAGAGGGCCACCCACAAAGCAAATTTTGTCTGATCCTTCAGGAACGGGACAAAATCTGCACAATGTATACCAAGCTTTAAGCTTTGTTCAGACTTTTTTTTTCTAAAGGGTAATTTTTATTACATTTCAGAAACATACAACTGTATCACGACATAAAAAAAGAGAATTGCAGTCTCAGAGGTTCACAAATAATTGGATGTGTTTTAGACTACCGCTGGCCATGTTCCCTCAGCTCTCGGGTTGGACATCATATCTCTCAGCCACTTGATACCCTTATTACCATTCCAACTCTGAGCATATTTACCCTTGTCCTGCATCTACTCCCGAGGAAGTGCGTTTAACGCATGAAACACGTTGAGTGTCCATGATTCAGCTCTACCAATACCACATGATGTACTTTGTTGTTATTAATTATATGGTGCCATTTTTGGAATGATGTATTTATTCATCTGCTGTCATGTATTTATATACAACTGGCTTATATTTTTCCAACATGTACATTTTTTTGCTGTAAATGTTATGGTCTTCTTGTTTTTATCAGATCATCAAATAAACACTACTCTTATACTTTTTATCAGCTGCATACCATTGCCTCATTTAAAGTCCCAACCCCGTTTTCTCTTGGTCATCTGACTTCCAGGGATGGAGATACTTTATGGCTTAGACCAGGTATCTCATTTAAAGTCCCAAATCCCCCCCTTCTTCCTTTGAGATAATAGGTCTTTGGATGCAGTATACTGCTCTGTTCTAAATACCAAGGTCCTTTTATACACAGCGCGGATATCTCTCTCCTAACCTCCACGTGATAGCACTGAGTCTGAGCTCCGTTGGCAATCACCAATGGTGTTATGTTGGAGGAAGAGGATGGAGTTTTATCCCATAACCAGAAGTACTGGAGATCATTCACCACCCATGATGGTTGATCAGACAGATATGGGAGAAGAGGGAAGTGATACGAAGAAAACCTAATGCTTTATCCTGTGTGGACACCTCACCTGTATTCTATACTTACATCGCAGTTGGAGCCGAATACTCCATTACGCCACATGAGGAAGTTGTAAGATTTATCCCCCCAGCGCACAGTTGGGTCTCCAGCCAGAGCTTTACATGTAATCTATATCATAGGGAATAAAGCACACTGTCAGTAGGGATAAATACTTGCACCGCTCTTCTAAACGTTATAAAACACTGAGCAGAAGCTGCTCCTAAATAATTAAAGCGGAACTTCACCCAAAAGGAAAGTTCTGCTTGTTTGCATCCTCCTCCCCTCCACTGCCATATTTGGCACTTTTTTGAGGGGGGGGGGGAGCAGTTACCTGGTTTTGACAGCTACCCGCTCCCACTTCTAGTCAGATCCACCATTGCAATCTGAGCTAAAAGTCCGGCCTCCCTCCTTCCCCGGCAGCCTTCTGAGACACATCACAGGTCCCAGAAGACTGCAGGACCATTCACAAAGCACAGCACGACTTCCGCATGCGCAGTAGAAAAACGCCTGTGAAGCCGCAAGGCTTCACTGCTGGTTTCCCTTACTTAAGATGCCATCTCCTGCACCCGATTGAAGAGTCGGCTTGGGTGAGGACATTGCTGGATCCCAGGACAGGTAAGTGTCTTTATATATTATTTGTAGCTGCTGACAATTTTTTGGGGGGAGCCTAGAGATCCTCTTTAAAGCGGTTGTCTAGTCAATTGTTAAAAAATGTAAAGTCATCAGCTACAGTTTTTGTAGCTGCTGACTTTTTGTTTTTCTTTTAATGATAGGGTTTAATAATAACCTGTCCCAGGATCCAGTGATGTTCTCACCCGGCCGGTTTCTTCACCGGGCTTCACAGTGCTGGCGGACTGTGGGCAGCTGGCTGTGACTGCTTGCAGCTTCACAGCTGGCTGCTCACTGTGCATGCTTGAGCCGCTCTACGCTTTTTGATTGGTCCCGCAGCTTTCAGGGACCCGTGACATGTTCCAGAAAGCTGCAGGAGAAGGAGGGGGGGGGGGGGATTTCCACTGTGATTTGACCAGAAGTTGGGGGTTAATTAGGAGCGGTCAGTTTCCTGTTCTGCTGTGACAGACACAGCACAGAGAACAGGAGAGCTGGAGTTGCATGATTTTATGAAATAAATGTTAAAATGAAGAATGAATGAAGATAACAGGATTGTAACACTTATCTTATCAAAAGTTAACAAGAATGCAGGTGTGTACCATGTATGAACAAAGTCCACAGGGTATCTTACTTGGCTTTAATCAACCAATAAGGTTTATAAGACATTTAAGGTGAACCTAGGGCTGCACGATTCTGGATAAAATGAGAATCATGGATTTTTTTTGCTTAGAATAAAGATCATGATTCTCGGCGTAACATCTCTCACATTATACAAAAAAATTGGGCTAACTTTACTGTTTCGTTTTTTTTTTTTTTTTTAATTCATTAAAGTTTATTTTTTCCCAAAAAATTGCATTTGAAAGACCACTGTGCAAATACAGCGTGACATAAAATATTGCAATGACCGCCCTTTTATTCTCTAGGGTCTCTGCTAAAAAAATATATAAAATGTTTGGGGGTGCCAAGTAATTTTCTAGCAAAAAATGACTAACTTGTAAGCAACAAATGTCAGAAAAAGGCTTAGGCTTCATGTACACGGGACGTTGTAAATGGCCGTTTAGGAGCAGTTGGGCGTTTTTTTTTTAGAAGCCCCTGAACCCATCTACATTTTATCTTATCTGTCCATGTACACAGGATCGTTTACAGTCATTTGCAGGCAGTTGAGTTGAGGGACGTTTTTTGGAATGCAATTATTTGCGTTCGAACGTGTGTTTCCCGGCGTTTGAAACGCAGAAACGCGGCCGAACATGACCAAACGTGACTGAAGGTGATGAACATACCTTCAGCCATGTTATACGTTTTTTCTGCCTCCATTCAAAATCAATGGTTCCCTATGGGAGCCTATTGATTTGAATGGAAGTCACACCGCAAGTCGGATCAGGATGATCCGACTTGTGGCGTGACTTACGCTGTGAGAATCTTAGGGGGGAACTCCACGCCAAAAATGGGAAAAAAAACGGCATGGGGGTCCCCCCCAGGTTCCAAACCAGGCCCTTACGCTGTGAGAATCTTAGGGGGGAACTCCACGCCAAGAATGGGAAAAAAAACGGCATGGGGTCCCCCCCAAAAATCCATACCAGACCCTTATCCGACTGGACCATACCAGGCCACATGCCCTCAACATGTAGGAGGTGTTGATGCTTTGGGGCAGAGGGAGCTCTGCACCCCCCACCTCAAAGCACCTTGCCCCCATGTTGATGAGGACAAGGGCCTCATCCCCACAACCCTGGGCGGTGGTTGTGGGGGTCTGCGGGCAGGGGGCTCATCGGAATCTGGAAGCCCCCTTTAACAAGGGGCCCCCCAGATCCCGGATCCCCTCCCTATGTAAATTGGTATGGGGTACACTGTACCCCTACCCATTCACCCCATAAAAGGCAGTGTATGTAAATAACAACAGGAGACGTTTTGGAAAGTTTATTAAAAATCTTCATCCGGTCTTTTCCCTCTCCGGTCTTCTGGTCTTCTGCTCTTTTGCTGTTCGCTCTTCTGCTGTCCAATCTTCTGCTCTTTTGCCTCCTCTGGTCTTCTTCTTCTTCCTCCGGTCCTCCTCCGACGATGTCTCTGGTGATTATGCCAGTCTCCGGTCTCTGCAGCTTGTTATATAGCCATTGTGGGCGTGGCCTCCAGGTGACGTCACCAGGAGGCCCCGCCCCCTTATGTCACAGATGACGACATCTTGTGGCGCGACTTGCGTTGTGAGAATCTTAGGGGGTAACTCCATGCCAAAAATGGGAAAAAAATGGAGTTACCCCCTAAGATTCTCACAGCGCAAGTCGCGCCACAAGTCGGATCATCCTGATCCGACTAACGGTGCGACTTCCATTCAAATCAATAGGCTCCCATAGGGAACCATTGATTTTGAATGGAGGCAGAAAAAACGCTGCTAAAAGCAACGTGGCCAAACGTGCAATAACGCCAATGGAAAAAGCTACTGAAAGCATGTTTAACAGCTGCTTTTTCCCGGCGTCAGAACTGGCTTTGCAGCACGTTTTTTCTAACGTCCCGTGTACATGGAGCCTAAGTCTTTAAAGGAGTTGTAAAGTCAGGAAGGTTTTTTCTATGCATTAGGATCAAAAGCCTTCTGTGTGTAGCAGCCCCCCTAATACTTACCTGAGCCCCCTCTCTGTCCAGCGATGTCCACGAGTCCCTCGGCCATCCTGGGACTCTCCCTCCTGATTGGCTGAGATACAGTCACGGTGCCATTGGCTCCTGCTGCTGTCAATCAAAGTCAGTTAGCCAATCAGGAGAGAGATGGGACAGGGCTGAATGGACACACGGAGCTGCAGCTCGGCTCAGGTGCCCCCATAGCAAGCTGCTTGCTGTGGGGGCACTCGATAGGAGGGAGGGGCCAGGAGCAGGAATGAGGGACCCAAGAAGAGGAGGATCCGGGCTGCTCTGTGCAAAACCAACTACACAGAGGAGGTAAGTATAACATGTATGTTTTTTTTTTTTTTTAAACTAAGCTTTACAATCACTTAGGTCCCTTTTACACACGCGGACCGTTCAGATCCGCCTGTTCGTTTTTCAGGCAGATCTGAACAGATGCCCCATGCATCTCTATGGGGCATGGGATGTCAGCGGAGACATGTTCGCTGACATCCGATCCATCAAATCCGGACGAATGGGAACCCTATTGTCCATCCGTCTGGCGGATCGGATGAGAACGGATAGACGGTCCATTCTCATCCAATTCCCCCATAGAGAAGAGCGGGGACCTGACAGCTCTGTTTCCGCACACAGCGCAGGGACAGAGCTGCCATCTGCCTGCTCAGCGGATCGATCACCCGCTGAGAAAAACAGAGTCTGCTGATGGACTCCTATGTGTGAAAGGGGCCTTAAGGTGGTTAAACTGACCTCATTTACAGACCGAAGTTCATTCCTTTGATCGAAAAGAACCAAATGATACTTTGTTTATAGTCATCTCCCAGCAGTTGATTAACATTTGCCGGAGGGTCTTTTTTTTTTTTGACAGCTGTGAGTAAGCAGAGAATGGCTCTACACTGTATGAATCCTGGAAATGCTGCATTAAGATCGTGAGGGAGGTTGAATTGAGATTTTTTAACGATTAATTGTGCAGTTCTAGGTGGACCTGAACTCAAAAAGTGAATACTTGTTCTCTTGCAGAGAACATCTAAAGATATTAAAGGACAAGAGTGGGGTACTCAAAACAAAAAACAAAAAAAAAAAGAGCATTCTATGGCTGCAGCATGAGTCAGTTGCTGTAGCTGACTGTCCCCCGCTGCCTCTATACCCCAGAACTTATGGCACTTTTCCACTGCAAGTACCGGCTAGTACCGGCTCGGCTCTACTCGGCCCTGCTTGGCCTGGTTTGCTTTTCCACTGCTGGTACCGCATGGTATAGGGTCGGAACGGTTCGGTACGGTACGGTATAGGTTTGCTTTTCCACTAAAGCAGTACTAAAGTTAAGTGGGTGGGATAACAACGGGGTGGGTGGGATTCTCTGACCAATCAGTGGCTAGTAGTGACTGCATGCAAAGGATTGTGGGATATAGTACCAGTTTGGTACCTGTTGGAACCACAATCGAGTAGGTACTGTTTTTCAGGGCCGTACCGTACCGTACCGTTCGGTTCCATGCAGTGGAAAAGCAAACCTATACCGTACCGTACCGAACCGTTCCGACCCTATACCATGCGGTACCGCAGTGGAAAAGCACAAAAGGGTGCCGAACCGGTACGGTTCCATGCAGTGGAAAAGCGCCATTAGTGACCACTGATTTCTCAGTTCTTGGGTCGTTGCTGAACTCAATCACTGCTCCCTGCTCTCCCCGTCCAGCACTCACTGGAGTGCCAGGCAGGAGAGCGGGGGGTAGAAAGTGGCTGGGCTCAGGCACCCAGCAGCGTGGTGAGATGCTGAGCCAGCTGCCAGTCAGGAATCTGGGTGGATCCTGACAGAGTCTGGAGCAGCTTTGTGACGTCAGCTGACAGCGGACTTTTTCCCTCTGTCAGTTGATTTTGGGTCACAGAAGTGCACAATGAGAAGTACGACCAAACAAGCTTTGGCCATACTTTTCTTTTAATTGTACCTAAGCAGTAACCCAAAAATTAGCAGTACATTTTCTGTGTCTAGGTACCCATGTGCCTCTGCCTGAAATTCTCATTAGATCTGGAATGTCTATTCTGTGCTACTCACTGTTCTCCTTGCTGGAGAGGAAGCTGCACCTGAGGACCTGCAGTGCAAGAGTCTCCCTGCTACAGCTTCATTTATTCTGTAGAACAGTGCTTCCTCCACCTCGCCTGCTGCTTCTCCACCAGTCATCAGGGACAAAAGAGTGCAGAACAAGGCAATGTAGTAATGGGGAGAAGATCAGCTGGTAGAGGCAGGAGGTGGATGCAGCCAAAAGAAACCCAAAGAAGTGAACAGCAGTACAATTACAGGGGGTTCTTAAACAGTATAAAAACAGTGGTATTTACTGGAGTTTACGAAAAGGAGACAATACTTTCTTACCAGGGTGTAATCTTCAGGTGTTCCAAGTGGGCTGTCTTCATCAATAGACACAATGAACATGCTGCTTTGGATCCGCTCAAGATGAGAAAGATTCTTAGGGTCTAGACTAATGAGATGCTCACGAGACTAGAAAGAAATCACAGCGTTGGAGAAATGGTAAAACACCTACGCCTAGCAAAGTAACATGTAAGACATGCATTGTATGTTTACCAACCAGAGCCCAGCGGGTCCTCTCCTCTGTGGTCAGAGCGGAAAGCCCAATCCCATCACGCTGACTTTGGCATATGTTCTGAACATAAGAGAGCTGCCTAAAAAAGAACAACATGTGTGGGGCACAATGGAAGAAATTGGAGTGTATTTTATTCATAGCAACCAATTAGTACCCAGTTAAACATGTTTCACTGAAAATAGACATGTGTGTTATTACTTTGAGTAGGTACTACTGTATCTCTATGGCTATGTGTTCCACTCACTTACAAGTAAGTTCTACTCCAACTTACAAGCCGGCCTTCATGCATGGTTTAATTGGGCAGCTGTGTGGCAAATGAGGGGAACTGTTATGTTATGCATTTGGGGGCTAAGAATATGCATGCATCATACATACTAGGTGGAGTAGAACTGGGGGAATCCATAGCAGAAAATGATCTGGGTGTTCTGGTAGATCATAAGCTCAATAAGAACATGCAATATCAAGCTGCGTTTTCCAAAGTGAGCAAAGTCCTTTCTTCTATTAAGTATAGACTCCAGAGAGAGAGATATGATTTTCCCCTGTACAGTTCATTAGTAAGACCTCATCTGGAATATGGAGTTCAGTTTTGGGCACCAGTTCACAAAAAAGATATCGGGGAACTGGAGAAAGTGCAGAGAAGGGCAACCAAACTGATAAGAGGCATGGAGGAGTTCAGCTATGAGAAAAGATTAGAGGAACTGAATTTATTCTATCTTGTGAAGAGGAGATTAAGGGGGGATATGATCAACATGTATAAATACATAAGGGGTTCATATAGTGAACTTGGTGAAGAGGTATTCACTTTAATGTCATTACAGAGGAAAAGGGGGCACTCTTTATGTCTGGAGGAAAATCGATTTATTCTCCAAATATGTAAAGGTTTCTTCACAGTAAGAGCTGTGAAAATGTGGAATAGAGACCTTCAAGAGCTGGTTCTAGCCAATTCAGAAGATTGTTTTAAGAAAGGCCCTGGATTCTTTCCTAAATGTACATAATTTTACTGGATACTAATATGTATATTGTATTGTTTCATTATAGATATTCTGATTGTCTGTTTACACATAATGTGTGGATCCTGAGGAAGCTATTGTAGCGAAACGCGTCGATCAATGAGCGTTTTTATGTGATATACTTCAGACATATATTGTTTTATGGATATGATTGTTGAAGAAAATATACATGTATACATAATGCATTTGTAATTCTTAATAAATAAATTATATTTCTTTTTATTTCTTCTCTCATTCTGGGTTCTATTTTGTGAAATATAGGCACAATTAAATCCCAATTTCCAGGGTTGGTAGAATTATTCCCCTCTCATTCCCTCCCCCTCCCTCCCCTTCCCTAATAGTCGCCTACCAACCTGGACACATTTGCTTTCTTATATTTATTAGGTAAACTTGATCCAGGGAATATCCAAATGTCTCTTGGGGGATCAGGAAAGAATTTTTTCCCCCACTGGAGAAAATTGGAACATGCTTTAATGGGTTTTTTTGCCTTCTTCTGGAGCAACTGTGGGCATTGGATAGCGTATATGAAGGTTTTATATGTGAGTGTGTTGGTAGAACTGGATGGACTTGTTTCTTTTTTTTTTTAACCTGATTAACTATGTAACTAAAGTGTAATTCTGCAGCATTGGGAACATGTAGAAAAGTATCAGAATAGGACTGATACTTTTAACACCTAATGCTTACATTTAGTGCCGGTTCACACTAGGGCGACCTGTGTCGCCTCACAGGTCGCCTCCCATAGGGAAGCTGCGGACCAGTTCTAATAGTAGCGACACAAGTCGCTCCGACCTAGAAAAAGGGTCCGGAGCTTCTTTGGGGCGACCCGGAGGCGACCGCCATAGACTTCAATGTTATGAAGTCCGTGGCGGCCGCTCAGAGGTCGCGGCGCGCTGCTTGCACCGCGACCTCGGAGGTCGCGGTGCGAAGTAGCGTCGCTGCAATGTGAACCGGCGCTTAAGTAGAGTTACATTTCTATTATGAATTTAACTAGTTCATTTAGGCCAAGCTGGCCAAAACAAACAACAAACAATCTCTATTACACATTGATGCAACCGCTATGTGCACTGTACTATTTTGTAGTAGCATTAGCTACATACAGTAAGTGGTACAGTGTTGTGCAACAGTATGGGTACCTTCCTGTCTGCTGCTGGACCTAAACTGAGTTAGCCTGAAGGCTTCTCAGCCATTCAGAAAAAGCTTTGTATTTTTATCAATGAACATAATGCTTCCTCTTATTGGCCGAGGTGGTGAGGCAGGTGGGTGATGTCACGATTTCCACCTCGGCCAATCAGTGGAAGCCTTATGTTCATTGATAAAAATACAAAGCTTTTTCTGAATGGCTGAGAAGCCTTCATGCTGACTCAATTTAGCCAGGGTGGAAATTTAACCAATTGGCTGTAGTGGAAATTGAGAATCACCCACCTGCCTCTCCACCTCGACCAATCAGAGGAAGCTTTGTATTCACTGTCTAAAATTACAAGGCTTCATCCGAATGGCTGAGTAGCATCCAGGCTGACTTGACTTTCAGCAGCAGACAGGAAATGGCCCATACTGCGGGGGGAGGGGGGGGGTACACAGTAATGCTTATTGTAAGTAGCTAAGGCTATTGCCCTCTATTTCAGCTGCCTGCCTCAGGTATTAAAGTACAGCTCGTTTGGCTCGTTTTGCACTCCTGTGACCCATTTTCAGCAGACAGCGGGCTAAAACCCGCTGTCGACTGATGTCACAGAGCCGGTCCAGGTGCGAGAAAAATCACGACCAAATAGTTAGAATACGCCCACATGATTGGACAAGCACCCGGCTCAGCCCCATACTTCTCTTTTAATGGGAATCACAGCACTAAAACCTGGCCTGGACAGGAGGAGGGTGTAAGATGCTGATCCAAAAGTGGTAATGCTCAACTCCTGTCCATTTTCTTTTCAGTTTTGGATAGAGTGTGGGGAAGGGCTGGTTTTAAATGCGGTCTGTGTACCTGTTGAGATTTACCCTTAGGTAGGCCATACATTATGCAATTTTCTTTCCTTCCAACATGGGTTAAAGAAAAGAAAATAGCTCAATTCCCACATCACAGTCAGTGTTGATGAGGGAATCCCTCCCGCAGAGCTATTTTGTTCAGTCAGTGTTGATGAGGGAATCCCTCCCGCAGAACTATTTTGTTCAGTCAGTGTTGGTGAGGGAATCCCTCCCGCAGAGCTATTTTGTTCAGTCAGTGTTGGTGAGGCAATCCCTCCCGCAGAGCTATTTTGTTCAGTCAGTGTTGATGAGGGAATCCCTCCCGCAGAACTATTTTGTTCAGTCAGTGTTGTGAGGGAATCCCTCCCGTAGAGCTATTTTGTTCAGTCAGTGTTGATGAGGGAATCCCTCCCGCAGAACTATTTTGTTCAGTCAGTGTTGATGAGGGAATCGCTCCCGCAGAGCTATTTTGTTCAGTCAGTGTTGGTGAGGGAATCCCTCCACAGAGCTATTTTGTTCAGTCAGTGTTGATGAGGGAATCCCTCCCGCAGAGCTATTTTGTTCAGTCAGTGTTGATGAGGGAATCCCTCCCGCAGAACTATTTTGTTCAGTCAGTGTTGATGAGGGAATCCCTCCCGCAGAGCTATTTTGTTCATTAAGTGTTGATGAGGGAATCCCTCCCGCAGAACTATTTTGTTCAGTCAGTGTTGATGAGGGAATCCCTCCCGCAGAGCTATTTTGTTCAGTCAATGTTGTGATGGAATCCCTCCCGCAGAGCTATTTTGTTCAGTCAATGTTGTGATGGAATCCCTCCTGCAGAGCTATTTTGTTCAGTCAGTGTTGGTGAGGGAATCCCTCCCGCAGAGCTATTTTGTTCAGTCAGTGTTGGTGAGGGAATCCCTCCCGCAGAGCTATTTTGTTCAGGTGTGGGAAGCCTTTCCCACCGGCAGAATATAATGATCCTGGCTAACGACTATAGCTGCCGGCAGTGGTGGGGCGAAAAAAACATGACAGGCTGGTTGTACTAAAGTTGGTCAATGGATTGACTTCAGTACAACCAGCCTGCCCATAGATGGATCAAAATTCTGCTGGTACCGGCTGAATTTGGATCAGTCTATGGCTGGTATTACTTCTTGACCTGTGTGACTGTCAAACTTTTGTCCATATAATGCATATCCTCCAACTAAACTGTCCACTAGGCTGCAGTTGGGACTTGGATAGTGTTGGGAGTATGTCTGGAAAAAACAGGTAAAAAAAAAAAAATACCTTAAAATCTCTGGTGGGGAGAGAATCTGGCCGTCAATAACAGCTTCAAAGCTGAAGATTCGCCCACGGCACATGACAACCAGGTGGGTGGGGCAACCGCCTTCGCTCTCTGGAATAAAGCACAAATTCCAATATTTATATATGTCAGTAATGGAAGGCTAACAGCCAGGTGTATCAAAAGACTGGCTTCCCATAGCTCAAAAACCTAAAGTGATATTAAAGGTTCTTTTTTTTTTTTTTTACTTAAATAAAATAATAAACGTCATAATTCCCTGCTCTGTGTAATATAATGGACCCTGAACCTCTTCTTCTCGGGTCGCACACCAGTGCTCCTGGCTCCTCCTCTTCAGCGAGTGCCCCCATAGGAAGCTCCTGAGCTGCTTGTCTGCGTCCATTGACAAAGACAAGGAGGCACGGCTCCACCCTGTCACAGTATTTGATTGACAGCAGCAGGATCCATTGGCCCAGAGAGGAGGGACAGAGCCAGGAGAGCCTCGGCTCTCATGCACAGCGCTGAATCCTAAATGGGCTCAGGGGCGGGAGGTTACGGTTATACAGAAGGTTGTTTACCTTAACCACTTCAGCCCTGGAAGGTTTTACCTCCTTAATGGCAAGGCCATTGTTTGGAATTCGGCACTGGGTTACTTTAACGAAAATTTGCACGGTCGTGCGACGCTGTACCCAAATACAATTGATGTCCTTTTTTCCCACACATAGAGCTTTCTTTTGGTGGTATTTCATCACCTCTGGGGTTTTCAGATTTTGCGCTATAAACAAAAAAAGAGCAACAATTTTGAAAAAAAACGCCACTGGAAGAACACTGGTCACCACTGGGGCACATAGAAAACAACTGTTTACTACGCATGCTATTCTCACTGCAACGCAGCCCGGAGGTGTGGTGCAGTGAGCTGCAATAAAATGCGAGGCAGACATGCTGCCATTATATGGATTTGTAGCTGCTGACTTTTAATTTTTCTTTTTTTTTTTTTTTTTTTTACAGTGGACTTCATCTTCAGGGCACCTTTCACACTTGTGTGACTTGTCCTGCGACTTGGGACTGCAAAGTCGCATGACAAGTCATACTCCATAATTTCCAAGGAGTAGCGTTCATATATGTGCGACTTCAAGTTACGACGACTTCAAAGTAGTCCCTGCACTACTTTGGTCTGACTTTGATGCGTTTTGAGGTCCATAGACCTCAAGATAAAAACACAGGCATTGCTTCAAGTCCAGTGAAAATCACAGCAAATAATTGCGCAACTTTTAGGTCGCACAAGTGTGAAAGGGGCCTTACTTTGTATGGACACCCGCAGCAGACCACAAACACACTACGATTGCAATGCGGTGCAGGAAACGTGCAGGGATTGCTGCGCTTCTCACAATCACATATTTGTGAGCTTAAGGTAAACCAAGGTTGTAGCTGAAGCAGTACATAGGCTAGCTAGTTTCTTATCAAGGTCTTAGGAATGTGAGTACATGGCAAATGAATAAGACCCCTTTCACACGGGCTTTCCGATCAGGTCCCTGTCAGTTTTTCAGGCGGATCTGATCGGATCCTCCATGCACCCCTATGGGGCAGCGGATGTCAGCGGAGCACTGACACCTGCTGCTATCCGATCCGATCCTGTCTGTGAAATCCAGATGGATCGAAACCCTATTTTCTATCCGTCTGAAGGATCGGTTTTGATAAGATCGGATGAAAACAGACAGTAAGCCAATCAGAAGGGGGGGGGGGGGGCAAACCTCTGAATAGACACAATGGACACACAGAGCTGCAGCTCGGGAGCCCCCATAGCAAGCTGCTTTTTGTGGGGGCACTCAACAGGAGGGAGGGGCCAGGAGAAGCGAAAAGGGACCCGAGAAAAGGAGGTTCAGGGCTGCTCAGTGCAAAACAATTTCACAGATGAGGCGAGTAGAACATGTTTGGTATTTTAAAGGAAAAATAAGACTTTAGTATCACTTTAATTCTTAGTGGCATAGATTCAACAAGGTGTAGGAAACATTCCTCAGAGATTTTGGTCCATAGTGACATGATATCATCACACAGTTGCTGCAGATTTGTCAGCTGCACATCCATGATGTGAATCTCCCGTTCCACCACATCCCAAAGGTGCTCTATTAGATTGAGATCTGGTGACTGTGGAGGCCATTGGAGTACAGTGACCTCATTGTCATGTTGAAGAAACCAGTGGTGAGATGATTTGAGCTTTGTGACATGGTGCATTATCCTGCTGGAAGGATCCATCAGAAGATGGGGACACTGTAGTCATAAAGGGATGGACTTGGTCGGCTACCTCAGGTAGGCTGTGGTGTTTTAACAATGCTCAATTGGTACTAAGGGCCCAAAGTGTGCAAAGAAAATTTCCCTTTCACCCTTACACTACCAGCCTAAAAAGTTGATATAAGACAGGATGGATCCATGCTTTCATGTTGTTTACACTGACCCTATCATCTGAATGTCGCAGCTGAAATCGAGACTCATCAGACCAGGCAATGTTTTTGTAATGGTTAGCCTGTGAGAATTGTAGCCTCAGTTTCGTGTTCATAGCTGACAGGAGTGGCACCCAGTGTGGTCTTCTGCTGCCGTAGCCCATCTGCTTCAAGGTTTGATGTGTTGTGCATTCAGAGATGGTATTCTGCATACCTTGGGTGTAATGAGTGAGTATTTGAATTACTATCATCTGCAACCAGTCTGCCTATTCTCCTCTGACATTAACAAGGCATTTTCCTCCACACAACTGCCGCTCACTGGATATTTTCTCTTTTTTCAGACCATTCTCTGTAAACCCGAGAGATGGTTGTGTGTGAAAATCCCAGCAGATCGGCAGTTTTTGAAATACTCGGACCAGCCATCTGGCACCAACATCCATGTCACATTCAAAGTCACTTAAATCCCCTTTCTTCCCCATTCTGATGCTCGATTTGAACTTCAGCAAGTTGTCTTCACCAAGTCTAGATGCCTAAATGCCTTGAGTTGCTGCCATGTGATTGGAGTGTTAGCAATTTGTGTTACTAAGCAATTGAACTGGTGTACCTAATAAAGTGGCCGGTGTATATAATATGAGGTCAGACCTAAACACTTTCAATTTGTATGCAATCAGGCAGGGCCCTGGCACTACATAATTGAAGGTAAAGCTGAAGGAAATTGAATATTAAAAATTGTATAATGTATGGCCAGCTTTAGTATAATGCAAAGGTCATTGGCTGCGGCCGACAAAGCATACAAAATTAAATGCATGTATATATAAGGTTTAAAATTGTTCAAGGTGAAAATTTAGTGCCATAAAAACAATGACTATTATTATAAAACAAATAAGTGTACAAAAAGTCTCTTTCAACTACAACTGTACAGTATTTCCTTCTTGACAATAACATGTGCAACAAATGAAGATCCATAAAACTTGGATCACCCATCAAAGTGAAAACTCACCAGAATCAATGGCAGCTTAAACTACCCGCCGCAGCCTGTGTCCAGCTCCTCCACAATTTGGGCTCTGCCAAAGGTGCGTCAGATTGCTGCACAGACAAAGTTCACATACCAAAGCAACAAAAAGGGGGTCTATAGCGTAGTATGTCAATCAATAGTGAATACACTAATTACACACACTGCTAACCTAAGAAAATGTGGGTGTGACCAGAGGCGTACCTAGGGTCTCTAGCGCCCTTGGCAAGGAGCTGTATCGGTGCCCCCCCCCCCCCCCCCCCGGAAGAAAGAAAGGGGGGGTTTACAGAGAGAGGGCTTTGACAGAAAGAGAGGGGGGTGACGGAGAAACAGAGAGAGAGGGGGGGGGACAGAGAGAGGGGGGGTGACAGAGAGAGAGAGGTGACAGAAAGAGAGAGAGAGAGGTGACAGAAAGAGAGAGAGGGAGAGAGAGAGGGGGTGACAGAGAGAGAGAGGGGGGTTTTACAGAGAGAGAGAAAGAAAGAGAAAGGGGGTGACAAAGAGAGAAAGAGGGGTGAGAGAGAGAGGGGTGAGAGAGAGAGAGAGGGGGGGTGACAGAAAGAGAGGGGGGGTGACAGAAAGAGAGGGGGGGGTGACAGAAAGAGAGGGGGGGGTGACAGAAAGAGAGGGGGGGGTGACAGAAAGAGAGGGGGGGGTGACAGAAAGAGAGGGGGGGTGACAGAAAGAGAGGGGGGGTGACAGAAAGAGAGGGGGGGTGACAGAAAGAGAGGGGGGTGACAGAGAGAGGGTGACAGCGAGAGAGGGGGTGACAGAGAGAGAGAGGGGGTGACAGAGAGAGAGAGAGGGGGGGTGACAGAGAGAGAGAGAGGGGGGGTGACAGAGAGAGAGAGAGGGGGGGTGACAGAGAGAGAGAGAGAGGGGGGGTGACAGAGAGAGAGAGAGAGGGGGGGTGACAGAGAGAGAGAGAGAGGGGGGGTGACAGAGAGAGAGAGAGAGGGGGGGTGACAGAGAGAGAGAGAGAGGGGGGGTGACAGAGAGATGGGGTGACAGCGAGAGAGGGGGTGGCAGAGAGAAAAAGAGGGGGGTGACAGAGAGAGAGAGAGAGAGAGGGGGGGTGACAGAGAGAGAGAGAGGGGGGGTGACAGAGAGAGAGAGAGAGGGGGGGGTGACAGAGAGAGAGAGGGGGGGGTGACAGAGAGATGGGGTGACAGCGAGAGAGAGGGGGTGACAGGGAGGGAGAGGGAGAGAGAGGGGGGTGACAAAAAGAGAGAGAGGGGGGTGACAGAAAGAGAGGGGGATCCCCCAGTCAGCTTTGCCTGGGAGTGGAGAGGAGGTTGAAGGAGTCTCACCGTGCTGAGTGGCGGTATGGACTCCTCTGACAGCCCCAGTGCAGTCCCCATCCCCAGCCTGCCGCCGAGCTGGAGCCGATTGATGATGTCACGGTCATGTGACTGCTGACAGACCGCATGTGGTGGCGGACAGAGCTCCGGAGAGCCCGCACTGCCACCTGGAGTGGACACAGGGCTCCAGAATTGGAGCCGCACGCTGCCTTGGGGCGCCGGGGGTGCAGGCACCAATCTGGCCAACCCCTTGGTACGCCCCTGGGTGTGACCACAACCAAGACATATATCCATGAGCTCTTCCACCGTGATCAAAAGATATCCAGCCCAAAACTTTGTTCCACCAAGCACGAGACAGAACACCAGACAGGATACAAACTCACCAGAGATATTGCCGCCCAGTAATAAGCAACATATCATACCAGTTGAAAATATGTGATGTCCCATTTAAGGCAACTCCGGCTTCCTCACCTCCCCCGCCAGGGCCAAAATGGTGTCAGATAGCTGTACAAAATAAAGCTCACACAACAGAGCAATACAAAGGGACCATATAGTGAAAAAAGTTATTCCTTAAATAAATATTCTCCTCAGGGGTTAAAATTGTACTTACCAGTCTTAAAGTAGTTGACAATCGAGTCTCTGGTGACACCTGGGATCTTACAAGTGTTGAAGAGATTTCTAAATTGGTGCATATCCAACGGTCTATTACCAACCTTGTGCACTCCCAGCCTCTCCCTAGAAGAGACACAGACCTGTACATTAGTGTCAAATAACCCTCTGCACAAAAACTGCATTCTAAAGAGTTTAATGATGGTGACTGCAGCGCCCCCTAAAGTAGAACTATACGTAAAACTTTTTTTTTCCATTTTGGATAGAGCAAGGAAGGGTTATAACCCCGTCAGATTATTTTTCGCCATCTGTGTCCCATTGTGGAGATTTCCCTTCATTTCCTGTCCCATAGCCAAACAGGAAGTGAGAGGAAATTCCTGCAAATTAAGGGAATTTTTTGGGGACCCCCAGGTCACCAGAACTAGTGTCTCCATTGGCACTAACAATAAAAAGTGATGGGTTCTAATTGCGCTCTACTCCATCCAAAGCTAAAAAATTATGCTTTGCCGTTGGTTGTAATCTTATCCGACAAATATCAATGACCACATTTTTATTATTGGACAGGGCTACACAATCTGCAGTCCTCTTCAGTTTAAAAAAAAAAAACAAAAAAAAAAAAAAACAAAACAGACTACAAGACCCTGAAACCCCTAGCTCTGGGGTTTCTAAACAAAGGGCCAGTTTACGGTCACTTCAGACTTTAGGGGGGTCAACGAGAGGAATAGGGCCCCATCATTGGTGTACGTGGCAGATATTATGTCCCATTGTTGGCATCAGTGGCAGCAATTATTCCCCATTGTTTGTGTTAGTGGGAGGAACAGTGTCCTATTGCTGGAGTCAGTGGAAGGAAGAGTCTCCCATCATTGGCATTAGTGGGGGGAATAGTGCCCCATCATTGGTGTCAGTGGTAGAAATAATGTCCTGTTGTTGGTGTCAGTGGCAGGAATTATTCCCCATTGTTGGTGGCAGGAATTATTCCCCATTGTTGGCGTCGGTGGGAGGAATTATTCCTTATTGTTGGTGTCAGTGGCAGGAATTAATCCCCATTGTTGGTGTCGGTGGAGGGAATTATTCCACATTGTTAGTGTCGGTGGAGGGAATTATTCCACATTGTTAGTGTCGGTGGAGGGAATTATTCCACATTGTTAGTGTCGGTGGAGGGAATTATTCCACATTGTTAGTGTCGGTGGAGAGAATTATTCTACATTGTTAGTGTCGGTGGCAGGAATTATTCCCCATTGTTGGTGTTGGTGGCAAGAATTATTCCACATTGTTGGTGTCGGTGGCAGGAATTATTCCCCATTGTTGGTGTCGGTGGAAGGAATTATTCCCCATCATTGGTGTCGGTGGCAGGAATTATTCCACATTGTTGGTGTCGGTGGCAGGAATTATTCCACATTGTTGGTGTCGGCGGCAGGAATTATTCCCCATTGTTGGTGTCGGTGGCAGGAATTATTCCCCATCGTTGGTGTCGGCGGCAGGAATTATTCCCCATTGTTGGTGTCGGTGGCAGGAATTATTCCCCATCGTTGGTGGCGGTGGTAGGAATTATTCCACATTGTTGGTGTCGGTGGCAGGAATTATTCCTTATTGTTGGTGTCGGTGGCAGGAATTATTCCACATTGTTGGTGTCGGTGGCAGGAATTATTCCACATTGTTGGTGTCGGTGGCAGGAATTATTCCCCATTGTTGGTGTCGGTGGAAGGAATTATTCCCCATTGTTGGTGTCGGTGGCAGGAATTATTCCACATTGTTGGTGTAGGCGGCAGGAATTATTCCCCATTGTTGGTGTCGGTGGCAGGAATTATTCCCCATTGTTGGTGTCGGTGGAAGGAATTATTCCCCATTGTTGGTGTCGGTGGCAGGAATTATTCCACATTGTTGGTGTCGGTGGCAGGAATTATTCCCCATTGTTGGTGTCGGTGGCAGGAATTATTCCCCATTGTTGGTGTCGGTGGAAGGAATTGTTGGCGTTAGCAGGAGGAACATTTAGCATTTTAGTGGCTGCTTTACTACTGCATCATATAGTATACTACACTATGATACCCTGTTTTCTCTTTCTTACTGGGATCATGTTTTGGTGTAAGTGGCTGAGTGTCCCCAAAACCACCTGACTGTGAGGCCTGGAGTAAGAGGATATTGGAGGCATTGTTTGGATCCATCCACCCATCCCTGTTTAGCATAGTGGGCTTTATATTGCTTGGTGTCATACTCCTCTGGTGAGTTTACATTGCATGTGGGGAAGGCGAAGTGACGCACAGACAGATCTAATATTGTTTGCCAACATCATTCGTGACTCTCCTGACTATCCTATTTGAATATTTTCATCTATTTACGACACTATGATGTGCCGGATGTGGCAACGCTAAACACCATTAATGGATCCATATGAAGAATTGTATTTGCATTTTCTTGCAATGAGCATGTGGGCTGCACTCTTAGTTGAGACGGTATTTGTGTCTGGTCAATGGTCATTTCTTTAATTTCTATATATCTAAAGGAGCATTGTACTTTCACAAACTATCATTGTGGACTATATTGATATACCAGTTGGTCTCTCTTAGATTTACGGTTGTTCAACGAAGGACTATTGAACCTTTGTATTCTTGACTTTCTAGTCTGTAATATGGACTTTTTGTTTTAAGTATCCTAAAGCGCCACAATTTGTTTTAATGCCACAGTGGAGACCACTGCCGGTCATCCAAGATGTAGCTCTGCACTCTCGGGGCAAAGGTTTGTGTACACCTGACCATAACCTGACCATCACATCTTGCAAAACATACTGTATCTGCACATCCCTCCACATTACCGATTTCAGGTCTTTACAGTAAGAAGTGTTGTCAATTCTACAGCACACTATATAGGGATAATAGTGATCCTTACTGATATACATCATAGTATACATTAACCACTTGCCGACCGTTCACTGTGCTGGACTCCCTTGAGTCCAGCGACGTTGACCTACGTCGCTGGACTCCTAGCTGTATCAGCGGCACGCGCATGCCACCGGAGGCTCGCTCCCGCTGTGTTTAGACGCAGCAGGAGTCGGGCCGGAGGAGGAGAGGCGGTGATCACCGCCTCTCTTCCCTGATCGTTGGGGAAAGTGTGAGAAGATCCGCCCGCTTGTGTAAACAAAGCAGGCAGATCTTCTCTGTGACAGACAGGAGGAGATCACAGGATTCAGCACAGCTGAACCTGCGATCTCTGTCTGTGTCACAGAACCCCCTCCCCCCCCCCACACTCGTCAGTAAGCAGGAGGCATACATTTAACCCCTTGATCACCAACAGTGTTAACCCCTTCCCTGCCAGTGTCATTATTACAGTAACAGTGCATATTTATAGCACTGATTACATTTGGAAGGATTGGGAAACAGGGATTTCGGGCACAAGAGTTTTTTTTTTTTTTTTTTTTTAAAAAAGATTTCTTTTATTCAACACAAAAAAATATTTGTGTTGAATAAAAGAAATCTTTTTAAAAAAAAAAAAAAAAAAAAAAAAAAAAAAAAAAAACTCTTGTGCCCGAAATCCCTGTTTCCCAATCCTTCCAAATGTAATTAGTTAATTGAGGATAGGGGCACACCCTAAGTTGGATACGTCATGGCCAAGATGGCTGCTATCTGTGGACACATGACTTGTAAAATAGCACTGATTACTGTAGTAATGTCACTGGTCCCCCGAAAAGTGTAAAAAATGTAAGTTAGGGGTCCGATCTGTCCGCCGCAATATCACAGTCCCGCAAAAAATCGCAGATCGCCACCATTACTAGTAAAAAAAAAAAAAAAAAAAAGACATAAATCTTTCCCTTAGTAAACGCAATAACTTTTGCGCAAACCAATCAAAATACGCTTATTGCAATTTTTTTTGCCAAAAATATGTAGCAGAAAATGAATTGGCCTAAAATGTTAAAAAATTTAGATTTTTTAATTTTTTTTGGGAATGTTATATATCATAATGTGAAAAATATTGTTTTTTTTTTTTCAAAATTGTCGCTCTTTTTTCCAAAAATTAAAAAATCGCACAGGTGATCCCACCAAATGCCACCAAAAGAAAGCTCTATTTGTGGGGAAAAAAAGTATGTAAATTTCGTTTCGGTACAGCATTGCATGACTGCGCAATTGTCAGTTAAAGTCACGCAGTGCCAAGTTGAAAAAAAATGGCCTGGTTATTGAACAGCAAAATCTTCCGGGGCTAAAGTGGTTAATTAGGAATAAGATTAATATCAAATATGGTGTGTTCTCTCCATTTTGTTTAAACTATGTGAACAGGGCCGTTTCAGTTATGTGATAAACAACTCCTCTGACTTAACAACTTAGATGGGGGATTTTCCTTGCAGTTTGGGCACCCCAGTGTGTCATTTCTTGTTGTGTCATAAGAAACCATATATAAAAGAGGAAGGCTCTGAGCAATCTGTTATGCGTGTGCTTTCTCCATGATATATTGCGTAATAAAAAATATATAATTTGGAACTTTATCTCGTCTGTAACGACTTATACAGGTTTCCTGCAAATTAAGGAACTTGTGGTAACAATTTCCATTCAATACAAAGACATTTTAGAGAATTGTGAGCTTACAAACTTGTAACGGCTTGGGGAAGGCATTTCCCTGTTCCAGCATGACTACACCCCTGTGTACAAAGCCAACTCCACAAAGACATGGTATACAAAGGCCCTTTTCCACTGCAAGTACCGGCTCGGCTCTACTCGGCCCTGCTTGCTTTTCGACTGCTGGTACCACATGGTACGGTGTTGGAACGGTTCGGTACGGTACGGTATGGTTTGCTTTTCCACTAAAGTAGTACTAAAGTTAAGTGGGTGGGATAACAACGGGGTGGGTGTGATTCTCTGACCAATCAGTGGCTAGTAGTGACTGCATGCAAAAGATTGTGGGATATGGTACCGGGTATGGTACCTCTTGGAACCACAATCGAGTAGGTACGGTTTTTGAGAGCCGTACCATTCGGTTCCATGCAGTGGAAAAGCGCAGCCGTACCGTACCGAACCGTTCCTACACCGTACCATGCGGTACCAGCAGTGGAAAAGCACAAAAGCGAGCCGAACCGTTCTGTTCCATGCAGTAGAAAAGCGCCATAATACTGAGCCAAGCAGGGCTGAGTGGAGCCGAGCCGGTACTTGAAGTGGAAAAGTGCCAAAAGTCTGGTGTGGAGGAAAATGAGAAGACCTCAACCCTATTGTATAACTTTGGGATGAATTGGAATGCCAGTTACTAGCCAGGTCTTCCTGTCAAACAACAGTACCTGACATCACAAATGCCAGAGGCATTGGCTAGGACTGAAAAACACCAGGGGCATCCTTGGTTACCCAAGCAGAGTAGTGATGTAGTGGATGTATCGTGCCACAGTGAACAGTGGATGTGGCCTAAATAGTTAACAGTTGGCCTAAATTGGCATAGTCAACTTAAACACGATCTTTCTTGTACTCAGAAAATATACTTTGATTGCTGTGCCACAAGCAAGAGTATGGGTGAAACTTTTTACAGAAAGCAGAGGAAACAGAACAAGGGACAAATACTAATTGTTATATATATCTATATACACACACACACACACACACAATGAGAATATCGGACGAATGATCATCCATTTTTTTTCTGCATGCTGGTCTCCTATCCTAAGAGATTACTAAAGTTACAAAAATACTCGTACGACAGAATAGAGCTTTGGAAGTGTTGTAATATGTTGATTGTAATGTACGCTAGGGCTGCATGATATTGGAAAAAAAGTACATTGCGATATTTTTTTTTCCAACAATATATATTGCGATATTGAGAGAGCCATCAATCCAGGCTAAAATCAACAATTCCATCGGGAAGTAGTGCAGCAGCCTTCTTCTGATTGTACTACAGGGCCAGCCAGGGTTAATGTTACTGTAGTAGGATTTGGGAAGTAGTGCAGCAGCAGCCTTCTTCTGATTGTCATTGCAGTTGCACCATACAGGGCAGGCCAGGGTTAATGGTAATGTAGGGAACTGCAGGTTAATAAGACACTGACAGTGTGACTGTGCCATGGAAGGCAGAGCCTCATAGGACCCCTTTGCCCATCATAGTTGTCACAGTTGTCTCAGCCAGCTGAATGGTAGGGAGGTGGAGGAGAGGCAGGAACGTCCATTACCAAAGTCACTACTGTGCCAGTAGTGATTTCTTGCATATAATTCGTTATATGGTGATTCACCCAGGTTAATCGTGACTATTAGGGACTCACAGTGGTGGTAGAAGAATACAGCCCGACATCCGTCCCGCATGTTAAGTCTGCCCTGCAGCTCTCTTGACCGAGCGGTGACAGCAAACCAATCACGTCATGAGTAGCGGCACAGCGAACCAATCACGTCATGAGTAGCGGCACAGCAAACCAATCACGTCATGAGTAGCGGCACAGCGAATCAATCAGGTGTGCAGGCATGCGTGATTGGTTCCCTGTGCCGCTGCTCATAGCGCGCTGCTCACCGCTCAGTCAGGAGAGCGGCAGGGCAGACTTAACATGTGGGACGGATGTGGGGCTGTATTCTTCTACCTTCACTGTGAGTCCCCAATATCGCATGATCCGGCGATGCGACTATCGCCCACGCCAGCAGCACGATATTCGATGTTACATTGAATATCGTTCAGCCCTAATGTACGCTTTTGTTTCTGAGCATGCATATTCTTGCTCTTCCAATTTTTCCCTGGACCAATACTGTACTAATTAAAACGGAAATTGTACAGTCTGGTATCGTGTGAGAAAAATTTTCATGTTTGTCCCTTCAGAAAATTTCAGATGAACTGTTGTGATTGGCTCTCCAAAGCTGTGTACTAACATTCAGATTATCATAAGATAGATTAGAAAGCGGTATTTATCACACCACTTTTTGATCATGTGTACTAGGTTTAAAGCGGACTTCCACTTATACGCTTCCTCCCCCCCCCAACAGTGCCACATTTGGCACCTTTCGGGGGAGGGGGGGCAGGTACTTGTTTTTAACAGGTACCCTTCCCCACCTCCCAGAAGACAGCACCGCAGCACTGTCCCTCGGACGTTTGGCCCCCCTCCTCCTTCCTCCGCCGCCAGACCAATTGGAAAGCGCAGCTCGCTTCGCGCATGCGCAGTAGGGAACTTGCTGTGAAGCTGAAAGGCTTCACTGCCAGTTTGCCTTACCTTGCATGGCGGCGGCAGCACCTGAGAGCCAATCGTAAAATTGGCTTCAGGTGCCGAAATCTTGGGAACCCTGGACAGGTAAGTGTCCTAATATTAAAAGTCAGCAGCTACAGTATTTGTAGCTGCTGACTTATTTTTTTCATGGGGAGCGGAACTTCTCTTTAACAACTTTACAACCAGCCATGTAGACCTACGTCGCCTGACTTTGCGTGGTTATACCGGGGTGATGCCTCTAGCTAGAGGCATCATCCCGGTACTGTTTTTTAGAGCCAGCGGTCGGCTTTCCAGTGGTAACGACCGGTGCGGCTGGATGGAGTCCCGATCAAAGCTGAAAGCGGCTTCGATCGGGTCTCCGATGACCTAACCCGGAGGCGGCGTCCATGAAGTCACGTCCGGGTTACTCGGCTGCTAAAGGCGGCAGTTTCAAAAAGTGAATGTGTTCAAAAATGCCGTTTTCGGCATTTTGACTACAGGGAAGTGTAGTGGAGGGGTCTTTTAGACCCTCGATCCCTCCATAAAGAGTACCTGTCACTGCATATTGCTGTCACAAGGGATGTTTATATCGCTTGTGACAGCAATAAAAGTGATCAGATTTTTTTTTTTTTTTTTTTTTTTAAAACCGGTTAAAATTTTAAAGAAATAAATAAATAAATAGGAAAAAAAAAAAAATGTAGCCGCCTCCGTCAGCTCGCGCATGAAAAAAAAACGTATACTGAAGTCGTGCCTCAAATTAAATCGCTGTTCAAACCACACATGTGAGGTATCACCGCGATCGCCAGAGCATGAGCAATAATTTAAAAAAAAAAAAAAAAAGCTACACTCCAACTCTAAACTGGTAACCATTAAAAAATTTTAAAGCGTCGCCTATGGAGATTTTTATTGACCGAAGTTTGTCGCCATTCTGCGGGTGTGCGCAATTTTAAACCGTAACATGTTGGGTATCTATTTACTCGGCATGACATCATCTTTCACAATATACAAAAAAAAATGGGCTAACTTTACGGTTTATTTTTTTTTAAATGTAGTGAAATGTGATTTTTCGTAAATTTCCCAAAAAAATGGCGTTTGAAAGACCGCTGCACAAATACCGCGTGACAAAAAATATTGCAATGACCGCCATTTTATTCTCCAAAGTCTTTGCTAAAGAAATATATATATATAATGTTTGGGGGTTTTAAGTAGTTTTCTAGCAAAAAATACTGATTTTAACTTGTAAACAAAAAGTGTCAAAAATAGTCTTGGGGCCTAAGTGGTTAAGTATCTCCATTTTCAAAAGGGTGACAGTTATTTTCAGTTAAGTCCCAATGACTCGTGTTGACAGGCTTTAGTTTGCTTCAAGACGACAAGAAAAATCCCCCCTGTGCAAAAGTGTGATATTCCGGTAAAAGGTATTGAGAATGACTCCGCGACACCGAGATACAGCCTCAGGCCTTGCTGCTCTCTTGGACTCGGGATGTCCTGAAACCACTACAATGTACAAACAAAAGGGGGCGCAACAGCCTAGTGCATTATCCTACGTTGTGTTAACCACTTCAGCTCCAGAAGATTTACCCCCATTCATGACCAGGCCATTTTGTGTGATATGGCACTGCGTTATTTTAACTGACAATTGCGCGGTCATGCGACACTGTACCCAAATAAAATGTATGTCCTTTTTTTTCCCAGAAAAAGCGCTTTCTTTTGGTGGTATTTGATCACCTGTGCAATTTTTATTTTTTGCACTATAAACAAAAATGCCAACAAGCTTTTTTGTCCTGCTATATCCAATAAAAATAAAAAAAAATGTAAAAAATTCTATATTTTCTTCATCAATTTAAGCCAATATGTAATCTGCTAAATATTTTTGGTAAAAAAAAAAGAAAAATCCCAATAAGCGTATATTGATTGGTTTGTGCAAAAGTTATAGCGTCTACAAAACTATGGGATATATACTGTCATTTTTTTTTGCTGGTAATTGTAGCAATCAGCAACTTATAGCGGGACTGGGATATTGCGGCGGACAAATCGAGCACTAACTGACACTTCTGACACTTTATGGGAACCAGTGACACGAATACAGTGATCAGTGCTAAAATATGCACACTGTCTGTACTAATGACACTGGCTGCAAAGGGGTTAACATCAGTGGCAATCAAAGGGTTACATGTATGCCTAGCCAGTGTTTGTGCACTTTGTGAGAGTAGCTTTTACTAGGGGAAGACATAGATCCTTGGACACACAGGATCCATGCCTTCCCTACTAACAGAGTGGCAATTTGCCTTGTTTACATAGGAAGACAGCCGTTCTACCTCTGTACTGAGCGATCGGTGGGTGCTGGCTAACAGAGCAGGAGCGAGCCGCCAGCAGTGCGCATTGGCGTCTGCTACCCAGGAAGTGCAGGATCACATAGATATACACATGATCCTGCGCACAGCGGCTGCCCTGTAGCAATAAAACTGATATAGGGCAGTTGTGAAGTGATTAAGAAAGTCATCATAGATTATACTCACAAAACATATGAATTAAAATTGCTCATCGAGCTACTCATCTGTAGTCCTGAAGTTCCAGAAACTGCAAGGCCGCAGGCTTTGGAGAAGAAGGCGCTTCCTTCGAAACTCATAAGCTAGTGAGGTGCCCCTGTTTTCTGGAGTATGCTATTTCAGGAACCATAGGGCTAAGGATGAGCGATTTTAATTCATATGTTTGTGAATAAAATCTATGATGACTTTCTTATTAAAACAATGTGGGATAATGCACTAGGCTGGTGTGCCCTCCTTTGTTTGTTCTTTTTTTAGTTTGATTCAAGCAAGTTTTGCATTCTGATACAAGTCTATGGGAATGTGAAACCTGCTTGAAGCAGGCCAGAAGGAGGTCAACTGCAGGCCAGAAGGAGGTCAACTGCAGGCCAGAAGGAGCTCAACTGCAGGCCAGAAGGAGCTCAACTGCAGGCCAGAAGGAGCTCAACTGCAGGCCAGAAGGAGCTCAACTGCAGGCCAGAAGGAGGTCAACTGCAGGTCAGAAGGAGGTCAACTGCAGGCCAGAAGGAGCTCAACTGCAGGCCAGAAGGAGCTCAACTGCAGGCCAGAAGGAGGTCAACTGCAGGTCAGAAGGAGGTCAACTGCAGGCCAGAAGGAGCTCAACTGCAGGTCAGAAGGAGGTCAACTGCAGGCCAGAAGGAGGTAAACTGCAGGTCAGAAGGAGGTAAACTGCAGGTCAGAAGGAGGTAAACTGCAGGTCAAATGAACAAGTGAATTCTAAATGGTCACAGAAGCGTCTTCTTTGGATTTCAAACAAATGAAATTGAAAAAAACCCAAAGTTCGAAGAAACAGGTCCTTAGGCTGATGTTGAAGCTTTTAAACTTGGTTCTGTGTTCTAAATAAAAGAAAATACGCCTTGGCACGATTGGAATGCTCACCTTCTAATGAGGTCCCAGTATTTAAGTGTGTACCAAACAGCAATGCAGCCTCTCTCCAGTTGGGTGCCAGGCTTGGCAGGCCAGTAATGTTCTAGGTAAGGAGCGGGACCCCCAAAATTGACATTGAGTTGGGAAGGCATCCGAACATCGAGGTATGCAGCATTCAACCACCATTCTTCTAACTGTAAGAGAAAGCAAATATGTCTGCTATATTACCAAAAGTATTGGGACGCCTGCTTTTATACAAACATGAACTTTAATGACATCCCAGTCTTAGTCCATAGAGTTCAATATTAGGTTGGCCCACCCTTTGCAGTTATAACAGCTTCAACTCTTCTGGGAAGGCTGTCCTCAAGGTTTAGGAGTGTCTCATCGCTCATCCATGACTTTATGGACCTTGCTCTGTGCACTGGTCCAAATCATTTGGTGGAGGGGGGATTATGGTGAGGGGTTGTTTTTCAGGGATTCGGCTTGGCCCCTTAGTTCCAGTGAAGGGAACTTCTAAGGCGTCAGCATACCAAGACATTTTGGACAATTTCATGCTCCCAACTTTGTGGGAACAGTTTGGGGATGGCCCCTTCCTGTTCCATTATGACTGCGCACCAGTGCACAAAGCAAGGTCCATAAAGACATGGATGAGAGATCCATCTAAACTCAAAAACAAAAATGTATATATTGCAGCTTACCAATCCTTAGATGTGATGGCTGCATTAAAGAGGTTGTAAACCCCCAAAACATTTTTTTTTTTTTTTTTGAAACCTGCAAGAGAAACACATAATGAGCTAGTATGCGATGCATACTAGCTCATTATGAAATACTCACCTTAGAACGAGCCCCCGCCGTGCCGCTCACTCACCTGTATGGCGGGCGACATCTCCAGTCGCCCGTCTTCCGGGATCGCGGCATCCGGACATCTGATTGGCCGGAGCCGCGGTGACGTCACTCCCGCGCGGGAGCCGACAGTCACGGCACGGGTCTCTGAAGGAACGGCACGATCTGCCGTTCCTTCAGAGCGCATGCGCCAGTGACGTCACTGGCTGCATGTAAGGTAAATATCTCCTAAACGGTACATGTTTAGGAGATATTTATAGTACCTATAGGTAAGCCTTATCATAGGCTTACCTATAGGTAAAAGTGTCAGAGGAGGGTTTACTTCCTCTTTAAAGAGGAACCTCACTCTCTCAATCAAGATTTACTATTTCTGATCCTTATGCTGCTAGCATTAGTAAACAGATAGTAAGGTATATTATATTTACTTAAACTAGAAAAAAAAAAAAAATACAAAACTTTTTTTCATTTACTTCCCGATTTCCAGTTCTAAGCCATAATGTCATACATTTCTGGAGTTTAAAAGTGGGGAGGAGGGGTTTTCTCAGCTAAGAACACTCTCCTGTCTGCATGCCTGATCTAAGGGCAGATGGATTCCAGGAAGTAAATGTTATATTAATCATCTGCCCTTACTCAAGACAGAATTAGCTAGAAATGCTAGGGGATGTTATTCAATGGGATTTTTTAACAAAAAGCATGTAGACATTGATGAATGGGTGAGTTTGCTTTGAATATTAAAATAATTAAATAGTATTTTGGTTGCTCAGATGCAGTATAGTTCTGATTTAATTTTCTTTTTTCAGGGTATCTTTTCTTTATTTTTATCTGTTGATCCTGGCAGTACCGTATTTTCTGCTCCTTTGTACCTACGCTTTTTTATTTTCTTGTATCTAGGAGAGCAGCCATGGTTGTCACACAGGCTAGCCTTCACACGTCTGCCTTTGTTCATTTCCATTACATGGTGGATTGATGGGACTAGTAGTTAATGCAATAAAATTCTCTTTGTTTCTTTTTTTTTATTTTTTATTAGGCTTGCTAAAAGTGATAAGGGGACTACATTTTGGCAGGACCAACAAGTATTTTCTGTACTGGCTGAAAATGCTCTAAGCATGAAAAGTGAAAACAAATGGAACCGCCACATCTAGGGGCTGGTAATATATTCCATTTTTGTTTTGGTGTTTAGATATTTTAATTCAGGGACAGAGTCACTTTAAGAACAGGCTTACTTTAAGCAAAATAGAGCTCAACGGTTATAAATTCTTGAACCGATGCCTAAATAAATCCTATTATAAATAATATAAATAGGCAGCACAGCCAGTCTTTTGTTGTGTACATTCGATTTCAGGCTCCTGCCTTTCCATAGTAAGTAAATCTGCCTGTAAACCGGTTTAATACGTATAACCCTGTGTAAGCTGACACTGATCCCGGGACATGTTACTCATCTATATAAAGTCTGCATCAACACTGTATACATCCATTTACTAAAGTGGGGTACACACTATAAGAAAATCGGGCGAACAATTGTTTCACAGCAAAATCGGAACCGATGAACGAAAATTCTTAAGAAAATTTGTACGAAAATTCTCGTACGACAAAGGCTTTTATTTGTTGTTTACAAAAATCGTACGAAAACGGTACACACTATACGAAAATCGTACGAAAACGGTACACACTATACGAAAATCGTACGAAAACGGTACACACTATACGAAAATCGTACGAAAACGGTACACACTATACGAAAATCGTACGAAAATGTTCACCCGATTTTCTTATAGTGTGTACGAGCCTTGAAGTTGTGACTAAAGCTGGTCACACACTAGCCGAAATATCGGGCAAACTCATTTTCGAAAAATCGGCCGTGAGAGCAGACGATCGTGCCATCATGTAATGACCGAATTTCGAACGAAAAATCGTTCAATGGACCTAAATTAATCCCTTTTTCCTTCAGTTTGTCCCATATGCCTAGCGCAAACAGGTCGGCCGAGAAACACATTAACCTTTAAATTTATCGTTTGTTTATCGTTCGGGCTGCGGATTTTCAAAAAACTGTTCCTTCGATTTTTCGGCTCTAAAAAGTTAAAAACGATTTTCAATTTGTGCCTTTTAACTGGACGAAAAACGAACAATCGGCCCAAATGACAGATTTTCGAATGATCTTTCGGCTAATGTAAGGCCAGCATTACAGCTAACCTGCCTATATGACATAAGAGACATTTCTTAGCATGTTTCAAATCCTAAATCTAAACTGTAAATTAAAAGTTAAAAACACTAATAAGTGCAACTCTGTAATCATTACTACACCATCACATGATTTTTTAAATACAAGCAATGTGTGCATCTAAATTTGACCTGGTATGCCTTTTGCAATCCCCATACAGCAGGGCTGGAGGGTGAGAGAAAGAAGCAGTACAAGAAGCCAATTGGTAATGTGCTGACAAGAAGCATGCCGACAGGAGGGGAAAGCAGATGACACCGTTCTGCTTCTCCTTTCACAGACTTGGGGCAAGTCCAAGACAATCTGCACTCAGGGGAAAGTGTTTTTTTTTTTAGAGACATTGGTGCTTTATTGGACCTCTCATGCAGGCGCAAGTACAAACCAGAGGCGTATGGTGCAATACCTCAGCCCCCTCCCACTCCCCTTCTTCCTCTTGACCCCTATTCCAGGCTGAAGCTCTGCTCCAGGCACTCTCTTACTCACTGGCCGAATCCGGGTTCCCGACCTGGCCAGCAGGGGGAAGTTGGGGGAGCTGGGACAGCTCGGTTAGGGCTGCCTGGGGAAGGGGAGTCTCCAGTAGGGCATGGAAACAGCCTCTGCTCAGACACAATTTACACCATCCATGCTGGGGGGGTGGGGAGGCCTGCGCTCTGTCCTTGTCTTCATCCCGCACTCAGTAGGTCACTAGAGGGGACTTTTTACTTCTCTTCACCAGGAATTCTTTAGGCATGTCTGTGGCAGAACCGGTGAAGCCTTTTTGTAGGGCATCAGAGCGGCCTGGGGGGCAATTGCCCCCCTGCCCCCTAGCCCAGTCCTCCCCTGCTCTCATGTCACCTATGGACCCCACTAAAGCGGATTAGGCACAGAACGTGCTTGATCGGCTTCTTACCCTGCCACAGTAGCTATTAAATGACAGCTCTGAACCCAGAAGTGACATAATACACAATACTTACAGGTTCATTCACCATAAGGGAGATCAAGGTGTCCACTCTACCCGCTGACACCTGCTTTACTGGTCCTGAGCCCGCCTGCAGGAGGGACACCAGAGCCCAGGATATATCATAAAGTCAGGCAGGAGACAGTAGCTTCACAGCGGGGGTGACGATTGGATGAGATTTTGTGGCTTTACAGCTTGTTTTTATACACAAATGGCTTTTAGGCCTTTGCTACCAGTCACTGTTTCTGAAGGGCACTGTTATTCTAGCTACACACCAGTTGAGAAATTGTTTGAACACGTATTCTCCAAACAACTACACGGTTGTGAGAGCAAACGATCTTGCCATCATGTAAAGATTACATTTCAAACGGTAAATGCTGGTCCACATTGGTGCGATGCGGAAACCCTGCAAATCCACTGCAGGTTCCCGCATTGCACTAGACTCGCAGGCAGTTCACACTTCCATATGCGAATCGCTGGGAGTGTCAATACAAAGTTAACGAGACCCCCAGATTAGCTCGCATATCGCAGTGTGAACTGTCAGTTCGGACAGGATTCGGATCACATAGATGTGAACACCCATGCGATCCGATTCTGGTGCGGACCAAAAAAAGGGTCCTGTGTGACTTTGGTCTGAATGCGATGCAAATTCAGCCATGCAATCATTGCTCAGACATTGCATGTGATTTGCACAGCAGTGCGGTGCGAATCACATGCTATGTCTGACATTGCATATGTGTGAACTGCCACTTAAATCTTTCAATAGACATAAATTAATCCGTTTTTGGTTTGTTTTTTGCGTCTGGGGTCACATATGTGCAGTACCAACAGATAAACTTTTAACGAGTGAGAAACACATTAGCCTTTCAATTTATCATCTATTCAGCATTTTTCCAAACTTTTCCTTTAATTTTCTGGCTCAAAACGTCACTACTGATTATTGATTTGTGCCCAAAAACTGGAAGAAAAAGGAAAAAAAAAAAACTGTCCAAATGACAGATTTTGGAACGATTTTTTTGTCTTGTGCATGGACACCATTGGGCTTGCCAAATATTATACAACTTCTACTATGTAGTGCAATGGACTGCCTGACTGCATACAAATTGGAAGTGTTTAGGTTTGACCTCATATTATATGAAATATTATACGGTTTTGGTAAAATCTAAAGGAAAATTGTATAATGTATGGCAAGCCTTATGGTGCCCATACATTCGACGAAAAATTGTTCCAAAATCTTTGTTTTTCGTCCAATTAATGGGCACAAATCGAAAAAAACGGTTGAGCCAAAAAAATCAAAAGGGAAAACTTCTGCCAAATGAACCGTACATTGAAAGGTTATTGTGTTTCTCGCCTGTTAAAAATTGGATTGTTGGTACTGCGCATTTGTGACCAAGAAGCAAAAAACGGATTCATTTATGTCCATTGAACGATTTGTTGTTTGGAATTCGGTCATTACATGATGGCATTATGTTTTGCTCTCATGACTGTGTTCATTTTTCAAAAACGTGCTCAAAACGACTTTTCGGCTGGTGCATGGCTAACATTAGATAAGTGGTAAACCTACAAGGTAGCATGTGCTCATTGATATTACAACAAAAGTACTCACCCAGTTCTTCCTTGTTTTAGCCCTTTCTAATAATTTTTGGTGGAGTTCTTGGCCAATTCCCGTTTCAAATTTTTTTACAATTTTACAAGTCTTCTCATATTCTTCTTCATTTAAAAAAGGTTTAACTGCATGGAGAAAGGAGAGAATAATAATGAAACGGGAGCTGAGAACTGCGACTGTAAGCAGATTTTATAAAGGAAAATACTGTAGCATAATTAAAGTGGAACTTCAAGTGGTTGTAAAGGAAAACGTTTTTTTATCCTAATGCATGAAGAAAAAAAGCCTTCCGTTTGCAGCAGCCCCCCCCCGCCCAGCCCCCCCTCATACTTACCTGAGCCCCATCTAGATCCAGCGATGTGCACGAGAGACTCGGCTGTCCGGGACTCCCCTCCTCATTAGCTGAAACAGCAGCGAAGCACCATTGGCTGCTACTGCTGTCAGTCAAAGTCAGTGATCAAATGAAGAGATTAAGGGGGCAGGGCCGGGTCATGGCTCAGTGTCTGAATGGACACAGGGAGCTGTGACTTGGCTTGCATGCCCCCATAGCAAGCTGCTTGCTGTGGGGGCACTCTACAGGGACCATTTTGGTTCGAATGCGATGCTATTTCAATTCGCATCGCACAGACATCACATGTGATGTGCGCAGCAATGAGATGCGAATCAAATATTATATCTGGCATCGCATTAGTGTCAACCCAGCTTGAAACCCAAAATCAAAAATGTTATAGATTTTAGCTTACCAATCATTGGATGTGGTGGCTGTATTTGTTTTCTTATTTTAGACTTTTTTTCCCCCCTCCGTTTTCACCTGGTGATCTGACCAGTAACACACCTCCTGTATTAGACTGCCCCCACTTTGGTTGAAGGAGCACAGGAGGCACAGCAGAGCAGCATTGTCAGTCTGGGTGTAGGGGAATGTTACATGTACTAACAGTATTTAATACACTAACAAAATTGAGGCCAAACTCCAGCTAATACTTTGTAAGCAGTTACAGAAAACAGCTTTTTTTTTCCCTTTTAGGATAAAGGGCAATCATAAATAAAAGCTGATCATTGTAAGCTCCCCTGCTAGTGCTAAATGGTTTGTGTCATCGCTGTAACTGATACATTCTGCAGAAGAGCTTGTTCTGTTGAAATAGTGAAAAACAACAGACTTACTGGCCAAATCACTGAAAAAGCTGTGCTTTCAAAAAACAACAGACTTTCTGGCTGGATCACCAGATAAAAATAGAAGAAAGAATGACTAAAAAAAGAAAACTAATGCAGCCATCACACCTAAGAATTGGTAAGCTGCAATATAATAAAATGTTTACTTTTGGGTTTAATATTGCTTTAATATATAGTAAATTCTTTAGGACATACCCAGAAACAAGGAGTGCTTACCTGACTCACAATACTTGAACAAGGATTCTTGCAGAGAAGGAACAGGGAGGGGAGGCAGGGACTCCTGGTACTGGAAGGTTCTCTCCTCCACAGACTCAAACACATGATTCTCCATCATTAGACAGACCCAAACATCTATAGACAAAATTAGAGACAAAGAAAATGGTGAATCCTGTCCAGTACTGAACATTTATTATTGGAGGACTTCTGTTGGCCACTCCAGGGCTGGGATTAGTTAAATGCTGCTTCCTTGGTTCTTCCCATTGCAGGGAAACTACAGTTATTATTCGTGAGTATGTTTATTATTTTTAATGTTTATCCCAAAGAACAACCATTGAAAAAGAAGGGAGTTCAGCAACTCAGCACCACAATCCTGCTGTTGTACTGTGTGATCTGCATGGGGCGCTGTCCACCGCCATCAGTGTTACTTCTATAACTGGCTCTGTCCGCAAGCTGCTGGAAAGTTAGTGAGATCTCCCCCAGCCTGGCCACGATAGACGTGGCATTGACTGGTGGTGGTTGCATTCACTGCAGTTTCCTTAGGGAAATGGTAACCATCAATCACTGTACTTGGTAGAGGAGGAACTTCCATTAAAGTCCATTGTGATGCCATAACTCAACTTAGGCCAGAAGAGTAAAAGTTGTATTTACCACTTGTGGGGCCAATCACAGGGAATATAAAACATGGAAGCTTGTATTTGCCATGTATCCGACCCTACATGAATGAAGCATGCGAGCCAGTCCAAAGAAGACTTCCTCAATGTGTCTACAACTTGTACATGTCCTGAACTTCATTTTTGAAGAGCCATAAGGGTGGATGTAGACGTTATGACTAGGCTCGGTTCACACTAGTGGACTCCAAAGTTGCATGATTTTCAGTGCAACTTTGGAGTCTGACATTGATGTGTGACTGTGTGAGTAAGAGCCGGTTCACACTACTGCGACCAGAAAGTCGCCCCATGAAGGAGCGACTTTTTAGCTTGACTTTGAAGAGACTAATAAGAGACTTGTGAGAGACTTGTGAGAGACTTGTGAGAGACTTGAATGATAGGCGACTTTGTCTGTGGGGAATGCCTGGCTAATCTTTTTCTTCTTCTTGGAAAGTCTGATCACAGTCGCTTGAAAATAGATAAGGATCCGACTTCGAGGCGACTCCCATTGAAGTCTATGTGCACAAGTCATTTTTTATTTTTTGTTCTTTCACTGGTTCGGTTTGGTTTATATTCCCACCTTGGTATCTATTCATGTTAGCACATTATGCCACTAATTACACGGCTCTCAACAGAAGCCGTGTCAGCTGTGTTTGGGGTGGAGCTGTTCTCCTTATAGGCACCATTTCTTTCCATTCCAGTCCATACGGCTACAGGATACCTTGCTGTTTGGATTGCCAGGTAATCACCTACATTGGCTGTCATTATTCATTCTACCACAACTATCTAGCATTTTCCCTATGCTATTATGATTATCACTAGTTATTTATCGCACTGGTGTTTCTCATCTTTCTCACTCCCCTTGTCTGCACACTGTTATTTAGTTTATTTTATTTATTTCTTTTCTATTTTATTATTTATTTTTTAATTTAATTTTTATTTTTTATTTTTTTATTTTTTTTTTTTTTATTTTATTTTTTTTTTTTTTGATTTTTCACTGGTTCGGTTTGGTTCACATTCTCACCTTGGTATCTATTCACGCCAGCACATTATGCCATAAATTTATGGCGGTGTTGGTTGTCACTTGCATTTCCTTCATCTCCACTATTAATTTTCCCTCACTCTTTCTTCAAGTTGTAGATTCCCTACAACCACCATTTTCTCACCTTTCTCACTTCTAAATCACTCAACATAGCTCATCACACTTATGGTATATACATGTGTATGTACAGGTGTATTTTTATATATATACACATATGGTGTTCACTATGGTTCCCCATATTATCTTCCACATTATTTAGGTTCTTCCCTCACACTTTGGGTGTCACTCCTTGTTTATTTTTAATTAACATCCACCTTATATGGTAACCTTTGTTTTTCTTACACCCGATTAGGGATATTGGATTATATATCTTTGATTCCCCCCCCCTCCTACTTACCAGCATAGGCTCTTCCATTAGCCACCCCGTAGCCTTCTCATCTGGATGGATTATGGGATGTATACATACATACCTTTCGGTAAGATTGTTTCCCATACATACCCCCCTTTTTCTTTACCCACACTTATAATCTTCCATATACTTTGAGGATCAATATGAATATTCTATATATTCAATTTCTTCCTTATCCTACCTTGTTTTATAGTGAACAATAACGCCACCATCGTGACCCTTACTACCTAGCCTTGTTTAGGTTTGGACTGCTCCCATGTCCGCCTGGGGGGACATCTACCCTAATTGCGCTCCCTGGTCTGTCCTCTGGGTTTCAGGATTGGTCTGGTTGCAGGTGGGTGTTAAGGCCTCATGTGAGCCTCTCCTTTTGACCCCTACATCTCAAATGAATACTCATGTACTGCATGTATTATGTTTTGTGTGATATTTTGTTCCACTCATCATGTTCTTTTTCATTCTTCTGGTAGCATCTGTGATGTCCCTTTATCTGTGTATATGCCCCTGAAGAAGCGGTCACCCGCGAAACATGTTGGGCCAGTGTATGGGCATCAACGTTCATCACTACATCAAACCTATGTTACCCCTTGGGTTTCTGTGCATGCTACCTACAATATTTGCAATACAGTATCTATGTTTTTTAATACAGCAATCTCTTCTATATATGATGATGGTTTCTTCCAATAAAGATTGTTTTTTTACCCCATATGTACTTTGATTATTGGTCTAATGACGGTATCCCCTTTAAAAGTCCCCCTGCCCCTCCTTGTTCCTATTTTTTAATGAATTTTGGGACGTGGATACCTTTACTTCAATATCCATCTAGGATATATATTTCTGTTTTGGAGCTTGTCTGTCTTTTATTATATGTTTGGGTGGATAACACACCCGGGGCCTTTTCCATTTTTGACAGCTCTAGCAAACCTGCATAATAATAATCATTTATACATATATATATCAATTTATGTTTGATTACTTTATTTTTTGTGCAATTATGGATCTGCTGGGTTGAGTCTGGTAGACTCCATGGCCCATATTCTATTCCTCCCTCCCTCCCTTGTCCATCCTTCCATGCCCCCATCCCCTTCCCCCTTTCCCCTTTGATCCATTATTCACCTCAATTGGCTAGATCAAGACCCTTACCAGGGTAGTCTATCTAGCTATAGAATTTGGGACTTAATGTCCCAAATATACATCTATATAGTCATTATGATTTATTGGATGTCCTTTATTTATATAACCACCTAATATATATATATTTTCCATTTATTATTTATTTATTTTATATTTTATATTCTAGTGCAATGTCATATGTATATTTGTTATTTTGTAAATGTTTGTGGTCACTAGGGGGAGCCCCTTGGCAAACCCATTCCCCACCATGTCCATCCCAACCCCTATAGGACATGACCTTTTCCATCATGAACCTCCAATTGATTGGAGGTGGCAGGATCGTATTGGGTGCTCCCCATTGGCGGGCATGTGACGCCCCTCTGGGACTGCTTCCCCACAAGGGTTGTGTGTCCCTGAGTTGGATACCAACTCATCTCCCTCTGTTCGTGGACACATATGGCCGCAATCGGCCCTTTGCCCGCCCATTGGCTGACAATGTGTTGCTACCAACTATGCGCCTGCGCTTCTTTCCCGGCGCATGAGACATGCGTTGGGTACCACGCATGCGCATTCGGTGCGTCGGCCCCGGACACAGCACAATTACACGGCTCTCAATAGAAGCCGTGTCAGCTGTGTTTGGGGTGGAGCTGTTCTCCTTATAGGCACTATTTCTCTCATTCCAGTCCATATGGCCACGGGATACCTTGCTGCTTGGATTGCCAGGTATTCACCTACATTGGTCATCAATATTTATTCTACCACAACCATCTAGCATTTTCCCCATGCTATTATGATTATCCCTAATATTTATCGCACTGATGTTTATATACCTCTCTCACTCCCTCTGTCTGCACACTGTCATTTATTATTTTTTGTTCTTTCACTGGTTCGGTTTGGTTTATATTCCCACCTTGGTATCTATTCATGTTAGCACATTATGCCACTAATTACACGGCTCTCAACAGAAGCCGTGTCAGCTGTGTTTGGGGTGGAGCTGTTCTCCTTATAGGCACCATTTCTTTCCATTCCAGTCCATACGGCTACAGGATACCTTGCTGTTTGGATTGCCAGGTAATCACCTACATTGGCTGTCATTATTCATTCTACCACAACTATCTAGCATTTTCCCTATGCTATTATGATTATCACTAGTTATTTATCGCACTGGTGTTTCTCATCTTTCTCACTCCCCTTGTCTGCACACTGTTATTTAGTTTATTTTATTTATTTCTTTTCTATTTTATTATTTATTTTTTAATTTAATTTTTATTTTTTATTTTTTTTTTTTTTTTTTTTTTTATTTTATTTTTTTTTTTTTTTTTTTTTTTTTTGATTTTTCACTGGTTCGGTTTGGTTCACATTCTCACCTTGGTATCTATTCACGCCAGCACATTATGCCATAAATTTATGGCGGTGTTGGTTGTCACTTGCATTTCCTTCATCTCCACTATTAATTTTCCCTCACTCTTTCTTCAAGTTGTAGATTCCCTACAACCACCATTTTCTCACCTTTCTCACTTCTAAATCACTCAACATAGCTCATCACACTTATGGTATATACATGTGTATGTACAGGTGTATTTTTATATATATACACATATGGTGTTCACTATGGTTCCCCATATTATCTTCCACATTATTTAGGTTCTTCCCTCACACTTTGGGTGTCACTCCTTGTTTATTTTTAATTAACATCCACCTTATATGGTAACCTTTGTTTTTCTTACACCCGATTAGGGATATTGGATTATATATCTTTGATTCCCCCCCCCTCCTACTTACCAGCATAGGCTCTTCCATTAGCCACCCCGTAGCCTTCTCATCTGGATGGATTATGGGATGTATACATACATACCTTTCGGTAAGATTGTTTCCCATACATACCCCCCTTTTTCTTTACCCACACTTATAATCTTCCATATACTTTGAGGATCAATATGAATATTCTATATATTCAATTTCTTCCTTATCCTACCTTGTTTTATAGTGAACAATAACGCCACCATCGTGACCCTTACTACCTAGCCTTGTTTAGGTTTGGACTGCTCCCATGTCCGCCTGGGGGGACATCTACCCTAATTGCGCTCCCTGGTCTGTCCTCTGGGTTTCAGGATTGGTCTGGTTGCAGGTGGGTGTTAAGGCCTCATGTGAGCCTCTCCTTTTGACCCCTACATCTCAAATGAATACTCATGTACTGCATGTATTATGTTTTGTGTGATATTTTGTTCCACTCATCATGTTCTTTTTCATTCTTCTGGTAGCATCTGTGATGTCCCTTTATCTGTGTATATGCCCCTGAAGAAGCGGTCACCCGCGAAACATGTTGGGCCAGTGTATGGGCATCAACGTTCATCACTACATCAAACCTATGTTACCCCTTGGGTTTCTGTGCATGCTACCTACAATATTTGCAATACAGTATCTATGTTTTTTAATACAGCAATCTCTTCTATATATGATGATGGTTTCTTCCAATAAAGATTGTTTTTTTACCCCATATGTACTTTGATTATTGGTCTAATGACGGTATCCCCTTTAAAAGTCCCCCTGCCCCTCCTTGTTCCTATTTTTTAATGAATTTTGGGACGTGGATACCTTTACTTCAATATCCATCTAGGATATATATTTCTGTTTTGGAGCTTGTCTGTCTTTTATTATATGTGCACAAGTCGGATAGAAGTCGCCTTGAAGTAGTACAGGAACCTTTTCTGAAGTCGGAGCGACTTCAGTAGTGCATATTAAGACGGCTCTCATTCATTTACATTGAATTTGTAATGACAAGAGACTTGGGGCGACTTGAGGGCACACAAGTCGTGTCCCAAGTCGGAGTAGTGCGAACCGGCTCTAAACCTCCACATTTTTGTAAATATTTTATTATATCTTTTCATGTGACAACACTGAAGAAATGACACTTTGCTACAATGTAAAGTAGTGAGTGTACAGCTTGTATAACAGTGTAAATGTGCTGTCCCCTCAAAATAACTCAACACACAGCCATTAATGTCTAAACCGCTGGCAACAAAAGTGAGTACACCCCTAAGTGAAAATGTCCAAATTGGGCCCAATTAGCCATTTACCCTCCCCGATGTCATGTGATTCGTTAGTGTTACAAGGTCTCACATGTGAAAGGGGAGCAGATGTGTTACATTTGATGTTATCGCTCTCACTCTCTTCTACTGATCACTGGAGGTTCAACATGGCACCTCATGGCAAAGAACTCTCGGAGGATCTGAAAAAAAAAATGTGTTGCTCTACATGAAGATGGCCTAGGCTATAAGAAGATTGCCAAGACCCTGACACTGAGCTGCAGCACGGTGGCCAAGACCATACAGCAGTTTAAAAGGACAGGTCCCAGGTTCCACTCAGAACAGGCCTCGCCATGGTCGACCAAAGAAGTTGAGTGCACGTGGTCAGCGCCATATCCAGAGGTTGTCTTTGGGAAATAGACATATAAGTGCTGCCAGCATTGATGCAGAGGTTGAAGGGGTGGGGGGTCAGCCTGTCAGTGCTCAGACCATACACCGCACACTGCATCAAATTGGTCTGCATGCTTGTTTTCCCCGAAGGAAGCCTCTTCTAAAGATGTTGCACAAGAAAGCAAGCAAACAGTTTGCTGAAGACAAGCAGACTAAGGGCTCTTTCACGTGTCATCCGCTCCGTATGTGCGCATATCATCCCATCCGTTTGCGGATGATATACGGACATAATGTAAGTCTATGGGCATTGCGGATGTCAGCGGATGACACCGCTGACATCCGATTTTGCTTCCTTTCAGTTTTTTGAACGGAGGAAAAATAGGGTTCTGTTCCGTTCCAAAAAACGGAACAGAACTGAAAGGAAGAAAATCGGATGTCAGCGGATGGTATTCCGCTGAAATCCGCAAAGCCATTGACTTACATTATGTCCGTAAATCATCCGCAAAAAAATAGGATGATTTGCGGACATACGGAGCGCCCGTGTGAATATTCACACTTTGGGCCCAATTTGGACATTTTCACTTTGGGGTGTACTCACTTTTGTTGCCAGCGGTTTATACATTAATAGCTGTGTGTTGACTGCTGAGTTATTTTGAGGGGACAGCAAATGTACACTGTTATACAAGCTGTACACTCACTACTTTACATTGTAGCAAAGTGTAATTTTTTCAGTGTTGTCACATGAAAAGGTATAATAAAATATTTACAAAAATGTGAGGGGTGCACTCACTTTTGTGAGATACTGTAGATGGTGCAGCCTCCCCAGCCTCATCAATGGACAGACAGATGGCTGATTTAGAAGAAATATCATTAAGCCAAAGCACCTCCACACCACCCCGCCAATACAGTCAGTACCATATTCTGGGGACACTGTTAAATGCGAAATTCTCCACTTTCCTGCAACAGAAACTTTCTAAAGCAAGTGCCATCATAACCACTGACTTAAAAGGAGATTGGATTCTATTGAATCTAAAGTTGACAGTACTGTGAAGCGAGTGAACCAGAACTACAATCTGATCACTACATTACAGGATCAATCGGAACAAGCTCAGGCAAAGAGAGGATCTAGAGAATAGATCCCGCCATTATAACTTTAGGGTTCGAGGCTTGAAGCCAACACTACATGCCTTTATGAAGGATCTGATACCTGACATATCTCCCCATCCCTTGAAACTAGCCCGTTTTTATTGGGGCTTGACAGCTCCAAGATCGGATGGCCTGCCCCGAGAGATCATTGTTAAACCCCATTTTTACAGGATCAAAGAGAAGATTATGATGGTAGCTTGATCTAGACAGGACATCTCCCTATTGGGACACCCAATCCAAATATTCTCTGAGATCACCCAATTAACCATCCAAAAGCGGCAATCGCTGAAACCACCACTGACGCATTTGACGAATCGCCATATCAAATACTGATGGTCATTTCCAGTCCGGCTTTCCTTTACATATAAGGGAAAGACGCATTCCTTTACAAGTTTCCATGATGGAGAAGAAGTGCTGCTTGGTCTAGGTGTAATTTCCAGGGACTGTCCACCAACCAGAGGATTAGTGACACCTCCCAGACCGCTGTGGTCACAACCAATCTCCCACTGTTAACTGGGCCACACATAAGGCAATGATTCGGGGCAAACTAATTCAAATAGCTTCCAGAGCAAAACGGGAGAGGGAAATAGTCATCAATGATCATCAGTGATCTACTAAGGGAACAGAAGAAAAATCCCAATGTTGACAGTCATAAGATAGATGCAGCAAGGACAGCACTTAATCTTATGCCTCGTACACACGCACCGATTATCGGCCGACCGATCGTCTGACTTTTGTCCAAGTTGTGTTTTGTTGGTTGGAATGTGCCTAGACTGCACACAAATTTTCTCGGCCAACAAAATTCTACTTCAGAAGTGATGTCATGTGCTGGTTTGTTTTCTTTTTGTTTTTTCTTCTCTGAGCATACCCAGACTTGCTCATTAGATTTTTCCCTGTCGAAATCTGTACTGACTGCACGAAAATCGGCCGTTGTGTTGACGGCCAACAAAAATTTTATAGTCTGCACACCAGATTTTTTTCGGCCGAAAAGTCGGAGTTGGTTGTCGGAAGCATCATACGAACAAGCCGAAAATCGGCAGATCGGATGTTGGCCGAAAATTCCCTGCCAATTTTCGACGCGTGTGTACGGGGCTTTAGTCTAACCACAAAGGCTGAAAAAATGCATCTGATGGTCCAGGAACCGTTTGTCCCTAGGGGACATACTACACACTTTGTTAGCGCAAAAACTCTCCCCGCAACTTTATTTTCCAGCCCTCCCGAAGCTGCGGTTAAGTAACGGACATCAGTCGCAGAACCCCCAGTTGCTAGTGAGGGAGTTCTTCAACTTTTACTCTAAGCTATATGCTCAGCCTAACCCGCTACAAAAACCCCTGATCAACAGATTTTTCCAAAGTCTTCCCCTTCCTCGGGTTACAGAGGAACATGAAGATATTGGAGCAGGAATTCATGGAAGCAGAACTGACGGCAGCCATTAAAAGCCTTAATCCATCAAAGGCACCAGGTCCGGATGGCTTTTCCAGCCACTATTACATAAAGTTTTGAGAAATCCTGTCACCTCATCTATGTTCCTTTTTAAATGGCATCAGAAGGGGTACTCCACTGCCTAGATACGAAAATAATGCCTTCATTCATGTCATACCCAAACTAGGCAAAGATCACAGGGATTGTACAAACTACCGCCTGATATCGCTCATTAATGTTGATCTCAAAATTATGACTAAAATACTGGAAAACTAGGATGGATACATTCATCTGGATCAAGTGGGGTTAGTCCTGCACAGGCAGGCGCCTGATCAAAGTAGGCAACAGGTGGACATTCTCTCGTCACTCAAACCAAATTGGGATGGGACGGGCAAGAGGAAAGGCATACTACTATCCTTGGACCTACATAAAGCTTTCGATTCCCTGTCCTGGGAATATCTGTTCTATACATTGGAACGCTGTGGATTTGGTGAGAGCTTTCTCACAATCATTCACACATTATACAACGAACCCTTAGCTAGACTGTCGGTCAAGGGATACAGTTCGGATTACCTCACTATACATAGAGGTACCCGGTAGGGTTGCCTCCTGTGCGCCATCCTATTTATTTTAGAATTAGAACCCCAAGCCATGAAAATTCGTCACACAACACAGATATTCAGGGGATACCTTGCGGAGACTAGGTGCACAGATGCGCCCTGTTCGCCGATGACATCCTAATACTTATTTCGTCCCCGACTACCTCCATTCCTAATCTGTACCGGAAGTTAAAGCTATTTGCTATGATCTCTGGACTGAGAACAATACTAAGTCTCAACTTAGCTTTAGACAACAGTACAGTAAACTCTCTCCAACAAACTTTACCCTTCAAATGGCAGATGACTGCACTTCCTTACTTGGGCATACATCTCACCTCCTCTATAGATTCCTTATGCCATAAAAACTATCCCCCCTATTTGAGAAACCACAAGACGACCTCACCAGATGGATGTCTAACCCCCCCCCCCCTCGAGGTTTGGTAGGCTGAGCTCTGTAAAGATGAAAATTCTACCTAAAATTCTATACCTATTCCATACCTTACCAATAACGATTAATATGTCTGATTTGCGCATTTTTCAGCAGAAGGTTCTGAAATTCATTTGGGGGGACAAGAGACCAAGAGTGAACAGGTGCACGCTATTTACCCAGAAACTAAGGGGAGGTCTGGGGGTCCCTGGGGGGTGGCTAAATATTATTATGCGGCGCAATTGATCCGCTTCTATTCCAAGCAGGTTAACCCGTTATGGATAGAGTTGGAATCCTTCCACCTCCACTCCAATTAGTCACTTGATGTGACTGAAAGCCAGAGAGAGCCTGGGTATACTATGCCCGACCCTGTCTTTTTCCTTGGGACTATGGGACAGAATGGCCACTTTGTTGGGCAATCCAATGTTCCCTCCGGGTCTTAGCCCCTCCACGTTTGAGTGGTGGACGAACAAAGGTTTTCTCTGACTCGCCGATTAATGCGACCATAGAGGAATGCTATCTAGAAGCACATTACAGGAAAAATACCTCCTCCCCACAGGGGAACTATTTACTGTAGATATTCTCAAATTACGCATTTTCTGAACACTCTCAAATGCAAAAGCAACTTAACTTCCTCAACCCCAATGGAATATTTGTGTGGCACAGTGGATAAACACACTGGCCACATATCTATGATATACAATATACTATATGAAGGGTCCACTAAACTGCCTTACATGCTACGATGGAAACAGGACTTGGGGGATTAGATTTAGAATTGGGGAAATGGCCCAATCCAATTCCAAACCTTATATTAATACCTCCCTGATTGAGGCGAACTATAATGTTTTCTATAGATGGCATCTAGTTCCAGTCAGGTTGGCATCCGCTGTCCAGGGGACCTCCTCCAGGTGATTTTGTGGTAGCAGCCAGGAGGGAACGGTCCTCCATACCTGGGGGACGTGCAGCAAAGTAAGGCGGTTATGGATCTGCACATACAATTTTATCTATTTCCTCACTCAGGGGAATCTAACAAAATCTCCACAGCAGGCTCTCTTGTGGAGGCCGGTGGAGGGAATTCCTGGGATATGCGAGATGCCTAATTGCATTTATTTTCACGGCAGCTAGGACATCCATCCCCCAATCCTGGAGGTCACCCATGGTCCCTTTTGATCTCCTAAAGGCAAAATTTACATGGATCATGATTAATAAACATATGGTGGTTATCCTTCGGGACAAGCTGGCCTACTTTGAGAAAATATGGAATCCCTGGATGAAATACTTGTCAGAATCCACCTGATCCGGATGGAGAGACACCGTCCCCCTGTGTAGGAGAGCCACAGTATAAAGAACAAAAAGAGGGTGCACCGACCTTGTGCATTACCCAAATGGAGTTTATTAAAAAGGAATGAGAAGAAATATACTCACAAACATTGATATTGTTAAAAGCATATTGATCCGCAATATCCCTAAAGCAACCAGGTCATCAGGACAGTGTCTAGCACCCCGGAGAACCTTCCAATTGGCTGACGCGTGTCGAGAAGGGATTCCCTCTTCTTCAGGGCCAGTCTCAATTCTTTTTCCAATGCGTGTTTTAGTTTGTAAAATAAAAACACAGTTTCATCCTCACGGCAGTGCAAGTTAGAACTACTCGAAGTTCCATTGATTTACATGGCTCTTTGTTGTTCAAAATTATCAATGCTATTAGTAAAACCTTTCGCCAGAGACTCCCTCCTGAGTTGTCTCTACTCAATAGACAGAACTATGGAGAGGAACCATCCCACACTCTCTCCCAGCTGCTGGAGCCCCGCAAGAAACAAATGTGAACAAATAAACAAATTCTCCTGCACTCAACAGAGATGTGGCGGCGGTGGGTATCTAAGGCTCCGGGTAAAAGCATAGATTTTGCTGCCCTCCTGGGGTCAGGGGAAACCTGATAGGAACACTGTATAAAGAACAAAAAGAGGGTGCACCGACCTTGTGCATTACCCAAATGGAGTTTATTAAAAAGGAATGAGAAGAAATATACTCACAAACATAAAAATTGTTAAAAGCATATTGATCCGCAATGGACCAAAAGCAATCAGGTCTCCAGCACGCTGGAGAACCTTCCAATTGGTTGACGCGTTTCGAGGGGGGAATCCCCTCTTCTTCAGAGCAAGCCTGGTACTTAGACACTAATACTTTCTTCTTGTCTTTTCTCATCTCATTTTTTTTCTCCCTTTTTTTCTACCCCCCCCCCCCCCAGGCTGATTAACGTTAATTTTGCCTTTTTTTTTTTTTTATTGTCTGGTATGTACCTAGTTCTTTGTAGTACGATGGACCAAAGAATGGTTTCTTTACTGTACTACACTTTTATGTTGTTGAAAATTTAAAAAAAAAAAATTGGAAAGAAATATAATACATATGTTTTTCGGCCCATACAGGACTTTTTTGCACTTTAATACTTTATTTTTTTGTGACATTATACTGCACTTTAGAATTGATGTTCTTTAGATTTATGTTTATTTTTGCACTTTTTATAGATATGCGACTAATATGGTTGCGCGGATACGGGTATCGCGACTATACTAAGCATTTGTACTCGTGCAAATGCTCTGATAACTGAAATCAATACCTTTGCAGTGCAATTTGAGCAGCTTACCAATCAAATGTGGTGGCTGCATTAGTTTTCTTTTCTTTGGCTTCTCTCACTTGGTGATCTGACCAGTAACATACCTCCTGTATTCGTGAGACACAACTCTGGAGGAATGAGCACAGGAGTCACAGCAGACAGCAGCATTATAGGTCTGGGGGAAGATTACAAGTACTGGCAGTTTTAGATTCACTTAACCACTTAAGCCCCAGAAGATTTTACCCCCTTCCTGCCCAGGGGGTATTTTGCGATTCGGCACTGCGTGACTTTAACGGACAATTGCGCGGTCGTGCGACGCTGTACCTAAACGAATTTGACGTCCTTTTTTTCCCATAAACAGAGCTTTCTTTTGGTGGTATTTGATCACCTGTGCGATTTTTTGATCACGCGCTATAAACAAAAAAAGAGCGTCAATTTTGCAAAAATAACAATATTTTTTTTACATTTTTTTTATATGAAATTCCCCAAAAAAAAAAAAGTAAAAATCAAAATTTTTTAACATTTTCGGCCAATTTGTTTTATGCTACATATGTTTGGTAAAAAAAAAAAAAAAATATGCAAAAAGCGTATTTTGATTGGTTTGCGCAAAAGTTATTGCGTTTACTAACAAAGGGAAAGATTTTTGTCATTTTTGTTGTTTTTTTTTTAACGCGTAATGGCGGCGATCTGCGATTTTTTTTTGCAGTACTGCGACATTGCGGCGGACAGATCGGACCCTTGACTGATATTTTTGACACTTTTGGGGTTACCAGTGACATTTCTACAGTAATCAGTGCTATATATATATATATGCACTGTTACTGTAAAATTACACTGGCAGTGAAGGGGTTAACTTTATTTGAGAGGGAGGGGCTGTTTGTGTCCCTAGGGGCGTGATTCTAACTGTGATTGGCTGTGGCTTGAGGTGTAGTTACACTGATCAACGGTTCTACATAGTAGATCCGTATGATCACAGTGTCTCTACACTGGGAGAACTGACAGGCAGCTTGTTTACACAAGCTGCCTGCCTTTCTCCCTCTCCCCCGACGCGCGGGGGGGGGGCGCGTGACCACGCGGGAGCGCGGCGCCGGCGGCGCGCGCTCGCTCCCCAGACCCTCCCAGGCTAGTGACGTACCGATACCCAGACCCTCCCAGGCTAGTGACGTACCGATACGTCACTCTGCCTGTGAGGGGCTGACCGCCGCAGTATATAGTCGTGCGGCGGTCGGCAAGTGGTTAAGCTGGATACACACTATACAATTTTCTTTGGATTTTTTTCCTTTAGATTTACCAAAACCATATAATATGAAGTCAGACCTAAACACTTTTAATAAGTATGCAATCAGGCAGGCTTTGCAATATATAGCTGAAGGTAAATGTAAAGGAAATCGAACAAAACGTTGTATAGTGCGTATCCAGCTTAAAGCTGGCCATACATTATACCATTTTCTTGTATAATTTTCCTTTAGATATACCAAAACCAAATAATATGAGGTCAAACCTAAACATTTTCAATTAGTATGCAATCAGGCAGGCCCTTGCACTACATAGTTGAAGGTAAAACTAAAGGAAATTGAATAAGAAAATTATATAATGTATGACCAGCTTAACAAATTGAAGTCAAATCACATTTTAAAAGCATTTTATAAACAGCAAACCATGTTTCTTTTTGGGCTAAACCGCAGAGGTCTTCAAACTATGGCCCTCCAGTTGTTCAGGAACTACAATTCCCATCATGCCTAGTCATGTCTGTGAATGTCAGAGATTTACAATGCCTCATGGGATGTGTAGTTCTGCAACAGCTGGAGGGCCATAGTTTGAGAATCCCTGGGCTAAAGGTTTGGCATGAATAAATAAAAGCTGATCATTCTAAGTACCCCTGCCACTGTAAAGTGGTTTGTCTCATCCATGTAAACTCATACATACATTCTGCTGCAGAGCTTGTGTGTTTGAAAAACAACAGACTTGCTAACTGGATCACCAGATGAAAACAGAAGAAAGTCTAAAAAAAGAAAACAAATGCAGTCACCACATTTAAGGATTGGGAAGCTGCAATATAATAAATGTTTGTAATATTTATTGCTGCTTTAATAAAAAACGTGGATTGGAATGTGGAAAGAGCGGGGACAGAGGCTGCTGTGCTGCGGACGTTGCCTTGTGACCTAGATAGAACTCTTAATGAAACATTTACAGATTTCCAAGTTCTCTGGATCTAAGATTACCGTCAGCTGAACCCTGACACAGATAGTGGGAACAATGTTTATAGTATAGTTGGCACATCATACGCACTTCTGGGAGGGTTCAGAGGCTACAAAACAAAGTGAATGAAGACAGTTCTATCAGTGATGAAAAGCCGCCGATCGCATACAGAGGGCTCTGTACACATCCAACAATTGTCTGTAATAACTGGGCCATGGAGGGGTGAACTTCAAGTTAGGGATGCACCAATACTGATATCGGTGCGGATAGCGAGTTTTCACGAGTACTTGTGAAAATGCTTCCAACACCCAAAACTGATACTTTGCGGAGCGAATTGCATCCATACACAATGAATGGGCACAAATCGCACTGCAAATAATTGCATGCAATTTGAAGAAGATTCAGTGTGATTTCTGTCCAAATAACATGCGGTTTCCCGCACCGCTCTAGTGTGAATCCAGGTTTGCCATAGTGATTTAGAGTCGGAGTTCTCACAGGAGGGGTGCAGGAAACCTCCCTGCATGACGGGTTTCTCCGGCTCCCGATCAGACTGTGGACATTTGTGGTTGTGCCTTGGGCTCCTCCTGCCTCTCCCATGGCTTTATTCCCCACATTGCCAGCGGTTCTGTCACTCCAGCCATTCGAACCATCCACTGGACCCCTCCCCCCGTCCCATTGTACCAGATTGCCACAATCCCCGCTGTCAGACGCCAGAAGCAGCTTCACTGGTCCTGGGATTTGAAATCCCCGTGGCCCTCTCTCCTCTCCTTGCAGTGCTGATGGGCTAAACAGCGTCGGATTGGTCAGTGCCATCCATGTGACGGTGCTGACTAGCGCTGCACGATTCTGGATAAAATGAGAATCACAATTTTTTTTTTCGCTTAGAATAAAGATCCCAATTCTCGGCGTAACATCAACTTTTACATTATACAAAAAAAAAATTGAGATAACTTTACTGTTTCGTTTTTTTTAATTCATTAAAGTGCATTTGAAAGACTTTGACGAAAATACAGTGTGACATAAAAGATTGCAACGATCGCCATTTTATTCTCTAGGGTCTCTGCTAAAAAAAAATTATATATATATATATATATATATATACATATACACACACACACACACACACTGTATAATGTTTAGGGGTTCTAAGTAATTTTCTAGCAAAAAATATCGAGTTTGCAATTTTTTTTAACGATTAATCGTGCAGTTCTAGTGCTGACCAATTAGAATCCCTGTAGTCCTTCTGTCAGCACTGTGATAAGAGAGAGAGCCGCTGGGATATCAATTCCCTGATGTCCAGGCACCAGTATCTCTAATAAGGGAAACAGTCGGTTTCCTACTGCGCTGCACTTTGTGAATGGTCCCAAAGTCCTCTGGGATCTGTGTTACACATGAAGCCAAAATCCAGCTAACATCGGTTATTGCAACTTTTTTCCTTTTGGGATAAAGGTTTTACGTAAATAAATAAAAGATGATCATTGTAAGCACCACTGTCAGTTGTAAGTGGTTTGTCTCAAACCTATAACTGCTACATCTGCAGGGCAGCTTGTTCTGTTGAAAAATAACAGACTTAGGCCCTGTTCACATAGCAGCGACGCTACTTCGCACTGCGACCTCCGAGGTCGCGGTGCGAGCAGCGCGCCGCGACCTCGGAGCGGCCGCCACGGACTTCATAACATTGAAGTCTATGGCGGTCGCCTCCTGGTCGCCCCAAAGAAGCTCCGGACCCTTTTTCTAAGTCGGAGCGACTTGTGTCGCTCCTATTAGAACGGGTCCGCAGCTTCCCTATCGGAGGCGACCTACGGCGACCTGTGAGGCGACCAGGTAGCCTCACAGGTCGCCTTAGTGTGAACAGGGACTTACTAGCCAGCTCACCAGGTGATGGTAAAAAGGCACAAAAGAAAACCAACGCAGCCATCACATCTAAAAATTGGAAAGCTGCAACAAATAATAAGTCTTTATTTTTGGGTTTAATATCACTCCAAGCTGGAAAATGCCTGGACCCGCAGACCACTGCCCGCACCCCCTGACCACTGCCTGGACTCTGCCTGCACCCGCTGACCACTGCCTGGACTCTGCCTGCACCCGCTGACCACTGCCCGGACTCTGCCTGCACCCGCTGACCACTGCCCGGACTCTGCCTGCACCCGCTGACCACTGCCCGGACTCTGCCTGCACCCGCTGACCACTGCCCGCACCCCCTGACCACTGCCTGGACTCTGCCTGCACCCGCTGACCACTGCCTGGACTCTGCCTGCACCCGCTGACCACTGCCCGGACTCTGCCTGCACCCGCTGACCACTGCCCGGACTCTGCCTGCACCCGCTGACCACTGCCTGCACCCGCTGACCACTGCCCGGACTCTGCCTGCACCCGCTGGTCACTGCCCGGACTCTGCCTGCACCCGCTGGTCACTGCCCGGACTCTGCCTGCACCCGCTGGTCACTGCCCGGACTCTGCCTGCACCCGCTGGTCACTGCCCGGACTCTGCCTGCACCCGCTGGTCACAGCCCGGACTCTGCCTGCACCCGCTGGTCACAGCCCGGACTCTGCCTGCACCCGCTGGTCACTGCCCGGACTCTGCCTGCACCCGCTGGTCACTGCCCGGACTCTGCCTGCACCCGCTGGTCACTGCCCGGACTCTGCCTGCACCCGATGATCACTGCCCGGACTCTGCCTGCACCCGATGATCACTGCCCGGACTCTGCCTGCACCCGATGATCACTGCCCGGACTCTGCCTGCACCCGATGATCACTGCCCGGACTCTGCCTGCACCCGATGATCACTGCCCGGACTCTTCCTGCACCCGATGATCCCTGCCCGGACTCTGCCTGCACCCGATGATCCCTGCCCGGACTCTGCCTGCACCCGATGATCCCTGCCCGGACTCTGCCTGCACCCGATGATCCCTGCCCGGACTCTGCCTGCACCCGATGATCCCTGCCCGGACTCTGCCTGCACCCGATGATCCCTGCCCGGACTCTGCCTGCACCCGATGATCCCTGCCCGGACTCTGCCTGCACCCGATGATCCCTGCCCGGACTCTGCCTGCACCCGATGATCCCTGCCCGGACTCTGCCTGCACCCACTGATCCCTGCCTGCACTCTTCCTGCACCCACTGATCCCTGCCTGCACTCTTCCTGCACCCACTGATCCCTGCCTGCACCCACTGATCCCTGCCTGCACCCACTGATCCCTGCCTGCACCCACTGATCCCTGCCTGCACTCTTCCTGCACCCACTGATCCCTGCCTGCACTCTTCCTGCACCCACTGATCCCTGCCTGCACTCTTCCTGCACCCACTGATCCCTGCCTGCACTCTTCCTGCACCCACTGATCCCTGCCTGCACTCTTCCTGCACCCACTGATCCCTGCCTGCACCCACTGATCCCTGCCTGCACTCTTCCTGCACCCACTGATCCCTGCCTGCACTCTTCCTGCACCCACTGATCCCTGCCTGCACTCTTCCTGCACCCACTGATCCCTGCCTGCACTCTTCCTGCACCCACTGATCCCTGCCTGCACTCTTCCTGCACCCACTGATCCCTGCCTGCACTCTTCCTGCACCCACTGATCCCTGCCTGCACCCTTCCTGCACCCACTGATCCCTGCCTGCACTCTTCCTGCACCCACTGATCCCTGCCTGCACTCTTCCTGCACCCACTGATCCCTGCCTGCACTCTTCCTGCACCCACTGATCCCTGCCTGCACTCTTCCTGCACCCACTGATCCCTGCCTGCACTCTTCCTGCACCCACTGATCACTGCCTGCACTCTTCCTGCACCCACTGATCACTGCCTGCACCCTTCCTGCACCCACTGATCCCTGCCAGCACTCTTCCTGCACCCACTGATCCCTGCCAGCACTCTTCCTGCACCCACTGATCACTGGCTGGACTCTGCCTGCACCCACTGATCACTGCCTGCACTCTTCCTGCACCCACTGATCCCTGCCTGCACTCTTCCTGCACCCACTGATCCCTGCCAGCACTCTTCCTGCACCCACTGATCCCTGCCTGCACTCTTCCTGCACCCACTGATCACTGGTTGGACTCTTCCTGCACCCACTGATCACTGCCTGCACTCTCCCTGCACCCACTGATCCCTGCCTGCACCCTTCCTGCACCCACTGATTACTGCCTGCACCCACTGATCCCTGCCTGCACCCTTCCTGCACCCACTGATCACTGGCTGGACTCTTACTGCACCCACTGATCCCTGCCTGCACTCTTACTGCACCCACTGATCCCTGCCTGCACTCTTCCTGCACCCACTGATCCCAGCCTGCACTCTTCCTGCACCCACTGATCCCAGCCTGCACTCTTCCTGCACCCACTGATCCCAGCCTGCACTCTTCCTGCACCCACTGATTCCTGCCTGCACTCTTCCTGCACCCACTGATTCCTGTCTGCACTCTTCCTGCACCCACTGATCCCTGCCTGCACTATTCCTGCACCCACTGATCCCTGCCTGCACTATTCCTGCACCCACTGATCCCTGCCTGCACTATTCCTGCACCCACTGATCCCTGCCTGCACTCTTCCTGCACCCACTGATCCCTGCCTGCACTCTTCCTGCACCCACTTATCACTGCCTGCACTCTTCCTGCACCCACTGATCCCTGCCTGCACTCTTCCTGCACCCACTGATCCCTGCCTGCACCCACTGATCCCTGCCTGCACTCTTCCTGCACCCACTGATCCCTGCCTGCACTCTTCCTGCACCCACTGATCCCTGCCTGCACTATTCCTGCACCCACTGATCACTGCCTGCACTATTCCTGCACCCACTGATCCCTGCCTGCACTATTCCTGCACCCACTGATCCCTGCCTGCACTCTTCCTGCACCCACTGATCCCTGCCTGCACCCTTCCTGCACCCACTGATCCCTGCCTGCCCCCTTCCTGCACCCACTGATCCCTGCCTGCACCCTTCCTGCACCCACTGATCCCTGCCTGCACTCTTCCTGCACCCACTGATCCCTGCCTGCACTCTTCCTGCACCCACTGATCCCTGCCTGCACTCTTCCTGCACCCACTGATCACTGCCTGCACTCTTCCTGCACCCACTGATCCCTGCCTGCACTCTTCCTGCACCCACTGATCACTGCCTGCACTCTTCCTGCACCCACTGATCACTGCCTGCACCCTTCCTGCACCCACTGATCCCTGCCAGCACTCTTCCTGCACCCACTGATCCCTGCCAGCACTCTTCCTGCACCCACTGATCACTGGCTGGACTCTGCCTGCACCCACTGATCCCTGCCTGCACTCTTCCTGCACCCACTGATCCCTGCCAGCACTCTTCCTGCACCCACTGATCCCTGCCTGCACTCTTCCTGCACCCACTGATCACTGGCTGGACTCTGCCTGCACCCACTGATCACTGCCTGCACTCTTCCTGCACCCACTGATCCCTGCCTGCACTCTTCCTGCACCCACTGATCCCTGCCTGCACTCTTCCTGCACCCACTGATCCCTGCCAGCACTCTTCCTGCACCCACTGATCCCTGCCTGCACTCTTCCTGCACCCACTGATCACTGGTTGGACTCTTCCTGCACCCACTGATCCCAGCCTGCACCCATTGATCACTGCCTGCACTCTCCCTGCACCCACTGATCCCTGCCTGCACCCTTCCTGCACCCACTGATTACTGCCTGCACCCTTCCTGCACCCACTGATCCCTGCCTGCACTATTCCTGCACCCACTGATCCCTGCCTGCACCCACTGATCCCTGCCTGCACCCTTCCTGCACCCACTGATCCCTGCCTGCACCCTTCCTGCACCCACTGATCCCTGCCTGCACTCTTCCTGCACCCACTGATCCCTGCCTGCACTCTTCCTGCACCCACTGATCCCTGCCTGCACTCTTCCTGCACCCACTGATCCCTGCCTGCACTCTTCCTGCACCCACTGATCCCTGCCTGCACTTTTCCTGCACCCACTGATCCCTGCCTGCACTCTTCCTGCACCCACTGATCACTGCCTGCACTCTTCCTGCACCCACTGATCCCTGCCTGCACTCTTCCTGCACCCACTGATCACTGCCTGTACTCTTCCTGCACCCACTGATCACTGCCTGCACCCTTCCTGCACCCACTGATCCCTGCCAGCACTCTTCCTGCACCCACTGATCCCTGCCTGCACTCTTCCTGCACCCACTGATCCCTGCCAGCACTCTTCCTGCACCCACTGATCACTGGCTGGACTCTGCCTGCACCCACTGATCCCTGCCTGCACTCTTCCTGCACCCACTGATCCCTGCCAGCACTCTTCCTGCACCCACTGATCCCTGCCAGCACTCTTCCTGCACCCACTGATCCCTGGCTGGACTCTGCCTGCACCCACTGATCACTGCCTGCACTCTGCCTGCACCCACTGATCACTGCCTGCACTCTTCCTGCACCCACTGATCCCTGCCTGCACTCTTCCTGCACCCACTTATCACTGCCTGCACTCTTCCTGCACCCACTTATCACTGCCTGCACTCTTCCTGCACCCACTGATCCCTGCCTGCACTCTTCCTGCACCCACTGATTCCTGCCTGCACCCACTGATCCCTGCCTGCACCCTTCCTGCACCCACTGATCCCTGCCTGCACTCTTCCTGCACCCACTGATCCCTGCCTGCACTCTTCCTGCACCCACTGATCCCTGCCTGCACCCTTCCTGCACCCACTGATCCCTGCCTGCACCCTTCCTGCACCCACTGATCCCTGCCTGCACTCTTCCTGCACCCACTGATCCCTGCCTGCACTCTTCCTGCACCCACTGATCCCTGCCTGCACTCTTCCTGCACCCACTGATCACTGCCTGCACTCTTCCTGCACCCACTGATCCCTGCCTGCACTCTTCCTGCACCCACTGATCCCTGCCAGCACTCTTCCTGTACCCACTGATCCCTGCCTGCACTCTTCCTGCACCCACTGATCCCTGCCTGCACTCTTCCTGTACCCACTGATCCCTGCCTGCACTCTTCCTGCACCCACTGATCCCTGCCTGCACTCTTCCTGCACCCACTGATCCCTGCCTGCACCCTTCCTGCACCCACTGATCCCTGCCTGCACTCTTCCTGCACCCACTGATCCCTGCCTGCACTCTTCCTGCACCCACTGATCCCTGCCTGCACTCTTCCTGCACCCACTGATCCCTGCCTGCACTCTTCCTGCACCCACTGATCCCTGCCTGCACTCTTCCTGCACCCACTGATCCCTGCCTGCACTCTTCCTGTACCCACTGATCCCTGCCTGCACTCTTCCTGCACCCACTGATCCCTGCCTGCACTCTTCCTGCACCCACTGATCCCTGCCTGCACTCTTCCTGCACCCACTGATCCCTGCCAGCACTCTTCCTGTACCCACTGATCCCTGCCTGCACTCTTCCTGCACCCACTGATCCCTGCCTGCACTCTTCCTGCACCCACTGATCCCTGCCTGCACTCTTCCTGTACCCACTGATCCCTGCCTGCACTCTTCCTGCACCCACTGATCCCTGGCTGGACTCTGCCTGCACCCACTGATCACTGCCTGCACTCTGCCTGCACCCACTGATCACTGCCTGCACTCTTCCTGCACCCACTGATCCCTGCCTGCACTCTTCCTGCACCCACTGATCACTGCCTGTACTCTTCCTGCACCCACTGATCCCTGCCTGCACCCTTCCTGCACCCACTGATCACTGGCTGGACTCTTACTGCACCCACTGATCCCTGCCTGCACTCTTACTGCACCCACTGATCCCTGCCTGCACTCTTCCTGCACCCACTGATCCCAGCCTGCACTCTTCCTGCACCCACTGATCCCAGCCTGCACTCTTCCTGCACCCACTGATCCCAGCCTGCACTCTTCCTGCACCCACTGATTCCTGCCTGCACTCTTCCTGCACCCACTGATTCCTGTCTGCACTCTTCCTGCACCCACTGATCCCTGCCTGCACTATTCCTGCACCCACTGATCCCTGCCTGCACTATTCCTGCACCCACTGATCCCTGCCTGCACTATTCCTGCACCCACTGATCCCTGCCTGCACTATTCCTGCACCCACTGATCCCTGCCTGCACTCTTCCTGCACCCACTGATCCCTGCCTGCACTCTTCCTGCACCCACTGATCCCTGCCTGCACTCTTCCTGCACCCACTGATCCCTGCCTGCACCCACTGATCCCTGCCTGCACTCTTCCTGCACCCACTGATCCCTGCCTGCACTCTTCCTGCACCCACTGATCCCTGCCTGCACTATTCCTGCACCCACTGATCACTGCCTGCACTATTCCTGCACCCACTGATCCCTGCCTGCACTATTCCTGCACCCACTGATCCCTGCCTGCACTCTTCCTGCACCCACTGATCCCTGCCTGCACCCTTCCTGCACCCACTGATCCCTGCCTGCCCCCTTCCTGCACCCACTGATCCCTGCCTGCACCCTTCCTGCACCCACTGATCCCTGCCTGCACTCTTCCTGCACCCACTGATCCCTGCCTGCACTCTTCCTGCACCCACTGATCCCTGCCTGCACTCTTCCTGCACCCACTGATCACTGCCTGCACTCTTCCTGCACCCACTGATCCCTGCCTGCACTCTTCCTGCACCCACTGATCACTGCCTGCACTCTTCCTGCACCCACTGATCACTGCCTGCACCCTTCCTGCACCCACTGATCCCTGCCAGCACTCTTCCTGCACCCACTGATCCCTGCCAGCACTCTTCCTGCACCCACTGATCACTGGCTGGACTCTGCCTGCACCCACTGATCCCTGCCTGCACTCTTCCTGCACCCACTGATCCCTGCCAGCACTCTTCCTGCACCCACTGATCCCTGCCTGCACTCTTCCTGCACCCACTGATCACTGGCTGGACTCTGCCTGCACCCACTGATCACTGCCTGCACTCTTCCTGCACCCACTGATCCCTGCCTGCACTCTTCCTGCACCCACTGATCCCTGCCTGCACTCTTCCTGCACCCACTGATCCCTGCCAGCACTCTTCCTGCACCCACTGATCCCTGCCTGCACTCTTCCTGCACCCACTGATCACTGGTTGGACTCTTCCTGCACCCACTGATCCCAGCCTGCACCCATTGATCACTGCCTGCACTCTCCCTGCACCCACTGATCCCTGCCTGCACCCTTCCTGCACCCACTGATTACTGCCTGCACCCTTCCTGCACCCACTGATCCCTGCCTGCACTATTCCTGCACCCACTGATCCCTGCCTGCACCCACTGATCCCTGCCTGCACCCTTCCTGCACCCACTGATCCCTGCCTGCACCCTTCCTGCACCCACTGATCCCTGCCTGCACTCTTCCTGCACCCACTGATCCCTGCCTGCACTCTTCCTGCACCCACTGATCCCTGCCTGCACTCTTCCTGCACCCACTGATCCCTGCCTGCACTCTTCCTGCACCCACTGATCCCTGCCTGCACTTTTCCTGCACCCACTGATCCCTGCCTGCACTCTTCCTGCACCCACTGATCACTGCCTGCACTCTTCCTGCACCCACTGATCCCTGCCTGCACTCTTCCTGCACCCACTGATCACTGCCTGTACTCTTCCTGCACCCACTGATCACTGCCTGCACCCTTCCTGCACCCACTGATCCCTGCCAGCACTCTTCCTGCACCCACTGATCCCTGCCTGCACTCTTCCTGCACCCACTGATCCCTGCCAGCACTCTTCCTGCACCCACTGATCACTGGCTGGACTCTGCCTGCACCCACTGATCCCTGCCTGCACTCTTCCTGCACCCACTGATCCCTGCCAGCACTCTTCCTGCACCCACTGATCCCTGCCAGCACTCTTCCTGCACCCACTGATCCCTGGCTGGACTCTGCCTGCACCCACTGATCACTGCCTGCACTCTTCCTGCACCCACTGATCCCTGCCTGCACTCTTCCTGCACCCACTGATCCCTGCCTGCACTCTTCCTGCACCCACTTATCACTGCCTGCACTCTTCCTGCACCCACTTATCACTGCCTGCACTCTTCCTGCACCCACTGATCCCTGCCTGCACTCTTCCTGCACCCACTGATTCCTGCCTGCACCCACTGATCCCTGCCTGCACCCTTCCTGCACCCACTGATCCCTGCCTGCACTCTTCCTGCATCCACTGATCCCTGCCTGCACTCTTCCTGCACCCACTGATCCCTGCCTGCACCCTTCCTGCACCCACTGATCCCTGCCTGCACCCTTCCTGCACCCACTGATCCCTGCCTGCACTCTTCCTGCACCCACTGATCCCTGCCTGCACTCTTCCTGCACCCACTGATCCCTGCCTGCACTCTTCCTGCACCCACTGATCACTGCCTGCACTCTTCCTGCACCCACTGATCCCTGCCTGCACTCTTCCTGCACCCACTGATCCCTGCCAGCACTCTTCCTGTACCCACTGATCCCTGCCTGCACTCTTCCTGCACCCACTGATCCCTGCCTGCACTCTTCCTGTACCCACTGATCCCTGCCTGCACTCTTCCTGCACCCACTGATCCCTGCCTGCACTCTTCCTGCACCCACTGATCCCTGCCTGCACCCTTCCTGCACCCACTGATCCCTGCCTGCACTCTTCCTGCACCCACTGATCCCTGCCTGCACTCTTCCTGCACCCACTGATCCCTGCCTGCACTCTTCCTGCACCCACTGATCCCTGCCTGCACTCTTCCTGCACCCACTGATCCCTGCCTGCACTCTTCCTGCACCCACTGATCCCTGCCTGCACTCTTCCTGTACCCACTGATCCCTGCCTGCACTCTTCCTGCACCCACTGATCCCTGCCTGCACTCTTCCTGCACCCACTGATCCCTGCCTGCACTCTTCCTGCACCCACTGATCCCTGCCAGCACTCTTCCTGTACCCACTGATCCCTGCCTGCACTCTTCCTGCACCCACTGATCCCTGTCTGCACTCTTCCTGTACCCACTGATCCCTGCCTGCACTCTTCCTGCACCCACTGATCCCTGTCTGCACTCTTCCTGTACCCACTGATCCCTGCCTGCACTCTTCCTGCACCCACTGATCCCTGCCAGCACTCTTCCTGCACCCACTGATCCCTGCCTGCACTCTTCCTGCACCCACTGATCACTGGTTGGACTCTTCCTGCACCCACTGATCACTGGTTGGACTCTTCCTGCACCCACTGATCCCAGCCTGCACTCTCCCTGCACCCACTGATCACTGGCTGGACTCTGCCTGCACCCTCGGATGCACTGTAGAGATCACGTTGCATCTATCGCTGACACAGCCGGACTCACCCGCAGCCGTCCTCTCTCGGTGAGTACAGTATGTATACAGCGGTCACCTCTGCCCTACATTCTCCTATCACACTACAGCGGGCCGGAGGGACAAACTTCCTGCAAAACAAAGCCGCGTGTGGGCAACAACCTGTAACGAAGCGCCCCGCCTTCTGGGCGTATCCCTGCTCAGCTGTAGACCAACTCTTCCGCCCATCTGACTTTTCCTCAAACCAGGAAGGGTCCGTAGGCGGCCATGTTTGATGTGGGCAAGTTGCCATACAAGAATCAGTGCAGGCGACAGGCGTAGAGCACTATAAGAGGCCGATGTTCACCGGCCTGTCAGAGGAAATGAGACGGGTGTGAGAACGGGGAGAGGTGGGTAAAATTACTAAGCTGTCTTTATCCCTCTGCCATTATTCTAGTGGGGGGGTCTTACCCCCCCCTTCTGCTAACACCACGTGATCACAGTGTCCTGTCTATTGACAACTGATGGCTTCTGCACCATGTCTGTCACTTCTATAGATTACCATGTGGGAGTGTCATGCATGTACATGTATAGTGATCACTGATTGGGCAGAATTCTGCATACTCCGCATAGTGACATAGCTGTACGGTTTCTTGCACACGGGGTCCAAGAACGCAATGATTAAAGTGGTTGTACACTCACTCTTCTAACTTTTACCTATAGGTCAGCCTTTAATAAGGTACCTATAGATACTGTAATATCACTTGCACTGTTTAGGAGATATTTACTGTGCATGCAGCCAATTACCTCATCCGCGCATGCGCTCTGAAGGAACGGCTGTTTCTTCAGAGCCCTGTGCCATGACCGGCGGCTCCTGCGCGCATGCGCGGGAGTGACGTCACACGGCTCCGGCCAGTAACACAGCCAGCATCCGCAGACCCTGAAGGAAGACGGGTGAAGATGAATGTGGCCGCCAGTGGGGACAACGCGGGCTTCTTTTGCAGGTAAGTGTCACATATTGTGCTAGTATGCATTAACTTTGCAGGGAAGAAAAAAACAAAAAATGTCACAAAAGCAAACATTTACTGCTGCAGTTTACCAGTTCTTAGATGTGATGGCTGCATTCGTTTTCTATTTAGGCTTTCTTTTTCCTATTTTCATCTGGTGGTCCGGCCAGCAGGGCTGCTGATAGTCTGTATGGGGCCCCGCAATTTCTATCTGACAGAGACCCCCCCCCCCCCCCCCCACAAAGAAAATATTAAAGCTAAATTTTGATAAAAATACAATTAGAGTCGGTTCACTACTCCGACTTGGGACACGACTTGTGTGCCCTCAAGTTGCCCCAAGTCTCTTGTCATCACAAATTCAATGTAAATGAATGAGAGCTGTCTTAACCACTTGCCGACTGCCGCACGACTATTTACGTCAGCAGGTCTAGGGAGCGAGCGCGCGCCCCCGGAGGCACGCTCCAGCGCGGTCACGGACCCCCCCCCCCGCGCGTGTGACCGGCGGACCCAATGTCTGCCAGTCACTCGCCGATCATTGGTGGAGAGGGAGAAAGGCAGGCGGCTGATGTAAACAAGCCGCCTGTCATTCTCCCCTGTGTAGGAACAGTGATCATACGGTTCTACTATGTAGGACCGTTGATCACTGTTCCTACACCTCAAGCCACAGCCAATCACAGTTAGAATCACGCCCCTAGGGACACACATAACCCCTCCCTCTCAAAATAAAGTTAACCCCTTCACTGCCAGTGTAATTTTACAGTAACAGTGCATATGTATAGCACTGATTACTGTAGAAATGTCACTGGTAACCCCAAAAGCGTCAAAAATGTCAGTCAAGGGTCCGATCTGTCCGTCGCAAGGTCGCAGTACCGCAAAAAAAATCGCAGATCACCGCCATTACTCGTTAAAAAAAAAAACAACAAAAATCTTTCCCTTTGTTAGTAAACGCGATAACTTTTGCGCAAACCAATCACAATACACTTTTTGCGATTTTTTTTTTTTTTACCAAACATATGTAGCAGAAAACAAATTGGCCGAAAATGTTAAAAAATTTTGATTTTTACATTTTTTTTGGGGGGGAATTTCATATAAAAAAATTTGAAAAATATTGTTATTTTTTCAAAATTGACGCTCTTTTTTTTGTTTATAGCGCATGATCAAAAAATCGCACAGGTGATCAAATACCACCAAAAGAAAGCTCTGTTTGTGGAAAAAAAAAAGGACATCAATTTCATTTAGGTACAATGTCGCATGACCGCGCAATTGTCCGTTAAAGTCACGCAGTGCCAAATCGCTAAATAGGCCCTGATCAGGAAGGGGGTAAAATCTTCCGGGGCTTAAGTGGTTAAGTGAAAGATCAAAAAATGTTTTTGGATTTTTTTGTTTTTAAAGGTAAAAAAGAGATTTTGGGTCTTTTTGAACCCATATCTCTCCATAAAGAGGACTTGTCATCCTTATTTGTATTACAAGTAATGTTCACCATTTTATTAACTAGGATCTCTGCTAAAAAAAAATAATGTATTATGTTTGGGGGTTATAAGCAATTTTCTCGTAAAAAATACAGATTTAATCTTGTAAACAAAGAGTGCCAGAAAATGCCTGGTCGGCAAGTGGTTAAAGGCAGACTATTATACTAGGGGCATAACATTACAGTAAACATGGTCCCATTCTGCACCCCCCACCACCTCTCAATCCAACCTGCCACCCACTTACCGGGATCATGGGGTCCTGTTTTTTTTTTTTTTTTTTTGCAGTGCAGCTCAGGGCGTCATCACATTCTTGTTTTGTAATGACCGATATTCAGGTGTTCAGGGGAAGGTTGTGCTGGGACACATCATGTATGTTTTGCACACAGAGCACTGAGGTAATATTGATCATTAAATGTCAACAGATAAAATGTTTACTCATTCTTCCAACTAAATCCACCTTCAATTCCGTCTGCTGTCTGTCCTCTGGCAGTCTGTGAGAATGCACGTTCCGTCTGACAACGGGACTGAGGACTTTACACGCTGCTGGAAGGTAGGGATTCCGCAATAATGGTCTGAAAATTAGGAGTAAAAGTATACCTAAAGGCAAAACTTTCTCCTTTTTTTTTTTCTTTAGTTTTGGATAGTGTGGAGAGGGATTAGAGCCCCTGTCAGGTTTTACCCACTTTAACCCAGGCTTTTTCTGACATTTGTTGTTTTACAAGTAAAAATCAGTATTTTCTCTATCGTTCATTGACGGACGCAGTCCTCAGATTCCTATCAGTAGGGTAATACCGCCCCCTACAGGAGTAGGACACTAGGCGGAAAGAATTTCTGGCTACGCCTACGGGCAGTCCCGGAGGGTACACCCTCTCTCTTCCTGCATTGGATGTCAGTTTTAATCTGCCTAGTCAGGAGTAAGGACTTAGTTCCTTGCTGGGATCTCTGGTCCTGGCAGAGAAATATTTTTTTATGTCGATTTTTTTTTTTTAGCTAGTCTTTCTTCTTCCGGAACGTTATTCCTGTGAGATCTTCAAGCAATTATGCCAGGCTGGGCGACGGGCTGGATCCCTATATCCAGTGGTCACCCCAGTCTGGCCAGCGAGTGCATGCAGGCCTTAGCTCTGCACTGGGTGGGCGGCAACATAGTCCCACTGGACGGGGACTGGCCCCATGAGTTAAACGTCTCGCCAGGATGCACACGACAGGTTCTAGGCTTATGTCGCAGCGTTCCTATTTGGCCAACAGCCCCTCCACTCCGGTGGCGTGGGGTCCTGTCAGGAGATGGCACCCGCCTGTGTTCCCGGTATGGTGAGTTAATGTTCCTCCCCCCACTTCCCTGGCGGATTTTGGAGTGGACACGGGCCCTCTCCCTGGGATGGTCAGACCCTCACATTCCTGGGTTTCGCTCTGTCCTGTTGTGACCTCTCCCCCCCTCCCACATGGGGGACTGTTTAGTGTGCCGGCCGCATGGGGGGGACGCCGTTCGCGGCGCTCAGTCGATAGTGCGGGGGGGGGCCTCGGTCGGGTCCTCCAGGGCTGGATGGTGTAGCAGGGCTGGCGGGGGGGTCTCCCTGTGGGGTCCTATTGCCGCACTGGCCGCGTGGGGCCACCATTTTGTTGTAGCCTTGTCTGTATCTATGATGGTGGCCACCTTGGTACACCCGTTTTCGGACATTTTGCGGTGGATTTCTTGCAGGGAAGGCCAGTGAGTGTGCCTGGAGGCATTTTTTCTTGGGAAGGGCCCCTCTCTTCAGCCTGGGAAGTTTCCTGGCTCACTTTCTTTTCCCGAGCCGCCGCTGACACGTGCAGACTTCCCTGATCAGATTGCTGCATTCTAAGGACAGTGAGTCACAGGGGGCTTATTCTCTCTCTGCGGGGGTCCTTAGCGTGGGTCTGACCTCCGGGGGGGCGCTGTGGGGACGTTCCTTTTTCATACAAAAAAAAAACCCAAAAATGTTTTTTCTGTCATTTTTCTCAAAGTTTGCTGACGGGTTCTATTAGTGCAACATGGACCCCTCAGACCATGTGTCCCCACCTGACCCCCTCACGGAGGCCGCAGGGCCCTCCGGATCTCAACTGTCCGCCAATGCGATTACAGCAGTCCTGGAGGCATTTGTGTTCCGGGTGGAGGTGACCTTTAGGGGGCGGGGTGCACAGAAACGACCCCCACCTACCCCTTCCTCCTCTGATGTCTCAGACTCTGAGTCTGAACCAGCCACCGCAGACGTGGGTAACCCAACTGGGTCTGGTACCCCGCACCATGCCTCCTCTGATAGTGAGGATGAGCTCTCTGCCTCTTCTGCTGCGCAGGATAAGGCGCGGGTGGACGCACTGGTTGTTTCGGTGCGTGAAACTCTAAAATTGGAGGATGCGGCTGTCCTCACTCCTGGGGCGCAGGTTGCCTTCGGCATCCATAAGCCTTCAAGTGTGGAAACGTTTTTTCCCTTCCCCACTTATTTTGCTGGCCTACTTGCTAAAGAATGGGAGCAGCAGACACGTTCTCCCGGGGTGTTTAGGCGGTTTACTAGACGCTACCCATTTTGAAGAGTCTCTGATGAAGAAGTGGTCAGTGCCACCTAAGATGGAACCCCCCCCCGTCTCCAGACTTAACAAGGCTACCATTATTCCGGTAGAAGATTCCCCATCCTTTAAGGACCCAGAGGATAGAAGGGCAGAGGCTGTGTCCCGCGACATGTACGCTATGGTGGGTACTGCACTACGGCCTGCTTTTGCTGCGGCCCTTGTCACCCAAACGGTGACTGAATGGCCGAAGCTGCTACGCCGTGATGTGGAGGGCAAGCCTGTCCCTTCTGAATTTGGGGAACTGTTGGACCGGATGGTGCAGGGGCTGCAATTTGCTTGCGATGTTGTGCTGGACATTGCTTCCCTGTTGGGTCACCTGTCATTTTCGGCGGTGGTCTTGAGGCGTATGCTCTGGCTGAAGTGTTGGTTTGCAGATTAGGCTTCTAAGAAGGCCTTGTCGGAACTCCCCTTTCGGGGGGACCGTCTGTTTGGGGCTACCCTGGACGACATTATTAAAGGTGTTATGGATGGGTAAGAGTACCTTTCTCCCGCAGGTTTCCAAGGGTAGGGACTCTCGCCGTAGGCGTCCCTGGTTCCAAGCGTCCCTGGTCTGGAAAACAAAAGTCCGGTTCCGCCAGACCTGTGGACAAGGCCCCGTCAGTCTGACGATGCGCCCTCACCCGTGACTGTGGCTAGCCCAGATCCCAGACAAATGGGTCTGGGAGGTTGTGCAGTCCGGATACAAGATCGAATTTCGATCCGCTCCTCCAGTCAGGTTTTTCCCTTCCAATGTCCGCCTATCTCCGGATCGCTTGCGAGCACTCTATGGGCAGTGCAGGACTTGCTACAGCAAGGAGTGATAGTGTCTGTTCCGCAGGCGGAGCGCTTTTACAGGTTTTATTCCATCCTGTTCACAGTTCCCAAGAAGGAGAGCAAGGTGCGTCCGATCCTGGATCTAAAGGCACTGAATGTGTTCGTGCGCGACTGCACGCTCAAAAGTTCAAGATGGAAACTATTCGCACTATGGTGGCCTCCCTACATCAGGGGGACATCCTGGCCTCAATAGACATCAAGGATGCCTACCTTCACATTCCAATCTGTGCTGCTCACCTATGGTTTCTCTGTTTTTCCAAGTGAGAGGATCACTATCAGTTTGTGGCGTTACCCTTTGGTTTCGCCCCTGCTCCTCAGGTCTTTACAAAGGTGTTGGCCCCGGTCCTGGCGCTGTTACGACAGCGAAGGATATCAGTCCTGGGTTACCTGGACAATCTGATTCTCTGTGCGGAGTCCCCCAAGTTGCTGACGGAAAACTTGGGGGTCACCATGAGCACTCTGGAGGAGTTTGGTTGGACCGTGAACCTTCAAAAGTTGTCTCTGACCCCTTCCATGTGACTGGTCTATCTGGGCCTGACTTTAGACTCGTCCTCTGCCAGAGTGTTTCTTCCTCCAGAAAAACTCCAGAAGCTCCAGTCAGAGGTTCATTTGTTGATGTCCAAAGACCAGCCGTCGCTTCGGACCTGTATGAGAGTACTGGGACTGATGGTGTCCTCCTTGGAGGCGGTCACATTCGCTCAGTTCCACACGAGGGTTCTTCAAAGGGAAATTCTTCTCAAGCGGAACAAACACCCGAATTCTCTGGAGTCTCGGATTCGGTTAAGCCACAGGACCAGAGAGTCCCTGGTCTTGTGGCTTCGGTCCCCGTTGCTTCAGTCTGGGAAATCCTTTCTCCCTATATACTGGACAATTGTCACCACGGATGCGAGTCTGTCCGGGTGGGGGGGGGGGGGGGGGGAGTCCTCAATCAGGGAGTCTGGTCCCTGGAGGAATCTCGGTTGCTGATCAATGTCCTGGAGCTGAGAGCGATCCGGCTTTGCCTAACGCACTGGACCGACCGTCTGGAGGGTTGTCCAGTGCGCATTCAATCGGACAATGCCACGGCCGTGGCTTACGTCAATCACCAAGGGGGCACCAAGAGTGTCCTTGCGGCCCTGGAAGTGGCAGAAATTCTATATTGGGTGGAGCGCCATGTTCCAGCTCTCTCCGCGGTCCACATTCGGGGAGTGGAAAATTGGCAGACGGATTACCTCAGCCGCCAGGCCTTGGATGCAGGGGGGTGGTCCCTGCATCCGGAGGTGTTTCAGCAGTTGTGCCTTCGCTGGGGCACTCCGGACGTGGATCTGTTGGCTTCTCGAATCAACAGGAAGGTACAGAGGTTTGTGGCCCGCTCTTGGGACCCTCTGGCAGATGCCGCAGATGCACTGGTGGCCCCCTGGGGCTTGTACCGGCTAATGTATGCCTTTCCTCCTCTCAAGTTGCTGCCAAGACTTCTTCGCAGGATAGAGGCGGAAGGAATTGAGGTTAATCTTGTGCTTCCGGACTGGCCTCGTCACGCTTGGTACGCCGACCTGGTCAGGCTTGTCACAGATGCCTCGTCGAAACTTCCTCTCAGGGAGGATCTACTGTCTCAGGGGCCAATCTTCCATCCTGTTTAACAGTCACTGGCTTTGATGGCTTGGCTGTTGAAAGCCAGGTGCTTAAGGACAGGGGTTTGTCTGCTTCAGTGATTCCCTCTCTGCTTAAAGCGAGAAAGGCGACTTCCAGGAAGATTTATCATCGTAAGTGGAAGTCATATATTGCGTGGTGTGAGTCCGTTAGGACCCACCCTCGCTCCTATTTGGTAGCTCGGATCTTGGCTTTCCTTCAACAGGGAGTTGATCAGAAGTTGGCCTTGAATACTATCAAGGGTCAGGTCTCGGCCTTGGCTATTTTCTTCCAGAGGCCATTGGCCGCACATTCCCTGGTGCGTAGCCTTATCCAGGGGGTGTGACACTTGGTACCTCCGGTGCGACCAGAGGCCTCCCTTTGAGAATATTCGGGAGGTTCCTCTGCTTACCTTGTCTCAGAAGGTGGCTTTCTTGATGGCTATCACTTCTGCGCACAGGGTGTTGGAACTGGCGGCGCTGTCCTGTCGTTCTCCCTATCTGGTGGTTCAGAAGGACAAGGTGGTACTTTGGCCGGATCCATCGTTCCTGCCGAAGGTGGTTTCCAGTTTTCACTTGAATGAGGACATCGTGTTACCTTCTTTGTGCTCTAAGCCTAAACATCCTAAGGAATTTGCTCTGCATACCCTGGATGTTGTTCAGGCAATCAGGGTGTATTTTGCGTCTACCGAGTCTTTTAGCAAGTCTCTTTGTGCCCACACAGGCACATGGAGGACATGCAAACTCCAGGTAGGTAGTGCCGTGATTAGGATTAGAACCAACGACTCTAATGCTGCTAGAAGGACGTGCTAACCACTTAGCCACTGTGCTTTATATGGGCCCCTTGGTTTTCTAAAGCACAATGTATCAAAAACTATTTCCATGTTTATTCCCTAAAAGGATTCTTGTTTTCACCCCTTTTTTCTACCTTGTTACGTTTATAGTGCTACTGATCTCCTGCAGCCTCTTTGAAACCACTTCATGTCTATATGCACTTAGAGATGGCTGCATGGCATTTCACAAAGAGAACACAGAAGAGCGCCTCTAAGTGTAGCAATTGATTATACATAAAAAAGGCAATCCGCCAAGTAAAAACTCACACAATGTCAAAGGTAAAAAGTCTCATAAAATGAGGTGACAATTCAGCAACGAGATGGTATAGGCGTCCAAGACCAGAGTGTGCAGCCGTCATATGAGCCAGGATCCTGGCGGCGAGGAGGGTGCAATTACAGGTACAGGCTTGATGGAGAGCAGCGTGGACCGCAGCACCAGCTGGCGTGTGACGTCACCGAAGAGTTGTTCTCCCGTCACACGCCAGCTGGTGCTGCGGTCCATGCTGCTCTCCATCAAGCCTGTATCCGGAATTGCACCCTCCTCACCGGTGGGATTCCGGCTCAGACGACGGCTGCACCCTCTGGTCTGGGACGCCTATACCATCTCGCTGCTGGATTGTGACCTCATTTTACAAGCCTTTTTACCTTTGACATCATGTGAGTTTTTACTTGGCTGATTGCCTTTTTTTATGTATAATAAATTACTACACTTAGAGGCGCTCTTCTGTGTTCTCTTTTTGCCTTATCCAGAGTCGTCTTCACTCTTATATAGCTTTGCCCTAGTGTCTGACCAACCATCATCCATCTCAGCCTGTTTCATGGACATTATTATAGACTCTTTTTGCTTCTAAGGCCATATCTGTGGACACTGTGAGCGCTGGCATTTTACACTTGTTTTGCATGGCATTTCTCAGGGTGGGGTTTCTGATGGTGACAACAGGGGACGATGCCTGTGAAATTATTGTAGAAATGGCCACTAGGCCAGAAGCCCATATGACAATGAAGGGGCACAATTGGGGGCCCGGGACAGTTGTCACTCAAGGACCTTCATGACACCCCCTACTGAGGAAGTCGTGATACGAAAGCATAAGACGCCATGCGTATAGGGGACGGAGACCTGGACGGACGAGCGGCGACCCACCAGCTACTGTTTTTGGCGTGTACGGTCCGCACAAGCCTATTGTGCTGATTCATATGAGTGCAATTCTACTTTGAATGTGAATCAATTAAAGGATAATAGCAGTGTACACTTAGATGCCTCATTATCTTTATTCACATATCATGTCCATGGGATGGTGAGAGATCGATCCAGGAAGTGGCATTTTTATTGAGAATACAATGCTGGTTTAATGCTTCAGTGAGGTGAGAGGCCATCTGGTGGCTAAACGGTGGTGGTGTCACTTGCACTTTTATATGGAAACATCTATCAAGCACTTTATTGAATTTTAAACCACGGTTATATTTATATTTTAGTGGACTATTATGCACTTTACTTTGAATGCACTTTATGGACATTATATATTGCACCTAAGAGGAATATATATTGCACTGTAAGCGAGTTTATTGATTTATATGATGCACATTGTCACTTTATTTGATTTTATATAGCGCTGTATACATATTTGTCTATAGTTCATTTCTCCCGTTAGTGAAGGAGGTTCTATATAGCTGCTGTATTTTCTTTATGTGTCCCAAATTATTGGGTCTTAACACTATACCACTTTATATTTAATTGCGCTGATTTACCTTTTTGCACAATTTCTCAGGGTGGGGTTTCTGATGGTGACAACAGGGGTTGATGCCTGTGAAATTATTGTAGAAATGGCCACTAGGCCAGAAGCCCATAAGACAATGAAGGGGCACAATTGGGGGCCCGGGACAGTTGTCACCCAAGGACCTTCATGGCAGGTGACTTTTAAAATCACATTAACATAATAAATAATATGTAAACCCAACATTTCATACTCCTTATTTGTCTGCTGCACCATGTACTTGTATGAGAACGTATCCTGTTCTCTTTTTATTGCTTTCTTTATGTGAAATCCCTGGTGTTCCTGCCAGTTTCTCTGCATTCCTATTAAAAACTGACCACACTAGGCATGAGAGCACAGTATAGTTAGTTCTTTAGCTTTGCTGAGAACTCGGCCTGCTCTCATCCAATAATCAGACTTGTCCTAACCCCCCCTTACAGTCATTCACTGCTGTTTCTCCTACACCAGCTCCCTATGCTCCTTTATGCAGCTGAGATCAGAGGGAATGTGATCACTTAAAAAAACTGAAAAAAAATGTTATTTATAAAAAAAATTGTATATATACACAAATGGTTTGCCTTTCATTTCTATTTTAATGTATTTTAATTTGAATTGGTTGTTTTACACAGTAAAGGTTCACATATACTTTAAAGCTAATATGAGATTTTAGTGAATATGCCTACATATACGTATTTCTGAGGTAGGTTTTTAGCGATATAATTTAGAAAAAACAAAAGTATTTGCCATCATCCCTATTTGAATACAAGAAAATTGATTGGTTCCTCAAGTCAAAGAAAGGTGGGATTGTGTAGGCAAGTTTTAAAATAAAACACAAATTTATTGATGAAAATTAATAAGGTAAAACAAAAGCATATGCAATAGATAAGCAATTGGTAACATAGGTGCTATGCATAAATAGTACAGTCTATGTTGTATGCTGTTTTACTTATAAATTGGAGTCTTTATATGTGAAAAAGTGAAAAATTGCATAAATTAGTGACAATTGTGCTGAAATATTGATATAACATTCAACATGGTAATAACATCGTATTTTTCTGGTTGTGTACCTATGGTGCACCTCAAGTGTTTCCACATCGGGAGTCACTCACCACTATAATTTATAAGTAAAACAGCATACAACATAGACTGTACTATTTATGCATAGCACCTATGTTACCAATTGCTTATCTATTGCATATCCTTTTGTTTTACCTTATTATTTTCATCAATAAATTTGTGTTTTATTTTAAAACTTGCCTACACAATCCCACCTTTCCTTGACTTGAGAAACCAATCAATTTTCTTGTATACATATACGTATTTGAGGATGGATCATTGGTGGCTCCCAATCCATACATTTTTAAATAAGGACAAAAAAATTTTATCCATGAACTAAATAGTCCTGCTTTTATATTGCCATGTCGTGTGTGTAATATTGTCTTCCTTTTATTTTTTTAAAGAATGGACAAGCTTGTAAACTGCTTCCACAGACGGCCAGACGCCATCACCAGATTAATTTGTTTCCCCTGGGCTGGAGGAGGCTCATTGTTTAATGCTCAATGGGGTCGGCTGTTTGATGACACTGTGGAAGGTTTGTGTAGTTCTCGACTTATTGAATTAAATATTTTTCTGTACTTGAATGTGGATCCTAATGAGATAATTACAGGAAAGGGTTCATGATAAATAGAAGCCTTGGGGCTGTTTGTTAGTGGTGTAAAAAGGAATGTAGGGTGACTTTATATATGTTTTTAATTTATTATGGTCAGGATTAAAAATATAAAAATGGAAAAATGTTTTTATTTTTTAAGGTAATTTCACCCTCCCCAGCATCTCTGTAACTGACTTTTCTCTTTCGTTCATCGATGGACACAGCACCCACCCCTCTATGGAGTTCTGATACTTCTAATACTGCTTGCTACTAAACTGATTACTTAGAGCAGAGAGGGGGGTTATATACCAGCTGAGGACGGCCAATGGGCGTAGCCAGGTGTTTTTTGTTCTGCCTAGTCCTGCTCCTGGAGGAGGCAATATAACCCAGTAGTTATGATTTATTGAGTGCTGTCTCCGTCGATGAATTCAGAGTAATGGATTTTACGGTAAGTACAAAAATCCCATTTTCCTGTCTGTCACAGTGGTCATATGATCGGTAGCCAGTCCCGCTGGTACCAGTACAGAGCGAGAGCTGTCTCTGTGCTGGAAGTGCAGAGTAAACGCGCTCTCAGCACAGAGACCTCTGCCGCCCAATAATACACATGTGCAGTGTGTAGACATTAAATCTAACCTTTATCATGACACACATATGCGTTACATATGCGGCAAGAGGTTCAAGTATTCCTAAACCCATAACAGTAAAATCAGTCTGTATATGCAGTAAAGCATGCTTGTTATAGTCCCTGTGGAACCTAAGGTAATCCTCTACATTGTGTAAAAAGGCTGTTTGATCCTGTCTTCTCTGATTCTCCTCTTCCACTGACTCCAGAACATGTCCGGATAAGACAGAGTCTTTGGAGTCAGGCTGCACATGTTCAGTTTGTTGTGTATTGCTAGAGAGTTTTTTTTCTTGGGAGAGTGCATGTGACCAATCAGCACTGTCCAGACAGAGAGCCAGGGGTCCTGCAGCCTCATAGGACAGCCAGTGCAGTATGAAAGCTCCTCCTACAAGCTTAACCAGGAAATAATTGCATTTCCATGTTCTATTTACGGTGGGAGACCAGATAAAGTGAATACAAGCTCCTGGGTTTAGCAACACTCTACGTAAATGTTTAAAAGTACATAAATAGGCGGTATTCTCCTTTTCAGCCACAAGATTGAGCTCTCGGGTACTTTTCATGTGTTTGGTGGGACTATTTTGTTAAAGTGGTTGTAAATCTCAGACATGAAATGTGAGCAAAGCATATCCCTCTTTAGTGTGTACTGGTCTCAATCTAGAGCACAAAGTGTAATTTCTTTCTGCTGCTTCGTTCCTCTGCTATCTGCATGAATCACTTCTAACAAGTTTTCCTGACACCAAGAGAAAAAAGGTGACAGAAGAGGAATCTCCAGCTGATTGACAGCTTCAGCTCTCTTCCTGTGTGCTGTGTGAAGGGGGGTGTGTCTCTTCCTTCCAATCAGCTCTCAGAGCTCTCCTCGCTGAGTAACTTCAGCTCCCCACCCCCTGCTTTTTAGAGCTAAGAGATCCTGTGTAAATTCTGCACTTTGGATGAAGGTAGGGGAAAGACAGCTATAGATAAACAGGTACAACTTATGTATTAGGATTTGTTTCACCTCTGTGTATCACCTGAGGCCAGTCACTTCACTGGGTGTGTAAGGGCTGACAAGAGCTCAGTAGCTTAAAGCAAACCCTGAAGTCTGAGCAAGGTAAGTCCACATACAGTATTTAGCTTGCCATTCTTCCTCTTGCTAAAACACCACATTAGATTGTAAAATACAAAAACTCGGTTAGGGGAATGGGGTGGGGGAAGAGTTAGTCACTATATTTACCTTTTCCCCAGTTTCCTTGCTGCAGGGGGTGACATCACCATAATGCAGATAAGATCCTAAGATATGCTGAGTACCCCAAATCTTGCAAGAAGATGACACAGCACCAGTGGCGGCTGGTGCTCGGTAATTTGTGGGTGGGGGGCCCTAAACCAACGCCCCCCCCCCCCCCTCTTCTCCTGATGGATAGAAGGACAGCCGGCAGGCAAAACAACACACCATATTCCCCGCCCCCCCCCCCCCGAACAACCTTCCTCCTTACTCCCTTCTTCCTCCTGTCCGAGCCGGGGAGTGCTGGATGGCTGAGCCACTGTGCTTCTCCTCCAGCCGTGTGTCCCCTCCCTCTTCCTGGCCAGTGGCCAGTAAGATCGCTTCTGCTGTTGGCCAATTGGGAAAGGCGTCTCACAACCCTCTTCCTGACTGGCTGGGAGGAGAATCAGTGTGACAATCGCGAATATTTATTCGCTATTGCCATAGAACTGGTTGGGCTAAGGACACAGTTCTCTGTGCCCTGAGCCCACCCTTTTTTGAAGCCTATTAGAGCCTCTGGCTCTAATCACGTGCTTAAAAAAAAAAAAAAATCCCCTATTGGAATCCATGCATCCGGTGCCCTTTATGTAGATTAGGGGGGCGGATGCATTAATGGGGGGGCGGCGCCCCTGTGCCCCTAATGGACGGGCCGCCACTGCACAGCACAGTGCAAGATCCTCTTCCTGACACATTTGAACTACTCAACATTGCCCAGGAGCTCCTTTATATAGGATGACATCACTCTCATTTTGATGATGCAGGTGGAAGCCGGGGGAATGGTAGATATACTGTTTAACTTTTTTCCCCCACAAGTTATTTTGTGCAGTTTAATCCAGCTCCGGTCACTGATTTATTTCTCCGTTCACTGATTTATTGTTTTAATCATAAAAATTTTTTATTGTGCCAATATTCATCCAAAACACTGTACAATAGACAAGATATTTAAAAAGCCTAAGACATACATCAAATAGACATCTATGAGCAATTTAAACTAGTTGTATAAAAAAAAAAAAAAAAATGCAAGACACAGGCATAATGTGCCACTGGTGCGGTGTCATCTTCTTGCAAAATTTTGGGTACTCAGCATATCTCAGGATCTTACAGTATCTGCATTATGGTGATGTCACTCCCTGCAGCAAGAAAGCTGGGGAAAAGGGAATTATAGTGACTGATTCACCCCCACCCCACTCCCCCTCCCCCAACAGAGTTTTTGTATTTTACAGTTTAACGCAGTATTTTATCAAGAGGAAGAATGACAAACTAAATACTGTATGTGGACTTACCTTGCTCAGACTTCAGGGTCTGCTTTAAGCTACTGAGCTCTTGTTAGCCCAATTTTTCAGTTTTTTATTTGTTCAAAAAGTTTGAAATATCCAATAAATTTCGTTCCACTTCATGATTGTGTCCCACTTGTTGATTCTTCACAAAAAATTACAGTTTTATATCTTTATGTTTGAAGCCTGAAATGTGGCAAAAGGTCGCTAAGTTCAAGGGGGCCGAATACTTTCGCAAGGCACTGTAACGCAATGTGCAAAAAAAAAGCATGCAAATCATGTTATTGTCCATGCATTTTCAGTGTGTTGTAGTGCATTTGTATGTACAGTATAGCTTAAAAGGATCCATAAGGCCTCATGAAACTTTAACCACTTCAGCTCTGGAAGATTTTACCCCCTTCATGACCAGGAAATTTTTTGCTATACAGCACTGCGCTACTTTAACTGGCAATTACGCGGTCATGCAACGCTATATTTAACCACTTGCCGACTGCTCGCAGTAATCCTACTGCGGCAGTGCAGCTACCCTGGGTCCAGTGACGTAGACCTAGTGATTTTGGCGGCGCGCGCGCATCTCCGGAGGCGCGCTCCCGCTGTGTTTAGATACAGCAGGAGTCGGGCCGGGGGAGGAGAGGTGACGGTTGACGCCTCCCTTCCGCGATCATCGGGGAAACTATGAGAAGACCCGCCTGCTTATGTAAACAAAGCAGGCGGATCTTCTCAGTGACAGACAGGAGGAGATCACAGAATTCAGCATAGCTGAACATGCGATCTCTGTCTGTGTCACAGAACGCCCCCCCCCCCCCCACACACACACACACACGTCAGTAAGCATAAGGCATACATTTAACCCATTTATCACCCATGGGGTTAACCCCTTCCCTGCCAGTGTCATTATTACAGTAACAGTGCATATTTTTAGCACTGATTACTGTAGTAATGTCACTTGTACCCCCAACAGTGTAAAAAATGTCAGTTAGGGGTCCGATCTGTCTGGCGCAATGTCGCAGTCCCGCAAAAAATCGCAGATCGCCGACATTACTAGTAAAAAAAAATAATAAAAATGACATAAATCTTTCCCGTAGATAGTAGACGCGATAACTTTTGCGCAAATCAATCAAAATACGCTTATTGCGATTTTTTTTTTTACCAAAAATATGTAGCAGAAAACAAATTGGCCTAAAATGTTAAAACATTTTGATTTTTAATTTTTTTGGGGGGGAATGTTATATAGCAGAATATGAAAAATACTGTTTTTTTTTTTTTTAAATTGTCGCTTTTTTGTTTATAGCGCAAAAATTAAAAATTGCACAGGTGATCAAATACCACCAAAAGAAAGCTCTAGTTGTGGGAAAAAAAAGGATGTAAATTTTGTTTGGGTACAGCGTCACTTGACCCTTCAATTGTCCATTAAATAACGCAGTGCCGAATCGCAAAATAGGGCCTGGTCAGGAAGGGAGTAAAATCTTCTGGGGCTGAGGTGGTTAAACAAAATTTGTATAATTTTTTTTTTTTTTTGGTGGTATTTTTTGCTATATAAGTGAAAAAAGACCACATATTTTGGAAAAAAAAACGGATTTCTTAATAAATATTGGCGAATAGGTTTTCTGCTACGTGTTTAAGATAGAATAAAATCCCAATAAGTGTAGTGATTGGTTTTGCGTGAAAGTTATAGCACCTCCAAACTATGGTATGCATACTGGAATTTTATATATTTTTTTTTTATAGACTACTAATGGCGGCGAAGTAGGCAGCGATGTATGGGTACATCACTTTGGCTACTGCGGCCGCCCATCTGCAGTACATGGCAGGCGGGAAGCGGTTAAGGAGCATTTGACGGTTCCTTTTTTGCGTCTCAATGTCGGCCTGTGTGTCCATGTACACATAGGCATTTACAGGCATTTATAGGAATAAAAAAAACTCTCCACTGCCAGTGCTTTCAGGAATAAAAGCGTTTGGCAGAAAAAACACTTAAAAGTCCCTAAACGCGTCTAAAAACACGTTAAGGTTGGGCGCATTTAGTGCTTAAAGAGTATCTCCGCTTTTGTTGAGAAAAAAACACTTCCCTCTGGGTGATCAATGTACATTGCAAGGATTTTGAAAAAACTTTGTTGCAGATTCCTACCTTTTCTTATGCTGAAGAAATTCCTGTGTGTTTGTGTCCATGTGGGAAAGTTAATCTAATGGGAGTGATTTCATAATTATCAATCAGCTGCTGCACTTGCAGGGCTCTAATGAGGTAAGCTGCTGGGCCTGCATTCCTTTAGACGTTATTTCCTCCTATCGCAGCTTTGAATGGCAGCAAGGATGGGAAATGTCGTTCTAATGGGGGACTTCAATTATCCAGATATAGACTGGGCAGAAGGAACCGCGCATTCATCTAAGGCTCGCCATTTACTAAATGTTTTGCAGGACAATTTCATGGGTCAGATGGTGAACGCACCAACGAGAAACAATGCGTTACTAGACCTACTGATAACAAATAATACAGACCTGATTGCGGATGTAGAAATATGTGGAAACTTAGGAAACAGTGACCACAGGTTAATTCGTTTCAGTATATATCATAGACCTAGGAAACACGAGGGTAATATAAGGACACTGAATTTCAAAAGAGCCAACTTCCCTAAACTGTGCTCTATGCTAGACGCTATTAAATGGGATAAAATCCTAGGAACAAAGAACATGGAGCAAAAATGGGAGTGCTTTAAGAACATACTAAATAAAGGTATTGGCCAGTGCATTCCAACGGGGAATACGTTTAAAAGTGATAAAATAAAACCTAGGTGGCTAAACTCCAACGTAAAAATGCATATAAAAACTAAAGAAAAGGCCTTCAAAAAATACAAGGCTGAGGGGTCATTGGCAGCATTACAAAATTACAAAGAATGTAATAAGAAATGTAGGAGTAAAATAAAACACGAAAGGCACAAAGGGGAAGAGAGAAAAAAAACCCCAATAAATTCTTTAAGTATATAAATATTAAGAAAGTGAGGCCAGAACACATTGGCCCTATAAAGGACGGTGAAGGGAATCTGGCTACATAGGACAGAGCGCAGGCGAAGGTGCTAAATACATTTTTCTCCTTAGTCTTCACAAAAGAATTGGGGGGGCTACATTAACCCAGCTTGTAAAGTTAATAACATGTCACAGGGATGTAAGGTTCTGGCACTCTCAGTGCCTCCTATCACATTTATTCCGGGTGATTTCCATCTACCTAGACAGAAGAAACACATATAGGTGTGTTTCCCTTTAAGGCTGAAGCTGTCATCACCCAGCGCCGGACTAGATGGCTATTTAGGGCGTCGGTTCTCACTCACATGTGTTCGTTCAAACACCAGTACCTGGATACTAATCTTGCTTGAAGCTTCCATGCTTGCAAGCTCTCCTCGCTGACGAACCTCGCTGCGCTGATCCCTGCATCCTGCTACTGGATCATCCGCATCTCCTGCGTGATCCTTTGGCTATCGCTATTAGTGCTAAGTACCCCACAGGGGAAATCTCTATAGACTTGTACTAGGCTTACACTATTTAGCTCTGCATAGCAAGGACTGTCTTTTACATCTGCATAACTAGATTGCTAGCTCTTGAGGCTACTGCTACTATTTCCTGCACTGGGTTGATCTCTCCTGTATGCACCTGCTACTCTGTCATCTGTTATCATACATGATCGCTAACCCTTCCTGCATCCATCTGCACTGTCTCACCTCAAGTGTCTGTCACCTACCACTTCCACTCAAACCTATCCCTAAGACCTTTATCATTGTCTTACCACATGTATATAAAGTCACACTAGGAACCAGCTTAATTACTGTGTGTATTTACTGGCTGAAATAAGACCTTCCATACATGATGAGTCATTGAGGTTGGGATTGGTATCTCAGCATATCTCCTACATGACTACTGACGTGGAACTACTTCTGCAGCTGAAAATCCACACCTTATAAGAAACGCAAGGAACATTACAGATTGAACGAACCCAAAAAATGGATTCAGCAGAAGTAGCCACTCAGGTGACACAATTAAAACAGCAGGTATCTGCGTTAATACACGCACTTGCTGAATTGAAAAACGACAATCAGGCTCTGTTGCAGCAGGTAATTAGACTGACACAACTTACCTCTGCACAGTCTCCTGAACCCAAGATAAATCCCCCTTTGGTATTTACAGGCGATCGAAAAAAATTTCGCGAATTTAAAAACGCATGTGAGTTACTTTTTTTGCTAAAACCTCGTACCTACCTTACTGATCACATTAAGGTTTGTACTATTATTTCTTACCTATCAGGCGATCCTCGAGCCTGGGCAGATTCTCTTTTTGAAAAAAACGACCAGCTTCTCAACTCCTATGCCTTGTTCCTGGCAGAGCTCACTAGCCTATATGATGACCCCAATAGGCAGAGTACTGCCGATCTTCAGTTAAGATCCTTGAAACAAGGAAAAAGGCCTGTAGAAGACTTTGTCGCAGAATTCAAGAGATGGACCCTTGATTCAGGATGGAATGATGCATCTCTGAAAACCCAATTTAGGCTTGGCCTATCAGAAGCCGTCAAGGACGAGCTCGCCCGAGCAGAGATGCCAAAAACCCTGGATACATTGATACAACTCAGTCTTCCCTGAAAAACAGCCTGGAAATTATCAAGGCTGTTGCCAGCCCTGTCCCCGTTCTATATCAGAGAAGGACACCCAGAAATTAACAAATATTGGAATAGATATTCCTTCAACTCCAGTGAACTTTATACCACGTTCAAAAAACCCTCCTGTACCACCTCCTGAGGATACTCCTATTTTTGCAAGCACATTTCTGGCTTCCGATGAAAATACAGAGATTCTTGCACCTGACTGCGTACGTGCTTCTAATGGCACGGTGGTATGTAGGAAGGATCTGAGGATGTTTGAAGAAGCATTGGTTGCTAGGTCTACTAGGATTACTTCGGATGGTTATGCGTCCGATTCTAGTGAGGGGTCCATGTAGCAGACACCCTAACAACAAGTGATCCGATTCTCATCGGTTACCAACCTGATCCGATTTTCATATCGGCAACAAGGGATCCGATTCTCATCGGCTACCAACCTGATCCGATTTTCATATCGGCAACAAGGGATCCGATTCTCAGATCGGTTACCAACCTGATCCGATTCTCATATCGGCAACCATTTTTTTTTTTTCCGATTTTCATATCAGAGACAAGTCTTATCCGATTCTCGTATCGGCAACCAGTATTATCCGATTCTCATATCGGCAACCAGTCTTATCCGATTCTCGCATCGGAGACCAGTCTCATTCCGATTCTCATATCGGCGACAAAAAAAAAAAAAAAAGAGAAAATTTTTTTTTTTTCCTTCCGATTTTCGCATCGGCAACCAGTCTCATGTGATTCTTATATCAACAACCAGCCTTAGAGGCCTTCCGGAGCCGGCCTTACGGGGGGGGTAATGTAAGGTTCTGGCACTCTCAGTGCCTCCTATCACATTTATTCCGGGTGATTTCCATCTACCTAGACAGAAGAAACACATATAGGTGTGTTTCCCTTTAAGGCTGAAGCTGTCATCACCCAGCGCCGGACTAGATGGCTATTTAGGGCGTCGGTTCTCACTCACATGTATTCGTTCAAACACCAGTACCTGGATACTAATCTTGCTTGAAGCTTCCATGCTTGCAAGCTCTCCTCGCTGACGGAACCTCGCTGCGCTGATCCCTGCATCCTGCTACTGGATCATCCGCATTTCCTGAGCGATCCTTCGGCTATCGCTATTAGTGCTAAGTACCCCACAGGGGAAATCTCTATAGACTTGTACTAGGCTTACACTATTTAGCTCTGCATAGCAAGGACTGTCTTTTACATCTGCATAACTAGATTGCTAGCTCTTGAGGCTACTGCTACTATTTCCTGCACTGGGTTGATCTCTCCTGTATGCACCTGCTACTCTGTCATCTGTTATCATACATGATCGCTAACCCTTCCTGCATCCATCTGCACTGTCTCACCTCAAGTGTCTGTCACCTACCACTTCCACTCAAACCTATCCCTAAGACCTTTATCATTGTCTTACCACATGTATAGAAATTCACACTAGGAACCAGCTTATTTACTGTGTGTATTTACTGGCTGAAATAAGACCTTCCATACATGATGAGTCATTGAGGTTGGGATTGGTATCTCAGCATATCTCCTACATGACTACTGACGTGGAACTACTTCTGCAGCTGAAAATCCACACCTTCTAAGAAACGCAAGGAACATTACAAGGGAGCACCCTCATGGTTAACAGAAGACAGACTCAGAACTAGAGTTGAAAAACGTAACATAAATAAGTCACCGGGACCAGGTGGCTTACACCCGAGGGTCCTTAAAGAACTCAGCCAGGTGATAGCCAGACCGTTGTTCCTAATTTTTATGGACAGTCTATTGACGGGAATGGTACCAACTGATTGGAAAAAACCCAACGTGGTACTTAAAAAAGGGCCGAGATATATCCTGGGGAACTACAGGCCGGTTAGCCTAACATCAATAGTCTGTAAAATATTGGAGGCGATGATAAGGGATTATATACAAGGCTTTAGTAATGAAAACTGTATCATTAGTAGAAATCAGCATGGATTCATGGAAAATCGCTCTTGCCAGACCAATCTATTAGCCTTCTATGAAGAAGTGAGCTGCCATCTAGATAAAGGAAGGCCTGTGGATTTGGTGTATCTGGATTTTGCAAAGGCATTTGATACAGTTCCCTACAAATGCTTACTGTACAAACTAAGGTACGTAGGTATGGACCATAGCATGAGTACCTGGATTAAAAGCTGGCTGCAGGGGCGAGTCCAAAGGGTGGTGATTAATGGGGAGTATTTCGAACGGTCTGGTGTAAAAAGTGGGGTCCCCCAAGGATGTGTCCTTGGACCAATCCTGTTGAATTTATTCATAAACGACCTAGAGGATGGGATAAACAGCTCAATCTCCGTATTGGCGGACTATACTAAATTAAGCAGGGCAATAACTTCTACGAAGGATATGAAAATCTTACAAGATGACCTGAACAAAGTAATGGCATGGGACATCTACATAGCAAATGAGGTTTAATGTTGAAAAATGTAAGGTAATGCATTTGGGTGCCAGAAATACGAATGCAAGTTACTCCCTAGGGGGAGAGCCTTTAGGGAATTCTAAGATGGAAAAGGACCTGGGGGTCCTAGTAGACAACAAGCTCAGCAAAGGAATGCAATGTCAAGCTGCTGCAAGCAAAGCCAACAAAATATTGACATGTATTAAAAAGGGGATTCACTCCAGAGATAAAACAGTAATTCTTCCACTCTACAAGACTCTGGTCCGGCCGCATCTGGAGTATGCCGTCCAGTTCTGGGCACCGGTCCTCAGGAAGGATGTGCTGGAATTGGAGAGAGTCCAGAGAAGGGCAACAAAGCTAATAAAGGGACTGGAGGATCCAGGGGCTGACTGGCAACCTTCGGCCCAGGGGGCATCGCTCTCACTATCCCTCTTCCCAGCCTCCTCCTGACCCCCATTCCAGGCTGAAGCTCTGCTCCAGGTACTCTCTACTGACTGGGTTCCTGACCTGTCCAACAGGGGGCAGTTAGGAGGAGCTGGGAGCGCTCAATCAGAGTCTCCAGTGGGCCATGGAACTGGCCTCTGCTCAGACACAGTTTACACCATCCATGATGGGGAGGGGGGGAGGCCTGCGCTCTGTCCTGGTCTTTATCCCGCACCCAGTAGGTCAACTGTGGAGACTTTTTACTTTCCTTCACCAGGAATCCTTTAGGCATGTCTGTGGCAGAAGCGGTGCAGCCTTTTATAGGGCATCAGAGCAGCCCAGGGGGCAATTGCCCTCCTGCCCCCTGGCCCAGTCCTCTCCTGGGAGGATCTCAGCTATGAGGAAAGACTACAAGCATTGAACGTATTATTCTCTCTGGAGAAGAGAAGCTTGAGAAAGGATATGATATCAATGTACAAATACTGTACTGGTGACCCTAGCATAGGGAACAAACTATTCAGTGAAAGGGAATATAAAAGGACTCGTGGCCTTTCGCTAAAATTAGAAGAGAAGCGGTTTAACCTTAAAGCGGCTAGTGCATTTAAGCAATGATAGCCTCTGAACTGTCCCCTGTTTAGATTACCTGTAAGAAGAAATACTTACCTTGAAAATGTCTTGTCCAGCGCTGCCATCTCAGGTGTGGGCAGCTAAAGCCGGAGCGTCCCTCTTCGTGTCCTCTTCCGTGATGTCTGTATCCCAGAATGCCCTGCTCTTCACTTCCGGTGCAGGCATGTCATCCCACAGCGGGTTCTACGCATGCCCAGAAGCTGTTCTAATCCATCGGCAGAGAATGACGCTTCTGCACCGGAAGTGACAAGGGACACCGGTGCAGGCGCATTGACTCCTGGGATTGATGACACTCATCTCCCAGGAGTCAATGCAAAGGGAGAAGTGACGTCGTGGGCTGCGGCCACAGAGGGAGGAAGTGGAAGGAAGCTAAGTTAATTTTCAGAAAAAATCAGGTAAGTGAAAAAAATCAGGTAAGTGAAAAAAAAAAAAAATTCTAACTATCAAATTTTCTATCTTTTTCAGAATTGTTTAATCTAACAAAAGGCGCAAAGTGAAAAAATAGGGTGGAACTCCTCTTTAAACTCCGTAAAGGGTTCTTTACTGTCAGAGCGGTAAGGATGTGGAACTCTCTTCTAAAAGCAGTGGTATCAGCAGGGAGCATTGATTAGTTTCAAGAAAGTGTTATTTGTGCACCTAAATGACCACAACATACAGGGGTATTCGAGGTACTATTTACATAAACACACACACACATCATATGGACTGGTGTCTTTTTTTTTTTTCAACCTCACTATCTATGTAACTATGATTTCCTATTGGGAGTCTCGCCAAAAAATGCCTGAAATCTGACTTAAATCTTAGTGCAGACATTTGGGAAAATAAGTGAGCTAATCACACAAGCAAGGCATTCCATATATAGGGGGCATTCTGCGTACACAACACCAGGTTGCCATATTGCATTTTACAGAAAATGACAAAGTTGCAAATTGAAAAGGAAAGGTCATTTTTAATAACATTCAATTACGATATGACTTGTGACTTGTGTGGCAATTGTATACGCTGTATTATTTTTTCTTTATTTGCTATTTTCTTTTCCTACGAAAGTGGAGTTACCCTTTAAGCATTAATTCATTTTGAAATTAATTAACGCTGCTTTAGGGAAGTTTTTGAAGTTTTTTTTTCTCCTGCCAGGAGAAAGGTGTTCAGGAGAGCTTGACAAATGCCCAGTGTGCATTAGGCCTCATGGTTATGTTTAAAACAAACACATAAATTGACCTTTCATCATTTCGGTTTCTCTTCAAAACAGTAGATCATTGTGGTTCTCAGCATTTAGACACCTGCTAATCTGTAAATGGGTCAGGCGGACATATGAACAGGTTTTGCATGTAAAAATATTGACAGAGCAGTTTTGGCATTACCACTATGCAAACTGATATGCAACATGAGAAAAGACTAGCGGTATTCAAAACAGATGTAAAGGGCCCAATAACAACGGGATTTTGTTCTTTCTTAGTGAAGAGATAATAGAACATTAAAATTAAAGGGGTTGTAAAGCTTTAAAGCGGTTGTATACTCATGAAAAAAAAACCCTGCAGGGCAAAGACATCGCACACTAGCTCATTATGAAATACTTACCTTAGAACGAAGCCCTGACACGGTTGTCTGGACAACGCTGAGAGCGCTGACATGCTCACTCGGCGTCTCTTCCTGGTTCGGCCGGAGCCGCGATGACGTCACTCCCGCGCATGCGCGCGGAAGTTTCACTTTCCGGCAAAACCCGGCAAGGAGCTCTGAAGGTCCGCCGTACCTTCAGAGCGCATGCGCCACTGACATCAGCAGATGCATGCAGGTTTAATATCTCCTAAACCGTGCAGGTTTAGGAGAGATATTAATTGTACCTACTTATTATAGGCTTACCTGTAGGTAAAAGTCAAATAGCGGAGTATACTACCGCTTTAAGGTTTTTCACCTTAATGCATTCTATGCATTAAGGTAAAAAAAACTTCTGTGCTGCAGCTCCCCCCCAGACCCCCCCAGACCCCCCCTTTTTTTTATCCAAGCCCGATCCAATGCAGCGATGTGCACTAACGCAGCGGCTCCAGCCACTGCTGCTTTCCTCGTTGGTCAGATTGATAGCAGCACGAGCCATTGGCTCCCGCTGTTGTCAATCAAAAGCTGTGACACGGGATAGGGCGGGGGGCGAGTCCCACTGTCTGTGTCAATGGACGCAGCAGCGGGACTCAGGAGCAAGCCTGCACAGGTGCCCCCATGGAAAGCTGCTTTCTGTCTGAGCAGTCTCTAGTAAAGTTTCTTGTGGATGATACTAGCTTTGTATGACCTTTTATTTTCAACATTTGTCTCCCTTTTCAGACTTGCATCATCTGCTACAGGATTGTGAATGGCCTCCATGCCAGTCTGCACCTGCCCTTTACAGCTTAAGTCTTACATTATTACTAAAACCAGTAATATTCAAATGCAGCAGCACATTTTTATATGATCAAGAGTAGATACATGTGTATATAGTCCTACAAATACCACTGGCCCTTTGAGGGCAACCATAATGCTAATGAGGTTCGCAATTAAATTGAGCTTGACACCCCTTCTCTATAGTATTCCCCTTTACTTCTCCCCAGCAGCTAAGGAGGTGAAGGGCAGGGGAGCTGGTCCAGGACATGCAGCAGATACTCCAGGATGAGAATAGGATTTATACAGTAAGTGGCAGAAGGAGGTTGCAATGCTGGGTATTGACTCTTCCTGGAATAGTGAAATTCCTCACCAAGTTTGAAGGCACATTTATAACACTTGATTTTTTTTAGTGCTTTTACCTGCAATTTTGACAGGGTTTCTTTACCTCTCCAGGCTCCATTTAGAGCAGGGGTCTCCAAACTTTGTAAACAAAAGGGCATTTTACTGTTCTTCAGACTTTAGGGGGACCAGACTGCTGCCAGCGGGAGTAGAAAATGTCCTAGTGACACTGAAAGTAAAAAAATGTCTCCTCTTTGGTATTAAAGGGAGGAATAGTGCTCCATAGTTGGTGTCACTGGGAGGTGTGAAGGAACCGTCCAGCACCTAGCTTGGCTGCTTCCATGAAGATATAGCTTCCTCCAATCTGGAACTAGGAATCAGGTATTATAGCATCATATTGATCCCAAGATACTAGAGTCGGCACTAGCTTAGGTACAAACTAGAACTCTCTTTATTGAAAACTTACACAGAATTTATATACCACACAACTTCAGGTAGGGCCTGATCACATTACCCTAACAATACAAACTCTAAACAGGAATATAATTAACATAGCTAAGGAACAGCCAACATACACATAATGCTAATTCACCTCTAGCAACTAATAGCTGACAGTAATTTCATTACATGAGCTAATTAACTAGTCACTTAAACAAACCTAGGTGCCCAGAGCGTTCTTTGATTACTCAGGGATCCCACCTCTTCTCAGACTTTCCAACACCAGTCTACGAGACAAACCCATACAATGTTCTAAGAGTCTGAAAAGGCAAAGGTGAAATTAATTTATCTTTAATAATCCCTTGAGGGATATTGTTGATAAATATTTCTGTCCCAAGTGAAGAAGCCTCTCAAACCCAGTTTGCAGGAGGGCCACCATATTCCCTCTGACCGTTAATCGTTACAAGATTAATATTACACCTTTCCATCCACTCCAGAAGGGAAGCTTCATGGTCTTTAAGGAAAAAGGTTTGGGACATTAAATGAGGTGCGTGAGAACAACCGGCCCTTAGTAAAATATACTCGCCGATCAGTCTGCTTACAAACCAAATTGACCTGTCTAACAATATACGTTAAAAAAATGGGTTTAGTTAACACACATTTGCAAATGCATGTGTAAGCTGCAAGGCCCCTTCACGGCAACCTGTATTACTTGCAGTCCTAACACTACAAATTGTTAAGTGACTCCACAGTGGGAGCACATGCAAGCTAATGGATAGATGAGAGACAGGTGGGCCTGGAGGTAGCCCAAACCTCCGCTAAGTGGCCCCTGTCCCCATCTATAACTGGCCTTCAATGTATATTACAACATCACCTATAATTACAATCTAATAACTATGTAATAGCCATAGGGTCAAAACTAAAATGACCGACTGAGGAGCACTCACCTCCATCCCTAATTGTATGTGGAATAAGGGCAGTTTTGGGACTTTAAATGAGGCACAAGCCGGATAAGGCTCAGCGTCTCCATCCCTGTATATGGTTAATAAGGAAAAAGGTTTGGGGCTTTAAATGAGGTGCGTGAGAACAACCGGCCCTTAGTAAAATATACTCAACGACCAGTCTGCTTACAATACAGTCTGCTTCATAGTCCTTATTCAGAGAAATAATCCAAGCCTCACTCTAAGCGTCTATTAAATGGTTGTCCATCATTAGAGAATTACCTGCTCTCTCCATGGGCCATAATCAGTAGGTAGGAGGCTTGCCCCTAGTCCTCTCCAAAAGCCCCTGTCCCGGTTGGGGCTGTCACAGGAGGAATAGTGCCCCATCATTGGTATCAGTGGGAGGATTAGTGCCCCATTACTGGTGTCAGTGGGAGGAATATTGGTTCAATGTTGTGTCATTGGGAGGAATAGTGCCCCATCAGTGGCATCAGAGGGAGGAATAGTGCCTCATCATTGGCGTCAGTGGAAGGAGCAGTGCCCCATCATTGGCGTCAGTGGAAGGAACAGTGCCCCATCATTGGCGCCAGTGGGAGGAACAGTGCCCCATCATTGGCGCCAGTGGGAGGAACAGTGCCCCATCATTGGTGCCTGTGGGAGGAACAGTGCCCCATCATTGGTGCCAGTGGGAGGAACAGTGCCCCATCATTGGTGCCAGTGGGAGGAACAGTGCCCCATTATTGATGTCAGTGGGAGGAATAGTGTCCTGTTGTCTGTGTCAATGACAGGAACTATGCCCCACTGTTGCTGACAGTGGGGGGAATATTGCCCTAAGGGCTGGATAAAAGCAAGCAAAGGGCTGCATCCAGCTTCCGAGCCGCAGTTTGGAGACCACTGATCTAGAGGAACCTGCACATACCTTTTAAATGGCTTCCAGACCACCAACAGATCCCTAAAATCTGGGTGCTCTAAATTAAAAATATCAACTCCAGTTTGTGACATCGAGGTTGGGCATGTCCTTGCCTGCTTCCTGCACCTCACTATTGACCAGTAGTGCTTCCCATCGTAGTGATGGACTGTCCGATAATGTGGGACTAAGGAGCTGATTTCAACTTCACCAACTAAAGATGTAATTCTCATAGCAGAGTTGTCTGAGATTTGGGTTTTTCTTGGAGCTGTGGAAACCACCAAAACGTTTATGAAAGGCTCCCCACATTTATATCCTTCTGAATATTGGTACAGGTACACTTTATAGAAGGGCATAAACGTAATAGTTAAAAAACAGTCCACATAAAATATTTGGACAGGGGACAAAGGATTTTATCTCCTTGGTGAGGTCATTGTCCTACTGACTTTATATTAAGATCCAAACCTGACAAGTGTCCACAGAAAGTATTTGTGGGGGCTGAAAGGCTGGCGACACATTTCACAGCGCCTGCTGGTAGAAGAACAGGACGGCTCGAGCTCCAAGTCCCAACATTAGCATAGGGAACAATGGCAGAGCGTGGACCCAGCATTCTCAGATCCGCATTGAACTTCTGGTCACATCGCATATTTCTCCAGTAGAGAAGAAGGCCTCTGTTTCCCAGTGAAAGGCATCCACAATATATCCTGCTGCTTGTCACAATGCCTGCCTCTGTTGTGTTGCCATTTGCAGCTAATGGCAACAGGTTAAGGTATCCTGTGTATTCACAGTGAGGCAGAGTATGGGTCAGAAGACTTAAAGGCCAGCACTGACTCTATTTACTGCTGGTAAGTGAGAGCTTTCCACATCTCTAGAGGCTGTTCATTCCTGCAATTGATCAAATCAGACAGTTCTACATACGAGAAGTTAAAGCTGAACTCCAGGGAAGCAACTATATATGCATATAGGTGAACTACCTTACCTTCTTAAGGCTTTCAGCCAGTCTTGTGATCTAGGCACCCCTGCCAAACAGCACAGCTAGATGCAAGACATAACTTACAATTCAGGGAAATGGAAAGGAACTATGTTGCCTTGCACTGTAAAGGTTAAATTCTCCTTTATGTCTTGGGGACAGAGAACAGCAGTTTTACTTACGTGATCCTCCGTTCTCCTAGCAGGTGGCGCTCTCCATTAAATGTGGGGGCAGCCCCACTGCAAAGGAGGATTTTTCTATTTCCTGGAGTTTCTTCCGCTTTCGGTCTGGTCCAGGATCCACAATACAGGCATTCCAAATGGGGGCAGCTTCTCTGTACCTATTACATTTCTTCTCAATGTCAGTCGAAAAAAACTTGCCTAGAGCCCCATTCTTCCTGTTTCATCTCTGCACCTGGCCCCTGGTGTTTGAACATTGTTGGGCTTCTAAACTGGTCTAGTTCAAGTGGTTGTATACCCTTACATATACCCACTAAGGCAGGGGTCTTCAAACTATGACCCTCCAGTTGTTCAGAAACTACAATTCCCATCATGCCTAGTCATGTCTGTGAATGTCAGAGTTTTACAATGCTTAATGGGACGTGTAGTTCCGCAACAGCTGGAGGGCTGTAGTTTGAACATCCGTGCACTTAGGTAACTGGCCTCAGGTGATACACAGAGATAAAGCAAATCATCCTACATACGTTGTACCTGTTTATCTACAACCGTCTTTCCCCTACAGCCATTCAAAGTGCAGAATTTACACAGGATCTCTCAGCTCTGAAAATAAGGGGGCGGGGAACTGAAGTTACACCAGTGAGAAGAGCTCTGAAAGCTGATTGGAAGGGACACACCCCCTTCACACAGGAACAGAGCTGTGGCTGTCAATCAGCTGGAGCTCCCTCCCCTGTCACCATTTTTCTCTTGGTGTCAGGAAAACTTGATAGAAGTGACTCATGCTGATATCAGAGGAAGGAAGCAGCAGATATAAATTACACTTAGTGCTCTGGATTGAGACAAGTACACACTATAGAGGGATATGCTTTGGTCATATTTCATATCTGAGATTTACAACCACTTTAAGCAGCAGAAAAGGGGAAATTTGTCAAGTTTGGTGTGGACTGTCACTGTATGTGATGGGCATTTATCATGTAAAAGTAAATTAGTTTTGTTTGGATATTCTACTTAAGCTAGGACCATCCTGGCCTTCTTTCCTCCTTTCTTGGTGTGAGTAGAAAAAGACAATGGAAATGTGAAGGAAGAACCTCCGAGCCATCTCAGGTACAGTCTGTAATAATATTATCTTCACTTTTTATCCTCTAGTGTACTCCCTCAGACTTCCCGGAAGAGAGTCTCGTTGCCGAGAGCCATTTCCTCACAGCTTAGACCAGTTGGTGGATGAGATCACGGATGTGTTGTTGCCATTGCTGCGTGAGAAGCGGTTTGCATTTTTTGGCCACAGGTAAACTTGTGTTTGAGACAGTTTCGCTATCTAAGGCATTCATTCTCAACCAGGGTTCCATGGAACCCTATGGTTCCTCCAAAGATAGCTAGGGGTTCTCTGGACTGTGGCTAATTGACCTTCCATCTGATGGTGCTGGCATAGTATTGAGTCCAGCACCACTCCAGCGGCATAATATTGATGATCTTTCTGGCTGTCTGTAAGGATGACATTCTGATCACCACTGTAATGGGAGCATTCTACCCATCGACCACTAATGAAATAAAGCGTTTGTTACCCCAACACTTCATGTTCCTGATATGTGCCTGCTGTACCATGTACTTGTTTGAGGAAGTATCCTGTTCTCTTTGTATTGCTTCCTTTATGTGAAATCCCTTGTGATCCTGTCAGTCCCTCTCCTTTCTTAATAAAAACTGACCACACTAAGCAGGAGAGCACATCGTGGTCAGTTCTCTAGCTATGCTGGGAACTCGGTGTACTCTCCTCCAATGATCAGACTTGTCCTGACATGCCCCCGCTGCACAGCCATTTCCTGGTATGCTGCTGGTTCTCCTTCTCCAGCTCTTATGCAGCTGAGAACAAAGGAAATATGAAAAAAGGTATTTATAATGGTTTTTTTTATATTTATACAAAAATGTTTTGCTTTTCATTTCTATTTTAAACTGAATGGGTTGTTTTACAAGATAATAGTTTACAATCACTTTAATTTTAGTAGGGGTTCCCTAAAAATATTTTTTTAACGGGTTCGCCTAGGATAAAATGGTTGAGAAAGGCTGATCTGCCTCCCTCCATGAACAAAAAATGGATTTTTGTAAGAACTTACCGTAAAATCCTTTTCTCTTAAGCTCATTGACAGACGTAGTCTTCTTGATTCTCAAGAGCTGGGTTATGTTGTCTCCGCAGGAGTAGGACTAGGCAGAATGACAAAACGTTCTGGCTCCACCTTAGGGGCAGTCCCTGAGGGTATATCCTCCCTCTCTCTGCTACAGGGAATCAGTTCTGTTTAAAGCAGTACAGAGAATTTAACCCAACCCAACTCAATGATAGAGGGGCGGGTACTACGTCTGTCAATGAGCTTAAGAGAAAAGGATTTTACGGTAAGTTCTTACAAAAATCCATTTTTCTCTATCGCTCATTGACAGACGTAGTCTTCTTGATTCTCAAGAGCTGGGACATCCAGAAGCAGTGCCACAAATGAGGGGTGGGATTGACAAAATCAAATCCAATCTAGAAGGCCCAACCGGTGCCAAACTAGAAGTTTTAAAGGCTCATTATGAACAAAGAATGAGACTAAAGAAAAATTTTCCAACGGAAAAAAACCCTCGAGGTAGACCACTGGTCTCCTCAAATTGCGGCCTGCAAGACCTTGCGGCCAAATGAGGCATCAGACGATGCCATTACATCAACTTTATAATGTTTAGAAAAGGTATGCACCGACGACCAGGTAGCCGCCTTGCACACCTGGACCACTGACGCCTGATGGCGAAAGGCCCAAGACGCACTAAGTGCCCGAGTGGAGTGCGCCTTAACAGGGAACGGGGGCTCCCGACCCTTAATAGAATAAGCCTGCACTACCGTCTGTCTGATCCATCTGGAAATGGTCGCGGCAGATGCAGGCAACCCCTTTTTGGGTCCATCTGGGATCACAAAAAGTGAATCCGTCTTGCGAAACGAGTCTGTCGTTTTCAAGTATACCCTGATCGCCCGGACCACATCCAAGGAGTGTAAAGCAAACTCCCGAGGATGACTGGGCTTAGGACACAGGGAAGGTAATACAATTTCTTCATTCAGATGAAATTCTGAAACCACCTTTTGGTAGGAAGGATGGATTCGGACGAAGAACCACCTTATCTCTATGAACCACCAGATATGGTGAACGACAAGATAATGCGGCCAGTTCTGACACCCTGCGTGCAGAAGTAATAGCCACCAAGAAGGCCACCTTCTGGGACAACGTGGGTAGAGGAATCTCCCTAATATCTTCAAAGGGAGGTTTCTGAAGAACCGACAACACTAAATTAAGATCCCAGGGGGGTAACGGCGCGTGCACTGGCGGAGCCAGATGTCGCACCCCCTGGATGGAATTCCGCACCAAGGAATGAGTAGCCAAAGGCTTCTGAAAGAAGATGGCTAATGCTGAGACCTGACCCTTGATAGTACTCAAGGCCAGTTTCTGCTCAACCCCTTGTTGCAGAAAAGCCAATATTCGACTAATCGAATAAGACCGAGGACGGAACCCCAAAGGTTCACACCATGCAATGTAGGACTTCCATGTGCGATGATAAATCTTTCTGGAAGTCGCTTTCCTTGCTTCAACTAGAGTAGGAATAACTGAAGCTGACAAACCTTTGTCCTTCAGCACCTGGGTCTCAATAGCCAGGCCGTTAAAGCCAGCGATCGTAAAGCAGGATGGAAGATCGGTCCCTGAGACAGTAGATCCTCCCTGAGAGGAAGTCTCCACGGGACGTCCGCCACCAGTCTGACCATGTCGGCGTACCAAGCTCGACGAGGCCAGTCCGGAGCTACCAGGATTACTGGGATTCCTTCCTCCTCTATTCTGCGAAGAAGTCTTGGCAGTAACGCGAGAGGAGGGAAGGCATATATTAGCTGGTATTGCCCCCACGGGGCGATCAGTGCGTCTGCGGTTTCTGCTAGAGGATCGCGGGAGCGAGCCACGAATCTCTGAACTTTCCTGTTGAATCGTGATGCCAACAGATCCACATCCGGGGTGCCCCACCGTAGGCACAACTGGTGGAAAACGTCTGGATGGAGGGACCATTCCCCCTGATCCAGGGTCTGACGGCTGAGATAATCTGCCTGCCAATTCTCCACCCCCGGAATGAACACCGCAGAGATTGCTGGAACAAATCGTTCCGCCCAGCGAAGAATGCAAGCCACTTCTTTGGCCGCTCGGACACTCTTGGTGCCCCCCTGGTGATTGACATAAGCCACGGCCGTGGCATTGTCCGACTGGATCCGAACCGAGCTGCCCTGGAGCTGCTCGGTCCAGTGAATCAGACAAAGTCTGATCGCTCTCAGTTCCAATACATTTATCGGTAACCTGGATTCTTCCGGGGACCAAAGTCCCTGGACAGATAACTGACCGAGAATTCCTCCCCATCCGGATAGACTGGCATCCGTGGTCACTGTCGTCCAATATATTGGCAGAAATGACTTTCCCTGGCTGAGCATCGGAGACCGAAGCCACCATACCAGAGACTCTCTGGTCTGTTTGCTCAATCGGATCTGATTGTCCAGGGATTCCGGATTCCGATTCCATCTGAGAAGAATCTCTTGCTGAAGAATTCGGGTATGGGACTGGGCAAATGGGACTGCTTCGAACGAAGCCACCATCAACCCCAGAACCCTCATGCAAGTCCGAAGGGAAGACCAGCTGTTGGACAGTAACAACTGGACTGCAGATAGAATCTTTCGGAGTTTCCCTACCGGAAGAAAAACTCTTGTCCTGACTGTGTCTAGAATTAGACCCAGATATTCGAGCCTCTGGGTGGGAACCAGAAATGACTTTTGCTGGTTCACCAGCCACCCGAATTCCTGTAAAGAAATCATAGTAATTTCTATGTTTTGTAGCAAGGTCTGAGGAGACTCTGCATGAAGCAGAAGATCGTCTAGGTAACCTAGAATCGATATACCTCTTTGGCGCAGAAGTGCCAACATTGGGGCCAACACCTTTGTGAAGACCCGCGGAGCCGTGGCGAGACCGAAAGGTAACGCCACAAACTGATAGTGGTTCTCCTCTATGGAAAAGCGTAGAAAACGCTGATGTCCTGCGAAAATGGGAATGTGAAGATAGGCGTCCTTGATGTCTATGGACGCTAGGACATCCCCTGGATGCAGGCAGGCTGCTACCGTGCGAATGGACTCCATTCTGAATCTTCTTATGTTGACGAAAGAATTGAGTGCTCTTAAGTCCAGAATTGGACGCACTTTGCCCTCTTTCCTGGGTATTGTAAATTGTGACTTCGCAAACCCATTTGTCCGGGATTCTGGAAAGCCATGGATCCGGGAACCGGCGAAGACGTCCCCCCACCCCAGTTATGGGTGGGGGCGCACCTTCAGGCTTTGGATGGTTTATCTTCAGGTCTGGAGGGGGCGGGCTTTTGCTTGCCCGACCAACGACCCCTGACTCCTCCTGCAGGAGCTTTGGAGGACTTAGTTTTTTCACCCGCTGGACGAAAAAACCTCTTGTGAGCAGAAAAAGAAGGCCCTCGTCTTTGACGAGTTCCTCTACCTTTAAAATTTTGCGGTAAAAAGGTGCTTTTTCCACCGGTGAGATCCTTAATGATCTCATCTAAGTTGGCTCCAAATAGACGCTCTCCTGAAAAGGGGATATTAGCCAATGCTTCTTTGGAACCTTGGTCGGCTAACCAACCTTTTAGCCACAGTGTACGCCTGAGAACCACTGCTGAGACTGATGCTCGCGCCATTAATGGAGTGGCGTCTAACGCCGCATCACATACAAACTGTAACCCCTGTATCATTTGTTCCAACAAATCTGATACCGCCTGAGGGACTTCTTCTAAGTCCCGGCGTAACCACTTGGTCCATTCAGTTACAGCCTGCGAAACCAGACCAATAGCAATTATTGGTCTGAAAGCTGATCCAATCAAGGAAAACATGGTGCGAGACATAGCTTCTATCTTGCGATCCACTGGATCTTTAAAAGACGGAGCGTCTTCTAAAGGAATAACCGTGGCTTTATTCAATCTAGCAATAGGTGAATCCACCACAGGTGGTTCTGTCCATTTCTTAATAAGGGTTTCCTCAAACGGATAACGCCTGTCAATGCGTTTAGAAATATTAAAAGTGCGTTTTGGCAGACGCCATTCTTCTTCGATTGGATTGCCAAAACATTTGGGCAATGGAAAAACCTTCGCCACTTTGATGCGCTTTTTAGTCCCAAAGGGGATCTCAGTTTCAGCTATTTCTGATGGAATACCCTGTAACCTTAAAGTCTCTTGAACAGATATAATGAGTGCGTTTACCAACGCTTCCTCTCGGGCTATGGCGGATGCCGAAACATCCTCCTTACTGTCTGAAGAGACAGGACCCGAGACACCAATACCAGATGAAGTACCTGCAACTGCAGAAATAGGCTCAGAGTCTGAATCCGAGGTTTCAGATAATAAGGGGTTAGGCGGGGGTCGCTTTCTTGCGCCCTGTCCCTGACAAGCCACTTCCACCCGGGACACAAAAGTTTCCATAATAGCTGACAAAGATTCAATTGTCAATGGGGTGCTGGAGGATCCCGCAAACCCCTCGAGGGGATCCGGAGGAGATACATGAGTGGCAGGGTCCATGTTAATACAGGACACCTTTGCCAGCAAAACAAAAAAACTTTTTTTTTTTTTTTTTTTTTTTGTGTGTCTCCCCCTAGCGCAATAGCGCCCCTCAGAGTACCTGCTTCTCGATCCCAGAGAGAGAGAGAGGGACCCCCAAGGCTCACCAACCGATGCAGTGCAGTTTCCAACAAACTGCAGTCAGCGTCTGTCTTACACAGACTGGAAGGAGCTGTTTGCTTTTTCCCGGGCAGAAGGCGTGGCTCCGCCCCCTGTGTACGCCTTCCGGCGTTCCCAGCCCTCCACGAGGTAGCTGGGCTCACAAAACATGGCCGCCCCCATAGAAGAGACATAAGGCTCCAAAAACATGGCGGCCGGCGTGACCTGAGGACATACATGCATTCGGTCTACGGCAAAATGGCGGCGGACCGCCTATATCGTCTTCCCAGCACATCCACCTGCACTCTGCTAAGAGGTGACATATGGATCTACAGAGATACACTGCACATAAGGTAGGATTATACCTCCTATGTCTGCTGTAATGTTACAGTCTGCTGGGTAGAGTGTTAGCTCTTGAACCAAGTCCACTTCCCACAAACACATGCTGTATTACAAGGGGGACTTGTAAGTATCAGATATATACTGACCATATATGGAGGGGCCCATAATATATACTGCCTCATAATGAGGAAAAAAGGGAACGTTTACTCACCATACCGAACCGACAGGCACCCTCTCTTCACAATACCCTCTCCACCGGGGTGGGGGTTTGTGGACGCCTCGACTCTCTGGTACCTGGCGTCCAAGCGAGACTTTTAACTCGCAAAGTCAGTCCCTTTACTGGGACTCCGTCGCGGCCGACCCAGCGCACTGGTCTGCACGCGCTCGTAGGCAGAAACCGGGGTGACCACTGGATCTCAACATCCAGCCCGTCGCCCGGCCCCGCATACTTACTTGAATATGTCGCGGCCGACCAAGCGCAATGCCATGGTCTGCGCGCGCTCGTAGGCCGGCTGGGGTGACCACAAGTGTCGCCCAGTCCGGCATTTTTGCTTGAAGATCTCACAGGAAAAAAACACTGGAGAAAACTACCTAAAAAATGTCTTTTTCTTAAAGAAAAAAAGTCTTGCCAGGACCAAAAGATCCCAGCAAGGAACTTAGGTCCTTACTCCTGACTAGACAGAAAAAAACTGATTCCCTGTAGCAGAGAGAGGGAGGATATACCCTCAGGGACTGCCCCTAAGGTGGAGCCAGAACGTTTTGTCATTCTGCCTAGTCCTACTCCTGCGGAGACAACATAACCCAGCTCTTGAGAATCAAGAAGACTACGTCTGTCAATGAGCGATAGAGAAACATTGATTCACTGTAAACAGGTGTGGCTCTCAGTTTGTGCATTAAATCTATTCCAAACATGTAAAACACTTTAGGAGCCTATCTTGTGTGGACTTTGAAAGGCAATGAGCTGCTATCTTGGATGTGATGTCAATGCCACCAGCTGACTCAGAGCTGTCACTCAAGTCAAGTGATACAATAGTATAGTATTCCTCTTTGCTTTTCCCCTTGTAGCTACATAAAAATGTATACAGGTAAGGGAGGGGTGGTGGAGCTGGGCTAGCACAGAGGGTTATGAGACACTTCTAGAAGAGGAGTGCAAGATGGGAATTAAACATTGCAAGTGAATAATTAAAAAAATGTATGGAAAATAAATCGCTGCAGGTAAGTGAATTCCAGGCTAAATCTAACTATACTTAACCACTTAAGGACCGCCTGCCACAGATTTACTGTGGCAGGCTGGCCCTCCTGCGGGAACCGACATAGCTCTACGTCGGTCGCGCGCCTGCAGCTAGGGGGCAAGCGCGCCGCCGGCAGCACACTCCCACCCCCACTCAGCAGCAGAGACTCCGATGCACGGGGCCAAGAGCTCCGATTGCCGCCTGACACCCCCGATCATTCCCCACTGAGAGAGAAGGAAGGTCGGCTGTTGTAAACATAGCTGACTGTTCTTTTCTCTGGAATGATCACAGAGTGCCTGTGATCCTTCTATATAGGATCACAGGTCTCTATGGTCATTTCACAAGCCCCCCCCCCCCCCCCCAGTTAGAATTACTCCCCTAGGCTTACATTTAACCGGTTGATCAAACACTGTGTTAACCCCTTCCCTGCTAGTGTCATTTTCTCTATCGCTCATTGACAGACGTAGTCCTCGGTGATACAGCACCTTCGGGTTATGTTGCCTCCACAGGAGTAGGACTAGACAGGAAATGAAAAATGCTCTGGCCACACCCTAGGGGCAGTCCCAGAGGGTATATCCTCTCTCTCTCTCTGCCTCAGCAAATCAGTTTTTTTCTGTCTAGTTAGGAGTAAGGACCTAGATACCTTGCTGGGATCTTCGGTCCTGGCAGGATTTTTTTCTTAGAAAAGAATTTTTTAAGACAGCTTTTTTTCTCCAGTGTTCCTATGAGATCTTCAAGCAAGAAAGCTGAACTGGGCGACGGGCGGGATGTTGAGATCCAGTGGTCACCCCAGTTCAGCCTACGAGCGCGTGCAGGCCATAGCTCCGCGCTGGGTCGGCCGCGACATAGTCCCACTGGACGGGGACTGACCCTGCGAGTTAAACGTCTCGCTGAAACGCCAAAGACCATGAGTCACGGCGCCCGTATTGGTCGACAGCCCTCCTACCTCGGTGGAGAGGGGTACTGTCAGGAGTTGGCGCCCGCCTGGTTCCGGTATGGTGAGTAGTATGTTCCCCCTTTCCCCCTGACGGGTCTTGTGGTGAACGCGGGCCCCTCTCTGTAATGGTAAGGATGAGTTCCCCTCTATCCTATAACATGTCACAGATCCCCCTAATTGAGTGTGATTTTTGTGTACAAGAAGCCAGGAGGCTTGGTTTGGGAGCTGACAATCTAATTGTAAAAATGTGAAAATGATTGTAGTCAGTGGCAGTACTAGAACTTTACTGTGATAGTATAAGGTATCCTACCTGTCAGTAGCCACAGGGCGATGTCTATACATGTATACTGCATTCCAGATCATTCCTCCAGCTAAGCAGATGCCTCCCGACGGCCACGGACCGCATACGGCCCGCTAGGGTCCGGTACCTCCGACCACGCTGACCACCATGAGGGTGAAGGGTTGTGAGGCCGAGATCCTTCTGCAGACATGCCGCTATTCTGTGCAGGCCGCCGCCATTGTCTGGTAGATCACACGAGGCCGCCATTTTGGTGTAGCCTCGTGTCTCCAGCATGGGGGCGGCCATGTTTGAGGTGACTCAAACACCTCATGGAGCCAGGGGGAGGAGCCGGCAGGCGTGTTAAGGGGCGGAGCCGCCTCTTTTACCCAGGAAATAGGGCCAAAGACTTCCTGTCTGTAACAAGACAAGCACTGAGCAAGCTGATGAAAACTTCTGTGCATCAGGGATGAGCCTTGGGGTCTGTCTCTCTCTCTGTGGGGTCCAAAAAGGCAGGTAACACTGAGGGGCGCTGTTGCGACTGGGGGACACAAAAAAAAAAGTTTTTTACTTTGTCATTTTTTGTCGCTGGCAAGTGTCTTGTATAATCATTGACCCTGCCGCATAGGTATCCCCACCTGATCCCCTCAAGGTGGCCGCAGGACCCTCCAGTACCCCACTTGGTTTTAATGCATTATCGGCAGTTTTGGAGTCTTTGGTATCCCGGGTGGAGGTGGCCTGTCAGGGACGGGGGTCATAGTACCCCTATTGTTTATCAGATACTTCAGATACGGATTCGGAGCTGGTCAATGCAGTTGCAGGTCCCTCTTATGGGGCTGTTGTCTCAGGTAATGTCTCCTCAGCAGTGAGGAGAACGTTTCTGCCTCCGCCATAGCACAAGAGTGGTGGATGCACTAGTTGTGTCCGTCCGGGAAACCTTTAGTCTTGAGGTTACACCGGCAGAGGTAGCTGAGACTGAGATTCCTTTTTGGTACTTGTTAGCCTACCAAAAGGGCGAAGGATTTTCCTTTACCCAAATGGGGTCGTTTTGAAACGAACCCCTGTTATTTCCAAACGCATGGCTAGGTGCTATCCGTTTGAGGAATTCCTCTTTATAGGATAGACGGTACCACCTGCTGTCTTGCCACAGACTGTTAGGATAAAAAGACCTCGTAACTAACGAGGACCTTCCTTTTCTGCTCATATAGAGGAGTTCGTTCCGCGAGGGCGGGCGATAAGGCGATACCCTCCAAAGCCCCTTTAGAGGGGTTTCAAAGGGCGCTGGTCGGGTAAACAAAGAGTCCGGCTCAGCCAAGCCTGAAGAATATAGCCTGATGCACCCCTACCCATCTCTGGGGTGGGGGGGGGGGGATGTCTTCACCGGTTTCTGGAGGACACAGGATCGAGTTTCGATCACTTCCACCGGTGCGATTCTTCCCTTCTAACATTGAACGGTTTCAGGGGTTCTATTCGAACCTATTCACAATGCCCAGGAAAGAGGGCAAGGTGCGTCCAAATCTGGACTTGGGAAGAAATAGAGTCCATCCGTACAGTGGTGGCCTCCCTGCATCAAAGAGATTTCCTGGCGTCCATAGACATTTAGGATGCCTATATTTATATCCCCATCATCGCAGGACATCAGCGTTTTTTCGCTTTCCCAAAGATCATCCCTGGTTCCCACCAGGAGACTGAACTATCTGGGCCTAAGGTTGGATACATCCTGGGCAAGAGAGTTTCTCCTTGCTGGGAAACTCCAGAAGGTTCAGTCAACGATTCGGAAGTTTCTGTCCGTCAATTGGCTGGGACTGATGGTGGCCTTCTTAGAGGCAGTACCGTATACCCAGTCTCATACCCGAAATGAAGGAGATTCTTTTTTAATGGAATCAGAATTCCGATTCCCTGGACAATCGGATCCGGTTGAGCGAGCGGACCAGGAAGTCTCCGATGCTCAACCAGGGGAAGTCATTTCTTCCGATAGTATCCAGATTACCAATAAGGGTATCGGAACTGAGAGCGATCAGATTTTGTCTGATTTACTGGATCGAGCAGCTCTAGAGCAGCCCGATTCGGATCCAATCGCATATGGCCTCTTCATCCAGAGGTTTTTCCCTAGCTGTCCCTTCATTGGGACATCCCGGATGTGGATCTGTTGGCACCTTGGCCTAACAGGAAGGTGCGGAGGTTTGTAGCTCGCGCCACGATCCTCTAGCGGACGCAGCAGAAACGCTGATCGCCCCGTGGGGGCAGTATCAGCTACGGCATGCCTTCCATCCTCTCAAGTTGCTGCGGGAACTTCTTCGCAGGATAGAGGTGGAGGGAATTCCAGTTATTCTGGAAATTCCGGATTGACCTCGTCGAGCCTGGTAAGCCGACTTGGCGAGGCTAGTCGCGGACGCTCCTTGGAGACTTCCTCTCAGGGAGGATTTGCGGTCTCAGGGACCGATCTTCCATCTTGCTTTACAGTCGCTGGCTTAATGGCCTGGCCATTGAGACCCAGGTACTGAAGGACAAGGGAGTGTCAGCTTTAGTTATTCCTACCTCCCAGTTAAAGCAAGGAAAGCGACTTCCAGCACATGGAAGTCTTATATTGCATGGTGTGAATCTATTGGATTTCCCCCACATACCTATTCGGTGACCCGAATTTTGGTCTGTCTGCAACAAGGGGTTGAGCAGAAACTATCCTTGAGCACGATCAAAGGTCAGGTTTTCGGCGTTAGCAATCTTCTTTCAAGAAACCTTTGGCTAATCATTCCTTGGTGCGGAATTTCATCCAGGGGGTGCGACATCTGGCTCCGCCAGTGCGCGCACCCTTACCGCCTGGTATCTTAATTTAGTGTGGTCGGTTCTTCAGAAACTTCATTTTGAAGATATTAGGGAGATTCCCTTGCTTACATTCCCAGAAGGTGGCCTTCTTGGTGGCCATTACTTCTCTACGCAGGGTGTCAGAACTGGCCGCATTATCCTGTCGTTCCCCAGATCTGGTGGTTCATAGGGATAAGGTGGTTCTTCTTCCGAATCCATCCTTCCTTCCTAAAGTGGTTTTCGTAAGACGGACTCACTTTTTGTGATCACGGATAGCCCTTGAAGGGGGTTGCCTGTGTCTGCCGCGACCATATCTACATGGATCAGTCAGACGGTGGTACAGGCTGATTCTATTAAGGGTCGGAATCCTCCGTTCCCTGTTAGGGCGCACTTCACTCGAGCGCTCAGTACTTCCTGGGCCTTTCGCCATCAGGCGTCAGTGGTCCAGGTATGTAAAGCGGCCACCTGGTCGTCGGTACATACCTTTACAAAATTTTATAAAATTGATGTGATGGCATCGGCGGATGCCTCATTTGGCCGCAAGGTTTTGCAGGCCGCAATTTGAGGAGACCGGTGGTCTACCTCGAGGGTTTTTTTCTGTTTGAAAATTTCTTTTTGTTGAGTCTCATCATTAAGGATGAGCATTGTAAACTTCTAGTTGGCACCGGTTGGGCCTTCTAGATTTGGATTTGATTTCCATTTTCCCACCCCTCATTTGTGATACTGCTCTGGGACTTCCCGAAGGTGCTGTATCACCAAGGACTACGTCTGTCAATGAGCGATAGAGAAAAATGGATTTTTGTAAAATCTTACCGTAAAATCCTTTTCTCTTAGCTCATTGACAGACGTAGTACCCGCCCCTCTGTTTTTTTGAGTTGGGTTGGGTTAAATTCTCTAAAGACTGCTTTTATGACATAACTGATTTGCTGAGGCAGAGAGAGAGAGGATATACCCTCTGGGACTGCCCGTAGGGTGTGACCAGAGCATTTTTCATTTCCTGTCTAGTCCTACTCCTGTGGAGGCAACATAACCCGAAGGTGCTGTATCACCGAGGACTACGTCTGTCAATGAGCTAAGAGAAAAGGATTTTACGGTAAGATTTTACAAAAATCCATTTATTACAGCAACGGCGCATATTTAGCACTAATTACTGTAGTAATGTCACTGGTCCCCCCCCAAAATTGTCAAAAATGTCAGTTAGGGGTCCGATCTGTCCCCCGCAATGTCGCAGTCCCGCTAAAAATCGCAGATTGCCGCCATTACTAGTAAAAAAAAAACAATAAAAATGACATACATTTTTCCCGTAGTTAGTAGACGCGATAACTTTTGCGCAAACCAATCAAAATACAGTTATTGTGGTTTTTTTTTTGGTTTTTTTTTGTTTTTTTTATTGCGATTTGTTTTTTTTACCAAAAATATGTAGCAGGAAACAAATTGGCCTTAAATGTTCAAAAATGTTGATGTTTTCATTTTTTTTGGAGAATGTTATATAGCAGAATGTGAAAAATATTGTCTGTTTTTTTTCAGAATTGTCGCTCTTTTTTTGTTTATAGCACAAAAAAATAAAATCGCACAGGTGATCAAATACCACCAAAAGAAAGCTCTACTTGTGGGAAAAAAAGGACATCAATTTTTTTTGGGTACAGCGTCGCATGACCGCACAATTGTCCATTAAAATAATTGCAAAAAATGGCCTGGTCATTAAGGGGGCAAATCCTTCCCGTCTAGAAGTGGTTAAAACGACTTCTTCTCCATCCTAATTACTATTCTAACTACCCTACAGAAGGAAGCTGTATATGCTTACCTATTATTAGGGCACTCCAGTCCAGTCACGTGATTGGCTCCCAGCACCAGCTTCAGGGGAGAGATGGGACAGCCGACAACAGATTCCCCATAGTAAGCCTATGGATGACAATACCACCCAGGCATTCCAGCCATTGTCGGCGCTCCTCTCCTCTCCCTTAAAGATAGCTGCTGAACTGATCACATGACCAGACCAGAGCGCCCTGAGAATACTTAAGTATAAGCATCTTCCTTCTACAGGTTAGTTAAGTATAAGTTAGGCCCCTTTCACACTTGAGCAATCTAAAAGTCCTCTGATTTTTTGCCGCGATTTGGACTTGAAGCAATGCCTGTATAATTTTGAGGTCTCTGACCAAAGTCATACCAAAGTAGTGCAGGGACTACTTTAAAGTTGTTGCGACTTGAAGTCGCACAGATATGAATGGTACTCATTGGAAATCATGGAGTACGACTTGTCATGCGACTTTACAAGTCGCACAAGTGTTAAAGGGGCCTTAGCCATTCTAAGCTTAGTTATATCTAGCCTGAAATTTAATTTTAAAATACTTGATTTTTTTTGCGCTTTTACCTGCATTTTTTCAAGTTACTGACAGGGTCTCTTTAGCACAAACTGTAATTTGTTTGTACTGTGCAAAAAAATAGCTTTGCTGGACTGCAGGCACCTGAACATGCATTTTATTACTTTCCTTAGGCTTCCTTACACCCCAGTATGCCTTCTAATCATCCAGAATTCCCTGTAAAGATTGACTTTCTGTAGGAACCTGTACTGGACTCACCAAGTTCCCTCCTGCACCCATGTAATAACCTTCTGACATGGTGATTAGCTTCTCAAGCAATCAGCACAGTGGTATGGGCAGGCAGAAGGAGTATCCCTTAATTACTGAAACTTATAAGTATTGTTTTTTTTTTTCCAGGGTGGTGGTTTAGTATGGGAAAGGTAAGCACAGAGAGTTTTTATTGCTTCTTATAGAGGAAGTAAAGCGCCGCTTTTTTTTTTTTCTGACCTGCAAAAGTAAAGGCATAATGTGCTAGTATGCATTGCATACTGGCACATTACGTGAAACTTACCTTTTAAACAAACGAACTCTAGCTGTGCGCATGCGCGTGGGAGCCACCAGTCACGGCGCGAGTGGCCATTCCTTTAGACGCATGCACCAATGACGTCATCAGCTGCATATACAGTAAATATTTGCTAAGCATTGCACGTTTAGGAGATATTTTCAGTACCTTATTATAGGCTTACCTATAGGTACAAACAATAGATGGAAGTTTAATTCCACTTTAAAGCGGTTGTTCAGTCTGGGGAAAAAATACATTAAAAATCAGCAGCTACAAATACTGTTGCTGCTGACTTTTATTAAAAGGACACTTACCTGTCCAGGGATCTAGCGCCATCCTCACCCAGTCTAGTTCTTCACTAGCCTTCAGCTTCCCGCATCCTAACTGTGGGGAGGCTGGCTATGCTGTTTTCGGCTTCACAGCCGGCTGCCCACTGTGAAAGATTCCACAGTCTTCTGGGACCTGTGACATGTCCCAGAAGACTGTGGGGAAGGAGGAGAACTTCCACTAAGATCCCCTAGGCGATCCGAGCAGAAGTGTAATCAGGTACCTGTCAAAACCAGGTAACCACTGACCAACCCCCCCCCCCCCCCCCTTAAAAAAAAAAATGTGCCAAATGTTAGAGGAGCGAGGGAGGAGGCCCTAAAGTGGAACTTCCGCTTTTGGAGGGAGTTCCGCTTTAAAAAGTTAACCTGTCACTTTTCCAAGTATCACTGTTTGCGTCAGAAAAAGGTCAACTGCACCCATCAACAAATTCTGAATGATCTCAGAATGGCCTTAAACGAATGTCAAACTGATGCCATTGATGCAATCCCAAACAATACCTGGGAACATAGGCTGGTGTAAGCTCTTCACTGCTCCTTCTTTTATGTCACAGTTCCATAGCAATCGCTATGCAGCAGATGTGTGTGAAAAGGGACTTTATCATCAGAAGAGCTTACAACATCCTCCATGCACTGGTATTGTTAGATAGGGTAGAAGGAATGGTGTGTTTAACTTAAAAGGCAATTTCCAGCAACAAATAAATCCAGTCTGGGATCTGGTAATGCTTTCTGGGAAACTGAAAGAATGATCACTCCCATAGATCCAAACAATTATAGCAACCTAACTTGTATAACCGGTAACAAACTTAACATTGTCATATAGATGGGGAGTGAAAATTTACCGCAGGGAAATAGATAGCAATGAAAAGCTGATGGGGGTTCTAGTCTTCTACAACTCAGATTGTTTTTTTTTTTTTTTACACTGTCTGTGGCTGTCTTGGAGATTTACCATATTGTCCTCTGTGACAGAGTCTGCTTAAAAGAGATGTTTTTCAAGAATCATACTTACCTAGGTGGATGCAACATCGGTCCGATTCTGCATCTGCCCCCCGCCGGCTTAAACAAAGCGGATTGCTCGGTCTCAGAGCTCCCTGAGCAGAGAGATGGTTACTGTCAGTCACCGCTGTCTACTGTGCCATGCCTCTCACTGGAGCACTGGACTGTGGAGAGGATGGGAGCGGCTGGCTCAGGCTCTCAGCGACTCGCTGAGAGGCTGAGCCAGGTGCCGGTCCAGGGTTGTAGCAATATTTCCCCAGCCTGGACCACCTCTTTGACGTCAGCCGACAGCGGTCACAGGAATGAACTGCACTCCTGTGATCCACAGGAGAGGTACAGCTAAACGAGCTTTGGCTGTGCATCTCCTTTAGGCCCCTTTCACACATGCGGACCGTTCAGATCTGCCTGTCCATTTTTCAGGCAGATCTGAACAGATGCCTCATGCATCTCTATGGGGCAGCAGATGTTAGCGGAGACATGTCCGCTGACATCCAATCCGATTCTGTCCATCAAATCCGGACTGATGGGAACCTTATTTTCCATCCGTCTGGCAGATCGCATTGGATGAGAACGGACAGGCAGTCTCATCCAATTCCCCCATAGAGGACAGTGGGAATCTGACACCTCCGTCTCCTTACACAGAGCGGAGACAGAGCTGTCATCCGCCTGCTCAGCGGGGATCAATCCCCCGCTGAGCAGAAAATGGAACGGACATGCCATAGGCAGGTTTTTTTTTTTTTTTTTTTTCAGCCAGTGGGATGAATGAAAAACAGGAAGAGATTCCTTCATCCACACAAAGTAGATGGAAGAATCCCCCATACCAGGACATTGCATTCTCTTTTTTAAATTATTTTTTATTGCTTTCAAGTACACTGTTTTCTGACAGTGGAACCCACCACTCAGAATATACTGATCATTAGCTGCAGCTGCTGATCGACAACAGTTTTCCAACATGCCCCTTCGACAGAAGTCGATCAAACAATTGAATCAGTTTGAGACTCTTCTAGGATCATTCAGAATTCATTAACAGATGTATTTGGCCAACGGTTGATCTCTTTCTGATCATCTACATTTGACCGTTTCAGGTGGGTTTTGCCATACCATAGACCTAATCTTATCAATAATCTCTGCACACTGGAGGAAAAATTACTACTTAGTGACGCCAAATGAATTCATTGGCTCACTACTGCCATCTTAAGGAATCCCTTTGAGAAAGTAGCAAGGACGAAACGCATTGGAGCACATTTGCACGGCAACTGGAAATGACGCCAGACTTCAATCCTAAAGTGACACGCTGAAAGTGACGAAGCCAGGGGACCTGGGTGTTACGCTGATTACTTAGCTTGCATGTTCAATGTAGCAGGTCTGGCAGGAGAGCTTCCTTTATTGTGATTGGGAACTTTGATGAGCCTGTTTTTTTATTGATGCTCGTGAGTAGCATTTTGTAGCTGGATTTTAAAAAATGTATTTTTACGGTAATGCACTTTCAGAGTTTTCTTTATCTTCCATTATTTAATGCCTTTAAAGGTGAAGAAGTGGTGGAAGTAGGAGACCTGAGGGAATATGAGCACACGCCCCTATGAAAAGCCTTCTATGCCGATCATTACTATGGGAAGCATAGGAATATGGTGACCTTATCTAAACAAAGGGGAGCACTATATCAGGGATCAAGTGGTGATGCTATGAATACTATTGCCACAAATTTGGTGCTTTGATGATTGACAATGAAAATTGTGGGAATTGTGGGACACTGGGATCACTTTTTCTTTTATGAACACTGGGATCACTTTACTTTTGAGAACTTTATATTATGAAAGGTATTTATATGTGTGAACACATATGGTTTATGTAAACAGTTTTTGAATGAATGCAGATCATGGTACCACCTCAAATTTTGAATTGAATTTGAATTTAGCATATCATAGACCTATGTCTGACACAAACAAAAGCCCAACAACACAGGCCCTTAGACGGGTAAGCAGGAGGAATGCCATAGGCCACTTTAATCCAACTTCGGTAAAGTACTTTATGTTCCAGTAAAACATGTTTTATTTTATCCTTAGTTTTGGGGCATTGAGCAGTTTTGCCACAGCAGTGAGACTGAAGGAGAATTATGGACTGGAGCCCATCCATCTATTTGTGTCCGGAGCCTCTGCCCCTCACGTGAGTCAGCTATATAATATCCTGGAGGCTTCTATGGAAAAATATAGAGGTGCCCAACACAACCAGTCAGGTCACAGTTGTCATTTCTCTGGTGCAGCTTAGAAAATAAAGGCAGCTATCTAACTGCAATGAAATTGTACAGAGTAATTTCTTGGCGTACTCCCAGAATGTTTGAATTATAATGGCCTCAAAGGGGTCCAAATTTAGAGAATGACGATTCATTTGTGAATCTTCAATAGAAAATTTAGGTCTTGTAGTATAAGGGGGTATTTTTATATAGTGGGAAATGATCAGGTGGCTGATAAATTCCAGATTATTTGCCTTTCAGGCCTTGTCGGATCTGTCACCATATTTATAAAACATAGTGGGGTTGATTTACTAAAACTGGAGAAGGCAAAATCTAGTGCAACTCTGCATAGAAACAAATCAGCTTCCAGGTTTTATTGCTAAGGCTTAATTGAACAAGCTGAAGTTAAGCCCCGTACAAACGATCAGATTATCGAACGATCTGTCGCCCGTTTTTTGTTGCATGCTAGTCTCATGTCGAAAATGAAGAGGTTATTTTCATACGAAAATTCCCGTACGACAGAATTCAACTGCAGAAGTGATGTCATGTGTTGAATTGTTTTGTATGTGTTCTTTCATTTCTGAGCATGCCTAGTCTTGCTCTTAAGATTTTTTTCAGACGAAAACTGTACTAATTAAATGAAAATTGGATGTTGTGTTCACGTACGATAAAAATTTTAGAGCCTGCACATCCAGTTTTTGTCCACCGAAAATCCGTAATCGGCTGTTGAAAGCACTATACTAACAATCCAAAAATCGGCAGATCGTTCGTCGGACGAAATTTCCCTTCCAATTTTCGTATCGTGTGTACGGGCCTTTAGAAACTGATTGGCTACCATGCACAGCTGTACCAGATTCTGATCAGTTTTAGTAAATCAACCCCAGTGAGCCAGACAAACAGTTGTCAGTATAATAAATATTGGGTGCATGGAATCTTGCTTTTTTGGATGCTCCAAATCATAGTTCAGTTTGAAATGAAAAATGCAACTAGTGCTGTACCTGTAAAAAAAAAAAAAAAAATCCAAGTTCGACTTCTCCCAAAGAAAGTCTCACAATCTGTACCAAATGAATAATGGTACAAAAAATAACGTTGTCATCATTTTGCACAACAGAGGAGATGTAGTAGCAGGCTAATGGGATGATGAAACAAGATTTACATTCAGTTATGTGCCAATAGGATAATGAAACAGGACCGTTACACATTCTATTATGTGCTAAATATGTGCCACAATATAATAGTTTATTTGACATGCAATGTGCCAAAAAAAAGGCAAATGAAAAAAAACAGTGTAGCGCTTCTTAAAATTTTTGCATTTATCAACCAACACTAAATAAAACTGCCCAGATACAACACAATCTCCCTACAAATACTGAACTTTCTGGATCGGTATACAGTAATGTGCAAGGATGTCCTCCAAAGCCCCACCCTGACACATTATGTCACAGGGACATGTGACTTTAGGGGGATCCCTGAAGACTCCGATCCAGGAAGTGTGGCATTTGTATTGCTGGCAGAGATGTCAGTACATCTAATTTAACGCTGTTATATGTGGGTGCAATTTAAATGCACTGTTTAATTTAAAGAAAGCGTTATGTGAGCCAACACTATGGAGCATTTTTCTTCTCTTTGAGCCACATTGGTGAGGAGTGGAGGATAACAAGATGCCCAGAGAGCAGAAAGATCCTTCTTAAAGGGTCTGCACGTCACTTTTTGGAGCAGTGAAGGAGAGAGAGGCGTAGGAGGATAAAGAATCCCAGTTAAAGGGGCATACACTATTTAAGACTTTACATTATATGGGGGTCATAAACGTAAGGTGAGAGCACAACTGGTGTTTGTAGAGGAGTGAAATGAACACATTTGAATGCAAAAAGGAAAATCACGAAGGAAGACATGTATGTTGTGTTGAATCGTGAAATTTGAAAAAATTGAAATTTTATTTGGTGTTTTGGTTGATACATGGAAAGATTTGATTTACATTGACACTTTATATGCACGTAAGAAGCATTGTAGGATGTGAGCATCTGCGATTATTTATGTATAATTTTTTCCTAATTTTTTTATATTGGTTTATTTTTTGGTGCCAATATAAGGTGTTCTCTTTTCCCAACAAACACCATTGGTATATCTGGTCTGGTGTAATTACTGGTCCCAGTCATGTCTGTCAATTTTCTACACTTTAGCGAAAAAAACAGGCCTTATTAGGTTTCTGTATTTGTAATACTGTTTGTGCAATAGTTGCAGATTGGTCATTTTATTACGATCCATTATTGATTCATGCAGAGGTCCAGCCACCCCTGTGCCCATTTACCCAACACAGCACATATTTGCTGCACATTTAACACCCTACAAACTAAAGTCTTGCAAAAAGACAAAGGGCAGTGAATACAGTAGGGCAAATATGACTCGATTAACTGTGGTTGGATAGTGAAGGAGAAGCAGGCTGATCAGCTAATCTTTCTATAACTTTGCTCTTTTCTGCCTTCAGCATGTCCCTTGTTAACACATGAGCACTGCAGCACACCGGATTGGCTGCCTCCTGTATAGAGGATTGGAAGAGGTTGATTCCCAGTCAAATTCAGCTGACTTGCATGCTTTTAAAAATACACTTGATGAACTGTGACTTCCTCTTCTGCTGTACCGATGCCCAACCCTATGCAATGGTAACAAAGGCAACAGGCCCTATCCTTAAATTGATCTATCCCCTCGATACCAGACATCCTTGCAAACCCAACCAACCGTCTTTGAATCCCTGACTCTGCATAAAGATCCCCCAATCTACGTGACCGCTCAGTTATACTCTATTCTCATGGCTGCCGCACACCCAGTCGGAATGGCAAAAGTGCTTTTCCTTGACTCACATATTGTCTCTAGTCACAAAAACTCATGAAAAAGGCTTTAAACTTATAACTAGATAATATAGATGTCCCTTGATTCTCCCTCATTTTAACTACATGGTACCTGATGCCTGCTGGAGATACCACGCCTTGAAGGGCACCATGCTCCACGTCTGGCTGTTCTGGAAACAACTTTTTGACCTATATTGCAAACTTATGGCAACTTCAGTCCAGTCATCGCCCAGGATAACCCTCCTAGCTATGATCCCTTTTCAGACAAATGGAAATCGACCTCTGTACCCTCCCTTGAGTAATGGCCAACAGAATTAGACTCCATAAGGGACCTGGAACACTTGTTGGTGCAGGAAAAAGGAAAGGCGGAATTATTTTCTCACACCTGGACCACGTGGTCCATGTTCCGTTACTTCTCTGAATTCCTGGCCTAGGCTAAGAGAGACTGCCTCATTGCCTCTTCTCGACCATACTGGAGTGTCCCCGCCATCCTCCTTGCTTCTACCCTGGTTTCTACTCTTTATACCTGTAAATCAGCCTTCTCTTTCTTTCCTAGATGTTCTTCTATTGCTGATTTCTACTCTCTTCTCTGTGATAGTACATATTTGATACCCAAAGCGCAGATGTGTTTCCTAATGCTTTTATTGAATACATTATTGTTCGAAATATATTATCTCCCCTAACGCCTCTTGTTATTGGTATACTTATTAGCATATAAGCCTGAGGCTGTGTATTTAATATCGACTTATATTGAATATTGTACCTCAGGTCTACACAAATGTTTTTACACAGAGTTTCTCTGTTATTTAAACTTACAGTTCTTGCTATGTGTACCGACAATACTTTAAAACTTTATTAAAATAAGATTGTACAAAAAATAAATTTTTTCTTTTTTTTTAATATGCTAAGTTAAATTTTAATAAAGTCTTTTTTCACACTTCATTGTAGTCGCCTCTTCGTTACTCTCCTCAGAAGAGATCAGAGCTAAGTGATGAGGAGTTCTTGAAATGGATGGCTTCAACGCAGGGAACGCCCCCTGAGCTTCTGCAGAACAAGGAGGCCATGCAGCTCTTCTTGCCACCATTGAAAGCAGATCTGAAACTTGCGGAGAACTTTGTGTAAGTCTAAAGTTTTCTACGACCCCACACAAACCACAAAACCAGATCCTACAAAATGCACATCATCATTGTGGGATATCATGAAAGCTTTATTAAAGGTTACAATGAACCTGGAGAGGGGCTTACTTCTCTAAACTTGCACTGTCACAGAGGTCACCTCTAGGTGCAAAAGGTCTTTTTCCAGTGTAAGCACCATGCTTTTTAGAAAGCACAAATGCATCGAAATACATTTAATGGGTTGGGAACTTGTCTCTGCTCCTTTCCATCACCTAATAATTGCTACTGGCCAGTGAGGCTGTCTATCATAGTAATAGGCTAGTCATGAGGCTGGCAAGGTGTGGGCCATGCCTCTGATCCATTAGCCTAGGAACTAAATGTATTTTGGAGCACTTGGGCCTCCTGAACTGTGGGGGTACTTTTATAGAGGAAGCCCCTCGGAAAGGATTTTCTGTTATGGTTAATACCGTGTAACATCCATAATAAGATCTTTTGCTACAAAATCTTTTAAAAAAAGACACTTTGCCTAGGTTCACACTGAGGCCGGTTTAAAATCCTGCGAGTTCAGCTGAACGCACACTAATTCAAACTAGCTTTTTCAGTCCGACTTCTGGGGCGATTTCACAGACATCTGAGCGGGTTCCTGCATAGATGTCTATTGAAATCGCCCCCTGAAGTCACCAAAAGTTGTACAGAAACTACTTTTGGGAATTGGACAGTGCCATTGCCAGCAACTGGCTCCGGTTTGACATGTCAAATCGCATGTCAAATTAGACCAAATGTGAGCATGGGCTTAAGGGAAGATTTACTAAAACTGGAGAGTGCAAAATCTGGTGCAGCTCTGCACCAATCAGCTTCCAGCTTCAAAGCTTAATTGAACAAGCTAAAGTTAGAAGCTGATTGGCTACCATGCAGAGCTGCACCAGATTTTGCACTCTCCAGTTTTAGTAAATCAACCCCTTATTGTCATTGTAAAAGGACTCCGTTTTTTGTATATAACCCAGTTAAAATAAGTGTTTTTTTTTCTCCTTAGCTATGAGAAGCCACCTGCTCCTGTCCTTTCCTGTGGCCTGACATGTTTTGATGGAACCGAAGATGTTCCTCATGATTTAGCTGGTAAGCTTTGGGCTATTCCTATTAAATTATCACAATCAAAGCGCTTCACAACTATAAAATTATACTTGTTGTCATTCCCTCCAGCTGGGATACAGGGACTGCCATTTCTGGTCTCTAAAAAAATGCCTGTTGCTTGGTTGTGTTTGGCACAAATTTCTTTGAGTTACTGAAATGGAGCTAAAATGAACACCGTAAATAGAAGTGAGAAAAGTGTCTGACTTCTTGATCTCTATTCTTGTTTCAGGTCATTGACTCAAAGCATTCAAGGGTGCAGCCAGGCAACAAGAATTTCCATAAGGAATAGGCAGCAGTGTCAGAATCATGATAAAAAAACGATATATAATCAGCGCGCAATTAAAGAAATTCTGTGCAAAACATACTGTGCAAACTCATTATCAGCGGCCTTAAATAAAGGGCCATACACACTATAAGATTTTCTGAAGACTTTTTCCTTCAGATTTACCTTTTCTATGTAGTGCAAGGGCCTGCCAGATTGCATACAAATTGAAAGTGTTTAGGTTTGACCTCATATTATATGGTTTTGGTGAGTCTAAAGGAAAAAGTCTTCAGAAAATCTTAATAGTGTGTATAGCCCATAAGGCTGGTTGTGATTGCTGCCAACACCTATCAGAGTGTGTCCACATAAAACTCTTCAACGTAAATAAATCATAACATAACCAGTCTAGCGCAACCAATATAAAAGGCAATCAATAATATAATAAAAATAACAAGTCCCAATTTTGTGTAGAAATTCCACTGTTGTGAAACTCTAGGTGATCATTTCAAAATGATATATCAAAAACGTGAAGTTCATATAATCCAGGGACTTCAGTGACCACCACCTCCTAGTTGGAATACCTGCTCACCTCCAAATAATCACCCCACTACAGAGTCTTGATCGCCTGCTGAAGAAGCCCAACAGAGAGCGTAACGCGTACAGGTGGGAGGAGCTACTATTCAGGATGCTTTCATAGATGTTTCAGCCTGGAGAGATGATGACATGTTTTTGTATCACATAGTTATGCGACTATTTTTCATCCCTGGGTGTAGTTTTACAATAAATATTTTTAGCAGAGAGCACTATGGTTTCCTCTTACTATTTTATGACCACATACGTTTGATCTGAGATCCCAAGAGCATGGTAGTGTGGTCCAGGGACGTCCTGTGGAGAATATCCTCGTGGCTTCCTGAGAGACATACAGACGGGCATTCCAGCTAGAGGTGGTGGTCCCTGAAGTCAATGGATTACATGAACTTTTTGAAATTATCACCTAGAGTTGCACAACAGTGGAATTTCTACACAAAATTGGGACTTTTTATTTTGATTCTATTATTGATTGCATCTTATATTGGTTGCGCAACACTGGTTATGTTATATTAGCTCTCTTTAATTGTAACCTTTAACCTTTCTTACCTTTTTCCACAGCTTGGAAGGATCTGACAAGTGGCGATTTCAGTACTCACATGTTGCCCGGTGGCCATTTCTACCTGAAGGACTCTACAAATGAGAAGTCCCTTGTAAAATACATTTCCAGATATATGGAAGCAGCTGAGATTGACTATTTCTAAAGTATTTTTTCTCTGTTGGTATTCAGGTTCAGCTTCTCCATGGACAGTGCTCTTCTACCACTGATCGGGGAACAGCCATGTATATCAGTTAGCTGGCCGCTGTCTATAATCTGTATGACTCTACAAACTGTGAAGTTTTTCCTTCAGTCTCTAGGGCTAGGTTCACATCCATGCAGGTTGCGGTTGATTCGTTTTTCCGCTGTGTTCTGTGGTTCATTTTTGAACGCGCGGTTTTGAGTTTTGTGGGGGGGGGGGGGGTTTTGCCTAATAGGAAAGTGTGACAGTTCTGTTTATGGAATGCGACTCTGATGCAACTTTACATTCTCTCTGGCACTCAAGTAGAATCAAAGTCGAATTAAAGTAGTACAGGAACCTTTATGCGTCCTAAGCCACATGCTAGGGTTAGAATTAAGGGCTAGAGTTTGATGTAGGGCTAGCAATAATTGTTATGGTTAGCATTCTAACAATTGCCTCTGACCCTAAGATTTACCCCAGCCCTTAACCCTAACCCCAGCCCTTAACCATAACTCTTAACCCTAACCCCAGCCCTTAACCATAACTCTTAACCCTATCCCCAGCCCTTAACCATAACCCTTAACCCTAACTCTTAACCCTAACCTCAGCCCATAATCCTAACTCTTAACCTTAACCCCTAACCCCAGCCCAGAACCCCAACTCTTAACCCTAACCCTTTACCCTAACATGCCACTTTTGACACATAAAAGGTACTTGCAGTACTTTGATGTGCCTTTGATGCTACTTGAGTGCCAGAGAGTGTAAAGTCGCACTCCATGAACAGAACTTTCATATTTAAAGCAGAACTTCACCCAAAAGAAGAATTTCTGCTTGTTTGCATCCCCATCCCCCCTCCACTGCCACATTTGGCACTTTTTGGGGGCGGGGGGGGGGGGAGTGGGTACATGGTTTTTACAATTTACAAGGATCTTTTGAAAATAGAATGCATTTAGATAAAAAAAACCTTCCTGACTTTATAACTCCTTTAACCACTTAAGCCCCGGAAGATTTTACCCCCTTCCTGACCAGGGGGTATTTTGCGATTCGGCACTGCGTGACTTTAACGGACAATTGCGCGGTCGTGCGACACTGTACCTAAACGAATTTGACATCCTTTTTTTCCCACAAACAGAGCTTTCTTTTGGTGGTATTTGATCACCTGTGCGATTTTTTTGATCATGCGCTATAAACAAAAAAAGAGCGTCAATTTTGCAAACATAACAATAGTTTTCACATTTTTTCATAGTTTTCCCCCCAAAAAAAATGTAAAAATCAAAATGTTTTAACATTTTCGGCCAATTTGTTTTATGCTACATATGTTTGGTAAAAAAAAATCGCAAAAAGCGTATTTTGATTGGTTTGCGTAAAAGTTATCGCGTTTACTAACAAAGGGAAGAAGATTTTTGTCATTTTTGTTGTTTTATTTTTAAACGCCTAATGGCGGCGATCTGCAATTTTTTTTTTTGCGGTACTGCGACATTGCGGGGGACAGATCGGACCCTTGACTGACATTTTTGACACTTTTGGGGTTACCAGTGACATTATTGCTATACATATGCACTGTTACTGTAAAAATACACTGGTAGTGAAGGGGTTAACTTTATTTGAGAGGGAGGGGCTGTGTGTGTCCCTAGGGGCGTGATTCTAACTGTGATTGGCTGTGGCTTGAGCTGTAGGAACAATGATCAACGGTCCTACATAGTAGAACTGTATGATCAGTGTTTCTACACAGGGGAGAATGACAGGCAGCTTGTTTACACAAGCCGCCTGACTTTCTCCCTCTGCAGCGACGATCGCAGAGTGACCGGCGGACATCGGGTCCGCCGGTCACACGCGCGGGGGGGTCCGTGACCGTACGGGAGCGCGCCCGCTCACCCAGAGCCTCACAGGCTAGTGACGTTTATATACGTCACTTTACCTGTGAGGGCCTGACCGCCGCAGTATATCTACTTGCGGCGGTCGGCAAGTGGTTAAAGTGGTTGTAAGGCAGAAGGTTTTTTATCCTAATGCTTTCTATGCATTAAGATTAAAAGCCTTCTGTGTGCAGCAGCCCCCCCTCCCTAATATTTGCCTGAGCACTCTCTCAATCGAGCGATGTTGCATGAGAGACTCGGCTGCCTGGGACTCTCCCTCCCCATTGCGCCATTGACTCCCACTGCTGTCAAAGTCAGTGAGCCAATCAGGAGAGAGAGGGGCCAGGCCATGGCTCAGTGTCTGAATGGACACAAGGAGCTGCAGCCCAGCTCAGGTGCCCCCATAGCAAGCTGCTTGCTGTGGGGCACTCAACAGGTGGGAGGGGCCAGGAGAGCCGAAGCGGGACCCGAGAATAGGAGGATTTGGACTCCTGTGCAAATCCAACTGCACAGAGGAAGTAAGTATAATAGTTTTTTTTTTAACAAAAAAAAAAACAGACTTTAGCATCACTTTAAGAATGCCAATCTAAACAAAATATATAATTGTACTTCTAACAGCAGAGCCGTTTAGATTTCTAAATCACATATCCTACTTAAAAGATATGATGGGAATGGCTGCAGCTGGAGGGTGCATAAAATAAATTGGTTGTTGCTGGTGTGTAAGGCCTGGTTCACACCTATGCGTTTTGAGTTTTCCAGAACTTTAGCAACCTATTTTCAATATAAGATTAGCATGCAAAAAAAAAAAAAAAAAAAACGGACTAAAATTCGTCGGATATTCTCATCGTGTGTATTAGGCTTAATTAGCTTTCGTTTGGTAAAATCCATTCATCCTAAAAGCAAAACAATTTTTTTTTTTTTTTTTTTATGTTCTGAGAATTTTCATATAATTTTTCCAGACTTTTCCTAATTTTTGATTTGAAATTCTATGGCCAGCATTAGCTACAAAAGAAGAAGGGTGTGCTTTTTCTTCATAGCTCCAAGTATCAGAATGGAAAAATTAGTGCACGAAGTGTTCCAAGGTACTAAAGTTGAAAAAAAATCCTCTGCTGAGTTCTAAAAAGCTCAAGAGTGAGACCATTTTTAAAAAATTAGAGTATTGTCATTGACCCCTGAAGGTGTATCATGGCACACCATTGTGTTCAGAATGTAAATGTACTTGGAACACATTGGATTATTTGGCAGGTCAACAGGGATTTTAAGTACTTTGTTTAAAGTGGACTTCAAGTGTAACTATTAAAAGTGTTCATCCAAATTGTTTAGTCTATTCTCTGGTTATTCCATCATTTTTCAATAAGTCTAAAGCACTTTATGTAGCAAACTGTCATACACCTCCTTGGAGCAATCTTTATCACTTTATTTGGTGCAAGAAAAACATTCCTTACCTTGCAGTACCCATACCTAAACCCACATAATCTCAGTACCCATACCTAAACCCACATAATCTCAGTACCCATACCTAAACCCCCCATAATCTCAGTACCCATACCTAAACCCCCCATAATCTCAGTATCCATACCTAAACCCCCATAATCTTAGTACCCATACCTAAACCACCCATAATCTCAGTATCCATACCTAAACCCCCCATAATCTCAGTATCCATACCTAAACCACCCATAATCTCAGTATCCATACCTAAACCACCCATAATCTCAGTATCCATACCTAAACCCCCCATAATCTCAGTATGCATACCTAAACCCCCCATAATCTCAGTATGCATACCTAAACCACCCATAATCTCAGTATCCATACCTAAACCACCCATAATCTCAGTATCCATACCTAAACCACCCATAATCTCAGTACCCATACCTAAACCCCCATAATCTCAGTATCCATACCTAAACCCCCCATAATCTCAGTACCCATACCTAAACCCCCCATAATCTCAGTATGCATACCTAAACCACCCATAATCTCAGTATCCATACCTAAACCCCCCATAATCTCAGTACCCATACCTAAACCCCCCCATAATCTCAGTACCCATACCTAAACCCCCCATAATCTCAGTATGCATACCTAAACCACCCATAATCTCAGTATCCATACCTAAACCACCCATAATCTCAGTACCCATACCTAACCCCCCCATAATCTCAGTACCCATACCTAAACCCCCCCATAATCTCAGTTCCCATACCTAAACCCCCCTATAATCTCAGTACCCACACCTAAACCCCCCATAATCTATGGTTAACATTCCCCTACTTCTATGCTTCATAAAAATGTCTCTTACAAACATTTTAATAATCTCTTATAAGGGTGGAATATACCTAATAAAAATGGTAGGCTTTCCTAAATTTCTCTTTTTCTTACACCATGCAGGTTATGCCTCTCTTCCTTAACCACTTCATAAATACGCCAATTCTGGCATTTCTCACATTCAGTGTTCAAATCAGCATTTTTTTTTGCTAGAAAATTACTTTAACCACTTGCTGACTGCCAGCAGTACATATACTGCGGCAGGTCGGCTCTGTCCTACAAAACAACGTACTTGTATGTCACTTCGCAAAACCGCCAGCGGGGGGCCCGCACCCATTCGCCCCAGGGGCAGCCAATTCACTAGTCCGGTGGCCCCAATTGCCGTGGGGCACCTGCGATCGTTCTCTGTGGAGACAGAATTGCGGTCTGCCATTGTAAACATGGCAGACCGCTGTTCTGTCAGTTAAGAACACAGGGGTCTTGTGTTCTTCTTATATAGGACCACAGGTCTGTGTGTTCATGCAGCAAGCCCATCTCCCCCCCCCCCACAGTTAGAAAGCACCCACTAGGGACACATTTAACCCTTTGATTGCCCCTGGTGTTAACCCCATTCCCTGACAGTGTCATTATTACAGTAACAGTGCAGATTGTTAGCACTGATTACTGTAGTAATGTCACTGGTCCCCCCAAAAATCAGTTAGGTGTCCAATCTGTCTGCCGCAATGTTCCAGTCCCACCAAAAAAAAAAAAATCGCTGATATCACAAAAAATGGCCTGGTAATTAAGGGGGCAAATCTTTCCAGTCCAGAAGTGGTTAAACCCACAGACATTATAGATGTTTTGAAAGCAGAGACCCTGGAGAATAAAATGGTGGTGGTTGCAATTTTGTATGGCCCAGGATATATGCACAGCCATTTTTTTTTAAATTCTAATTTTAAGGAGAAAATATACTTTAAATTATTTTCCTGCATACAAACAATAAAATACCAAGTATAAAAGGATGATGTTATGCTGAGTAAACAGATATAGGGCCTTTAAAAAGTATTCATACCCTTTAGAATTTTCCACATTTTGTCATGTTACAACCAAACTGTAAACGGGACTTCTTATGGCTTTCTTTCAACAATGGCTTTCTTCTTGCTACTATAGCAGGTTTTCCAGGCCTGTGTCCTGATGTGGGTCTGCCATTGTTACCGGTTACCTCTCCAGCCCATGTGAGCTGCGACCCTGGGTGTGAGCACTGAGACATCGACAACTCCGGCATCTTTGTTTGTTGTTTTAGTTGATTTAAAGGGGATGGGAGAAGGGATTTGAGTGGGATACTCCTTTAGGCTTTAACTAGATACACATGGGACTTTCTTCAGAAAAATGTCTGTTAACGCTGTCCTGACGCTAGCCGATGCCATCCAACGCTCACTGACTCTCGGAACACACACCGTAACTGAATAGAAGTGCTGAATCCCCGACTTGGGTCCAAAAGATCCAGGACTGAATATTCTAGATTTACTGACACTGCTGCACTGCAAAGTCACAGAATGCTCTCTGAGGCCTTGCACTGGCTTGAGGTAGTATTGTGTAGATTCCTGTATGACTGCAACCCTCAACTGAACACACTGTACAATTCAGGGCCCAAACTGCAGGCGCCCCCTTTAACCTTGAACTCTTCAGGGTCCACTGACTATGTACCCCCTCTGTCACTTCAGGGTCCTCAACCTAGGTACCCCCTTTCAGCTAGCTGACACTGGATCCCAGAACCTCTTCCCGAGTGGTCCCTCTGACTCAGGCAGACCCCCAGGGGCAATCCGCAGTACTCACGACCTGTGTAGGCTTTCCTGGAACTGAACCCCTCTCTGCTCCGCAGGCTCTTTGCACACCGGATCCCCTCAGCTCAGCACTCTCTGGATTCTCAGGCGACACCCCGAGACATCCACTCCCTCTGACAAGAGAAGTGACAGCCGTACTCTTCCTCCTGGGACTCTGCTCCCGCCAAAGACGCTGAGTCATGCACTTCCCTCAGACTTATACCCACTCCCAGAATCCTTTGCGGCAGAATCTGCCTTCTGGGGTAGCTACAAGCCTGAATGTGTCCCTGATTGGGTTTCCTTCACTGCCCAATGAGAAGCCTCTCACATGACCAGTGAGGAGACTCCCCTCTCAGCAGACACACTTGGTAGGCATGACAAAAGAAAAGATGGTTCTGCTGTTAGGCAGACAAAGCCAGTGTTGGGGTAGTTACTCAAAAAATGTAACTAGTTACTTCTGTAAATTGTTACGAGTTTACTTTACTAGTTACTGCATTTGAAAAGTAACTTCACTACTTATTACTTTACTTTCCTCTTTCTTAATTGACCGTGTAGAAGAAGATACATGACACTCTTTCTGCATAGAGTTTATTGTATAAACACAGGCTTTGTGAAACATGAGAACAAAACCTGAAAAAACAGAATAAAACATAAAGTGCAACAAAAAGTCATAAACTTCATCCCTCTCTATTCTTCGAAATAACGATTGTATCGCACGGCTTGGGTAACGCAGGAAAGCGCGTTCCTATAGCCTAGTAAAGTAGTGTAGTTTCCTCCTATAGCCTAGTAAAGTAGTGTAGTTACCTCCTATAGCCTAGTAAAGTAGTGTAGTTACCAATATTAGTATTGTAACTAGTTACGTTACTTTGTTACCAAAAAAAGTAATGTAGTTACTGTAATCAGTTACTTTGTAACTAGTTACCCCCAACACTGGACAAAGCCCATTATATTTTACCTAGAAGCACCACAATTCCATAAAGGCCAGATTTGTGGAGTGCACGACTAATAGTTGTCCTGTGGACTGATTCTCCCACTTGAGCTGTGGATCTCTGCAGCTCCTCCAGAGTTACCATGTGCTGCTTCTCTGATTAATGCTCTCCTTGCTCAGCCTGTCAGTTTAGGTGGACAGCCATCTCTTGGTAGGTTTGCAGTTATGCCATGATGGAACGAACAGTGCTCCGTGAGATGCTTAAAGCTTGGAATTTATTTATTTATTTTTTTATATATAACCTAACCCTGCCTAAAACTTCTCCACAACTTTATCCCTGACCTGTCTGGTGTGTTTCTTGGCCTTCATGATGCTGTTTGTTCTCTAAAGTTCTCTAACAAACCTCCTGTGGGCTCCACAGAACAGCTGTATTTACACTGAGATTAAATGACACTATAATGGACTCTATTTACTAATTGGGTGACTTCTAAAGGCAGTTGGTTCCACTAGAATTTAGTTAGGGGTATCAGAATAAAAGGGGGCTGAATACAAATGCGTGCCACACTTTTCAGATATTTATTTGTAAAAAAATTTGAAAAACATTTATCGTTTTCCTTCTTCTTCACAATAATGTGCCACTTTGTGTTAGTTTATCAAATAAAATCCCAATAAAATACATTTACGTTTTGTGTTTGTAACAAAATGTGGTAAATTTCCAAGACATATAAATACTTTAAGGCGCTGTACCAAACTTGCTATGCCTTAAAATCATGCACACCCATGGAATGGCGATAAACTAGGGTACCTAAAAATCTCCATAGCTTTTACAGGTTACCAGTTTAGAATTAACAAGAAGTCTGGTGCTAAAATATTTGCTCCCCCCTCAGACATTCATTGTGATACTTCACATGTGTGGTGCAATCACTTTTTACATATGTATGTGCTTTTGCACAGGGGTACTTTTACTTTTTCTTTTTAATCATCTTTATTGCCATCACAAGGGATGAACAACATCCTTTATGACAGCATGGGCAGAGACAGGTACACTTTACTGAGAGATCTGGGGTCTATTAGACCTCAGATCTCTCCTCTGCCCTCAAAAGCATCTGATCACACTGAGATCTGTTTGTTTAGATGCTTTACAGATCCGTAATGGCTTGCGAATATCAAACCGAAAACGGAATTGACAAAATCCTTGTTGCTTCCATTTTCTTCTGTCGCAGAGGGGAGGTAGGTACAGATGTACCTTCCTCCCCTGTGTTCTCCAGGCCTCACAATGGTGGTGGCTCCCTTCCACACCCTGTAGAAGAGATCAGCAGCTGTAGAGCCGTTTGGATCTCTTCTACAGTAAAGCCCATTGCTGGCTGGAATATTTGGTACCAGGATTATAACTGCAGTCATTATCTCAGTACAACCACTTCAAATTGAGGACATACAGGTACATCCATAGGGCGTGAAGTGGTTAAACACTCTGACCTTAAGTAGGTCTACAAACTGTTCTGCGAAATCACCTGGGGCAGCAGGAGAGCAGCCATAGGCCTCTGTACTTTACAACAGCCTAACAGCAATGGAACCCTTAAAGCATAACTAAAGGCTACATTTTTTTTTAAATGAAAATGTTACACTTACCTGAAGCTCCGAACCTCCTCGTCTGAGGGCTGGCAGTGGCACTGTCCGCTCCTCCTGTGTCTGCCCACATAGCGAGCGCTTGCTATGGGGTCAGACATGTGGGCTTGCTCCCCAGCTTGGCTGTATGTGTGTCTATAGACACACATAGCGCAGTTGGAACCCACTCCCTCCTCACTGGATTTGATTGACAGCAGTAGTCAATTACTGCCGCTGCCAGTGATGAGAGAGAGAGCAGCAATGCTGCTTTTGGGTACAACGCTAGATTGAAATTGCGCTCAAGTATTTTAAGGGTAACTCCACTTTCGTAATGAAAAAAATAGCAAATAAATAAAAAATAAAGGGTATACAAATTGCGACACAAGTCATATTGTAATTGAAATGTATTAAAAATGACCTTTTCTTTTCAATCTGCAGCCGCTGTAATTTTCTGAAAATGCAATGCAATGCAATATGGCTACCTGGAGGTGTTCTGTACACAGAATGTATACTGACCACACCCCAGAAACATCATTTTCTGCTTGTGTGATTGGCTCACCTATTTTCCCAGAAATCTGCACTAAGATACAAGTCAGATTTCAGGCATCCATCCCCCTCTTGCTGACCTTTGCCCCCTGTGAGGCGGGACAGTACAGGAGTGGGTGGAGCAAACTCACCATTTAGCCCCCTACCAGCACTTTTTGGCTCTGAGGAAGAGGGTTCACCCTCGAAACGCGTCAGCCGCAGCAGATCCGTGCAGACATCTGCACACTATCCAGCACCGTGCAGTGCCTTGGCTACCTTGGAGATCTTTCATTTGATTATTATATGTGTGCTATCTACAATTGTTTTGTGAGTATAAATGTATATCATTTTAAAATTTTAATAAACCTTTTTAGTGGTAATGCACTAGGTCGGTGCGCCCTTCTTATTGTTTAGTATGGTTTGGATACCCTTGATCCTGAGGGGGGCAGCAAAACCACAAGTGAAACCAACAAAAGACCATTGAACATCTACTTTCCCCTCATCACACACACCACTTGAGCACAGGGTATTTTGTTTTTACTTTGGAGATTTCAGACATCCCCTGCAACAAAAATTAAATTTTTGGTGAGAAACTCCCAATAGGAACACGTCTAAGAGGATGCAGGCCCACTAGATTTCCTCAGAGCTCTGCAGGTGCCACAGCTGATAGATAAATATGAAACCACTCCCATTAGACCCACTCAGCCCAGAGGAACTAGCAGTGATTTTTTAAAATAACATCGGTAGGAATCTGCAACAAAGGTTGGTTTAATCCTTGTAATGTACATAGATCATCCAGAGGGGGATGTTTTATTCTCAACAAAAGTGGAGTTACGCTTTAAGGGGACTGTGGGGTGGGGAGGAACGAATCTTGGAAGGTTTTTATTGACCCATATTATTCCCTATGGAACTGGAACCTCAGAGTCCTCAGGACTACCTACTCTTAAGCAGTGGCAGTATGGAGGTCTTCACTATAGAACGCTTTGACAGATGTTGTCAAGCAACCATTTCCTTCCAATACAGCGCTAGAGAAATTTTATTTTTCAATCGTTTTTTTTTTATTGGTTTTTCCAACAGAAAGCGGTCAAAGAATTACAAAATAGAAAACCAACTATAGTATCAGTGTTGACATCCAGCACATTCTGAAATATTGTTAGAAGAACAGATATACCGTAAGTGAGGATATTCATCCAAAAAAAAAAAAAAAAAAGGGTACAGGCATAAAGCCATTCAAAATATAGTGAGACATTTTTATAACAGTTCATCTCTAGACCCAGCACTGTTTGTTAGTACAGTTTAAAGCGATTTTAAAGTCTTATTTTTTTCCCTATAAAAATAACCAACATGTTCTACTTACCTGCTCTGTTGCAGTGAATTTGCACAGAACAGCCCGGATCCTCCTCTTCTCAGGTCCCTCTTCTGTGATCCTGGCCCCTCCCTTCTGTTCAGTACCCCCACAGCAAGCAGATTGTTGTGGGGGCACCGGAGTCGAGTTACAGCTCCGTGTGTCCATTCAGACACGGAGCTTCGACCCGGCCCCACCCCCTCTCCTGATTGGATAGCTGACTGTGATGGACAGCAGTGGCAGCCAATGGCGCCACTGCTCTGTCTAAGCCAGTCAGGCGGGAGAATCTCAGACAGCTGAGACACTCGTGGACATCGCTGGACCAAAGTGTTGGGGGGGGGGGGGGGTGCTGCACATAGAAGGCTTTCTATTCTAATGCAAAGAATACATTAAAATAATAAAAAAAAAAAAAAAAAAAATTCTGCCTTTACAACTTCTTTTAACCACTACTGGGCACTTTTACCCCCTTCCTGCCCAGGCCAATTTTGAGCACTGTCACACTTTGAATGACACTTGTGCAGTCATGCAACACTGTACCCATATGACATTTTTATACATTTTTTTTTCCACACAAATAGAGCTTTCTTTTGGTGGTATTTAATCACCACTGGGTTTTTTATTTTTTGCCAAACAAAAAAAAAAAAAAATTCTCATATTCATGGTTACAGGTAATTTTTCTCCTTCACTGATTGGCACTGACAGGCTGCACTGGTGAGCACTGATGAGGCAGCACTGATGTCCCTTAAACCACTTTAAGACTGGGCCCATTTTTGACACTTGGTGTTTACAAACTAAAATCCTTCTTTGCTAAGAAAACTACTTAGAACCCCCAAACATTATATATCATTTTTTTTTTTTTAGCAGAGACCCTAGAGAATAAAATAGAGATTGTTGCAATATTTGTTATCACACCGTACTTACGCAGCGGTCTTCCAAACACAATTTTTTTGGAAAAAATTCACTTTTTTTAATTAAAAAAAAAAAAAAAAAAAATATAAGAAACCAGTAAAGTTAGCCTAATTTTTGTCCATAATGTGAAAGATAATGTTAGGCCGAGTAAATAGATACCCAACACTAAAAAAAGAGAACAAAAAAAAAGAAGAAGATCGGCCCTTTAAACTGATTGCTAGGCCATCTTGCCCTCACTCGACTTCCTGTCTCAGAGGATTAACTTCACTGTAAACGACCGACTTAAATATAGTCATCAGGCAGTCGGTAAGTGGTTAACAGAAGCCAGTTATCGGCTTTCTCCTCTCATCGGCTTTTGTTTACATCCTGTGATCAGCTGTCATTGGCTGACAGCTGATCATAATGGAAAGGATTGCTGTGATTGGAGTAATGGGCCAATCTGTGATCAGCTGAGTCCGAAGGACTCAATGATAATGGAGTGTGGCACATAGGCAACGCGATCACGGGAGGATGTCCATGTACACCCTCCCGGCAGAGTAAGCCTGTGCTGAAGAAATTAAACTGTACTGAACAAATGTTGCAGTCATCCTTATTATTAACCACATTCACCTCAGGCTTTTCCCCAGAGGACAGCTCACAGTGGAATTGTATGGTTATATTTACTTGATTTCTAATAAGGTATCCAGGAAACGGTTTTACCAACGGAGACCTGTGCCTGATAATTACAGCTCTGCTCGAGCAAAAAAACGAGAGATTTCTTTTTAAGATGCCAAAGTGACAACTAAGCAAAGTAAAAAAGTCCAAAATTCAGCAATAAATAGGGTGAAAAATAGCTACTTACCTACATTTGGATATGCCTTTTTTGCAGAAAAGCTTACAATTTTTATTAGATTCTGCCCTACTGTAAAAGAGGACCACAACAGTCATTGCAGAGTAGGCAAATGCACCTGAATTTAGTGAGGACTAACAAACTGCTAGGCGCTCAAGGTGACAGGTTTTAACCTTTGGGCCCATTCACACCACCACTATGTGGTAATGGGAGTTTGTAAGTTTTCGCTGTGCCTGCATGGGTTTCCTCTGGGCACTCCAAAGAAATGCTGGTAGGTTAATTGTTTTTTGTCTAAATTGGCCCTAGTATGGGTAATTATGAATAAGAGTTAGTAGCTTTAGATTGTAAGCTCCTTGTGGCAGGCACAGATGTGAATGTATAAGGATGTCAAATACAGCATATATGTAAAGCACTGCGTAAATTGACAGCTCTACAAGTTTCGATAATAAATACTACAATACTGAATTGCTGTACCATTTATTTTGAATGGCACCCCAGTGCACTAAGGCAACGCACAGTAACACGTTACTAAGAAAAGTAGGCTGGATGCATTGGCAAGCCCATTGTTTCAATAGAATATAAATGTGCATTCAAGATGAATAAATTAATTTTGAGGCGCTGTGTAATGGTGTAGTGATATGTGAATCACAAAGTGCTGGATGAAAATACTACAAATGGGTACAATGGTGCACAAAAATTAAAAAAAAACAAAAAAAAACTCATCAATAAAAAGTGTAAAATCAAATAAAAGTCCATATAAATATCCAAAATCACCAAACAAGTGCCAAGTGCTCAGTAATCTTCTTAAAATGCTTGGTTCTCCTCCACCCATTGATAAAATTGGCAACTCAACGGCTAAGGGCCTCCAGGACCCAACTCACTCATCTATATATTCAGTTGAGATATCCTTTGCAATGCCACCAGATCACTGGATTGCCCCCTTGGGCTGGTAATGGGAGGGTAAAGTACTTGTTCCACAACTGGTAGTATAGATGACAATAGTCCCCAATTGCGCAACGCCGTTTATTAGGTTTAAAATAAATAAAACTAAATGTACTCACATATACATGTGCCAACAAGCGGCGCCCACTAAAACAGCTGTGTGAATCCGGAACGCCGCTCAGTTCCGGCGTGCATTCCACCAAAAGCAGAAGTTGTGCCACTGAACTGACCTCAATGCATTTTAAAAATAGCCACAGCACTAACACACCTTTTCATTTGTTCCCACTGGTACAGACTTAGGCTGGGTTCCCACTTATGAATTGGATGTGGGTTTCACGGCATCCAATTTGCATGGCAGGAGACTGACCGGCTCTCAATGGAGCGGATCACACATCTCCGGAGCAGCAGCAAAGCACACTGCAGAATGCAGAAGGGTCCTGTGTGTCTTTGGCTCCATTTGAGGTCCGAATTCAGGCAAAAATTTGGACCTGAAACGGTGAACAGACACAAACCAGACCCCAGTGCTGCAAGCCGCTCCACAAATAGTGTGAACCCAGCCTCAAATGGAGTCTACATTCTGGATGATTGCTTTCAGGATTGCCTGGTCTTTCATATCTGTATTCTGTAACAAAGGCTTATGGGAAAAAATTGTTATATGGGAATGCCTTTCACTGGTATTGAACCTTTTTGGGTCAGACCAAGACTGATAACATGAATAAGAGTATATAACTAATGTACTCAGCATTACTGTGGAAACTATCAGGATTATCCAAGTGTGGGCTAGCGCCTCTGTGTGGATACTTGGAATCCGCAATTACATTTCTTATGTAACATTTGTATTTGCTGTGCTTTAATTCTTAATAAAAATCCATTGAAAGTAAGAGTATATAACTAAAATGAAAAAAATACAAGAGGATTTGCTGTGTGCTTGTTACAATTGTCTGTTGTATGGAATTTGCTTATCACATTCAAAGAGTTTCAAAAGGACTCGCCCATCATATTCATCACATTTAGGCCTCTTTTACACGGGCGGCAAACAAGTAGTTGAGCCGTGGTTCTACCGCCCCCTTCCCTGACCACCTATCTAAAAGGTAACACAGCCAGACATATTGACAGTTGGACATATACCATGGCAGTGATGTTTTTGTGTTGCAGCAAGTTTAATGTGGCCTGTCAACTTTGCTTATTCAAGTCGATAGGGTCACACTGCAGCTGCAAATCAATTTTGAATGTTAAGTGCTGCAGCGGCAAGCTAAACATTTGGCCCCGTGTTGCAGCATGTTAGGTTTTTCAAAATCACCATTGAGCAAAAGGAAGAAAAAAAAAAAAAGGCACTATGGATTGCTTTTCACAGTGTGCACATAGCCCTTCCAAAATTTACCCATCAGCAGAGCCAAACAAAATAGCGAGATTTGAATAAGATGAAAAGAATTTTGGTGGCCCAATAAGACCAGGCTATCAGACACCACATTACACATAGGTGAATCCTCTCCGAATCAGAAGTGGGTTTAATCTGGTTTACTGGAATCTCTTCATTTCCATGGATGGGTGAATCTTCTTTGAAAATGAGGAATAGAGTGAATTTCCTATAAAAATGGTGGTGATGAACCCTCTGATATTAACCAGTTCTGGACCAGATAGTTTACCCCCTTAATGACCAGGCCATTTTTTTTGATGTGTTACTTTAATGGACAATTTCACAGTCGTGCGACAATGTACCCAAATAAAATTGTCATTTCTTTTTGCCCACAAATAGAGCTTTTTGGTGGTATTTGATCACCTGTGCATTTTTTAAATTTTTTGCGCTATAAACAAAAGAGCGACAATTCTGAAGAAAAAAAAAATAAAAAATTATATGTATTTTTTTTCCCACATTCTGCTATTTAACATTCACCGAAAAAAAAAAAAAAAAAAAAAAGTTACCAAATTTTTTTTATCCTTTTAGGCCAGTTTGTATTCTGCTACATTTTTTTTTTTTTGTGAAAAAAAAAAAACCCTCAATAAATGGGTTTTGATTGGTTTGCGCAAACGTTATCGCGTCTACAAACTAGGGAAAAGATTTATGTAATTATTTTTATTCATTTATTTTTTACTAGTAATGGCAGCAATCTGCGATTTTTAGCGGGACTGCGACATTGCAGCATACAGATCAGACCCCTGACTGACATTTGACACTTTTGGGGGGGGGGGGGGGGACCAGTGACATTACTCCAATAATCAGTGCTAAATATGCACTGTTACAGTTATGACATAGGCAGGGAAGGTGTTAACCTAGTTGGTAATCAAGGGGTTAAATGCAAGCCTAGGGGCATGCTGGACTTGTGAAATGATCATAGAGACCTGTGATCCTATATAGAAGGATCACAGGAGCTCTGTGATCATTTCAGAGAGAAGAACGGTCACAAAAGCTGACCTTTGTTCTCTCTCAGCAGGGAGTGATTGCGGGTGGCCGGTGGCAATTGCGGCTGCCGGCCCCGTGCATCGGCATCCCCGATGTTGAGTGGGGGCTTTCTGTATTACTTCCTTTGTGTGAAATCCCTGGTGTTCCTGCCAGTTCCTCTGCTTTCCCATTAAAAAATGGCCACACTAGGCAGGAGAGCCAACTGTAGTCCGTTCTCTGGCTATGCTGGGAACTCGGTGTGCTCTCCTCCAATGATCAGATTTGTCCTGCTATGCCCCTGCTGCACAGCCATTCACTGGGAAGCTTAGTGTGCTGCTGCTTCTCCTCCCCTCCCCCAGTTCTTATACAGCTGAGAACAGAGAGAATGCGATTTAAAAAAAACAAAAAATTATAAATACCTTTTTTACATCTATACACACACACACACACACACACACACGTTTTGTATTTAATTTCCATTTTAAACTGAATAGTTTTGTTTTACAAGGTGATCGTTTACAATCACTTTAAGCTCCAGAAATTAATAATAAATATGCAAATAGGCAGAGCTGAGTTACATAAGCTTCTAAAAATGCAAGCACACCTGGAATTTTGTAAAAGAGTTTTAATAAGTCAGTGCAGAAAGAGTACAGACCAAAAGCAAGGTTTATCTGTGACTGGAGGATCCTAGGTTGTTAATTATACCTGAAACATCACGTGAGCCAAGAGCTGGTATAGAGTGTTATTTTAGTTTTCTCTCCGTATGTTACCGCTGTGTGGAGGCGCTAGGAGATCATGCGACCTTGTTACAGGCCATATTTTTCTATCAGCTCATGGGCTTTAGAAACATAAGCGCTCATCGCATCTTCCTTAGACAAGCCTGAAAAACAAAGGCAGAGAGTTGTCTACATAGGTAGAAGCTTTTGTTAAAATTAAATAATGGTCATTTTGTATCAATGTCTACACCCAATGGAGTTCCAACCTTCCCTCATTTTGCATTTCCATTGGAAATCCTTCACATAGGAAATTCCCATGTGAGGGACACACATGGTAATAGAAGTGTAAATGTTCCAACTCTTTTCAGCTCCACTTAAAGCAGGAGCTTTGGTTGGAGTTCCAATATAAAATTATGCAATTACTCCAGGGTATTGCAAAGTGACTTCCTCTGGTTACCAAAGAAACCTTTGGGTGTTTCAGGATCTGACCAGCTATTTTGTCACCATTAAGGCCAAGTTCACCTGAGCTCAAAAGAAAAAGAGAGACAATTTTTTATATATTTTTTTTGGTGAACAAAGGTGCATTTTGAATTTTTATCTGATGACCCTGCAGTGTATTGCACCCACAATCAGTGGATCGATCGTGGGTGCAATGTCAGGCTCCTGTAGATACCAGCTTTCCTGCCTATGCCTCCATACGGGCAGACAGTTACAAAGCTTAGAATAAACTAGAGGGTGCCCAGTGCCCTTGCAGTTCATTGAGAACCACAAGGCATTGGCCACAGTGGAAGATGGGATTTGTAGTTCATTCATTCACAGACATCTGTGAATGAATGGTGTGGATGTGTGGGTGGGGCAAAGCTGCACAGTTTTTGAAAACAAAGTGACAATGCGTGCAGGGATAAGATCCTAGGGGAGGGGGGTTAGACCTGGAGCATGTTATAGCCTATATGGGTGTAACACGCTCCAAAAAGTAAACCTTTCCTTTAAGAAAAATAAATAAAAAACCACCACACATGAGAATGTATTCACTTGACACATTACTGCTCTCCCAAGTATCATATTTGAATGCAGACATGTCGTCTCAAATTGTATGAATCCCATCTCTGCAGTTAATAGTGGGCCCACCCCCAAGGAGCTAAAAACAGAGAACTGCTTCAGTAGCTCCCATTTCCACACTTTATCATCCTTGACTATCTCTTTCCATGGAAAACTAACAGATGTTAAGGGAAAGGTATTAAGCACATAAGGCAAAAAAGCAAGAGCCATTGCATTTTTTAAATGTTGCAATCTCAATGATGTGCAACAGTGTCCTATATAAGAGACAAATGCCACAAATGAGAGCTTATGCATTAGCATGTTCCTACTATGAACTCAAAAATTTCCCCACAACCACCATTCATACTTGAAGGGCAGGTCTGATGTAGATTGGTGTCTGAGAAGCAACTCCAGTTCCTAAAACATGGATATTAGGCCCAAATACACAACACATTTCAAATCTTTATGGATTTTAGAGAAACCCTGCCTGGTTAGACGTTATTGCCCATAGGCAACCACCAAAAATGTTTGCAGGTGGCCAAAGAATATCAGCACTGGACAGATGAAGATTTCTACCAAAAGCAGAATCAGGACAAGGACAAAAAAAAAAAAAAAACAAACAAACACACACACACACACACGCCACCTGTAAGTTATGTCCCTTGTGCCGATTCCTCAGTTTTTAGCTTTAGCTAAACATCGGTTATTACATGAGGTCATTACAGAGTCTGTGCAATTAAGGCAGATCATGGCTAGAGGTAAGGACCGTCATGGTGCTGTACATAGCTTCCTGAAAAACATCCCAACACCCTGGCACAGTAATCCCCTCAAATGCTCTCAGCCCTGAAGCAAGCAGTGGAACATTTTTAGGCCATTTTTTAAAATATCTTGAAGGGTAGGTGTGAGTTTGGAGGAGAGAGCATTCCTAGACAGACTGCCCTATACAACTTCTGCATTATTAATATAATTCATATCCAATGAATGGAGGCCAAGGAGAGCCAGACCTGGGAGGGAACCGCTAAATCAGGGACATGACTAGGCATGGTGGGAATTGTAGCTCCTGAACAACTGGAGGGCCATAGTTTGGAGACCCTGCGCTAAATGATGCTGGATGTCCTCCAGCCTGGGATACTTCAGGAAATATTTCAAGCCCTTCCTTTGGGATATCATGTAAGCTGTAATGGTACTATAAAGATGAAGTACCGTTGTGTTGTTGGTATGCAGTTCTGGCTGAGTGTATACTGTGCAGGTGCAGGTGGTCATAGAATAGTAAGGAGTGGGAGATTAGTGAAAAGTCTTACCTTTCTTTAGGTTCCATGCATCCCACTTGGCCTTGCCCTTCAGATCTAGCATGCCAGGACACTCTATAAAAAAAAGACAGATGTTTTCACCTACAGTACACTATATAGGTACAATATATATCTGCAAAGCAGTTACCGTGGAACTTGTGTAGTATAGTGGTGTAGCACCCTCCTAGTGTAGGATGCTAGAGGTTTTGTCTCCTTCTGTAGTCAAATGAGCAGTAATTGTTTGCTTTGGTCCATTCAGGGTTTCACAGGTTGAGAGTTTTGAATGCTTACCTTCGATGATTCTGGAAGAAAATTCCGGAATAGGTGGCTGAGAGAGTCAATGATATGCCTGAATATTTATTATGCCACAGCTAATCCCTGGAGGGCAGGTCCAGAAGGTGGCTGGGGAGGGGATAAACAGTCTGGAGCTATTGTTCTTCCTCGGGAGAGAGTTCTGAAGCCTCTGGGGCTGCTGGCCCCTGGAGGCAGCCTGTGTAGCTTTAGCCTTTGGTCTTCACGAGACATTGGACTCATCATGGACGTTGCTCTATGAAATGGATATGCTGGAATATGTTGTATGTTTGGGAGTAGTTTACTTTTATCACTTTTTCAATAAAAGCCCACTGAGGATAATGCGCTAGGCTGGTGCGCCCTTTTCTTGGTTTACATTTTGCAGTGGCAGAGCTAGGAACTTCGCCTTAAGGGATGTGGTCAGGAAAAGGATGGTCTCCCTTACTAGACTGTCTGGAGGAACCGCGAAGGTGTGCAGCTGTCCTGGAGACTTACAAGTACTGACTGGTAATTGGGGATCCTTGGTGACTCTGCTTTTTAGATGCAAGTTCCAGCAGTAGCTAATGGACAGATGACTCTCACAGGGTCTCAGGGTACTGGCCATTCCCCAAAAGAGCCTGCGCTTGTGAGCCTAAATAAGAGTGTTCTCTGACTGCTGCTACGGTGCAAGTGTTTTGGGGCGGGGGCGTAACTACAGGGGTTGCAATTGCAACTGGGCCCCATGCTCCAGGGGGCCTGTGCGGCTCCCCAGTACACATGGATAGGAGGGGCGGTGGGGGCAGCATGTAGAGAAATCACTGTCCTCCTTTTTCCTCCTGTAGCTGCAGGAGGAAAATGGAGGAGATTGGTTCCTCTGTATGCTGCCCCCGTTACTCCTCCTATCCAGTTCACTTGTGTTTTGCTATCTCTGGGCCCCTGAGTGCTCCCCTGGTCCCCCCCCCCCACACTGTGCTGCTCCCTCCCCTCTCCTGCTGGCTGCTGTAGGGGGATGTGTCACAATAGAGAACCAGGAAGGGGGTCGGTAAATATGTCATTTACCAACTCCTTCCTTTTCTGATTGGACAGAGTCATAGTCAGTAACATTGCAAAAAATTTAAATAAAAAGGATAAAAAATACTACAATTAAAATACCAAAAAATAAAAACTACTGACACCAGTGGGTGAACTTCCAGGATCACAAAGGTCACACTTTCAACCAGGCCCTGGCATTCCACCACTGTGGGGAAGCCCTAAGATGGCAGGAAGAGGGCCCACTGCAGAACTTGTGAAAGGGTCCCACTGCGGGACCGTAATAAAGGGCCCCGCAATGAGAGTAAAGGACCCCAGGATCAGTGGGAAGAGCCCCAGGCTTGAAGGGAAGGGCCCCAGCCAGGGGTCCTGAGGGGCCCTTCATGGTTTCTTGCACCGGGGCCATAAAGCTTCTAGTTACGCCTCTGTTTTGGGGAGCATTGTACAGTGCAAGTGTTTTGGAGAGCATTGCATTCCATAACCCATCACCTGTTAAAAGTTCTTCAAGCAATAAATGTCAAAAGACATCTCCAAGACTGAGCTATTGACTAGGATGGATTGGTGCTCATGGTGGGGGGCAGCCTCTGTACTCTTCAGTAGGGGCGGAACTACTAGTCTTGTAAAGGTTGCACTTGCGGCAGGCCCCAGCGTTCCGCCACAGTCAGGAGGGCCCCAGCAACGTTGCTGGCCACAGGGACCTGAGCTGAGAGAGTCTCTCTCATACAGCCCAGACTGCAGTGACAGTTCCCCCTCACTCGCACAGATGGAAGAGGAGAGAACCGATCTGCTCCATCTCCTCCTGTGTGCACTGCGGGAAGTGTGAAGCAAAGCAGCTGAATGATCAAATGGTAGTTCCATTTCCCTTAATCAGGGTGATCTTTTCCACTCAGAATAAGTGCAGGTACTCCCCCTCTTCCAAGTCACCCCTAAGCACTGTCCCTTGGTTCCACCCCCTACCTCCCAGTACCACCCTATTCAGAGAATACAGAATCAAGTATAATTTTTTGGTGCCAAGTAATTTTTGTGCTTGGTAATGATAAAAAGAAAAGCAGTAAAATATATCCCCTCCAGCCTGCAACAATAGCCCCTCACAGCAAAATTCCCCCCCAGCAACAAGAGACCCCTGCCAGCAAAAACAGATCTCCCAGCATCAATAGAAACTCCAGCGCCCCTTGCCATTGCATTCGGGGCTGGAGGTGCCAGGAATGCATTCGCCCTGAAAAAAAGCCCTTATCTTTAAATATTTTAACTCACATTGATGAAGTAGTTCAGGAATTAAGAACCAACTGAGATATTTTGGATGGGATTTTTTTTAAGGTGCAAACTGTTCCTTTAGCACCTAAAAGATCCCACCCAAAATATCTGTTGGTTCTCTTTAAGGGGATGATGGTGCCATTCAACTTTTCTCTTCCCATCTCCAATACAGTCATTAAACTATAGTTAACTGGTTGCCGACCGCCGCACGACTATGTACTGCGGCGGTCAGCCCCGGCCAGGCAGAGTGACGTATCGATACGTCACTCGCCTGTCACTGACTTGCGAGCCTATTGCGGGCGGGCGCGCGCCCGCCCGCCACAGCTCGTTCACAGACAAGTCAGTGCGTGTGACCGGCGGACTCGATGTCCGCCAGTCACACTACGATCGCTCCTGTGAAGGGAGAAAGACAGAGCGGCTTGTGTAAACAAGCTGCCTGTCAGTTCTCCCTGTGTAAAAGTGAAGATCTGACCGTTCTACTATGTAGAACTGTTGATCTTTGCTTTTACACCAATAGCAATGTCCCTGCACAGTTAGAATCACGCCCCTAGGACACACTTAACCCCTCCCTGTCCAATAAAGTTAACCCCTTCCCTGCCAGTGTCATTTTTGCAGTAACAGTGCATATATATAGCACTGATTACTGCAGTAATGTCACTGGTACCCCCCAAAAGTGTAAAAAATGTCAGTCAAGGGTCCGATCTGTCCGCCGCAATACCGAAAAAAAAAAAAAAAAAAAAAAAAAAAAAAAAAAAAAAAAAAAAAAATCGCAAAAAAACCCCTGGTCCTTTAGCAGCCAAATCCTCCGGGGCTTAAGTGGTTAAGGAAGGGGTAAATTATAGTACTGTATATATAATAGGGGTGTGGCAATCAAGGTACCCAAACAGATGTTAAACAGTACCTATATTTATGTCCCCAACAGTGGACTGCTTGTAGAGTCCGTACAGTTCCTTCAGCTCATCGTCAGTTGGTTTTGTTTTCAATTTCTTTACATCCCCTGCTGCTTTGTCAAAATCTGCCTGTAGGAAATAGGAGACAGAAAAGCAATTGAAAAGAATATATTAATTGATCTAGGCCTTCATAGTCTGCTGCCTAAGGCCGGGTTCACATATGTGTGAATTGTATGAGATTTTCACCACATCCAATAAGCATGACGTATGCGTGTGTGATTGACTGTCAATGGTGATGGTTTTTACAAGGGTCCAAGGTGGCCGCGGTACAGATTCCAAAAGGGTCCTGTGCGCTTTTGGATCCAGTTTTTTTAGCTGCGAATTCAGTCAATTCAGCGCTGAATCGCATATGAACCGGTAAACAGAAATGCAATGGACCCCAGGCACGAACCTGCAGCTGCACATATGTGAACCCGGCCTGAAGAAAATTAAATTCCATTATAGTGGATCCAAACTTAAAATCTCATAAGTGTTACATTTAAGATTCAGTTTCAAAATTTTATTTATTTATTTATTTTTTTTTTTTTTTTTACAAAAAGGCTTCAGCTTTCATTAAGCGCCAGTTCACACTGCAGCGACGCTACTTCGCACCGCGACCTCCGAGATCGCGGTGCGAGCAGCGCGCCGCGACCTTGGAGCAGCCTCCACGGACTTCATAACATTGAAGTCTATGGCAGTCGCCTCCTGGTCGCCCCAAAGAAGCTCCGGACCCTTTTTCTAGGTCGGAGCGACTTGTGTCGCTCCTATTAGAACGGGTCCGCAGCTTCCCTATGGGAGGCGACCTGTGAGGCGACCAGGTCGCCTCACAGGTCGCCCTAGTGTGAACCGGCACTTAACCCCTGCTTGTAATTCAAGAAAAAAAAATAAATAAATAAAAATGGATGCTAATAAATTCAGGGTACATCAAAACAGAACATTTATTTTTTTTACTAATATTTTTGTTTTCAAAGACACTTGCAGAAGAAAAGCCCATCCATGGGGATTACTGCCAAGGCTGGCCATACACACAAGGGATGCCAACAAAAGAAAAAAAATAATAGAACAGATTCCATCCACGCTATACAGAATTGATGGAAAAATCTACTGTTGCAGTTGTTGGAATACCAAACAGCAGCTGGATCTGACAATTTAAGCACAAAAGAGGTTGGATGGGAGAGTCGGGGCCAACAGGGCCACCGCCTGAAGTGACTTTTGCCCAGCTGTTCATTTAGTGAAATTAAATCAGTGTATGGTCAGTTTAGTGGGTGCTGTGTGAGTAGTAGTCTCTGTACAGCTGTATATTACATCCCCTTCCTAGAGTGCTGCAATGCCCACACTCCTGTAGATTGCAGGAGGTGTTGGACTGCTGTAGAGATTGCAGCAGCCTTTAGCTGCTTTTGGATGGGCTTTGAAGATTATCAGATTAGGACAGATTAGATAAGATTAGATAGATAAGGCGTTGATAAAATAAGCGGCAAGCAACAGAATTTTCGAAGAAAACAACCAAAACAAACCAGCACTGCAAATGACAGAGGAGTGGCTATCACAATCTAATCCATGGAGCTCTGTTGTCATTTTGGCACTGGTGTGCTGTACTCCGTATCAGAGCAGTGTCAGCACTCCTGACAGATGACATCAGTTACAGATCTATGGTATTTACATTGAACAGCCACACTGTGCTCTACAGCGCTGGGCTGTTTGACAGCTCAGATCTTCTCAGCACCAGAGATGGCTGCATTGGCTCCTACACACTGCACAGTGCCCAAAGCAGGTGGACACTGTCTGGAAGAGAACACAAGCACCTACTTAGTGTAGCTTTGTAGAACTTTAATAAAAGTAAAAAATGGGGAATGTTACTCACAAAAAGGTAATAAAATACCAGGCACATGGATAATGTCACTGCATTGCTGATCCCCTGCGTCATCTGGGGATAGGGGAACACATCTCTAGATACAGGTGCACCGAACCAGGCTCGCAATGGTCTGTTAAAGCCGGTGGTTTCCGACACTCCTCATGATCCCTTGGAGCGCACAGCGGGCTAGTATGATTTCACCTCCTGGATATGATGCTCGGTTTTCTGGCGACGCGTTTTCTTCTTCAGGCCGGTGCATCTGCATCTATGGACATGTGTTCTACCATCCCCAGATGATGCCGAGAATTAGCAGTTCAGCGACATTACCCATGTGCCTGTTATTTTATTACCTTTGTGAGTAACTTTGCCCCTTTTTACTAATTAAGTTCTACAACAGTACACTTAGTAGGCACTTGTGTTCTCCAGAGCGGTCTTCTTGCTCCCACATATAGCCGCCGGGTTTGTGTGCTCCATATGGAACTTTATGGACTTTTAACAGACTTATTAAAAATGGACTAGTTGTCAAGTTTCCTTTACATTCATGATTGTTTACCCCCACCCTTCATCCCAGGACCCACACCCAGTGCCTACATTTGCACCAATCCAGTTTTCTCTCCTGCCTCAGCCCAGACCTGCTAGCTTCTACAACTAACATCTTATCGTCAAGGTCAGTCAACACTTGCTGCATCCACCAAAAGAGCTCCGCTGCCAAAGCTGTGTGTGCAGGTGAGCAAAACACACGGTTGCTGTGCCACATTGCCGACTCTTCAGCCAGGATTTCTGGACTGTCAGCTGGTACTTCTGGATATTCCCAGGCAAAGGGAGCCCAGCCCTGGTGCTTAGCAGAGTCTAGCAGCCGTCTGTAGGCAATCTCCAGCTCCCATTCCTATTGGCCAGAAACTCCATATCTTTCAGTGCACTTCCGAGATGTTCAGCATCTCTTCTCTATAAACCATAATTTCCTCCAACCACCACTCCAGATCGCTCCCAAAGTTAGGGTCCCCTGACAGCTTCCTGTACAACAGTCCCAGGCCACCGTAGCCAAAGCCTTTTATTGGGCTGTCACCCGCTATCCAAGGGCATGCTTGGGATACATGCCATCGGAGGGCTCTATAGCCCTCTTCAAACTGCATATCTGCCCAGACCAGCCTGCTTAACTCAGCTGTCTGCACCTTGTGGGGTTTTTCTCCCAAAAACAGCACCCGCAATCTATACTGCGACCAGTACCTTTCCTGGATGAAGGGGAGAATTTTTCTCTGATGTTGCTGCTCATGGGCTAGCGTTTCCTTTCATAGTTCCACAGTACATATATGGACAACTACCTAACGGTTACTGAGAATATGGTTTGGATTACTTAAAATGGGATAGTGGTATTTGTCAACAATGTCCTTCAAGAAATAAATGAAGATTTAATCTCACTTTACAATGTGAGACCTATTGCCTGTTGTAGACCATTGCCATGAAGTCTGTGACTCTTAAATAATCAAAGCATTGCTTAGATGTGGATTCCATGTACGTCAAAGTAAGAGACGGACAGTCTGCTACTGGGGTCTCCCGCTATTGTCTGTTTAATAAGGTGTTCTGGGTTTCTACGTAGGATAATGTACTTTGTTTTAGCCTTGTTGCAGTGCTGAGTTAATTAGCATGCTAATGTTAACATTGTCTAGGTCTGGATTCCAATTCACCTATTGTTTCCAGATGGCTAGTTAGTTAGCTCAGGTAATTCTGTTTCTGTATACAATTTCATCTGCATATGATAACATAATCAGGCTCACCTGACCTGGTGGGGTATGTATTAGACAAGCTATTCTCAGCTAGACTTGTATGTTGGTGGCCATAATATCTAATATCGATGTTCAAGACTGGAGGAAGTACACATGCAGATTGTGGGTCGGTTCCATTACATCAGGCTTCCTGTTCTGCCCTCCCTCCCACTATGCTATCCATTTTTTTTTATTTCCAATTGTTACGGTCACATTTTAAAATACCATGAAATATAAATAGTTCCTTACAGTAGACTTTTGTTCATCCTGCCTGTCATGTTCCTAGAATCATTACTTTTTACCTTTGGGTGCCCAAGAGTAGTGATGTAGGGACCAATGTACAAAACCACAAGGCACAACAGGAAATAGTGCATCCAACGTGTTGAATTAAAGCTTCTTCAGGCTGCCATAGCTCTTCCTGAGAGTAACGATCACAGAACGGGCAGCAGGATAGGGGAGTGTGACAGTGCTCACCATCACTGGGAGTGAAAGACAGATACTTAATTGTTTGGTTTGCTTCAAATGGGTTCTGTGTTTACTTATGATAATGTGTATTGAACTTCAATGTCAGAGACAGGCTCTCCCTATTGTTTGTGTATTAAGGCGAGACGTGTATTATGTGAAGCCTGTCTGTTCAATTGTTAAATGTTAATGAACTCACATATTGTTCTGTTCAGATAATTAGTTCAGGTTAATTCTATTTCTGTATACATTTGCATCTATATATGATAATGTAATCAGGCAACCCCTGACCCGTGTCGGGTAATCTGATCAGGAGGGGTATGTGCTCATGTGTGTAAAACTGTTCAATAAAAAGGAGAAGATTCCAGTACAAGCCAAGTTGTCAGCTAGCTTTGTATGGGGGTGGCTGTAAAATCTGATTTCTATGTTCACGACTGAGAGGAAGCCTTATACTGATGGAAGTCCACAAGTAGAGTGTGGGTTGCGGTTCCGTTACAGGGAGTATAAACAATGCTTTACTGTAGGAAACCTTTTTTTTTTTTTTTTTTTTTTTAAATAAAAAGAAGAGTCATTTTAACATAGATCTTACATTAAAATCCTTGTTTAACTTCCAATGCCTCTGGGAATCATGAGTGAGGTCCCCGCTGCCTCCCAGAAAAATCTGCACTCTGGCCCACTGCAAGACTTTCCTGGGTGATAGTGGTAGTGAGGAATGGCGATGTTACATGCGCCTCCTGAAAGTGCCGGAAGCTGGGCCATTTTTTTTTTTTTTACTTTGGTAAGTGGGGGGGGGGGGGGGTCAAAACTGTTACCTGGTCTAGGGCCCCATTTTGCCCAAATATCACTGTGTGTAAGAAGCTTTGCATCAAGGCAATGTATGTGCATCAATGTGCCCAGCAACATATCAGTAAAATGCATGGCTTGCTCTTTTACATCTGTATGCACTTATTTTGCACTGCTGTTCATTGAAGTGCTTTACAGCCCATCAAAACGCAACATGACCTGTTTTTTTCAGCATACAACAGTTGGTGATAACTAGACCACTAGGACAGAAGGCAACTTACCTTGTTCTTGCATTGGGACCAAGTTGGGAAACGCTACCTAATGCAACTGTTGTAAATAAACTCAAGACTTAAATTAAGACCCTGTATTATGCTAAAAAGTTTGGAGCCGTCACCAACTTAAACATCTTATAGGACAACAATCTTTCTTGGTCATGTAAAACCACTTGTAGGAATAGTTCTATCTTTAAAAAGCAAAGATTTGACAGGAAAGGGATAGAATATTTAAGGCTTGGTTCACACTACTGCAACATAAAAGTCGTGCAACTTTGCCAGGCAACATGAGTACTTTTTTGACAGCGACTTTTGGGAATGCCTGGGTAATCTTCCTGTAAAGTTGGATCCATATCCATGTAGTGCTGTAGCCCTTTAAGGAATTTTAGAAGGCTTTTAGCACAAGGGCCCAGAACCTTTAATTGAGGAACAAAGGCATTATTGTGCACTGTCCCCACTGCCAGTTCTCACCCAGCCTTCCTAAACCCTCACACAATACTGTTACAGAATGGTCCGTTACTGGAGCTGGTGGAAAGAGAATACGTTAATGAACCCATTCATTACAGAAGAAAATGGAAGAAGCTGAGGCACTCTACCTATTCATTTTAACTATTAGTGTCCCATCATCGCTTGTCCAAGCCATTATTGAAGGGGAAAAAAAAAAAAAAAAAAAAGTGGGTGGGGGGGGGCTCCATTTCCTTGAGAATAAAGTTTAGTTAATTTTTTCTCCCCTGGAGTATCGGTTCAGAAATATTGCTTATGATAAAGGAAATGTATCTCATGTCCTGCTGATTGCTCCATAAAGAGGTTGTAAACTCATTACATTTTTTTTTTCCAACCTGAAAAAAGAAACATAATGAGCTAGTATGCATCGCATACTAGCTCATTATGAAATACTTACCTTAGACTGAGCCCCCGCCGTGCCGCCCACTTACCTGTATGATGGGCGACATGTTCAGTCTTCCGGGATCGCAGCATCCGGCCATCTGATTGGCCAGCCTCGCGATTAAGTCACTTAATGCGCACGGGAGTCGACGGTCACGGCACGGGGCTCTGAAGGAACGGCACCAGTGGCCTTTACTTCAGAGCACATGCGCCAGTGATGTCACTGGCTGCATTTAAGGTAAATATCTCCTAAACGGTGCATGTTTAGGAGATATTTACAGTACCTATAGGTAAGCCTCATCATAGGTTTACCTATAGGTAAAAGTTGCAGATAAGAGTTTACTTCCTCTTTAATGTAAAAGTGGTCCTTGCAGCAATGACCAGTCTTCACATCTCTGAACTTCTGGGCTGTGGAAGGTTAACCTCCTCTGCTCCAATGGCTTGTTTACACTTGCAGTTCCCTCTGAAGTGCAATCTGTGGTGGAACACTTTTCAGAGAGGGTGTTTGATAGACAGTGAGGAGGCAATAAGTCACCTCCTCCACCACCCGTATTAATTTCTATAAAGTTGCACCATCACATGCTTGCGGCGTAGTCCCATTCAGTTGAATTTGGCATTTGAATTTAGTGCCTGGTGAAAGTGATTTAGCAGTGGGGGGAAAATTTTGCTGCAAAGCATTGTGGCCACAGCATGTGAATACTATCTGCTACCTCTGCAGCTTAAATTTGGATGTAAACCCTCACATATACCAAGTGAAGTGAACAGCTTCAGATGATACACAAAGATTAAAGAAATCTCCCTACATAAGATTTACATGTGTATCTGTCTTCAGATTGCTATATTCTTTAGAAAGTGAACATTGTGTTAGAATTTGTTCTTCCGGTTTCAGCTGTGGGAGTGGAGTCCTGGCATACACTGCGTGTTAGTTGATTGAAGGAAAAGGTATACCCCCCCTCCCCCTTCCACATAGAAAGGATGAAGATACTTGCAGAGCTGTACTGTGAATAGACCAGCTCTCTTCTAATCTATTTAGAGCACCCACCCCGACAAATTTTCAGCTGCTTTTTTCTCCAGTGTTGGAGAACTTGTCAGAAGTCGTCATGCTAATAACAGAAGAACAGAGCGGCAGAAAATCATGGGACTTAGTGCTTTGGAGAGAGATAAGAAAACACTACAGATATGTGCCCCCGTCAAATTTCATGAATTGGGTTTACATCCACTTTAGGGGGGGGGGGGGGGGGTTGTGCGCTCAACCATTTCTTTTACCAGCCCCCAGGAAGTCCCGGCAATCGCCCACCCCTTTCTGTCCTCTCCTCTATTCATAATAGTTCCTGTATTGTTTTCAAAGAAAGCAAAATTCTGTGAATGGGGGAGAGGTGGATGAATAAAAGGATCCCCTCTTCCACTCATAGAAAATGTTGCATTCCGTGAAGACAATGCAAAGACTTTTCAGAATGAAGGCGAGGACAGAAAGTGGTGGGTAGCCATCAGGGCTTCTGCAATGTCCTGCAATTTTAGAGCCAAGGAAGTTAATGCATGAAATGCTGGAAGTTCAGCGCTGTGAAAGGAGCACCCATTACTGAACATTTCTACACCAAGGAGCAATCAGAAGGACAGGAGATATTAGGAGCAGGGCTGGGACAAGGGTGGGTCGGAGGGGAAAACTGCCCTGGGCGCAATGGTTTACTGTAGGCACCTTTTTTGTTGCAAGGCTGACAGGAGTTTTGGCAGTGGCAATAATTTTGACAAACCAGTGACTGCTGGGTGTAGGATACCCTAAGCCTGCACATCATGAGCAGGGTAGAGTGGGCACACTTTCCCCTGGCACTGGATGACCTTGTCCCCGCACTGATTAATAGATAAGTAATGCTACTAAACTTATATCCCAGAAAAAATAAAATAAAAAACCCACACAAACTAAAAATTTCTGCTATAGTAAGAGCATAAAGATCAAAATTCCATTAGCAGAACATGGGAATTTTTGTGGTATACAAACTAGACAGTAACATATTAAAGCTTTTTTTCCATACAACAGGCTTTATGACGACATTTAGAGATTGGTTTGTTTAAAACCATGAAAGATGTATTAGAACACCATACCTCACAAAATCTTGCATGGGTCGATTTTCATCTAGCACATGTCTTAGACAGTCCACATTTTTTAGGCTAAGTTCACATGTGGGCGTAGCGGATCATGGGCAGAATCACCGCGATTCTGCCCGCGATCCGGAAATCATTGCAAATCGCGGACGCCTGTGCGATGCCCGTGATTTGCAATGGCACCCCAAACGCTGTGCGATGTTGCCGCGATTTCCGCCTGCCGAATCACGGTAACATCGCGCAAACAATCGTCGGACGCATGACGCACAAAAGAAGCTCTTGTACCTTTTTTGGGCATAATGCGTCCCGCGATTCTGTTTGCGCGATGTTCCCGCATGCGAGCGTAGCCTAAAGGAAACAAGTGCAGTTCAAATTAAAAATCTATCAGATTTTTTTTTTTTGGGCAGAAAAGGCCTCTCTCTAAAATGACATCCAAGCAATCAAGCAATTACCAAAATCAGGCACAAAGTTCTCAAATTCAAGTATTACTTTGCTGGAAACTTGTGCCAGATTTTGACATCGGTAAGTGTTTAAATACCATTCAGATGCATGCCCTATACATGGTCTTAAAAAAAAAAAAAAAATTATGAGGCCGATTTATTTATATTATACATTGCCTTTGTTGAGTTGGTAATTTGGGCATCCTATATAGCAGTAGTAATTGAGATGAAGGTTCACTTTGGTTATTCTATGCAATCACATGCAAGTAACAAAACCTACAGCATTTTTTGCTTGCACCTAATTGGATGGAAATCAGCATGGAAAAGCACACAGTTTATTTACCACCTCTATGCCTCCTTGGAGATACCATTCGAACGGTGCAGTCGTCAGCAACAGGCTCCGATTTGATCGCATGCCAAATCGGAGTCTATTGCTGGCAATGTCCGAATTGGCACGACGCCGACTTTGCTGTGCTACACCGATTCCCAAAAGTAGTTCCTACACTACTTTTGGTGACTTTGGGGCGATTTCAATAGACATCTGTGCATGAACGTGCACAGATGTCTCTCAAATCACCCTTGAATTTGGACTGAAATGCCGGTTTGAAATCGTGCGAGTTCAGCTGTACTTGCACAGTTTCAAACCCACCTTTAGGTGTCGGTTCACAGTGATCCGACTCAAAGTCACCCCCACTTCGGGTGACTAATGAAGTTGCCCGTGCAGCGCGACTTGCAACGACTTCTCATAATGCAAGTCAATGCAGGTCGCTCCAACTTTGCAAAAAAATAGTGCATGCAGGAACCTTTTTCTAAGTCGGAGCGACTTGAGTCACTCTGATTAGAACGGTTCCAATACACAGCATTGGAAGCTACTTGTCAGGCGACCAAGTTGCCTGACAAGTCGGATCAGTGTGAACCGGCACTTAAGGCCCGTACACACGTACCGATCGTCAGCGAACGATCGGCCGTCTTTTGTCCCTGGGCTGTCGGTGTCTGTTGAAAAGTGCAAAGACAGCACAAGAATTTTGTCCGCCGACTACAGCCGACTGCAGAAGTGATGTCATGTGATGGTTAACTTTCCCTGTGTTTTTTCTTTTCTGAGCATGCCCAGTCTTGCAAATCTGCAGTCTGTCGTCCGAATTCTGTACTGACTGGCGAACAATCGGCCGCTCTGGTGTCGGCATACAAAAATTTTAATGCTTGCAAGACAGACTCTTACTAACAAGCGTACAATCGGCAGAGCTTTCGTCCGCCGACGTTTGTATGCCGACGATCGGTACGTGTGTACGGGCCTTTAGTGTGAACGTGGGCTCAAGGTATAAGGACAGTGGGGTTGATTTACTGAAACTGGAGTGCAAAATCTGGTGCAGCTGTGCATGGTAGCCAATCAGCTTATAACTTCAGCTTGTTCAATTAAAAGTGGTTGTAAACCCTCTTCTATACCCAGTGAAGTGAACAGCCTCAGATGATACACAGAGATGAAACAAATCTTACTACATAAGCTTTACTTGTACATCTGCTGTCTTCCCCTTTCTACACTCTTTGAAAAGTGCAACTCGTGTTAGAAATCTTTCTTCCTCTTCTTTAAGCAGCACATAGGGTGTGGATACTGGATTTATACTGTGTGAGAGCACCCCCTCTCCACATAGGCAGAGGAACGAAGGAACATGCAGAGCTATATTCTGAATAGACAAGCTCTCTGCCTCTTAAGCTCCCTCCCGACAAATTTTCAGCTCATGTTATCTCATGTGGTGGAGAATTGTCAAAAGTGACTCATGCTGATAACAGGAACGGAGCACCAGAGAGAAACAAACAGAGCTTTGGAGAAATACAAGTAAACACTACAGATATACTGCATGTGCTTAGTTCATCTTTCATGAGTGGGGGTTTACAACCACTAAGCTTTGACAAAAAACCCTGGAAGCTGATTGGTTCCTTTGAATAGCCGCACCAGATTTTGCACTTTTTTGTTTCAGTAAATCATAGTTTCTGAAATGGTCTCATTTGTTGAAGCTTGCCCAATCTTAAAAGCTGAATTCCAGGCATGTATAAAAAAAAAAAAAAAAAAAAAAAATACAGGCGGTTCTTGATGATCTGGCCAAAACTCGTTTTGTGGGTGGCCCTGTTGGCCCCCATCCTGCCCAAAATCTTTTGATAATTTGATAACAAAAAAATTTAAATTGTCTGCCAAACAGTGGCTGCATCTAAAAATTTGCAACTGCCGTTTTGATAGCCACTGACAGCTGCTGTCGGAATACCAAAGTACAAATAGCCCAACGGGGGGGTATTCATCCACCCACGCAGTTAGGCCCCATTCACACTTGGGAATGGGGAAGTGTGCGATTACATGCAAGAACCCCAGTAATCAGCTGGCAGCCCAATTGAAAGCAATAAAAGGCTGACAGCTCCCACAGCTAGCTGCGGCTACTTGCATGCAATCACTCATGAAGCGATTACGTGCGCGTAATCTCTTGGACAATAGGGATAGGGCTGATATCCTAGGTTCCCATTCTCAGATAGCGAATGATCACCCATCTAATTTTTCACCCAAGTTCTTTTTAACTTCATATTCTATCCAACACTATGTGGTTAAAAATATATACTTAGGAAACATTGGGACTTCCCTTAAGAACGATAGGGCCTTGGGCCCAGCCCTGCCTGCAGCACCAGCTGTTGTATTTAGGGGAGTCCCCCCCCCCCCTTGGAGGCCTCTTGATTGCCCTCAATGTAACTGATCCCCCTAAAAAAAAAAAAAAAAAAAAACAACACACACACACAACAATGAAAGGGTTTATCCCTGTAGGAGGTATGCGGTCTGTCAGACTAGCTGCAAGACAGAAGGTACACCTCCTTTTAGTCCAATGCTACTTCCAAATCATATGAGATTAATTCTACTTTTAACATGTTAATCAAAAGATGTGGTGTATATGATTACCTGTCCGTGTGGATTACAATATGTTGGCTGTACTATTCTTTCTTTCGCACCTGGAAAGTGCGAACATGTTGCCATCATAAAAAAAGGCTTTCCTAAACATAGCCTATCAAAACATTTTGATTCTCACCATAATGGAAACCCTAAGGGTATTTCCTTTATGGCTATAGATCAATATCATCCCCATTGGAGAGGCAGCCATACTAGGAGGGAAATCGTCAAGCTGGAAACTGAATGGATTTTCTTGCTGAGATCGTATAGACCCCCATGGTTTAAATATCAAGTGGGACATCAATGCTTTTATAAAATTCTAATCAATTATCCTTGTATGTACTGGGGATAGGTTGAGTTTTTCATTATATTTTATTTTGATTACGGTAACTTTGTAGTTTTTGAAATATTTACATTTACATTTTATTAAACCCTTTTTGAATTAGGATATTGCATAGGTTTATGATGCTTGATATTGTACTTTAATGGCAATATATTTATATTAATTGCCATATGCGTTTAGTTAAAATTGTTTCCAAACATTAGAGGGCCTTACTAATGTTCCCCATTGATTGGTTTATGGCGACATCACATGATTTTTATTTCTGTTTATTTAATCGCTAGCTAGTTGGTCTTAAATACTAGCCAGCTTATTCTTTTATTTATATCACTTTATTTACTAATTGGACTTGATGTGAGATTCACCATTATTTTTCTTGACGATATGTAGCGGTTTGCCGGATGTGGTTAATATTTTCTTTATCCGGAACGCATCTGCGTCATATGGGTTAAGTGATGTGTCATGTCCTTCTGGAACACAGCCGCATTACTTCGGGTATACTCCTGTTGGTATTTTTCTTGTCCGGAATGCATCTTTGTCATTTCCGGTTAGGCGATGTGTCATGTCCGCCTTCCAGAATGCGGCTGCATCACCTCCAGTATACTCCTGTTGGTCTCCAATGGCGTTTGTTTGTTTCCATTTCCGGCCCCTACTATATAAATTAAGGGATATGCTCATGCGTGACCACGCCCCTGATGACGTCTGTGTATGACAAAACGAGTCGGTAGGAATCCGGTCACGTGATGTCGTCATGCTGGGTAGTCGGCCATACTTTTGGTTGGAAACATTACCAATACTCTGAGGATTTACATGCGGTTTTAATGCTTCTGTTTGTAAGTACTTTGGCTCTTTTTTAAATAAACTTTTCTTGAGTATTACTGCGCAATTTCCCTCCGAATTGTCCTTTTTGGTTGGATGTACAGAGATCAATGAAAACATAGCATTCAACTATTAAAAAACGCCTTCTTATTCTGCACTAAACCTTCATCCGAACTCAGAATTATCTGGTTTACCATTTTGAGCAGATGTCTACATCCAGGGTAGATCATTGGTGGGTAATTACTGTTTGAGTGATTACATGTGAACAGCCATAAAATAGCTGAGGGAGGGGGTCAAGCTCCCATTGTTTTCAATGGGATTTCTGCCCACATCTAATCACTAATGGCCCCAAGTGTCAATGGGCCCCAAATAAAAGAAATAGTGGGGGGAAAAAAAAAAAAAAATATGGACATGGATATATACAAATGAACTATTCTATATGGTCTGCATAAATGGGGGTCTGGCTGTGGTGTGTCCATCACCTCAAAACATTGTGCTAGAAGGTATTCCCCTTTCTCATTTTAGAAAGATAGGTGGTATGCATAGGAGTGATATTTTCAAGGCCAGGTTCACAACACATGTGGTGGGACTGCGTTAGGAGGCTATTCCACCACATGGACAAGGCAGGATTCCTTGTCTCCTATGTACCCGGTTCACACAACTGTTGTGATGGTGTGTGGGCAGGGTAGATTGCGGAAAAAATAAAATACATGCAGTTCTATTTTCAATGCAGGGCAATCTGCAGCCTCGCACCTTGTGGCTGGCAATTTAACTTTATGAGATGCATGTGTGACATCCCAAACAGTCACTGTGCTGACTTGTGCCCCAACGCACTGCACACCAATGTAGTGGATGGTGTGAACAAGACGTAAATGAATGGTAACGCACATCATCTTGTGCATTGGCTTTGTTAAACTACTCTTGCGTTTGCTGTGAAGCCGCACGACAATGGAAATTACATTATGGTCTATAGTGGCCAGACAAAAATGCAGCACAGCTGCAGGGTGTTTCTTGAAAAGGGGCAGGAGCTTCGTTTGATGCAGTGCAGCGTGTTTTTTGCCCCACAGACTTCAGTGGAAGTGCATGGAAACTGCATGCATATGCATTTTTTCCACCTTTTTATCCAGAGTTCTGTATAAAATCTAGCCTATCTCTTCAAAAAAATAAGTGTATGATACATATTACATGAGGTTTAACGTGGAGAAAAATGTAAGGTTTTACACTTGGGGACTAGAAACATAAAAGCACAATACACGTTAGGGGGGGAACCCTTGGGAGAATCAAAAATGGAGAAGGATCTGGGAGTCTTGGTTGATGATAGACTAGGCAACAGCATGCAATGTCAAGCGGCAGCTGCCAAGGCTAGCAGAATATTAGCATGCATAAAGAAAGGGATGTATTCCAGAGATAAGACTATAATCCTTCCACTTTATAAAACTCTGGTCCGACCTCATCTGGAGTATTCGGTCCAGTTCTGGTCACCAGTCCTCAGAAGGGATGTGTTGGAGCTGGAGAGAGTCCAGAGAAGGGCAACTAAACTAATTAGGGGATTGGAGGACCTTGATTATGAGGAGCGTCTGCAATCGCTTGATTTATTCTCCCTGGAGAAGAGACGCCTGAGGGGGGACATGATAGCAATTTTTAAATATCTAAATGGGGATCTAGGCTTAGAAAAAAAGCTGTTCAGTCGAAGGGATTGCATGAGAACTCGGGGACATACAATGCGATTAGAGGAGAAGCGTTTTAACCTCAGGCAACGTGGGGGGTTCTTTACTGTTAGGGCAACAAGATTGTGGAATTCTCTACCACAAGAGGTGGTTTCTGCGGGTAGTATGGTGGCTTTCAAAAGACTCTTAGATGTACATCTCAAGGATCAGAACATTCAGGGGTATGCAAGATGATTACAGCCACACACACCTACACAGGTTGAACTGGATGGACTTTTGTCTTTATTCAACCTCACCTACTATGTAACTATGTAACATTAATATGCGTGTAAAAACCCACGCAAAGTCACATTACAAAAAACGCACTGAATAAGGCATCCACATGCAGCAGCAGTGTACCTGGGCTTAATTGAGAAGTACTTCTGTGGATCACAGGAGTGCAGTTTGTTTTGCACTCCTGTGACCGGATTTCAGCTGGCTTCACAGAGGCGGTCCAGGCTTGGGCAAGATCGCAACAGTGAAGTCCTGGACCGCCAACCTGCTCAGCCTCTCAGCGAGTCGCTGAGAACCTTAACCGGTCGCTCCCACCCCCTAATGAGTGCTGGGGGGGGTTGGGCAGAGCAGAGAGCGGTGACTGACAAGTCACCGCTCTCTGCTCAGAGCACTGAGAACTGAGCGATAGGCGGTGCTGCATCAACCTAGTAAGTATGATTCTTTAAGAAAAAAAAAAAAAAAAAACACAACACCCATACTTCTCTTAAGCATTGCATTAAGTTACCACAACTCACTGAATGTTAACGAGCCATAAATTCCTCCACCCAGTGTCAGGACAAGGTCATCCAGCGCAAAGATGCCTAACTGTGCCCCTTCTGCTAGGGTTAGGGTCAGGGCACCCCATTCCCTGCAATAAACCATTGTGACCAGGGCAGCTTCCCCTCCTGCCCACCCCTTGTCCAGAGATGTATAGTAACTAAGTAGAACTACTTCACTACTGTAATTAAGTACCGAAAGGCGGTATCTGTACTTTCCTAGAGTAGAATTTTTTTCTCCTACTTCCACTTTTACTTTTGAATTTTTTCAATACTTCTACTCCGATATTTTTTTTTGTGCTGCATAGTTACTCGTTACTATTATAAAAATTACCACTGTCAGAACAGCAGATGGCAGGTTTCATGAAGCTCAAAACATGTGTATTATCAGCGCATACGAAAATAAAAGCTACTGCATGCATAAATAAAAGCTGCGTTTGAAATAATAAACCATATGATGTTCAAACTTTTGACTTCTTCCTTTAATAACTACATAAGACAGTACTTGTACTTTTACTTTCAGTACTTGAGTAGCAATTTTTTTTTTCAAAACTACTAGTACTTTTACTTTCAGTACTTGAGTAGCAAAATTTTTAAAAAACTACTTGCAATACTTAAGTACAAAAAATGTTGAATACTTTAGTACTTCTACTCAGTCACTTTTTGATTGAGCACTTCCACCTCTACTCAAGTCACTTTTTGATCGAGCACTTGTACTTTTACTCAAGTATGGGTTTCGAGTACTTTATACAACTCTGCCCTTGTCCCAACCCTGCCTCCACCTGCAAACATATTTCATTTTTGTTCTCCCATCTTCCAACTAGGGATGCACCGATCCGATATCGGCGCTGATATGGCCATTTTAGATGGATCGGGGGATTGGTAACATTGACCGATCCACTGGCCGATCCGGTTTTTGCTTGGTAATGGCTCAGCCATTCCTTACTAGGTGCAGTAGTAGTATGGGATGGGAGCCGCTACTTCCTATATAGGTCCGGCTCACAGGCAGAGTGATATCAGATGCACTCCGCCTGTGAATGGAGGAGCCGTACACATGAAGCAGCGGCTTTGCTCTGTACTGCAGCCGCTTGCCTTGTGTGTAGGGCCGGATCGGTTCCAGTATCCGCGATTTCACAACGCCAGATATCGGTATCGGGTCCAAAAAAAGTCGGATCGGTGCATCCCTACTTCCAACAACCTCATTTTCTTCCCCATTCTAAAATAACATTTTATTTTTGGGTACCAACTGGCCCCTTGACACAAGAACATGAAAATAAATGGGACACAGCCTTTAGGAAAACAATTATATTCAGAAAACTGAAGGTACCATCGACAGAAAAAAAAAAAAACACATCAATAAACTGGACCAGCTGTAGGCTGATTGGTTGCAATCATCCACGCCATCACTGTACTCTGTATAAATGAGTGTCTTGTGTGCTACAAAGATTCCCATAGGAACTCATTAATATTTCTTAACAGATGCAGATGGTAAAGGTGCTAAGTAAAATGTTGACACAAAAATAACTAAAATATAACATATTAGAACACAAACAAATTAAGTTTACTACCTAAATTCATTAAAGTACAAAATCCCAAATGTACAGTTGGGGCTCATTCGCACCACAAGGCATCGAATAATGCAATTGAGTTGCGTTTTTCATAATGTGCTTGCATGCATTTTACACGCGTTTGTTTTTGTTGCCTTGCAGTCCGTTGCATATAGGTGTGCATCTAAAACGTATTGCATTGAAAAAAAAAAAAAAAAAAAAAGTAATGAATGCCTTATTTTTTTTCCTTCAACGCTGGGCAAATGCCACACATTGGTGTCAATTACCTTCTTAAAGAACCATTACTTTTTAGTTGCCATGCATTTGGAATGCCCTCACAAAAGCACCCCGGTGCATCTGGTGTAAATCTAGAACCTAAATCATGGAGCAGAGGACCCCCACCCTTAGAGGTTAGGAAATTAGATATAGTGCATATCCATCAGAAGGTGCAATGGGATGACATTAGATATACAGAAAATTAAATGAAGTCCCCAATTAAAGGGATAGTCCACCCAATGAAATGTATCAGATATGCATACTTTGTACAAAGCCCACCAGAGCCTCCTGCTCCCCCTCAATCATCCATGCACTGGAGTTTCTCCATAAAGGAAATTACATAGCAGGGACAGACTGACAGCTGTATAATGGCTACAGCTGATGTGCTGGACCTAGAAAGCCCAATGCTGCACTGAGAGATGCAGGGAATCAAACATCTACTCATAGACAAGCCATAGGTCTTTCCAGGATACATCCTCATGGCACTCTGTATCATGTATTTGCATTTACCTGGGGTGACATGGTTGATGCAGCTCTCACAGGTCAGCAAAGGCAACAGCAGTTCTCTTACTATAATCTGCAGCTCAGCATGCTGTTATTTATATGGGTCAGCCTCCAAGGCCTGCGATTGGTCGCTTTTGTCTTGTGCAATGACATCATTCATTGTAGCTGAATGCAAAGGCTGGGATGGGGAGATCTTGCAGCTGTAACCCTTCCCTGCCTGCCAGGATCCCCTGCACTGTTCATCAATACCCCACAGAGGTGCAAATCTGCAATACAAGGAGAAAAAAGCATAATGGCATTTGATTTGTGGAAACTGAGAAATGTACAAATATAGAGAATCTATTCAGTTCAACAAGAATATAATTCTTCTTCAGTGCATACTGTCCCTAATCCACAGAGGGGTGCAGGCTGTCCCTAATCCACAGAGGGGTGCAGGCTGTCCCTAATCCACAGAGGGGTGCAGGCTGTCCCTAATCCACAGAAGGGTGCAGGCTGTCCCTAATCTACAGAGGGGTGCAGGCTGTCCCTTATCCACAGAGGGGTGCAGGCTGTCCCTTATCCACAGAGGGGTGCAGGCTGTCCCTAATCCACAGAGCGGAGCAGGCTGTCCCTAATCCACAGAGGGGTGCAGGCTGTCCCTAATCCACAGAGGGGTGCAGGCTGTCCCTAATCCACAGAAGGGTGCAGGCTGTCCCTAATCTACAGAGGGGTGCAGGCTGTCCCTTATCCACAGAGGGGTGCAGGCTGTCCCTTATCCACAGAGGGGTGCAGGCTGTCCCTTATCCACAGAGGGGTGCAGGCTGTTCCTAATCCACAGAGGGGTGCAGGCTGTCCCTAATCCACAGAGGGGTAGAGGCTGTCCCTAATCCACAGAGGGGTAGAGGCTGTCCCTAATCCACAGAGGGGTGCAGGCTGTCCCTAATCCACAGAGGGGTAGAGGCTGTCCCTAATCCACAGAGAGGTGCAGGCTGCCCCTAATCCACAGAGAGGTGCAGGCTGTCCCTAATCCACAGAGGGGTGCAGGCCGTCCCTAATCCACAGAGCGGAGCAGGCTGTCCCTAATCCACAGAAGGGTGCAGGCTGTCCCTAATCCACAGAGAGGTGCAGGCTGTCCCTAATCCACAGAGGGGTGCAGGCTGTCCCTAATCCCCAGAGGGGTGCAGGCTGTCCCTATTCCACAGAGGGGTGCAGGCTGTCCCTATTTCACTGAGGGGTGCAGGCTGTCCCTATTCCACAGAGGGGTGCAGGCTGTCCCTAATCCACAGAGGGGTGCAGGCTGTCCCTAATCCCCAGAGGGGTGCAGGCTGTCCCTAATCCCCAGAGGGGTGCAGGCTGTCCCTATTCCACAGAGGGGTGCAGGCTGTCCCTATTCCACAGAGGGGTGCAGGCTGTCCCTAATCCACAGAGGGGTGCAGGTTGTCCCTAATCCACAGAAGGGTGCAGGCTGTCCCTAATCCACAGATCGGTGCAGGCTGTCCCTAATCCACAGAGGGGTGCAGGCTGTCCCTATTTCACAGAGGGGTGCAGGGTGTCCCTAATCCACAGAGGGGTGCAGGCTGTCCCTAATCCACAGAGGGGTGCAGGCTGTCCCTAATCCACAGAGGGATGCAGGCTGTCCCTAATCCACAGAAGGGTGCAGTCTGTCCCTAATCCACAGAAGAGTGCAGGCTGTCCCTAATCCACAGAGGGGTGCAGGCTGTCCCTAATCCAAAGAGGAGTGCAGGCTGTCCCTAATCCACAGAGTGGGGCAGGCTGTCCCTAATCCACAGAGGGGTGCAAGCTGTCCCTAATCCACAGAAGGGTGCAGGCTGTCCCTAATCCACAGAAGGGTGCAGGCTGTCCCTAATCCACAGAAGGGTGCAGGCTGTCCCTAATCCCCAGAGGGATGCAGGCTGTCCCTAATCCACAGAAGGGTGCAGTCTGTCCCTAATCCACAGAGGAGTGCAGGCTGTCCCTAATCCACAGAGGGGTGCAGGCTGTCCCTAATCCAAAGAGGAGTGCAGGCTGTCCCTAATCCACAGAGTGGGGCAGGCTGTCCCTAATCCACAGAGGGGTGCAAGCTGTCCCTAATCCACAGAAGGGTGCAGCCTGTCCCTAATCCATAGAGCGGAGAAGGCTGTCCGTAATCCACAGAAGGGTGCAGTCTGTCCCTAATCCACAGAGAGGTGCAGGCTGTCCCTAATCCACAGAGGGGTGCAGGCTGTCCCTAATCCACAGAGGGGTGCAGGCTGTCCCTAATCTACAGAGGGGTGCAGGCTGTCCCTAATCCACAGAAGGGTGCAGGCTGTCCCTAATCCACAGAGGGGTGCAGGCTGTCCCTAATCCACAGAGGGGTGCAGGCTGTCCCTAATCCACAGAAGCAGGGGCGTAACTACAGGGGTTGCAATTGCAACCGGGCCCCATGCTCCAGGGGTCCTGTGGGGCTCCCCTGTACAGCTAGATAGGAGGGGCGGCAGGGGCAGCATGTAGAGAAATCACTGTTCCTCTGTATGCTGCCCCCGCCACTCCGCCTATCCAGTTCACTTGTGTTCTGCTGCCTCTGGGCCCCTGTGTGCTCCCCTGCCCCCCCCCCCCCCCCACTGTGCTCCCTCCCCTCTCCCACCGGCTGCTGCAGGTGATGTGTCACAATAGAGAACCAGGAAGGGGTCAGTAAATATGTAATTTACCAGCTCCTTCCTTTTTAAAGGGCCCCGCAAAGAGAGTAAAGGGCCCCAGGATCAGTTGGAAGAGCCCCAGGCTTGAAGGGAAAGTCCCCTTCATGGTTTCTTGCACTGGGGCCCTGGAGGTTCTAGTTAAGCCTCTGCACAGAAGGGTGCAGGCTGTAAAGCCCCGTACACACGTGCAGATTGTCGGCCGAAAAGATTCGGCCGACGACCGATCGGCCGATTTTCGGCTTGTTAGTATGATGCTTCCGACAGCCGACATCGCACTTTCGGCCGCACAGAATCTGTCGTGCAAGCATTAAAATTTTTGTATGCCGACACCAGAACGGACGATTGTTCGCCAGTCAGTACAGATTTCGGCCGACAGACAGCAGATTTGCAAGACTGGGCATGCTCAGAAAAGAAAAAATACAGGGAAAGTTAACCATCACATGACATCACTTCTGCAGTCGGCTGTTGTTGGCCGAGAAAATTCGTGTGCAGTCTTTTGTGCAGTCTTTTGCACTTTTCACGGCGGACACGGGACAAAAGACGGCCGATCGTTCGGCCGACGATTGGTACGTGTGTACAGGGCTTTACTAATCCACAGAGAGGTGCAGACTGTCCCTAATCCACAGAAGGCTACACAATGTTTACGGAGATGGCACTATTGACAGGAGTCACCAACAATAACACATTTCTCTTGTCAATGCTTTTTAGTGTTGCCAACCTACCAGATTGAAATTTACTGACATGGCAACCAAAATTTACTGGCACTCCCAAGTTTTTACTGGCATTTCCAAAAGTTACAAAATTACAGTTTTAAGTGCAAATTTCAGTATTTAGGCTACAAACGTACAATATGCAAGTAGCAATGTGATTTAAGGTAGATGTTAGGCAAAAAAACATATTTCTTATTGTATTTTCAATATAGTATGTAAGTAGCTCAGAGACAGGACTCCAGAGGGCAAGAAATTAGAATTGGCGGCGCACACACACATGAAATAACTATCACAGTGATACTGAAAGCAGTATGCAGCAGCACAGATCACCGACACGACACGTCCCCTCCTGAGTCACAGTCCCTCTCCATGCCAGGTGGTCCCTCCCATCCACTCCAGTCCAAATAGCACTCACAGTCTCGCTCCCGGCTTGCCTTGCACCAGTCCGGCAGACCCGCCCACGAGGCTCCAGCTGCTCCGCTTGGCTACCGTGCACCATGACATCACACGACACACTCAGACCCGCCCCATGCTGGCGCCGCCTGAACAGATTGTAGCAGGCACTCGGATGGTTTAGTCGGCTCCCGACCGGAACTGTATGTGCAGTTTCAAGCCGAGCGTCACAGCCATATTTTTTACTGGCAACCTTTTCCTGTGACTGGCATTTACTGGCAGGAGAAAATTGCCCCTTTTTTTACTGGCTGCCAGTAAAATTACTAACGGTTGGCAACACTGATGCTGTTATCTCCGTAAGGCAGGGGTCTCAAACTGGTGGCCCTCCAGCTGGTACAGAACTACAATTCCTATGAGGCATTGCAACACTGACAGTTACAAGCATGACTTCCATAGGAAGAAGCATGATGGGACTTGTAGTTCCGCAACAGCTGGAGGGCCGCCAATTTCAGACCCCTGCTGGTATCTGCCCACAAGACTGGATCAGCACCCGGCTTAGTCTCTCAGCGAGCGGCTAAGAGTCTGTGACGGCTGATCCCCCCCCCCCCCCCCCCACAGCCCAGTGCTCCAGTAAGTGCCGGGGGACAGAGCAGAGAGTGGTGACTGACAGTCGCCGCTCTGCTCAGGGAGCACTAAGAACTGAGCGATCCGCGGTGCTGCATCCACCTAGGTAAATATGATGCAATTGTATAATACAAGGAGAAAAAAAGCAAAATGGCATTTGCTTTGTGGAAACTGAGAAATGAACAAAGATTGAGAATCTAATCAGCTCAACGTGAATATAACTCTTCTTCTTTTTCATTGCAGGCAACTAATGGATTCCAAGCAGAAGCAACATGCTGTCACTGAGTTCTGGATGAAGGAAGGGTGCAGGCTGTCCCTAATCCACAGAAGACTACGGAATGTTTACAGAGATAATACCATTGACAGGAGTCACCAATGATAAAACATTTATCTTGTCAACCACTCCATTAGGGTGTCAGTGGACAGAAGGTCAGCGCACACAAATAGTGAGAAAGTGGGTGCCAGGTTAGATCCTGAAGAGGAACCTAAACGAGAGTACATATTCTTTATCTTCACTTAAGTGGCAAGGTGAAGCAGCGGCCTTGCCGCATTCTGCAGTCAGTTGTCTTCAGAGATTGTGCATAGTTCAAGTTGAAGTATCCCACTCATCCCTTCTCCCATCCAAGTTCCAATAAAAACACAAAAAAAAAAAACAAATCCCCTGGACTGTTCATTGTATGAGCCAAGAAGTTTTAATGCCGTGTATCTACTGTCTGTCAGTTGCTAATGGTAACCCAGGGAAACCCAAGAAGTGTAATTCTCAGCAGCTCCCTATATATATATATATATATATATAATATATATATATATATATATATATATATATATATATATATATATATGGACCTGATCGGACAGCCCGTGTGAAAGGGGCCTAAGAGTGATGTATGCATCCCGATATCACAATAGTTAAAACATATATATATAGATATTTATAAATAATAAAATATAAAAAATAGTGTGTGTATATACGCACACACTCTTGTTATACTGTATGTATAATATATACAGGCGGAGATTTACTAAAAGTGGTGCACACAGAATCTGGTGCAGCTGGGCATGGTAGCATGCCAAAATGCAGCCTATTGCCGGTAACGGCACTGTCCCAATCGGTGCGACGCCTACTTTGCGGCGCCACACCGATTTTTAAAAGTAGTTTCTGCACTACTTTTGGCGACTTCGGGGGGGGGGGGTCAATTTCAGTAGATATCTGTGCATGAACCCGCACAGATGTCTTTCAATTCGCCCCCGAACTCGCACTGACATGAGAGTTTGAAATCAATGTGAATGAGGGCTTATTGTCAATGCTTAATTGAGCAAGCTGAAGTTAGAAGCTGATTGGTTACTATGCACAGCTGCAGCAGATTCTGAGTGCTCCAGTGTCACTAAATCTCCCTTATGCCTCGTACACACGATCAGATAGTTGGACGACTTATCATTTGCATTTTGTTGCATGATACTAGTATCGAATTCAACAATGCGTACTATACATATGAATTTTTTTCGTACGATTCTGGAAAAACTTCCTGTGCAATAGCTACGTATCGGATAGTGCAAAACAAAAACAATGGCAGCCAGGCTTTTTCTGGATTATTTTCCTGTTCCTGATCATGCGTGGTCTTTGGCTATAGATTTTTAGCGGATGCATACTGTACTGATTAAACGATTGTTGTTCGCTAGGCTATCGTACAACAAAAGCTTTGGTGTTTGTCTCGGATTTTGTTGGACGAAATGTCGTGATTGGCTCTCGAAAGATCAGATCATATATATAATTTTTTTTCTTAAAGAGGAAGCAAAGTCTTCCGTTTTTTTTTTTTTTTCCCTGCAAAGTAAATGCATAATGTGCTAGTATGCATCGCATACCACTTTAACCACCTCCATACTGATGAGCGTCATATGACGTCCTGGGCTTTCAGTGGAGATATCTGCAGGCATCATTCAGATCTTTTTATTCTGCCGGCAATTCCCTGCACAGTAAAAACAATCATAGCGGCTGATCAGCTGCTTGACTGTTTTTACAGGTGGGGGGAGGGGTTGTTCCCCCTCCCACCATCCTCTGGTGTTTCTACCAGCTGGCCCGTGCGATCGGTGAGAAAAGGAATCCGCCGATGGTGGAAGAGCTGACCGAGGACCAGATGTTTCCTGGTCATCTGTATAACTCTTGGAGGCTGGGCGCTACATTATGACGTCAAGTCCGGCCCCTGCAGTTGTAAACACTGCTGTGTGTTCAGGCGGAAAGCCTGAAATCTTTTTTTTTTTTGTTTATCTCATGCTTTTCAGCCTAGAGGTGAGATCTGGGTACTTATAGACCCCGCATCTCTCCATAAAGAGGACCTGTCATTCCCTATTCCTATTACAACGGATGTTTACATTCCTTGTAATAGGAATAAAAGTGATCAAATAAAAAATAATTTAAAGGGACAGTGTAAAAAAAAAAAAAATACAGCGCCCCCATCCCCTAATGGAGAGCTCCTGCAAGCGGAAGCGAAGGCATATGTAGGTTGCTTCCGCCTATGAAAACTTCGTTCAAACCACACATGTGAGGTATCACCGCGAATGTTAGAGCGAGAGCAATAATTATAAGACAAGACCTCCTCTGTAACTCTAAACAGGTAACCTGTCAAAAAAAAGCAGATTTAGATATACAGTAATCCCCCGCTCCATCGCCCTTCAGTTTTTGTGGTCCCGGTAATTCGCGTTTTTTTTTGTAATGTTATTTTACTATATAAATCATTAAAAATTAAATATTTTTGTGTTTTCCATAGCTCTTGCTATGTCTCTTAGTATCTTTTATGTGTTTAAATGAGTTTCTATTGTTTTAAAAGTGTGTTTAAAGACCTTAAAATGCTTCTACACGTACAGTGACAGTAAAATAAACATGCCTACAATGCATTTTAATAGGGTTTTTCTATTTCGCGGAATTTCACTTTTCGCGGCTGGTTCCGGAACGTAACCCCCGCAATGGAGGGGGGTTTACTGTATAGAGATTTTTAAATACCAAAGTTTGGCGAAATTGGCGCCATTCCATGAGTGTGAAAAATTTTAAAGTGTGATATTTTAGGTATCTACTTACTCGACGTAACAATATCTTTCACAATAAAAAAAAATTGAGCTAACTTTACTGTTTTTTTTTTTTTTAATTCATTAAGGTTTTTTTTCCCATAAAAATTGTGTTTGAAAACTTTCTGTGCAAATACTGTGTGACATAAAAAATTGCAAAGACTGCTATTTTATTCCCTAGGGTCTCTTAAATAAATATATATATATACATATATATATATATATATATATATATATATATATATATATATATATATATATATATATATATATATATATATATATATCTATATAGAGATATATATATATATATATATAGATATATAGATATATATATATATAGATAGATATATATAATGTTTGGGGGTTCTGAGTAATGATTATTACATGCAGAAGAATGCCGGAATCCGCCTGGTATGGAAGCGTTTAATAATATTATTGGGATATGTGAATGCATACATCAGAATACATCTGAGTTGTGGCCATAATCACCAATAAGATTTTTTAGTTCTTTTCATTTCTATAAGATCTAACAACTTCTTTGCTCGCTCGGATCTGTGTCGCGCAGTGTCTCCTGGGAGTTGCAGTCTCAGCAGGCACCAACACACTGCATCTCCCACAATCCCCTGTAGCCTCCAACCGCTGTTCTATCTGTAATCTGATAGGACGCCGCTTTAGCTCTACAAAGTGAATGGGAACTGAGAGCTGCGATATTACCCAATCCGATGTCGTTGCGGGGCGTGCGTTCCACGCTGGCTCCAAGGGCTGATTGAGCGAAAGAGCTGGTCTCTGATTGGTTGGGAGTTTCGCGCGGACTTTCTTCGTGTATTTAGCTGAGAGTGGTGAGTAGGTGGTGGATCGGTGAGGAATTAAGGGGTGCGTTGACGCCCCCATAGAGTAGAAGACCAGAAATTGGGGGGGGGGGGTCACAAGAGATATAAAGCGAGCTGGTAGCCGGATTGTGTATAGTTAGAAGTGTGTGAATCCCCCCCCTTCGCCAGACCACCTCATACGTCGTGTGCCAGTGGGGCCTTCCTGACTCCTATTCTGGGGCAGTTGTTCCGTGAGAATTACCTACCCGTGAGAAAAACCTACCCCTCGTCACTTCCGGTTCACGGCACTGTATGGAATGCAGCGGTTACATTAAAACAGCGGGGCTGCAATACGAATCATCTCCGCTCCTGTGCCTGTCACTTCCCTGCTCTCGGCAAGTAAATATAAAAGCGGCGGCGGGTGTATGTAAACATAAATCACAGAGACGCCAGCCGCTTTTATATTTACTTGCCGTGAGCAGGGAAGTGACAGGCACAGGAGCGGAGATGATTCGTATTGCAGCCCCGCTGTTTTATTTAACCGGCGCGTGGGTAGGTTTTTTCCACGGTACACCGTGCTATTTGCATACTAGTGCGCATGCGCACTAGTCTGCTCCTCTGTTGTCCCTTTAGGTATCCGGCCCTGTGAGCATGCGCACTGCTGCGCTGCTCAGCTGTTCCTGGCCGGAAGTGACGAGGGGTAGGTAAAACTCACGGGGTAGGTAATTCTCACGGAACACAGGAAGTGAGGTGAGGGAACATCCATACTTTACCTTGCAGGAAATAATATAATCATAATGTATCACCTACTGACATCCAATAGAACTGATTACTAATACAGCAACATGAAGTGATGACACAAATTTTATACATTTATCACATATTCATGAAAGCGCTTGTAATGGTAATTTAAAAAAAAAAAATCATGTCTATACTTACCTGCTGTATGCAATGGGATTGGACATAGCAGCTGCGAACCTCCCCCTCCGTCCCCCATCGCTGATCCTGGCCCCTCCCCTCCGTGCCCCCATGGGAAGCCGCCGTTCTGTCAGAATACCGCTACTCATCAGAAAATGTGTCAAAGTATAACCGCGCTGATAACCAAAATAAAGCTGCAGCTTATAGTGGGATAACACCTAAAACCAAATAAATAAAAAAGAAGCTGCGCTGTATGTGACCAAATACAAATAAATGTATCATAAAACATGAAAGTATTCCGATGAAGAGGTGGTCTGTCCGGAGCGGTGCCCACCCTGTTTCCATGGTATGGTAAGTAGCTGTCCCCCATCTTCCCCTGGAGGTTTTCGGGGTGGACGTGGGACCCCTGGGTTCCCCTCCCAGCCCCTCTAAATTTCAGTGGTCACTGTGGGTCTGCTGCCCCCCCTGGGTAAGGTTATGAGCTGGCTTTTGCCAAATGCTCTCAGGGGGGGCTTGCTGGGGTTGCAACGGGGGTTTAAACAGGGTTGCCCGCCACCCTGGGGTGACTAGGGCAGGGATGTCTTCTGGGCTCCCTGCTGCAGTTGTTGGGATGGGGGAGTGGATGGTTTTGCGTCTGCACCAGGGGCGTAACTACAGGGGCTGCAATTGCAACCGGGCCCCATGCTCCAGGGGGCCTGTGCGGCTCCCCTGTACACCTGGATAGGAGGGGCGGTGGGGGGCAGCATGTAGAGAAATCACTGTCCTCCTTTTTCCTCCTGTAGCTGCAGGAGGAAAATGGAGGAGATTGGTTCCTCTGTATGCTGCCCCCGCCACTCCTCCTATCCAGTTAACTTGTGTACTGCTGTCTCTGGTGCCACGTGTGCTCCCCTGGTCCCCAAACCCCCCCTCCCCCACTGTGCTCCCTTCCCTCTCCTGCCGGCTGCTGCATGGGATGTGTCATAGAGAACCAGGAAGGGGTCGGTAAATATGTAATTTACCAGCTCCTTCCTTTTCTGAATGGACAGAGTCATAGTCAATGACATTGTAATAAAATAAAATGATAAAAAATAATACAATTGAAATACCAAAAAATAAAAACTACTGACACCAGTGGGTGAACTTCCAGGATCGCAAAGGTCACACTTGTAACCGGGCCCTGGCATTCCACCACCGTGGGGAGGCCCCAAGATGGCAGGAAGGGGGCCCACTGAAGAACTTGTGAAAGGGTCCCACTACGGGACCGTAATAAAGGGCCCCACAACCAGAGTAAAGGGCCCCAGGCTTGAAGGGAAGGGCCCGGCCAAGTGTCCGGGGGGGGCCCTTCATGGTTTCTTGCATCGGGGCCCTGAAGGTTCTAGTTACGCCTCTGGTCTGCACCTCACGCGACGGTTTGTGGCTTTTGCAGCCTATTGGTCGGGAGCTATGTGGGGCGGCCCCAGTGATGGTAAGGTGTCCCTTGGCAGTGTCTTTACACATATCTGTGGGTCCCCCTGGTGGATAGTAGTGGAGAATACTCAGTGCGGATGATTGCTGCACGTCTGCAACAGTGCAGGAAAAGGCACTGGTGGACGCACTGATTGTATTTGTGCGTGAGCCTCTAAAGATGGGGGATGCAGCTGCGAAAGGAGCACAGGTTTCCTTTGGCACTCACAAACCACCTAGAGTGGCAAAAGGTGTTCCCCTTTTTTCCGCCTAATTTGACAAATTGCTCCTTTGAAGAGTCCCTTTTCAAAAAGTGGTCTGTTCTACTGGTGGTGGACCCTCTGGTTTCCAGGTTAAACAAAGCAACCATGATTCCGGTTGAAGAGCCTCCAGCCTTTAAGGACCCGGCTGATGTGGCCCACAATATGTTCACCCTGACTGGCTCGGCATTGAGGCCGGTGTTCACCATTGCCCTGGTGTCGCAAACTCTGACTGAGTGGGCTAAGCTTTTACACCGTGACCTGGAAGGAGAACAACTCCCACTTGCCTTTGCTGAGCTGGCGGTCCAGGGGCTGCAGTTTATTTGTGCTGCGTCTTTGGATGCAGCTCACCTAGTGGCTCAGCTCTCTGTTTCAACAGTTATTCTTTGGCGTGTCCTTTGGCTAAAATTCTGGTCTGTGGACCAGACTTCTAACAGAAAAAAAAAAAAAAGCCCTCACTGTTTTTCCTTTTCAAGGAGACCGCCTGTTTGGAGCTACCCTGGATGACATCATTAAGGGTCTCACTGGGGAGGAGAGTACCTTTCGTCCACAGGCTACTAAGGGCAAAGACCCAAGGCCTCCTCTGATGGATCAAGGTGAACTTGGTCTGGCAAGTTGAGGGCGGGCTTCCCCAGACTCGCAGAAGGCGAAGGTGTGCCCTCGCCTGTATATAGGGGGGGGGGTGTCTTTGCTGGTTTCCGGACCCATGGACGTCCCTGGTACAAGACAAGTGGGTCCACAATGTCATAAGATCCGGATACAAGATCGGGTTTCGTGCTCGCCCTTTGGAAAGGTTCTTTCCTTCCAACGTGCGACTATCCCCAGTCCACTTACAGGCCCTGTTTGGGGCGGAGCAAGATCTCTTGCTTCAAGAGTGATTGTCCCGGTTCCGATTGCGGAATGATTTCAGGGGATTTACTAAATCTGTTTACAGCCCCCAGGAAGGAGGGCAAGGTGCGTCAAATCCTGGATCTCAGGGCGCTGAACTGCTTTGTGCAGGTGCAGAAGTTCAGGATGGAGTCCATTCGCACAGTGGTGGCTTCCCTCAATCAGGGATTTTCTTACCTCCAGAGACAGCAAAGATGCCTACCTTCACATTTCAATATGTGTTGGTCACCAACACTTCCCCCGCATTGCAGTGGGAGAGGAACATTATCAGTTTGAGGCGTTACATTTGGTCTCGCCTCCGCTCCCCAGGTCTTCACTAAAGTCTTGGCCCCCGGTACTGGCATTGTTACGCCAGCAGGGGATCGCGGTGTTGGGGCATTTATACGATCTCCTCTGCGAGTCTTCTGCTGGGCTGGCGTAAAACCTGGAAAACACCATACGAACTCTGAAGGAGTTCAGCTGGATTCTGAATCTTCGGAAGTCAGCCTTGATCCCTTCTATGAACCTAGACTATCTTGGGCTGACTCTGGACTCGGCCTTAGCCAGAGTATTTCTTCCTCAGGACAAACTTCAGACACTGCAGGTTGAAGTTTGTCTTCTGCTGACCAGCAGAAGGTTGTCCTTCCAGACTTGTATGTGGGTGCTGGGCCTGATGGTGTCAACCTTTTGAGGTGGTTCAGTTTGCGCAGTTCCATATGGGGTACCTGCAATGGGAGATTCTCATTATATTGGGACAAGACTCCACAGTCTCTGGACAACCAAATCCAGCTGAGCCGGGGTACGGGAGAGTCCCTGATTTGGTGGCTTCATTCTCGGGCAGGGCAAAACCCTTCCTACCCTTGTATTGGACAGTGGTCACCACGGATGCCAGCATGTCCGGGTGGGGAGGCGCCCTCGGCAGAAGTACTGCTCAGGGGGTCTGGACCTTGGAAGAATCCAGACTACCGATCAATGTCCTGAGTTACGAGCAATTAGGCTGTGCCTCGAACATTGGATGTATTGTCTACAAGGCTGTCCAGTGCGCATTCAATCTGACAATGCCACTGCCGTAGCTTATGTCGTGACGGCTCTGGAGGTAGCTGGCATTCTCAGGTGGGCAGAACGTTCCGTTCCAGCCCTCTCCGCCGTTCACCTACCCAGAGTGGAACATTGGCAGTCGGATTACCTCATTCGGCAGGCGTTAGACCAGGGGGAATGGTCTCTTTATCCGGATGTGTTTCATTAGTCTCCGGTGGGGCACCCCCAAGGTGGATCTGTTGGTGTCTCGACTCATCAGAAAGGTACATAGGTTCGTTGCTCTGTCACGAGATCCCTTGGCGGACGCCACAGATGCGCTGGTGGCCCCGTGGGGACAGTATTCTCTGAATTACGCTTTCCCTCCTCTCAAGCTTCTGCCAGGATTGAGGCAGAAGGGATTCCAGTCATTTTAATGGCCCCGGACTGGCCTCGCCGGGTCTGGTACGCTAACTTGGTACGGCTGGTTGCCGATGTTTCCTTGGAGGCTTCCCCTCAGGGAGGATCTGCTGTCCCAAGGGCCAATCTTACAGGCTGCTTTTATAATCGTTGGTTTTGAAGGCTTGGCTGTTGAAAGCCAGGTGCTGAAGGATAGGGGATTGTCTGAATCAGTGATTCCTTACGCTGTTAAAAGCTAGGAAATCTACATATTGGAAGATCTACCATCGTACATGAAAGATGTACCTTGCGTGGTGTAAATCCATTGGGATCCTCCATTTGTGCTCATGGTTGGACCTCGTAAAGGGTTGTCCGCTTCCTCTGCGACCATTTCTAGATGGATGGATGGTTCCTCCTCTACCTGTCAAGGCGCACCCTACCAGGGCACTAGGGCCTCCTGGGCCTTCTGTCATCAGGCGTCAGTAACGTAGGTTTGCAAGGCGGCCACCTGGTCGTCGGTGCACTTTTTTTTTTACAAAGTTCTATAAAGTGGATGTGTTGGCATCTGTGGATGCTTCCTTTTGGCCGCAAGGTTTTGCAGGCTGCTGTTTAAGAGGACCTGATCCTCTTTGAGGGTGTATAGTTTTTTTCAGGTGGGCTCCAGTTGTTTGGTTGAGCCCCTGTTGCCTGGTTGACTGTTTAGCCTTGGGGATTTTATTGCTGTTTCCCACCCCTCATGTTTAACACTGCTTTGGGAAGTCCCAATGTTTAAGAATACCAGAAGCTGTGTTGGTCAATGAACAAACAAGAAAATGGGATTTTTGACTTACCGTAAAATCGAATTTTCTGATGATCATTGACGGACACATCACCCACCCCTCTGTGGAGTTATACTTCTGACAAAACTGAGTCGAGGGAGAGGAGTATACCCCCTGGGACTGCCCATGGGTGTAACCAGAATTTTTTTCTGCCTAGTGTCCTACTCCTGTAAGGGGCAGTATAACCCAATGGCTAAGAATACCAGAAGCTGTGTCCGTCAATGAAAATCAGAGAAATGGATTTTACGGTAAGTCAAAAATCCAATTTTTTAATTTTCTGCTATAAAATATATATAAAAAAAAAATTAACAAATCAACTAATTTCTTGATGAATTTAGGCCAATATGTATTCAGCTACATGGTTTTGGCAAAAAAAAAATCATATTAAGCATATATTGGTTTGCACAAAAGTTATAGCGTCTACAAACTATGGGATAAATACTGGAATTTTTTGTTTATATTTTTTTTACTAGTAATGGCAGTGATCAGCAACTTCTAGCGGGACTGCGATATTACGGGGGACCTTCGAATACCTAAGACACTTTGTGAGAACCAGTGAGACTAATACAGTGATCAGTGCTAAAAATATGCACTGCCAATGTACAAAGGACACTGGCTGGGATAGGGTTGAACGTTGTGCGATCAAAGGGTTAAATGTGTGCCTAACCAGTGTTTTGGTGTACTATGTGAGGTTATTTTACTAAGGCAAGTAATGGATTTTATTCCCTGCTTTGCGGGGAAAGAAAATCAATTACTTCCCTGCTGACAGGACAGGGCTCTGCCTTGTTTACATAGGCAGGGCTCTGTCCTGTGTAAATTGCGGTCCATTGGCGTGTGCTGACAGTAATCTACTGTCCCACAACCACTGATCGACATCTGCTCTGTTTAATCACAGCACGGCCGGGTCACCAGCGGTGCGTGTGCACCCCCTACCCATAAGTGCCATATCACGTACCTAATAAGTGATCTGACACTGCAGAGGCACCTTGCTGCCATATATCTATGTTATATGGTCGGCAAGTGGTTAAAGCCCAACTGCCGGCAAAAAAAGAAAATTAAATTTCCCCATAAACTGGGGCTGTGCCAGCACTGCTAGGGTAAAATTTTATATATTTTTTTTTGTCTAGGGGACTGGAGAAGATAGATATATTTACTGAATCCTCCCAGCACAAAATCAGTCCCTGCATCTCCTCCCACCTGCAATTTTGCGCAGTGGACTGTTCCTGGTGTGATCAGGCCCATAGACTTGCTCAGGAACAGGCCACCGCTGGACCATTAGGGAGTTTCATTTGACATTTGAGCGAAGGATCTCTGGATAAAACCAACAGTTAACCCATGCAGTTTTTTCTGTGACCCGGAGTTAGACTTTAAGCAGATAATCACTCCCACTGTGCAGTATAGGATTAGAGTTATGCACTTTCATTGGACAGTGCACTACAGAGAAAACACAAAAAAAAAAAAAATATATATATATATATATATATATATATATATATATATACACATACAGTATCTCACAAAACTAAGTACACCCCTCACATTCCCACTCATACATCTATTTCCCAAAGACAACCTCTGGATATGACACTGAGCACGTGTACTCAACTTCTTTGGTCGACCATGTTGGGCATCCTCAAACAGTAGGCGGAGGAGTGCAAGGTCTCCAACATCCACCAGCTCCATGATGTCATCATGAAGGAGTGGAAGAGGACTCCAGTGGCAACCTGTGAAGCTCTGGTGAATTCCATGCCCAAGAGGGTTTAGGCAGTGCTGGAAAATAATGGTGGCCACACAAAGTATTACCACTTTGGGCCCAGTTTGGACATTTTCACTTAGGGGTGTACTCACTTTTGTTGCCATCGGTTTAGACATTAAAGTGGAGTTCCGCCCATTTTAATAAGTTCAGATGTATGTAATCCCCATAAAAAATACTTTTACCAATGGAAACTATTTTATTTTTTTTCTGCAAGGAAATACCTTTTTATCTTCTTTATTGATCCTCACTTCCGGGTCCGGCCGCTTATAGGCGATTACGTCATTCGGCGATTCGCAAGGGCTGCTGGCACTATTACACAGGTATTGCATTGAGTCCGTGCTCCGCCCCGCTTCCTCTCAGTGAGCTCTAGGGGATGTATTGCTTTGAGTCCGCGCCGCCTCCACCCTGCCTCCTCTCAGTGAGCGCGAACTGAAAGCATTACATCCCGTAGAGCTCACTGAGAGGAGGCGGGGCGGAGCATGGACTCAATGCAATACATCCGAGTACAGCTGGTGCCGGTGTAATAATGCGAGATTTCGTCACTAGGCGATTCGCAAGGGCTGCTGGGATGCAGCCCTTGCGAATCGCCGAATGACGTAATTGCCTATAGGCGGCCGGACCCGGAAGTGAGGATCAATAAAGAAGATAAAAAGGTATTTCCTTGCAGAAAAAAAATAAAATATTTTCCATTGGTAAAAGTATTTTTTATGGGGATTTCATACATCTGAACTTATTAAAATGGGTGAAACTCCACTTTAATGGCTGCGTGTTGAGTTATTTTGAGGAGACAGCACATTTACACTGTTATACACGCCGTACACTCACTACTTTACATTGTAGCAAAGTGTCATTTCTTCAGTGTTGTCACATGAAAAGATATAGTAAAATATTTAAAACAAATGTGAGGGGTGTACTGTGTGTGTGTGTGTGTGTGTGTGTGTGTATATATGTATATATATATATATATATATATATATATATATATATATATATATATATATAATGAAATATGCAGTTGTGCTCACATGTTTACATACCCTGGCAGATTTTATGATTTCCTGGACATTTTTCAGAAAATATGAATGATAACATAAAAACGTATCTTTCACTCATGGTCAGTGTTTGGCTGAAGCCATTTATTATCATGACTCCGAATCCAGAAACGTCACTGCAACACTGGATGAAAGATGCAAGGGTCTGTCAGAAATCCAGAAACTCATTGACCTTTTATACTCACAAATTACAAGCAAACAGATCACGGGTGAGGATGGTTACCTTTTATTAGCCATTCAAACCCCTTTGTGTCAACTTGTGTGCATGTTATCAGGCCAAAATCACCAGGGTATGTAAACTTTTGATCAGGGTCATTTGGGTGGTTCTCTTGTTGTTATGATTTAAAAAAAGTAAACACAGTTGATTGATAATAAATGGCTTCAGCCAAACACTATCCATGAGTGAAAGAAAATTTTTTGTTATTCATATTCTCCGAAAAATGGCCAAGAAATCATAAATTCTTCCAGGGGATGTAATCTTATGAGCACAACTGTATGTGTGTGTGTGTGTGTATGTACCGGTGTGTGTATGTGTGTGTATATATATATATATATATATATATATAATATAAATTATACACAAACTGGGTTCTTCAAAAAGTTTACGCACTTTGTTTCGCAGCCATCTTCACAGCGTGACAAACCTTATACTAAACTGCAAGGTCAGTCTGACAGTCTAGTCACATGACACTGTGATTTGATAAATAACCGTATTTATCGGCGTATAACACACACTTTAATTTAGGAGGGAAATTTTAGGAAAAAAAGGTTAAATTTGAAATAAACCGCATTGAACTCAGAATTTTTTTTTTTAATCAAATGCAGTCTTACTAGTGCCCGTGAATGCAGCCTCATCAGGGCGGGGTTCATGCAGCCTCATCAGCGCAGTGTTCATGCAGCCTCGCCAGCGCAGTGTTCATGCAGCCTCGCCAGCGCAGTGTTCATGCAGCCTCGCCAGCGCAGTGTTCATGCAGCCTCGCCAGCGCAGTGTTCATGCAGCCTCACCAGCGCAGTGTTCATGCAGTCTCGCCAGCGCAGTGTTCATGCAGCCTCGCCAGCGCAGTGTTCACCAATGCAAGGCAACAGCAACAGTAGCCTCGCCAGCGCCATTGCACAGAGCAGCGATATACCGGTATTTAAAAAAACAGGCTGAGAGGCGGGGGGGGGGGGGGACTAGACTGAGGAGAAGTGAGGAAGAGCAACGATATATATATACTGTATATTAAAAAAAAAAACAGGCTGGGAGGAGGGGGGCGGATCGGAGCGAGGAAGAGCCGCGATATACCGGTATTTAAAAAATAAACAGGCTGAGAGGCAGAGGGGGGCGGACCGGACCAAGGAGAAGCAAGGAAGAGCAGCCGCTGTATTCAGAAGTCCCAGCGCCTATGATAGACGTCACAGGTCCCGCGTCCCGCCATTGGACCACTGTGCTGTCTATCATAGGAGGCGGGACTTCCTATGACAGCAACCGCTCGTCCTTCCTTCTACTCGGCCCGGCCCGCCCCCCTTCCTCTGCCCTGTCAGCGCTGCCTAGACTGTTTTTTTTTAAATACATCGGCGTATAACACGCACTGGTGTTTTGCCCTCCATTTTTAGGAGAAAAAAGTGCGCGTTATATGCCGATAAATACGGTACTACTTCTGCCCTCAACGAAAATATAAAAGTGCGGTAACTTTTTGAAGACTGTTGTATATATGGTTCAGTATCCAAAATGCACGCTGCTCTGGTGCTATTAGTCCTGCTTGTGATGTCACTGGCTCTGCCCTATGTACCACAGCTCCTCACAGAGGTAAAGGGACAATCACAGCAGCCCATTATGTGATCGCTGTGTCCAATTACAGTGGATCGCTGGTGCTGGCTGTTACCGATTCTCCTTCCTCATTCAGACTGCGTGTGATAGGAGGGATAGTGATCTGTACCAGGATCTGTGAGTTTAGTAATTCTACTGTTATGTACTGCAATCTTTACTGTGACAACACACTGTTACATAGAGCCACATGTCATTGCTCTGATTTCAGCCAGTGTACCTGTCACACCAGTGCAGCCGTCATCAGTGCCGTGATCAGCCAGTCCACCTGTCAAACCTGTGCAGCTGTCATCAGTCCTGCGATCAGCAGTCTAGCTGTCATACCTGTGCAGCCATCATCAGTGCTGTGATCAGCCACACCAGTGCAGCCATTCACTGTGTCCCTAATTGCAGCCACACTTGTTCCAGTCTCACCAGAGCCAGCGCACACAATGTCCAAACAAATGTACACCAGCGAGGAGGCCTTCCAGGTACTGACAATAACAGATGAGAGCAGCGGGGAGCTTTCACCATCCGATTTTGATTCTGAGTATGAACCCGTAGAAAGCAGTGGGTCAGTAAGTGACTCGGAGGAGGAAAGGATTCCTAGAAAAAGGATGAGGAGTTCTGAAGAGGAAGCAACCACCAGCACCATTATTCATCATGCTAGTGAAAAGGCGATCACCAGCAGCACAATACCCCTGAAAGAAAAGCCCTATAATAGTAGTGGGATGTCACTTCAGCCACCAAGAATTAAGACCCATACAAGTTTCCCAGAAACACTTGCAAATCCGCAATGGCTTCCCTCCGACTCTGGATCAGCTAGTATCCCCCCTTTTACCGCACAGCCAGGCATTCAGGCCAACACCGAAAATTTTACACCGATTGATTTTTTTAATTTATTTTTCACCGACGATTTATTCCATTTATTTGTGGACCAGAGCAATCTTTTTGCCCAGCAATACATAATGAATAACCCAAATTTAAATTATGCCCCTACATTGGAATGGACTCCTGTTACAGTGGAAGAATTCAAAAAATTTTTGGGCCTCACTCTTAACATGGGACTTACACAAATGGAAAAAGTACAATCTTACTGGTCAACAGACCCCATTTATCACTATCCGCTGTATCCATCTGTGATGTCAAGAACACGCTATGAAATGATCATGCGGTTCCTCCATTTTTGTGACCAAACACTGTGCCCTCCCAGAAATCACCCTGGATATGATCAACTTTACAAAATTCGCCCGCTTATTAATTTTTTTTCCCAGAAATTTGCTCAGTTGTATATCCCTGAGAAGCATATTTGCATTAAAGAGTCTCTCATCCATTTTACCAGAAGGTTGGGACGCAAACAGTTCTTTCCCAATAAAAGGGATAGATATGGGGTGAAGCTTTACAAACTCTGTGAGAGGGCCACAGGGTATACCTATGCCTTCCGTGTTTATGAAGGGAAAGATAGTCCGCTGGAGCTCCCCAACTGCCCATCTTATATGGGGAATAGTGGAAAAATTGTTTTGGACCTTGCATTGCCACTATTTCAAAAGGGGTACCACCTCTACGTTGACAAATTTTACACAAGCCTTCCCCTTTTCCACCACCTTTACCACCAGAAAATTTTAGCCTGCGGTACAGTGCAAAAAAATCAGAAGGGCTTCCCACAAAGACTGGTGACCACAAGACTACAAAGGGGGGAGTCAATTAGTTTGAGGAATGATGAAGTTTTGGCCCTGAAATGGAGGGATAAGCGAGATGTGTATGTGCTGTCCTCCATCCACAACAACACCTCAGTGGAAGTCCACGGAAGGCATGGTCCAGTCCAAATGCCTGAGTGCATACATGATTATGATATATTCGTGAGAGGTGTGGATTTTAATGACAAAATGCTACAGCCCTTTATAGCAACCCAAATGTCCCGCCACTGGTACAAAAAAGTTTCCATTTACCTCTTCCAATTGGCTGTTTATAATTCCTATGTCATCTATCGCAAGTCTGTGGAAAGACCCGCCACCTTTCACAAATTTCAAGAGGATATAATCACAGCCCTTATCTACCAGGGTGGCCCTCCACCTGATATTCGAACTGATGCAGTAATCAGGCTGTATGAGAGACATTTTCCAGAGGATATCCCACCCACAGAAACAGGCCAAAAACGCCCAAAAAAATGTCAAGTATGCAGCGAGAATGGAGTAAGTTGTGACACCCCTGTTCACTGTCCCCAGTGTCCCTCCCAACCGGGCCTATGCATAGGAAGCTGCTTCAGACGTTACCACACTTTACTAAAATATTAGTGAAGGTATGGTGAACATCTTTCTGACTGCAATTTTCCCCATGTCCAATTTCCTTTGTGCTAACAATTTATTGCTGCTTTCATATTGACCATGCCTTTGCCTGCTGCCTAAACTGACCCTGGCCTGTTTATCTACCACTTTTCTGCTTTTCACTTGAACTAATCTCACCCTGTCAGTTGAAGAACATTGGGTTGGAAACAAGCCTTTACCCCTGTGTCCGGGTATTACAAGACTGAGGTCCTAAGCCTAATGTTACCGAATGCTGCCTGGATCCTTTGGCTATTAGCTGCCATGGCGCTGCCTGAACTGACACTTGCCGGTTTATTGACCATGTTCCTTCCTGCTACCTTGACCAATCTATTGACTGTGCAGACCATTGGCTGTTGCTGGCCATGTCTCTGCCTGGCACCAGTACTGACTCATCTGCATGTCCCACTGGCTATGTTTCTGTGAGACACCCCAGCCCTCCTCTGTGGACTACTACAATACTAAAACAACAGGTACTTTTTTGTTTACCTTTTTGTTCAGCATCCATTACTTCCTGGCCAGTGAACATAGATTTGTGCTATGAGGGCAATCATATACCAGTAAGTTATGTAATGGATGGGGAGGCATCACCTGAGTGTAGTATTAATGTAGGATTTTCTTGAGCATAGGATTAAAAACACTTACAAGAAGATAATAAATGTACTCATCATGAATTTCTTAGCCCTGAGATGTCCCGCCTTCCTGCAGGCTCCCCCTGTTGTAGTCCTTGTTCGCTGGAAGGAGTGGAATACAGGCACAAAATGCCACTGTGAGTCCCGAAAGTCTCACGCTGACCAGCGTGGAGCGCACTGGCAAAAATGACATCACTTGAAGGGGAGCAAGTCAGACTGCGGGACTTCTCAGGGCTGAGTACTTCAGTACTTTACATGTATTTTAGAGTTGGACTTGTTTTGATTAAATTTATTTTTGGGCATACACCCTCTGTGCGCCACATTCCTCCTATCTCACTTATACCAGTAAGTTAGGCCTGCTTGGCTTTTAGGAACAGGGACTGCTGTAGGTGAAGCTATACTATGCTATATTCACTGACCACTCGTACCGAGGTGACCATTATAGTGCATTGTTTTCTATATAGTGTTTGTTGATTTTGTGATACACAGGTTGCAATGTTGGGTACATAATCAGTCCAGACATGGAAAAGGTCCTACACATGTGGTATCCCCATACTCGGGAGGATTAGTAGAATGTATTTTGCAGTGTAATTCTAAAGATGTCTATGCTGTGTGTTAGAAAAATCTTTTAAATTGACAACTTTGTGTAAAAAAAAAAAAAAAAAAATACGCGTGCCAAAAAAATTACATGTTCAAAAGAATCAGTCTGTCTCTTAGAAAAAAAATTGTTGTGTTTGCTTTCCAAATGTGGTCATTTTGTGGTTTCCATTGTCCTGTTGCAACCAGGCCTTTGAAAATGTGATAGGTAGTTAGGAAATTAAATTATTACAGGTTCTTGTAAAGCACTGTCAATTTACAGCCGTGGTCTAAAGTTTTGAGAATGACACAAATAATCATTTTCACAAAGTCTGCTGCCTCAGTTTTTATGATGCAATTTGCATATACTCCAGAATGTTATGAAGAGTGATCGGATGAATTGCAATTAATTGCAATGTCCCTCTTTGGCATGAAAATGAACTTAATCCCATAAAAAACATTTCTACTGTATTTGTGAAGAAGGCTTTAGGGCGGCCAAGAAAGTACAGCAAGTGCCAGGATTGTCTCCTACAGTTTATTCAGCTGTGGGATCAGGGCACCACCAGTGCAGAGCTTGCTCAGGAATGGCAGCAGACAGGTGTGAGTTCACCTGCATGAACAGTGAGTGAAAGACTTTGAGGATGGCCTGGTGTCAAGGTCAGCAAAGAAGCCACTTCTCTCCAGGAAAAATATCAGGGACAGACTGATATTCTGCAAAAAGTACAGGGATTGGACCTCTGAGGACTGGGGTAAAGTCATTTTCTCAGATTAATCCCATCGGAGAAGAAAAGGTGAGTGCTACCATCAGTCTTGTGTCATGCCAACAATAAAGCATTCTGAGATAATTTGTGTGGGGTTGCTTCTCAGCCAGGGGAGTGGGCTCACTCACAATATTTGCCTAGGAACACAGCCATGAATAAAGAATGGTACAAAAACTTCCTCCAAGAGTAACTTCTCCCAACCATCCAAGAACAGTTTGACGAACAATGTCTTTTTCAGCATGATGGCGCACCTTGCCAAAAGGCAAAAAAAAAATAAGTGGCTTGGGGAATAAAACATGAAAATTTTGGGTCCATGGCCAGGAAACTCCCCAGACCTTAATCCCATTAAGAACTTGTGGTCAATACTCGAGGATGATGAACAAAAAACCCCCACAAATTCTGACAAACTCCAAGCATTAATTATGCTGGAATGGGCTGCCATCAGTCAGGATGTGGCCCAGAAGTTGACTGACAGCATGCCAGGGCAAATGGCAGAGGTCTTGAAAAAGAAGGATCAACACTGCAAATATTGACTCTTTGCATAAACTTAGTAAGTAGTTGTCAATAAAAGCCTTTGACACTTATGAAATGCTTGTAATTATACTTCAGTATATCAAAGTAACATTGGATTTTTGTCTAACCGTAAAATCCTTTTCTCTAAAGTTAATTGATGGACACAGCTCCAGAATCTTCTTAACCATTGGGTTATGCTGCCCCCTACAGGGGTAGGACATTAGGCAGGAAAAAGTTTTACCACGCCTATGGGGCAGTCAGGGGATATACTCCCACACTCTGCTCTAGGCATTCAGTTTTGGTGCAAGCAGTGTCAGAAGAAAACCCAACTCAATCCAGGGGTTGGTGCTGTGTCCATCAATTAACATCAGAGGAAAGATTTTTACGGTAAGACAAAAAAATCAAATTTTCTCTTTCGTTCATTGATGGACACAGATCCAGAATCTTCTTAATCATTGGGTCGTCCCAAAGCAGTGGTATACATGAGGGGTGGGAAAAACACAGAAGAAAATATTCTCAAAAGGCTAAACCTAGCCAACCAGGTAACATGGAGTTCAACCAGGAACAACTGGAGCTCACCTGAAAACAATACACCCTCAAAGAGGACCAGGTCCTCTCTAACAGCGGCCTGCAAAACCTTACGACCAAAAGCAGCATTTGCAGATGCCAGTACACCCACTTTATAAAATTTTGTGAGTGTGCACGGACGACCAGGTGTCCACCTTGCAAACCTGTATCACTGATGCCTAATGGTGGAAAGCCCAAGAGGCACTAATTGCCCACGTAGATAGCGCCTAAACAGGGAACGAAGGAACCTGACCCATGATGGAATAGGTTTGCACCACTGTCTGTCTTTTCCATCTGGATATGGTCGGGGCAGACGCGACCAACCCTTTTCGAGGTCCATCCATAAAGGCAAACAGGCTGATTTCCTAAATGACTCGGTTGCCGCAAGGTACACCCTGAGCTCCCGATCCACATCCAGAAAGTGCTAGGCAATCTCCCTAGGATGTTTAGACTTAGGACACAGGGAAGGCAACACAATGTGTTAATTCAGATGGAAACCAGAAACAACCTTAGGAAGGAAAGACTGACCAGGGCGAAGCACCACTTTATCTCTGTGAGCCACCAGGTAAGGTGAACGTAAAGAGAACTCCACCAACTCTGACAACCCACGTGCAGAAGTAATAGCCACCAAGAAGGCTACCTTCTGGGACAATGTAAGCAGAATATTTTTGAAAGGCGGTTACTGGAGAACCGACCGCACCAAATTTGAGACCCCATGGAGAACATACTGGGGGAGCCAAGTGGCGAACCCACTGAATAAAGGTGCAAACCAAAGAATGCATAGCCAAAGGATGGTAAAAGAATGCCAAGGCCAAAAACCTGGCCCTTGATGGTACCCAAGGCCACGCGCTGCTCAACACCTCATTGGAGGATTGACAAAATCCGAGCCACGAAAAGGGGATGACCCCCCAAGAGACTCACACCACCCAATGTACGTCTTCCAGGCGCGATGATAAATCTTCCTAGAGGTAGATTTTATAGCCTTTAACAGCATAGTAATCACCGATTCAGACAACCCCCTATCCTTCAGCACAAAGCCAAGCCGTTAAAGCCAGCGACTGTAAAGCAGGATGGAAGAGTGGCCCTTGGGTCAAAAGATCTTCTCTGAAAGGAAGTCTCCAAGGGGCATCGGCAACCGGCCGTACCAGATCGGCGTACGAAGACCGGCGAGGTCAGTCTGGAGCCACTAGGATGACCTGATCCCTTCTGCCTCGATCCTTCGCCAAAGACTCGGCAAAAGTTTTAGCAGTGGAAAAGAGTATATCTGATAACACTGGCCCCAAGGAGCCACCAGTGCGTCTGTGGCAATGGCCAGAGGATCCCGAGACCTTGCCTCAATTCTATGTACCTGTTGAGATGAGAGGCCAACAGGCCCACCTAGGAAGTTCCCCACTGGAGACACCGCTGAACCTTAGAATGCCGGCTACCTCTCAACCCGCCAGGACACTTCTTGTGCTCCCTTGGTGATTGACCTATAACAAAGATAAAAAAAATGGTCTGGTGCTACAAGTGATGCACCTCCATCCCGAATAGTCATACAAATAAAAATGAAAATTTGCCCCTGGGACTTTAAGTGCCGGTTCACACTAGGTTGCTCCGACTAAGGGGGCCCTGAAGTAGTACAGGACCCTTTTTCTAAGTCGGAGCGACTTGTGTCGCTCCTATTAGAACGGCTCCTGTACTACACAATGGGAGTGTGATGGACCGCGACTTGTCAGGCTGACAAGTCTCGGTCCAAGTCGTAGCAGTGTGAATGGCCTCTAAAGGTGTACCACTGAATACAAAATAAACATAATTGATACATTTATTGAAAGGTAGATACAATAGTCGTAATATTTTACATCCAATACAAATACAATTTCAAACCAATATAAAAGTTTCAGATATAAATACATAAAAATAGTGAACATATATGTGCATAAAATGCAAAATATATATAATGAACTCAGTCCATAAAAAAACTGCAAAAAAGTCCATATAAAATAATCAGTGCCAGTGTGAAAATGATCAATCCTCCTCGGAATTCAGAGATTAATACTCTTTATTTTTCAGGCTATGTCCCCCCCTGTTTTTTGATGGAAATTTGTTTGTGGTTTTTCATTTTGTGTCCCCGCTCAGCGGTGCATATATATTTTTGTCTTTAGTGTCATCGGAAATGATGTTCCGGCCGCCGCTTAGACTGTAGTAATACAAGGAAATGTAGATGGCGATGAAACTGGAAGTGACGTTCCGGCAGCCTCTCTATGATCCTCTTTTACATCTCTATATCCTCAAACAGGATATGACGTCATCCAAAATGGCGCCGGAACCGTGAATGACGCTTCAACGTTTGTTTCCAGCGTCCCCAATTGAGGAAAACACTGAAACAGGTGAGGATGCCATATAAAAGACACTCTGACATGTATGATAACTGCTCCCGATGAATCGTCTTCACGCAAAACGGCCGTAGAGCAGTATTGCATGCCAGAGGTCCTAGCCACCAGCTCTATTGTGGGTTCTGATGGCTTTTCATGTAAGTGATGTTCTGAAGCTTGGACCAATGTTTTTGGCTTTTTTCTTGATTTTAAGTTGCTTGCTAATTAATACTACACTATGGAAAGCATTTTCTCTCTTTTATACCTATTGATATAATTTCCTGCTGGTTGGAGCATTTGAAGGAATTACCTCCGGTGTATATCCTCTGTTCTGATTTGCTTTTGGAGACCTGACGTTACACTATAAAACGCATTAGCTGTCCTAATAAGACAGCAACATGGTCTAGTGAGTGCGCATTTCTGTTTTTGGGTGAAAGACCACTGGTGGAGGATTGATCATTTTCACACTGGCACTGATTATTTTATATGGACTTTTTTGCAGTTTTTTTTTATGGACTGAGTTCATTATATATATTTTGCATTTTATGCACATATATGTTCACAATTTTTATGTTTAAGCGCTGCAACCTACATTTTTCATATGTTTTTTATGTTTGTATATTCACATTGTTTGCAAGCTGCTAATTGAGTTATTTTAAGGCGCTGACTTCACTTTTATGTTTAGATATAAATACATGATTGAAAGAAAGGCATCCTTTAACCACTTAAGCCTCGGAAGATTTTACCCCCTTCCTGACCAGGGGGTATTTTGCGATTCGGCACTGCGTGACTTTAACGGACAATTGCGCGGTCATGCGACGCTGTACCTAAACGAATTTGACGTCCTTTTTTTCCCACAAACAGAGCTTTCTTTTGGTGGTATTTGATCACCTGTGCGATTTTTTGATCACGCGCTATAAACAAAAAAAGAGCGTCAATTTTGCAAAAATAACAATATTTTTCACATTTTTTTATATGAAATTCCCCCCAAAAAAAAAGTAAAACTCAAAATTTTTTAAAATTTTCGGCCAATTTGTTTTATGCTACATATGTTTGGTAAAAAAAATCGCAAAAAGCGTATTTTGATTGGTTTGTGCAAAAGTTATCGCGTTTACTAACAAAGGGAAAGATTTTTGTCATTTTTGTTGTTTTTTTTTTAACGCGTAATGGCGGCGATCTGCGATTTTTTTTTGCGGTACTGCGACATTGCGGCGGACAGATCGGACCCTTGACTGACATTTGTGACACTTTTGGGGTTACCAGTGACATTTCTACAGTAATCAGTGCTATACATATGCACTGTTACTGTAAAAATACACTGGTAGTGAAGGGGTTAACTTTATTTGGGAGGGAGGGGCTGTGTGTATCCCTAGGGGCGTGCTTTCTACTGTGATTGGCTGTGGCTTGAGCTGTAAGGACACTGATCAACGGATCTACATACTAGATCTGTGTGATCAGTGTCTTTACAGCAAGGAGAATGACAGGTGGCTTGTTTACACAAGCTGCCTGACATTCTCCCTCTCCCCCGCCGATCGCCGAGTGACCGGCGGACATCGGGTACGCTGGTCACACGCGCGGGGGGGGTCCGTGACCACGCGGGAGCGCTCCTCCGGGGGCGCGCGCTCGCTCCCTAGACCCTCACAAGCTAGTGACGTAGCCCTACGTCACTTTGCCTGTGAGGGGCTGACTGCCGATGTAGATCGGCGTTAGGCAGTCGGCAAGTGGTTAAACTCGCTGAGTTTCGTGAGCAACTTCTCACTTCCTCAGGAGTGGATGCACATTAAAACAGATCTATAAAATAGAAACCTCAGTTTGAGTCTATACCATATTAAAAATGGATATCTTTTTGATCAAAGGGGACACTATTTTAAGGGACCCCATACTTACAATCGGCTAGATTTTGATTGCCATGACAACATTCCTAGCTGTGGCGGTCGGGCATGTTTGGCCCGGGAGCTGTAGGAGCGGGACCTGGGTGAACCCCAAGGGGAAACAGATGGAAGGTAAGTGCAGCGTGTGTAAACTAGAAATTTGTCCATCCATAAATGTCATCCGAAATGATTGCCATAAAAAAATATGTAAAAGAAAGTAGAGCGCTATATGTGTTTAATTATTTGTTATGGCAAAGTACCGGGGTGACATAATATAGGAAGTGGAAAAAAAAAAAGTGTAGGGAATGCAAGAAATAACTGTGACTAGATTTGGAAGAGTTGAATAGAAGGATCCGTCTCCAAAAAGTGGTGAAAGAGAAAAAATATATAAGTGTGTCTCCATAATATAAGGGAAACGTGAACACAGTTTGAAAATGGGTAAAGGTGTATGCGTATAAGTGTGGATACCCACTATAATGTGTTGGAACTGACAAGCGAAATAGCGAATCCTTCATGTGAGATCAAAAAACAAGGAATGGGCACTCTCCCCCCTGCTATCCCTCCCATCTATACCCCAAAGGGGCGTAGCCAGTCAAACCCCTAACGCCATGAAGAGCCAGCCATAAAATAAGAGGCGCACGGCGGACCGGCAAATGCCACCTTGTGGGCGAATTGGCACCGAATCGCGGAAATCACTAGGCTGCTGGAAAGTGACCCAGAGCGCACCAAAGTGATGACACCGTGCACGTGCTGACGTCAAACAGATGTATTGACATGGTGCCAATGTTTAGCTGGCCCCGCCTATCATAGACAGGCGGGGACAGCAAGAGAGAAAAACCTCCCATTAACATCGCAGCTCCCGGGACAAAAAAGTTCCAACACAACCCGCCAACAAGGAATGCCATAGAGATGAATATATATTAACTAGACCAAAAACTATAGCATTGGTGTCTGGAGTGTCAATGTAATTGGAGTAGAACTTTGAGGTAGCAACAGACCATGGTGGGCAACAGGTGTCAAAATTGCATGTAATAAAGAAACAAAAATGGTCTGGTGCTAGCATTGATGCACCTCCATCCCTAATAGTCAAACAGAAATTAAAATTTGCCCCTGGGACTTTAATTGAGGTGTACCACTGAATACAAAATAAACATAATTGATATATTTGTTGAAAGGTAGAAAGAAACAATAGTCATCATATTACCGTATTTAAATCTAATGCAAATACAAAAATTCCAAGCCGATATAAGTTTCAGATATAAATACATGATTGAAAGCGAGGCATCCTTTAAACTTGATGCCTTTTGTGAGCATAATTATATTATTTGTCATGGCAAAATATCAAGGTGACATATGAAAAGTGGGGGGGGGGGGGAATTAAAAACCAGATTGAGTGTAGGGGAATGCAAGATCTGAAAGATATCAATTTTTACTATGGTATATACTCTAAAATGTTTCTATTTTATAGATATGTTTTAATGTGCATCCACTCCTGAGGAAGTGAGCAGTTCCTCACGAAACACGTTGATTTTAAAGGATGCCTTTCTTTCAATCATGTATTTATATCTGAAACTTTTATATCGGCTTGGAATTATTGTATTTGCATTGGATGTAGAATAATATGACTATTGTATCTGCCTTTCAACAAATGTATCAATTATGTTTATTTTGTATTCAGTGGTACACCTCTTTTAAAGTCTCGGGGGCAAATTTTCATTTTTAGTGGGTGATTGACCTACGCCCCAGCCATGGCATTCTCCAGTTGAATTCTTAATGAGCACCCCTAAAGGTAATGATACCTAATGAGACAGACCAATCTTATCGCCCAAAGTTCCAGTATATTGATCGGTAATCTTGACTCCACCACTCCACTCAGACCCCTTGAGCACATCCATGCCCAAAACGCCTCCCCACCCGGACAGGCTGCAAACGTGGAGACCACTGTCGAGTACAAGGGAAGGAAGGGTTTGCCCTATCGAAGCGCCGTAGAGCGAAGCCACCATATCAGGGACCCTCTCTTATCCCGGCTCAATAGGATCAGATTGTCTTGAGACTGTTTTCTTGTCCCACTTGGCAAGAATCTCTTTGCAGAGGTCTCGAGTGGAACTGTGCAAACGAAACCGCCTCGAAGGTAGACACCATCAGGCACAGCACCCGCATGCAAGTCCTGAAAGATGATCGACTGTTGGACAACAGGACCCAAATAGTAGCCTGCAGCTTTTGGAGTTTTTTTTCCCCTGGAAGAAACACCCTGGCTTAAGCCGAGTCCAGAGTCATACCCAGATAGTCCAACTTGGTGGACATAACCAGAGCAGATTTTTGTAAGTTCAATTTCCAACCGAACTCCTGCAGAGTCCATACAGTAATTTCCAAGTTGTCCTTTAGAGCAGTGGGAGACTCTGCTTGCAGAAGTAGAGCATCCAGGTACCCAGTACCGCAACCCCCGCTGCCGCTACAATGTCAACACCGGGGCCAACACTTTTGTGAATACCCGAGGAGCTGAGGCAAGACCAAAGGGTAATGCTATGAATTGATAATGCTCCTCGCTCAGGGAAAAGCAGAGGAAACGCTGATGCCCGACATATATATTGTAATATGAAGGTAAGCATCCTTTGTGGGGATGCCACTACCGCACGAACGTTCTGATTTTAGAACCGGAACTATCACCCCTTATAGTAGAAAGTCTTGCACCGCCCCGAAGAGACACCCCGCAGGCGGTCTGGGGACAAACGCAGGTTGGAAGGAAAGAACCTCACTGGAAGATAAGACCGAAACTCAATCTTGTAGCTGGACCAAATCAGCTCGTGGACACCCCTGTCTTGAATCAGAGATGTCCATGGGTCTGGAAAGAAGTGAAGGCGCCCCCCCCACCTCCGACACAGATGAGGGCGCCCCTTCAGGTAGAAGAGGGCTTGTCTGCAGGTCTGGAAGAACCCGCTCTTGCCTTACCAGACCAGGGCAGACTTAGATTCTCTCTCTTGAGATCCTGAGAGACAAAAATGCCGCATATGGGGGGAAAAAAAGGACCCATGTCTGCGACGAGACTCCTTGCCTCTGGCAGCCTGTGGCGGAGAGTACTCCCCCCCCCCCCCCCCCCCCCTGTGGGACCCTTAACGATATCCATATCATGCGCCGAAGGACCACTGCTGTCACGGAACAGCCCAGAAACTAAGGGAGCTGCATCACAGACAAACTGCAACCCCTGAACCAACTTTCTCACCAGCTCCGCTAGGGCAGGGGGAAGCTGCCCCCCCCCACCAGATCCTGGCGCTAAAGCTGTGCCCACTCCGTAGAAGTCGGGGATACAGTGCATTGCGAAAGTATTCGGCCCCCTTGAACTTTTCGACCTTTTGCCACATTTCAGGCTTCAAACATAAAGATATAAAACTGAAATTTTTAGTCAAGAATCAACAACAAGTGGGACACAATCATGAAGTGCAACGTAATTTATTGGATATTTAAAACTTTGTTAACAAATAAAAAACTGAAAAATTGGGCATGCAAAATTATTCGGCCCCTTTACTTTCAGTGCAGCAAACTCTCTCCAGAAGTTCAGTGAGGATCTCTGAATGATCCAATGTTGATCTAAATGACTAATGATAAATAGAATCCACCTGTGTGTAATCAAGTCTCCGTATAAATGCACCTGCACTGTTATAGTCTCAGAGGTCCGTTTCAAGCGCAGAGAGCATCATGAAGAACAAGGAACACACCAGGCAGGTCCGAGATACTGTTGTGGAGAATTTTAAAGCCGGATTTGGATACAAAAAGATGTAGACCAAGTAGGGTCGCTACATACTAAGCCTGCCCCCGAAACATAACAACCAGGTGAGACCGCCTACTGGGAACCCGCAAGGGGATGCTGGCCAAGGGTCCACAAATGGACCATCTATGAGACCCCACAAAAGACAGGGGGGTCACTTTAAGAGCCCACCATGGAGGACATAATAGAATATAACCCCCCTTAAAGAGGTTGTAAACCTCCGAATTTAAAAAAAAAAAAAAAAAAACACATAAAAGACAAACACATAATGAGCTAGTATGCATCACATACTAGCTCATTAAGAAATACTTACCTTAAAACGAAGCCCGAAGTGCTGACCGCTCACCTCTCTCATGGGTGACATGTTCTGTCGCCCTTCTTCCAGGTTTGCGGCATCCGGCCATCTGGCTGGAGCCGCAGGATTACATCACTCCCGCGCATGTGCGCGCGGGAGCCGATGGTCACGGCACCGGGCTCTGAAGGAACAACACCAGCGGCCGTTCCTTCAGAGCGCATGCGCCAGTGATGTCACTGGCTGCATTTAAGGTAAATATCTCCTAAACGGTACATGTTTAGAAGATATTTACAGTACCTATAGGTAAGTCTTATCATAGGCTTACCTATAGGTACAACTTGCAGAGGAGGGTTTACTTTCTCTTTAACCAATTGCCGACCGCTCACATGGATACTACCGCGGCAGTGCAGGTCTCCTGGGTCCAGCGATGTAGACCTATGTCGCTGGATTCCTTCCCCTCAGCGGCGCGCTCCCGCTGTATTCGGACACATCGGGCGTCGGGCCAGGGGAGGAGAGGCGTTGATCACCGCCGCTCTTCCCCGATCATCGGGGACAGAGTGAGGAAATCCACCCGCTTGTGTAAACAAAGCGGGCGGATCTCCTCTGTGACAGGCAATGACAGATTACAGGATTCAGCAGAGCTGAACCTGCGATCTGTGTCACACAATCCCCTCCCCCCACACACGTCAGTAAGCATGAGGCACACATTTAACCCCTTGATCACCAACAGTGTTAACCCCTTCCCTGCCAGTGTCATTATTACAGTAACTGCATATTTATAGCACTGATTTCTGTAGTAATGTCACTGATCCCCCCCCCCCCCCAAAAGTGTCAAAAATGTCAGGGGACCGATCTGTCCGCCGCAATGTCGCAGTCCCGCAAAAAAAAAATCGCAGATCGCCGCCATTACTAGTAAAAAAAATTAAACAATAAAAATGACAAATCTTTCCCTTAGTTAATAAACGCAATAACTTTTGCGCAAACCAATCAAAATACGCTTATTGTGATTTGTTTTTTACCAAAAATATGTAGCAGAAAACAAATTGGCCTAAAATGTTAAAAAATGTTGATTTATAAACTTTTTTTGGGGAATGTTATATATAAGAATGTGAAAAGTATTCTGTTTTTTTTTTTAAATTGTCGCTCTTTTTTTCAAATATTAAAAATCGCACAGGTGATCAAATACCACCAAAAGAAAGCTCTATTTGTGGGGGTAAAAAAGGACATAAATTTAATTTGGGTACAGTGTTGCACAACCGCGCAATTGTCCGTTAAAGTAACGCAGTGCCAAATCGCAAAATATAGCCTGGTCAGGAAAGGGGTAAAATCTTCCGGTCTTAAAGTGGTTTGAGAATTTTTTTGTCAAAGACATGTAGCTAAATACATTTTGGCCTAAATATATGACAAAAATTTAATATATTGGATATTTTTTAACTGTCAAACTAGAAAATGTGAATTTTTTCGCAAAATTTTCGCAGTTTTTTTATTAATATCGTAAAAAATGAAAAGTGCAGAGGTGATCAAATACCACCAAAAGAAAGCTCTGTTTGTGGGGTAAAAAAGGGCGTAAATTTAGTTTGGGTACGGCGTTGCATGACCGCGCAATTGTCAGTTAAATTTGCGCAGTTACAAGTTGCAAAAGGTGGCCTGGACGTTAAGCAGGAAAATCCTCTGGTCCTAAAGTGGTTAAAGATGGGCCACCCACCGTGACACGGACACGCAGGCAGGGTACCCCTGCTCACATAATAATGGCGGCAAGACTGTCACTAAAAATGAAGCGCCACTCGGTTCAAGGGAGATGCCAAGCTGACCATATGGCCCAGCAGGCTTCAAGCCACGACCTAAATTTTTGTGGGGGCCCAGCTGAAAATTGCGGATCCTCAGTCTGGCAGATGTCCAAGGGGGGAGTTGGGGGCTTTACCTTAGCTAGACCCACTTAGGCTGCCCCCGAACGGTGGCGGCCTGCTAGGCCATAGGCTGCGGCCTAAATTTTGTGGGCGCCAGGACTCGAGCCCCAGCGGATCCGACCACCCAGGGCAGCGGAGGGGAAGGTGGATGCCTACACAGGAGTCAGTGGCTTCAGCCATCTTTACAGGGGCCGCCTCACATAGGTTCTGCCTAGTAGGCCGCAAAGCTATAGCCTAACTTTTAGGGCAGATGTGGCCATGTGAGGCGCCCACCCCTGGATGGTAAAACATCCGTTCCCCCCAGCCCAACAACCGCCGCAGGGAGCCCCGAGGAACTAGGTGCTTACTCCTGATTAAGAAACTGAATGCCTAGAGCAGAATGTATAAGTATATCTCCTGGGACTGCCCCATAGACGTGGTAGAGCTTTTTTCTGCCTAGTGTCCTACTCCTGTAGGGGGGCAGCATAGCTCACTGGTTAAGAAGATTCTGGAGTTGTGTCAATCAATGAACAAAAGCAAAATTAATATTTGTGTAATTCTCAAAACTTTTGGCCACGGCTGTACACAGCGCTTTACATATTGTACATTCACATCAGTCCCTGCCCTAGAGCTTATAATCAAAGGTCCTTAACTCACATTCATACATACTAGGGCCAATTTTAGACCGAAGCAATTTAACCTGCCAACACATCTGGCTTGTTGGAGGAAACCAGAGTACTGGGAGTAAATCCACACAGGCACAGGGAGAACATGCAAGCTAAATGCGGGTAGTGCTGTGGTTGGGATTCAAACTGATGACTCTAGTGCTACTAGGCGGACGTGCTTCCCACTGTGCTGCCCTAATTAGCTCCATAATTTATGCTCCTTAAAAGGCCAAAGGTGCTTCTTGTGGTATCCCCATACTCAGGAAGTGTAGCAGAATGTGTTTTGTGGTGTTATTGCAAGTATGCCAATACCATGTGTGAGAAATAGCTTGTGGGGGGGGGGGGGGGGGGGAGAAATGTGCTAATTTTCCAGAGAATTGTGTGAAAAATGTACAACTTCAGAAAATTCACAATGCCCCTTACTAAATCCCTTGGAATGTCTACTTTCCAAAAAGGGTCATTTTTGGGTTTTTTTGTACTGTCCTCTGGCGTTCTAGGGTCTCAAGAAATGAGATCGTCATTACATCACACTTTCACACAGACTAAATTTACACTGGTTTAGGTTATTTCCCCAAAGAAATGTAGCAGAAAGACTACTTATTTGCAAACATTTAAACAGAAAAAGAAGAAAAACATGTTTTTGGAGTTTTTTTTTTCTCAACATTTTCAGTCTTTTTTCATTTGTATAGCAAAAAATAATATACCCAGTGGTGAATAAATACCACCAAAAGCTCTCAAAAAAAACAAAACAAAAAAATAAAATAAAGATAAAAATGTTATTTGGGTTCCAGTGATACATGACTGAATAATTGTCCATAAAGTGTGAAAGTGCTGAAATCTGAAAATTGACTTGGGCAGGGAAGGGGTGAAAGTGTGTGGTGGCATTGAGGTGGTTAAACTGCAAGTTCACCTTTTCACACAAAAGGTGAACTAACATCCTGCCCACCCTCTTGGTTTCTGCTGCACATACCTCCAAAGTTGATTAGCTTTCCTTGCCCATGCAGCCAGTGCAGGGGAGTCTATGGAATTGAAAGCTGTGGTCTTCTTCCGGGATGGAATCAGAATTGCTGCAGAGCAAATCCCCTGAATGGTCGTACTGATAAGCCCTCTCTGCAAAGCCATTCACGGTAAAGACCAGTGTGCTGCTGTTTCTTTCCCCCCCCCATCTGTTTGCAGTTGAAAACAGGGGAAATGTGATCCCTTAACCACTTGCCTACAGTGCACTTTCACCCCCTTCCTGCCCAGACTGATTTTCAGCTTTCAGCGCTCTCACACTTTGAATGACAATTACTCAGTCATGCAACACTGTACCCATAAAAAATTTGTGTCCTTTTTTTCACACAAATAGAGCTTTCTTTTGATGGTATTTAATCACTACTGGGTTTTTTATTTTTTGTGCTACAAATAAAAAAAGACTGAAAATATTGTGAAAAAACGCATTTTTCTTTGTTTCTGTCATAAAATTTAGCAAATGAGTAATTTTTCTTCACAAATTTTGGCCAAAATTTATACTGCTACTTATCTTTGGTAAAAATAACCCAAATAAGTGTATATTATTTGGTCTTTGTGAAAGTTATAGAGTCCACAAGTTATGGTGCCAATCATTGAAAATTGATCACACTTGACCACACCTGATGTACTGAAGGCCTATCTCATTTCTTGAGACACTAAAAAGTCAGGAAAGTACAAATACCCCCCAAATGACCCCTTTTTGGAAAGTAGACATTCTAAGGTATTTAATAAGGAGCATTGGTGAGTTTTTTGAAGTTGTCATTTTTTTTTCCCACAACTCTTTGCAAAATGAAGATTTTTTTTTTTTTTTTACAAATTGACGTATTAACAGGTTATTTCTCTCACACAGCATATGTATACTTGCAACTACAGCCCAAAACACATTCTACTACTCCTCCTGAGTATGGCGATACCACATGTGTGAGACTTTTTCACAGCCTGGCCACATACAGAGGCCTAACATCCAAGTAGCACCGTCCGGCATTCTAGGAGCACAAATTACACATATAATTTCCTGACAACCTATCGCACTTTTGAAGGCCCTGGAGCACCAGGACAATGGAAACCCCCATAAAATGACCCCATTTTGGAAAGCAAACAGCCCAACGTATAATTTTTGGGGCATAATGAGTCTTTTGAATATGTCATTTTTTTCCACAAGTTTTTGGAAAATGTGGAAAGAAAATGAAAACACATTTTTTTTACACAAAGCTGTCCATTTATGCAATATTTCTAACACATAGCATGTACATAGCAAAAATTGCACCCCAAAATACATTCTGTTATTCCTCCTGAGTATGGCGATACCACATGTGTAACACTTTTTCACAGCCTGGCCACATACATAGGCCTAACATCCAAGTAGCACTTTTCACAAAGTTGTCCATTTATCCACTTTAAGACTGGGCCTATTTTTGACACTTGGTGTTTACAAGCTAAAATCTTTTTTTTTGCTAGAAAACTACTTAGAACCCCCAAACATTATATATTTTTTTTTAGCAGAGACCCTAGAGAATAAAATGGAGATCGTTGCAATATTTTTTATCACACCATATTTGCGCAGCAGTCTTCCAAATGCAATTTTTTTGAAACAAAAACACTTTTTTGAAGTAAAAAATAATTTAGCCCAATTTTTTTCCATAATGTGAAAGATAATGTTACGCCGAGTAATTAGATACCCAACATGTCATGCTTCAAAATTGCGCATGCTCACAGAATGGTGCCAAACATTGGTACTTAAAAATCCCCATAGGCAACATTTTAAAAATTTCTGCAGGTTACCAGCTTAGAGTTACAGAGGAGATCTAGGGCTCAAATTATTGCTCTCGCTCTAACGATCGTGGAGATACCTCACATGTATGGTTTGAACACCGTTTACATATGTGGGCGGGACTTGCGTATGCGTTTGCTTCTGCGCGCGAGCTAACGGGGACAGGGCGCTTAAATTTTTTATTTTTTTTCCTATTTATTTTATTTATTATTTTTTTATTTTTACACAGTTTAAAAAAAAATGTTTTGATCATTTTTATTCCTATTACAATTGAAAAAAAAAAGCGGCCCTTTAAACCGGTTGCTAGGCAACATCTTTTGACGTAGCTCCGGTCCTCCAAGACCATAGAGTCGAGTGAGGGCCATCTTGCCCTCCCTCGACTTCCTGTCTCTGAGGATCCGGGACCGGATAGTTTTCCCCGCTGCCGGCGGGTCCGGTAAGCTACGAAAACGTCTGGGACGCGGCAGGAGGGGGGGGCACCTCCTCCCCTGCACCATAAGGGTAATTCCGCGGCGAATCCGCCACTGGGACCACCCTTATCTGAAAGCCGACCGCCTGCCGTTTCAAAAAATACCGGGGTTATGGCAGCTATGCTGCCATAACCCCAGTATTTAGCTTTTAATGGCCGACGCATATAGTCGTTAGGCGGTCGGTAAGTGATTGCATGTATATGGCAAACAGGTGACGATGACTGATGGGGTGACAGGTGACGATGACTGATGGGGTGACAGGTGACAATGACTGATGGGGTGACAGGTGACGATGATTGATGAGGTGACAGGTGACGATGATTGATGGGGTGACAGATGACAATCACTGACGGGGTGACAAGTGACGATGATTGATGGGGTGACAAGTGACAATCACTGATGGAGTGACAAGTGACGATGATTGATAGGGTGACCGATGACGATGACTGATGGGGTGACAGGTGACGGGCGATGCTCACTGATGGGTGACAGGTGACGGGCGATGGTGTATTAAAAATGGTGATGGTGCACGGCGGTACTGATGGCAGTCTCTGGTGACCGGTGAACTTTAGGCTATGTCGACATGTGAGCGTAGCGATCATTGGCAGAATCACCGCGATTCTGCCCGCGATCCAGAAATCATTGCAAATCGCGGGACGCCTGTGCGTTGCCCGTGATTTGCAATACCACCCCAAACGCTGTGCGATGTTGCTGCGATTTCCGCCTGCCCAATCGAGGTAACATCACGCAAACAACGCATGATGCCACAAAGAAGCTCTTGTACCTTTTTTGGGCGTCATGCGTTGTTTGCGCGATGTTACCGCGATTCGGCAGGTGGAAATCGCGGCAACATCGCACAGCGTTTGGGGTGCTATTGCAAATCACGGGCAACGCACAGGCGTCCCGCAATTTGCAATGATTTCCGGATTGCGGGCAGAATCGCGGTGATTCTGCCCGCGATCGCTACGCTCACATGTGAACGTAGCCTTATGGGTGTCGATTTCTGGGCACTGATGAGGTGACTTTTGGGTGGCAGGTGCAATTGGGGGGGGGCTGAGGAATGTGTGGGGACCTTTATTGCTGTGATTTTACATTTGACAAGGTGTACAGAGCAGTAACTCACTGTTTCTGGCTCTGCTCTCCTCACACTGAAAACTGTGTGAGGGGAGAAGAGCTAGTAACAGTGAGTTACTGCTCTTTGTTTACATTTTGTGATCGGCTGTGAATGGATTCACAGCCGATCACTTAGTAAACAGTCACTGTCAGTGACTTTTTACTACTGCCGGTGACAGCTGTGTTCCTACGGAACACAGCGCCACCGACATGACCGCGCTGCGCGCTCCCGATCGCGCATGCGCAGTCACCTTCCGGGCTCCTGTATTGTGATCGGCTGTATCATTGGAACACAGCCGATCACGTGGGAAACAGCCATGCCCATTGGCTGTTTCCCCCCTGCCGGTGACGGGGGTGTCCCGGGGATACACCGGCAGTGCAGGGCGGCGCGCACACGATCGCGCGCCTGCCCTGCTTTTCTGGGATCACGTCATATGACGTCTTCCCAGAACAATGGTCGCACCGCTCCGCCGTCAATTGACGGCGGGCGGGCGGCAAGTGGTTAAGAAAAGGTATTTGTTTTTTTTTTTAAACCATATACACAAATGTTTTATCTTCAAATAAATCAAAATGGTACTCAGTAGTTTGTATGCCCCCCACGTGCTTGTATGCATGCCTGACAATGTCGGGGCATGCTCCTAATTAGACGACAGATGGTGTCCTGGGGTGATGCCTCTCAAATCTGGACCTGGGTATCACTGAGCTCCTGAAAAGACTAAGGTACGAACTGGCAGCATCTGATGGACCGACACATAATGTTCCAGAGGTATTCTATTGGATTAAGGTCAAGCTAGAGTGGGGGCCATTCAATGGTATAAATTCCTTCATTCTCCAGCAACTGACTGCATACTCTCGCCACATGAGGCCCGGCTCGTACATCAGAAGGAACCCAGGACCCACTGCACCAGCGTAAGGTCTGACAATGGGTCCAAGGATTTTTATCCTGATACCTAATAGCAGTCAGGGTGCCATTGTCTAGCCTGTAGAGGTCTGTGCATCCCTCCATGGATATGCCTCCCCAGGCCATCACTGACCCACCACCAAACGGGTCATGCTGAACGATGTTACAGGCAGCATAATGTTCTCCACAGCTTCTCCATTCTCTTTCACGTCTTTCACATATGTTCAGGGCGAACCTGCTCTCGTGTGAAAAGCACAGGGCACCAGTGGTGGACCTGCCAATTCTGGTGTTCAATGGCATATGCCAATTGAGCTCAGCGGTGCCTGGCAGTGAGCACAGGGTAAAACAATATGTGTCAGCGCTGCTTTTGTGATGGAATCTTACCAATAAATATCACTATGAATATTGGTATACAACTTAAGTGCTACAGTGCCATACAGTGCAAAAAAAAAAGTGACTAAGTGCAATAATATTGATAAACAATATACATATTCAATGAATAGTGCACTTCTATAAAGTTCATAAAGTGCTCTTAGTGCTCCAATAATTCGATCCAGTCCAAAAGTGCTTCAAATGTGCTCATCAGTGGTGCTCCCCTTTTGTGTTCCCACTCACCGGAAGGCCTTTCAATTGAAGCCTGTATCTTTGTGCTATTGCTCCAATGTCCGTCCGGGTGCTGGATGGACACACTTTGGTATGTATTGAGCATTAATTCTCTGTGACCCACATAAAAAGAGGATTTTCCATAGTGAAGTACGTATACAGAAAAATCTTTATCGTAAAATTTCCACTTACATTAAAAACACGACTTTACTCTAATGCGCGGCTCAGTGGTTTCGGTTAGGTCCGGCGTGCGTTCCACCGGCTGGAACTGATGTACGTTCTGTATCATGTTAGACGCGTTTCACCCTCCCACAAGGCGTTGTCAACTCAGAGGACGTCCACTAGAGGACTTCAGACCCTCAGTCCACCCTCATGAAGTCTGTTTCAGATTGGTCAGAGACATTCACACAAGTGGCCTGCTTGGAGGTAATTTTGTAGGGCTCTGGCAGTGCTCATCCTGTTCCTCCTTGCACAAAAGAGCAGATACCGGCCCTGCTGATGGGTTAAGGGCCTTCTACGGCCCTGTCCAGCTCTCCTAGAGTAACTGCCTGTCTCCTGGAATCTCCTCCATGCTCTTGAGACATTGCTGGGAGACACAGCAAACCTTCTGGCATTGGCACCTATTGATGTGCCATCCTGGAGGAGTTGGACTACCTGTGTAACCTTTACAGGGTCCAGGTATTGCCTCATGCTACCAGTAGTGAAACTGACCCTAGCCAAATGCAAAACTACTGAAAAACAGTCAGAAAAAATGAGAGAAAAAAAATGACAGTGGCCTCCACTTGTGAAACCATTCCTGATTTGGAGGTCATCTCATTGTTGCCCATCTAGTGCACCTGTTTTTACTTTCATTAACACCAAAGCATCTGAAACTGATTAACAACCCCCTCTGCTACTTAACTGAGATCAATGTCCCAGGAGTTTAATTGACTTGATGCTATACTCTGATTAAAAAGTGTTCAATTTTTTTGAGCAGTGTACTTTAAGGATAAACATTTGCCTTAAGGCTCCGTTCACATCTAGGCGTTTTGGGGCGTTTTTGGGGCGTTTTTCTGCTCTAGGATCAGCTCTCAAAACGCCCAACAAGACAAATCCTATTCATTTCAATGGCCCCTGTTCACATCTGAGCGTTTTGACGCTGTATACAAAACGCCCAACGCTCAAAAAAGTACATGAGCTTCTTTTTGGGCAGATTACAGGCGTTTTCCATTGATCTCTATTCAATCTAAAAACGCCTGCACAAAAATCGCGGTAAAAAACGCCGCAAAAATTGCGGTAAAAAACGCGCGAAAAACGCTACGCTCAGGTGTGAATGTAGCCTTAATTAGCTTGATTGAGTTGCAGCCCGTTCAGTATTCCTTCACCATTGAATAATGGGCCTTCTCTGCAGGAGCAGGCTAGGTAGTGAAAAGGTTAACAAGCAAAGCTTTACAAGACACACCTCTTGGGGGCTGTCCCTCAGAGATTACCCATGAGCCACTTGGTGCTGCTCACCAGTTTCTTGCTGCCTAGCTCAGGAGTAGGACTAGGGTACCCTGCTGGGACGCCTTGTCTCAGTTTTTTTATTTTCTTTAAAAATGTTTTTATTTTATTTTTTTCACTGACTATCGCTAGTTAGTCAAGGGGATCCTCTGGAGAACTACAAGCGACAGCAGAGCTGGGCCTGGCACTGGATAATCTAGATCCTTATTGTGTCCCAGCCTGCCAGCTAGCGTGCGCAGGTTATTGGTACGCCCAGGCCTTGCCACGACGGTGCCCCTGTGGATGGGGACGAGCCTGTGGAGAGCTTCTCTTCGCCGGGGATGTCTCAACTCCGGAATGGCCTGTTTTGCAAGCGTCCCTTCTTGGCTGACGGCACCCCCACTCAGGGGGTATATGTGCATTCTATGCATTAAGGTAAAAATCCTTCTGGACGCAGCTTCCTCCCCAGTCCCCACTTATACTTACCTAAGCCTCATCTCGATCCAGTGATGTGCATGAAAGCAGCAGATCTTCAAGTTCTAGCTCTCTCTCGTTGGTTCACACAGCAGCTGAGCCATTAGCTCCTGCTGCTGTCAATCCCAGCCAATGAAAAGAGAGCCAGGGGTGGGGTCGAGCTATGGTCCATGTGTGAATGGACACGCACAGCTCAGGAGCTGCCCCCATTGCAAGATGCTTGCTAATGGGGGGCACTTGGAGGGGGGGGGAGCCAGGACCACCAGCAGGGGACCCAAAAAGAAGAGGATCAGAGCAGGTAAGTAAGCTATGTATGTATGTTTGTTTTTTTTTAGAATCCCTTTAATTAGTGCCTAGACCTACATAGAAATAACAGGTCTCACCACAAAACAATGTAAACCAAATAGAATATGAATATGACACCAACTTGTGGGAGGCTGCTTACTGACCATATTTTTCCCTTCTTTTTCTTTTCAGTGTCTTTTGGTAATTTTTTTTTTTTTAACATCTGATGGTATCGTCATGGCTGCTAAAGTTGCCAAGGGTTCCATACGCAAATCCAAACCAATTGTGGCTAAGACGTCTCTGAACAGCCCGTATGAGAAGGAGTGGACGCCTGTTGTTGGGGAGGACATGCAGTTCATATTAAAGACCTTAACTGAAAAGTTCACCCAGGTTGGACTGAAGAAAGTTGAAATCCATAAGAAATTTATTAAAAAGAATAAAAGATCAATAAAAGAAAACTCTGATGGAACAAACAATAATCCTGATTTAGGAGAGAGGTCTGAAAGGGAGAATGCTGAAGAGTCTGTAAAGTCAGGTTGGACATTAGGCGACGTCCGCAAACATCTTGCAATAGGCATCAATGAGGTAACTCGTGCTCTAGAGAAAAACGAAGTGCACCTGGTGATAGTCTGTAAATCTGCTAAGCCGAAAATGATCACCCAACACATATCTGAACTGAGTGCCAGTCGTGGAGTCACAGCTTGCCAGCTACCACGACTTAGCGAGAATCTGGCACCGTTGCTTGGCTTGAAGTCTTTACTAGCGTTGGGCTTCAAGAAAACCTCGGATATGTTTTTAGAGGAAGTGGGTGCTATCGTCCCACGGGTGCCACCCCTTAAAGTATCCTGGTTGACCGGAAAGTCTGGGAGAACCGAAGAGAATGCAGTGGATGACAAAGGCACTGGGATAAAAAATGAGAACAGTCCGACCTCCAGAAAGCGCAAAAGCCCAAAGGCTGAGGAGGATAGTAGAGAGGTTCAGTTACAGAGCCTGAAGGTTAAAAAGATTGTTCCCAACCCAAACAAAAAACGAAAAATTAAAGTAAAAAAGAATGCTAATAAAAAGCGACCATAGTCAGTTCTGTTATGTAACTTTTTTTAAAGAACTTTGTTCACAGTTGTCTAAACCTCATTTCCTGGGCAGTAGCAGGCAAGATATTAAAGTGAAATCTACCTAAAACTATTCTGTATGGAGCACGGAAGAGTGAACTGGTTTATTCTAACCAAATAAGGTCCGAGAGTGAGAACTAAGACATGGCAGGCTGGCCAGGAAACAGCCACATTTTTCTTTTCTAATTTTCACAATTCACCCATTAAAGCTATGTTTCAGTCCAAAAACAAAAAGGTAACCTGTTTTATTTCAATGAGCATATAAGACTTAATGTACTATTTACTATAAAGCTGAACTCCATCGAAACAAAACCTTTACCTTTTGCAGCGTACCACCGTCCCCACTTCAAGGGTTAACAGTTTGTTTTGCCTAGGCCCTAGGGGTTGATGAGTCAGATAAAATACTTGCTTTAATCCTTGCTTTCCCAGGCTTCCTCTTCCTTGTATGTATGATCCTATGCAGCCTCTTCCCTTCTCTGCTGGCTGTTTGCAGCTCTCTGACATAATCCTGTACAATGCAGAGCCAGCAGTGTGCATTGTACTGAAGCGCTCTCATGTTCCAGACCAGAGGACAGTGGGGGAGAGTACTGGCTCCCTTAGCAAATAAAACGGTTAACCCTTGCAGTGGGGAGGATGACACACTAAAAGGGTAAAGATTTTTATACTCCCAAGAGTTTAGTGTGGATGTGTACTCATGAGAGGAGAAGAAAGGCTAAAAGATTTAAACACTTTCCTGTGATTGCTGTGTTTGGTCTCTTATGACAAATCACAGTGACCCAAAGGTATGGAGCTGCTCAGATCGAACAGCTTGGTTCACAGGCATTAAAGGGAGGGAGGGGTGGTGTCTGCCTGCAGAGATCTGATCTCCGGAGTAAAGCCACACATAGCATCCTGTAGCTCTTAACCAGTTGCCGACCAGCTCCTGTATATTTACTGCGGCAGGCTGGCTCTTACTGCGGCAGGTTGGCTCGTACAGGCAAAACGACGTAGATCTAGGAGGAGCTAGGGGGCGAGCGAACACCGCCGATGGCGCGCTCCCGCCCCCAATTGTTAGCGGGAAAGCCGGTGTGTGTCAGGCGGCTCCGATTGCCGCCCGACACCTGCGATCGCTCCCCGTAGAGAGAGGACGGTAGGCTGTTGATAACACAGCCGAACGTCCTTATCCCTGAAATGATCACAGAGCTCATGTGATCCTGCTATATAGGATCACGTCTCTCATCTCAGAAGCCACCCCCCACCCCCCCCCCCCACAGTGAGAATCACTCCCCTAGGGTCACATTTAACACCTTGATCACCTTTACTGTTAACCCCTTCCCTGCCAGTGTCAATATTACAGTAACAGTGCATATCTATTTTTAGATTTTAGATAGTATTGTCAAGTGTCAAAAATGTCAGTTAGGGGTCCGATCTGTCTGCCGCAATGTCGCAGTCCCGCAAAAAATCGCAGATCGCCGCCATTACTAGTAATAAAAAAAAAACATTAAAAATGACATGTCTTCCTTAGTTAGTAGACGCGATAACTTTTGCGCAAACCAATCAAAATACGCTTATTGTGATTTTTTTTTTTTTACCAAAAATATGTAGCAGAAAACAAATTGGCCTAAAATGTAAAAAAATTTAGATTTTTAAACTTTTTTTTGAGGATGTCATATAGCAGAATGTGAAAAATATTGTTTTTTTTTTTTTCTTTCAAAATTGTCACTCTTTTTTTGTTTATAGCGCAAAAAATAAAAATTGCACAGGGGATCAAATACCACCTAAAGAAAGCTCTATTTGTGGGGAAAACAAGAATGTCAATTTTATTTGGGTACAGCGTCGCACGACCGCGCAACTGTCCGTTAAAGTAACGCAGCGCCGAATCGCAAAATAGGGCCTGGTCATTAAGGGGGCAAAACCTTCCGGTCTTAAAGTGGTTAAACAAAAGGCGGGGTAGCACAGACACATACTGTGCATAGACATGGCATCCTGTAGCTTCCATCTAGAAGGGTAGAGACCCACACTTGGACAAACCTGCTTCTGTGGTTAGAAGGATTAGAAGGAAATGGGGTTAAGGGGATGAGCAGGATCACCAGATTTGTAAACCTATTTTAATGATTTGGAAGACCTGGTCTCTAGCTGTGTATATAGTAAGAAACAAATCCCCAACTATGTAATTTAAGGGTCACGTACACTTTAGGCTACATTCACACTGGCGATTAAGATCGGTGCGAATTGTAACGGCAGGAATCCGATTCCTGCTGCGGCCGATCACCACGAAGGGTCCGATCAGGTCCGCCTGTCAGTTATTTGTGGTAGACCTGATCAGGTGGTCCATTCACCCCTATGGTCTGGCAGGTGTAAACAGACTTGGTCTGATCCAGCCTGCCTCCATCTAGGCGTGTCGCATCTGAAGGCAGATGGGTGTGAACGGACAGCACAGTTAATTTAGACTGCCCATAGAGCAGAGCGAGGTCTGTCCGTGTCTGCTCCGCATAAACTGAGCAGACAAGGATGGCTTATCTGCCTGCTCGGCTCTGATCAGCAGGGGATCGTAGAGACATACCCAAAAAGAATTGCAGCTGTAATTGGAGCGAAAGGTGGTTTTACAAAGTGTAGACTCAGGGGCTAAATACAAATACACGCCACACTTTTCACATGTTGATTTGTAAAAAATGTTGAAAACCGTTTATCATTTTTCTTTTACTTCACAATTATGTGCTACTTTGTGTTGGGTAGAATCCCAATAAAACACATTTACGTTTTTGGTTGTAACATGACAAAATGTTGAAAATTTCAAAGGGTATGAATACTTTTTCAAAGTAAATGGGAGTGCACAGGGCAGAGAACTGGTCTGGGGAGGCTGTTATGTTACACGATATTTTACCTGTGATTGCCACACCAATATACTGCAATCGCATACATTGCACACGGTTGTGGGTATTTGCGGCGCTTCCCTATTCACTTGAATGGGATGTGCTTGACGAGCAGTATGTCTGCCTTTGCAGTTAATGGGGGGTTTGCTTCAAACGTACGTTGCGGCATGTTTGATGCCCCCCAATCACTAGTCTAAACAAGCCCTTAGAGCAATCAGGTGAAGCCTGCTGGGGACATGCTGTAGTTTGCCTTACAGCCTCTACAAGAGCCATGTGGACCCCTGATATCAGCACTTTCCACTATCCAGTTTGTTCTCTATCACCATGGCAGTTGGATAAGTACAATACAATTCAGCTTACAACTATGACATACTGAACGTTGCCTATTGCTCTACATACATTCTCATGGGACAAGTGTTATATTGCTTGCCTAATATCTCTTTATCATTTCCAAGATTTATTTATTGAATGGGTTTATGCAAATTTTCACTGTCTACAGCAGTGGTTGTGACCAGATTTTATGTTCTAATCGCCTTAGATTGGATTACGCAAACTACAGCTGTGGATTCTGGCCATTTTCCCTGCAAAGGGATATTTGGTTCTTTTGCTCATTTTGTTGCCATTGTGAACTATCATTTATGCATTTTATCAGTACAAATACACATTAGGGATTGAGAACATAAACTCTACTTTATTGAATCCTTTTGTGTATAAATCCACCATAGGACCAGTCTACTTATCCACAGAAGGTCATTCAATGATTATTTGCACTGTATGAAGTGATGGTGGGATGCTCATATACTAAAGTGACAAACAATCATTGCTAGATACATGAATATCCTTTAGCATCAGATGCCCAAGTAGTGCAAGTGAGAATCTAATCAACAGTAGAGGATGCACATATTGAAAGTGTTAAAGTATTTGTACATTGTAAAGCGCTGCGTAAACTGTTGGCGTTATATAAATCCTACATAATAGAAACTTGTAAACGCAAGTACAAATATATATTGCAGCTTACTTAGCCCTTGGTGTGGTGGCTAAATTCGTTTTCTTTCATCAAGCTTATTTCTCTATCGCTAATCAACGGACACCGCTGATTTTCTTAACCATTGGGTTATACTGCCCCCTACAGGAGTAGGACATTAGGCAGAAATAAAGCTTGACTATGCCTATGGGCAGTCCCAGGGGGTATACTCCCACTATCAGCTATAGGCACTCAGTTTTTTTTTCTGCCTAGTCATAATTAAGGACCTAGTTCCTTGCTGAGATCTTTGGTCCTGATAATTTTTTCCTTTTTAATGGATTTTTCTATTTTTTCCTGTGAGAATGAATCTACAATCAACTGCTAGACTGGGCGACAGGCCGCATATTTTTTTAAATCCAGTGGTCACCCCAGTCTGGCCAGTGACTGCGCGCAGGCCTCAGCTCCGGGCTAGTTCGGCCGCCACATAGCCCCACTGGACAGGGGCTCCCCTGTGCGAGGTAAACATCTTGCAAGGTCGCATACGACCGGGCCTCGGCCTGACTAGCAGCGTTCCTCCTGGCCGACAGCCCCGGGGGTGGAAAATTGGCAGACAGATTACCTCAGTCGACAGGCGTTGGACCAGGGGGAATGGTCACTTCATCCGGAGGTGTTTCATCAGTTTTGTCTCCAGGTGGGATACTCCTGAGGTGGACCTGTTGGCCTCTTGTCTCAACAGGAAGGTGCAGAGGTTTGTGGCATGGTTTTAGGACCCTCTGGCTGACGCCACAGACGCGCAGGTGGCACCGTGGGGTCAGTATCGTTTTGATTTACGTCTTTCTCCCTCTCAAGCTTCTGCAAGACTTCTGCGCAGGATAGAGGCAGAAGAGATTGTGGTCATATTAGTGGCTCCAGACCGGCCTCGCTGATATGCCGATCTGGTGCGGCTGGTCGCTGATGTTCCTTGGAGCCTTCCTCTCAGGCAAGATCTGGTGTCCCAAGGGCCAATCTTCCATCCTGCCTTAGGCTCCCTGGCTTTACCTGCTTGGTTGTTGAAAGCCAGGTGCTGAAAGATAGAGGTTTGTCTGATTCAGTGATTCCTATACTGTTAAAAGCTAGAAAATCTACCTTTAGGAAGATCTGCTATCGTACATGGAAGTCGTACATTGCGTGGTGTGAGTCTCTTGGGGATCATTCTCGCTCCTTTTCTGTGGCTCGGATTTTGACCTACCTTCAACAGGGTGTTGAACAGCTCCTGGACTTGAGAACTATCAAGGGCCAGGTCTCAGCCTTGGCAGTCTTCTTTCAATGACCATTGGCCACACTTTCCTCTGTTCGTACTTTTATCCAGGGAGTTCGACTGTTGGCTCCTCCAGTGCGGTCTCCATTGCCGCCTTGAGACGTTAATTTGGTGCTTTCAGTCCTCCAGAAACCTAATTTTGAAAATTTTAGGGAGGTTCCCCTGCTTACATTATCCCAGAAGGTGGCCTTTTTGGTGGCAGTCACTTCTGCGCGCAGGGGTGTTTGGGCTGGCGGCGTCTTGTCGTTCACCTTACCTGGTGGTTCACAGAAGTTTTCTTTACCCCTGTCCGTCGTTCCTTCCAAAGGTTGTCTCTGATATTCATTTGAATAAAGACATTGTGCTGCCTTCCCTGTGTGCCAGGCCAAAACATCTTAAGGAAATTGCCTTGCATTCCTTGGGTGTGGTTTGGGCAATTAGGGTGTACCTGGCAGCTACAGTTTTTCAGGAAGTCATACTCGCTATTTGTGCTCACGAACGGAGCTTGGAAGGGGTTGTCCGCTTCTGCTGCGACCATTTCCAGATGGATCACACAGACGGAGTTTCAAGCCTATTTAAGTTAAGGGTACGGGTTCCTCCTTTCCTTGTTACTGGGCACTCTACTAGGGCACTTAGTGCCTCCTGGGCCTTCCGTCATCAGGCGTCAGTGATGCAGATTTGCAAGGCGGCTACCTGGTCTTCTTTGTACACCATTAAAAAGGGGATGTGTTGGCATCTGGAGATGCTTCCTTTGGCCTCATGGTTTTGCATGCTGCTGTTTAGAGGACCTTGTCCTCTTTGAGGGTGTATTCCTTTTTTTCAGGTGAGCTCCAGTTGTTCTTGGTTGAGCTCCATGTTACCTAGTTGGCTATGGTTTAGCCTTGGTGAATTTTTTTTCTGCTGTTCCCACCCCTCATGTTTAACACTGCTTTGGGATATCCCAATGGTTAAGAAGATCAGGAGCTGTGTCCATCAATGAACGATAGAGATAATGGGATTTTTGTCTTACCGTAAAATCCTTTTCTCTGATGTTCATTGACGGACACAGCATCCACCCCTCTGTGGCGTTGGATTTCTTCTGACACTGCTTGTAACAAAACTGAGTGCCTATAGCGGAGAATGGGAGTATACCCCCTGGGACTGCCCTTAGGTGTAGTCAAGCTTTTTTTCTGCCTAGTGTCCTACTCCTGTTGGGGACAGTATAACCCAATGGTTAAGAAGATCAGGAGCTGTGTCCAGTGTCAATGAAAATCAGAGAAATGGATTTTACGGTAAGATAAAAATCCCATTTCTCTTTCGTTCATTGATGGACACAGCTCCATATCTTCTTGACCCTTGGGTTTATGCTGCCCCTACAGGAGTAGGATACTAGGTGGAGAAAAGTTTGACTACGCCTATTGGGCAGTCCCATGGGGTATACACCCACTTCCTGCTATAGGCCTTCAGTTTTTTTCTCGTTCATTGACAGACGCAGTTCCATATCTTCGACCATTGGGCTTATGCTAATCCCATCAGGAATAGGACACTAGGCAGGAAAAAGCTTTACCATGTGTAGCAGAGTGTCCCAGAGAGAGCCAGGAAAAGTCCTGTTCGGGGTTTATACATCACCCAGGCATCTCTCGTATACCTTTAGGGATCTCTGAGCCATGATCCAGTTCGGATCTTGGCCCTATTCACCAGGCCAATTTAATCTCACCTGAGACAAACAGCAGTGCTCTCTCAGCCTGGGAATTTAGACAACGTTTGTCTAGGAGAGCAGAAGGTTGGTAACACTGTCAGTGTGTGTCTTTGGAAGCTGGCAAGCTGTAGGCTTGCTCAGTCTGTCTTAGTTAGGGACTGCATTGTGTGTAGTAAGCGCCGGGACACGGCTAGGTTTTTGGTTTATTATTATTATTCCTGCTTGTTTTCCTTAAAGCACTGTACAGCACCTGTTTATAAACTTGTATATAGCACCAATAAACACGCACTGTTTGTCACTATCTCAGTGGATTTGGTATCTGTGCCTGAAAGACAGCTCATCCCAGGGAGCTTTGCACCTGCTACCTGTTCCCCAGTTTACATATGGTGGATGCCTGCGGGCAGTGGTAGTAAGTTACTACTTAAAGGGCCAGTACCTGGAGTGACTAAACATGGAGGAAATCCTCAAACAGTTGGTGTTATCCAATGCTGCACAGCAGCAAGCAAACTCTTTGTTTAAACAACAGATTGGTGCTGTACAAGAACAAACGCAGCAAACAAACGCTTTGATTCAACAACAGATTGGTGCTGTACAAAATCAAACCCAGTTGATGTTTGAAAAACTGACAAGTGCTGCAGAAGCAGACAGAAAGTTGCAGGTTGAGGTGGTGCAGACACTTGCACAGGAGTCGGCTGTGAAAACAGAACCAGTTAGAGACCGCTCCTCAGCCATCCATGTTGGTCGCTTCCTGTCCAAGATGACTGCTGATGATGACCCAGAGGCCTTTCTGGTTACGTTTGAGAGAACCGCTGGCCCAAAACCCAGTGGGCGGATTGATCGCTCCCTTACTGACTGGGGAATCGCAGAAGGCCTATTATGATTTGGAGTCCGTGGATGCAGGAGAGTATGAAAAGGTCAAGCAGGAAATCCTGGCACGTCTCGGTGTCAACTTGGCCGTTCGAGCCCAGTGGGTCAACAGCTGGTCCTTCCGAGATGAGAGGCCCCCAAGATCACAGATGTTTGACCTAATCCACCTGGCGCGAAAATGGCTACAGCCGGAGTCCTTGTCTGGGCCATAAATAGTGGAGCGTGTAGTCATGGATCGGTTCCTGAGGTCATTACCAACTCCTTTGCAGAAGTGGGTGAGTCAAGGAGACCCCAAGTCGGCGGACAACCTTGTGGAGCTCGTTGAGAGGTACTATGCTGCAGAGAACCTGGTCACCACCCCTACAGCCGCACGGACTTTCCACCCAAACACACGGTCTCCCCAGACAACCGGTAAGACTGTTCCAGGGGAAGTGGGTGGTCAGCATGGCAAGGAGACAGGGGGGAGGATTTTTGGTGCCAGAGCTGAAGTTTGGCGTCCCAAACAAGGGAAGCCACTGCCTGTCAACAAACCTAACTGGGGTAACATCAGGTGTTTCCGTTGCCAGGAACTGGGACATGTTGCAGCAAACGGTCCATTGACAGATGAACCCATGCAGTGTGACGTGTCTCTTAGAAGGCAGTCTATGTTTGCTGCTGTTTCATGCGATGCTGCGCCAGGTGTAGGAAAACACATATGCCAAATGACTGTTAATAATAAGCCTGTTGCAGCCTTGCTGGACTCGGGAAGTCTAGTGACTTTGGTTAAAGCAGAAATGGTTGAAAATGTGAATTTAAATGCAAAAAAAGTTGCTGTGATCTGTGTACATGGTGATACTCGGGAGTATCCTATAGCGACTGTTCGCTTTGAAACTGATTTAGGTACTGTGACCCATCCGGTTGGACTTGTGCCCCACTTAGTGCATGAGGCCATCATTGGTAGAGACTTCCCTAAGTTTTGGGAACTGTGGGACGCTCCCGACTCGGTCACCGTAACTGACTCAGTGGTGGAGCCAGAACCCCTGGCTATCACCGACAATGTGGGTTTAAGGGATCCCTCTCATGGTTCCCCGGATTTTCCTTTCTCTGTTTTGGCAGGAGAACTGGAGGAGCCTGAGGAAGTCCCCACAGCCAGTCAAGGTGGACAACCTTCTGCTGACCCTGAGGGTACATTGGAGTTTGCTGATCTTAATGTGCACAAGGAAAACTTTGGTACCGAGCAGAAAAAAGACCCTACCCTTGCCAGGGCCTGGGAGAATGTAGCAATGTTTAATGATGTACCTGCTGAACCAGGGGACAGGCCCTGTTTTCCTTTTTTCAGCAGCAATGAAGATTTATTGTATCGGGTATATAAAAAGAACAATGAAATTGTTGAACAATTGGTGGTCCCTAAGCCTTACAGACGGGTGGTGCTGGAATTGGCTCATGGACACTTACTGGGAGGTCATTTAGGGGTTGAAAAAACCACTGAAAGGGTGTTAAGCAGGTTTTACTGGCCTGGGATACAGAAAGATATTGACAATGATTGTCAATCCTGTCCTGTGTGTCAGATGTCAGCCCCACTACCCCACTTCCGAAGTCCTTCAGTGCCCTTACCCATTATTGAAGTGCCCTTTGAGAGGATCGCCATGGACCTTGTAGGTCCACTCCCCAAGTCTGCCCGGGGTCATCAACACATTCTTGTAATCATGGATTATGCTACCCGTTACCCCGAGGCAGTTCCCTTACGCACTGCATCCGCTAAGAACATTGCTAAAGAGTTGTTCATGGTGTTCAGTCGCGTTGGGATCCCTAAGGAGGTCCTTCCGGACCAGGGCACTCCATTTATGTCACGAATAACTAAAGAGTTGTGCAAGTTATTTAAGGTGACCCAGTTGAGAACCTCCGTTTACCACCCTCAAACTGATGGCCTTGTAGAACGCTTCAATAAAACATTAAAGAGTATGTTAAAAAAGGTTGTGGACAAGGATGGAAAAAACTGGGACTTCTTGATTCCGTACTTGATGTTCACCATCAGGGAAGTACCCCAGTCCTCTACGGGATACTCTCCTTTTGAATTGCTTTATGGGAGACACCCTCGGGGACTCTTAGACTTAGCCAAGGAAACCTGGGAGGGGGAGCAGACACCCCACAAAAGTGTCATTGAGCACATCGCTCAAATGCAGGACAGGATTGCAGCAATCATGCCTATGGTCAAGGAACACTTACTGCAGGCCCAGGCAGCCCAACAGAGAATATACAACAGGGGAGCCCGACTCCGTGTCTTCTCACCTGGTGACAGGGTCCTGGTGTTAGTTCCCACTGTCGAGAGCAAGTTCCTAGCTAAGTGGCAGGGTCCCTTTAAAGTATTGGAAAGCGTTGGGGAGGTCAATTATAAAGTGCATCAACCAGGGAAAAGGAAGCCAGAGCAGATTTACCATATTAATCTGTTAAAGCCCTGGAAGGATAGGCTGACCTTAACTGCGAGGTCCGTCCCTGTAACATCTAGGGGTACTGAGTCCCCTCTGGTGCCTGAGGTCACGATTCCAGACACCCTGTCTTATTCCCAACAACAAGAAGCTAGAGAGTTCCTGATAAGGAATAGAGAGAAGTTTTCAGAGTTACCTCGTACGACTTCCACGGTTCAGCATGATATGGGTTACTGAACCTGGGGTCCGTGTCAAGCTAAAACCATACCGAATTCCCGAAGCTAGGAGAAAGGACATTAGTGATGAAGTAAAAAGGATGCTGGAGCTAGATGTCATTGAGGAATCCAATAGTGACTGGTCAAGCCCCATCGTTTTAGTCCCAAAACCGGATGGTACTTGGAGTTTCTGTAACGACTCCAGAAAACTCAATGCAGTGACAAAGTTTGACACATACCCAATGCCCAGAGTGGACGAACTTATAGACAGACTTGGCAAAGCCCGCTATCTAACTACTTTAGACTTGACCAAAGGATATTGTCAAATACCCCTGACTGGTAGCGCCAAAGAAAAGACTGCGTTTGTGACCCCAGAGGGTTCATTTCAGTATAAAAAAATGCCTTTTGGGTTGCAAAATGCCCCTGCGACATTTCAGAGGGCCATGGACAGGACCCTAAGACCTCACTGACAGTATGCAGCTGCCTATCTGGACGATATAGTGGTACATAGCACTGACTGGGACTCTCACTTGCCCCGTGTACAGGCAGTTCTGGATTCCCTCTTCAAGGAAGGTTTTACAGCAAACCCAAAAAAATGTGCCATTGGTTTAGAGCATGGGTGTCCAACCTTTTGGCTTCTCTGGGCCACATTTAGTGTAGAGAAATTTTCTCGGGCCGCATATAAAATATATACTAGAGTTAAGGTATATAATTAATAAAATGCCGCCGCGCACCCCCCGCACTAATTTAACACAACTAGAGGATGATCAAATTAAATGGAATCAGTATACGGAGGTTTACTTCTTCTGAGAGATATTAAAGGAACACTCTAACCACCATGACTACTTCAGTGATTTGAAGTGGTCATGGTGGTAGGAGTCAGAAACACTGCACATGCTCACATCCCCCTCCCATCCAAGGCAGCCTCTGCCTACGTTAGCTGGAAGCCGATGTGGCCATTCCCCTCAAACCGACTTCCTTCCTTTACAGCAAGAAAAAAATTGTCAGGGGGCAATGGGCCGCATTGCCTGGGGTTCCGGGCCGCATGTGGCCCCTGGGCCGCAGGTTGGACATGCCTGGTTTAGAAGAAGCCAGGTATTTGGGCTACACTATTGGTCGTGGAGTCATTAAACCTCAGTTAAACAAAGTAGAAGCCATCCAAGAATGGCCACGTCCTGCAAACAAGAAGCAGGTCAGAGCCTTTCTTGGAATTGCAGGGTACTATAGGAGGTTTATCCCGAATTTTGCAACTCTAGCTGCCCCACTGACCGACCTTACGAAAGGGAAAGAATCAGTAATGGTGAAATGGTCCCCAATAGCAGAGGAGTCTTTCCAAGTCTTAAAGAAGGCTCTTTGTGCACAGCCAGTGTTGTACTCCCCTGATTTCTCCAAGGATTTCTTGGTTCAGACGGATGCGTTTGATGTAGGTATTTTGGCCGTATTGTCACAGGTACACAATGGGGAAGAACACCCTGTGGTGTACCTGAGCAGAAAGCTTAATGAGCACGAGAGAAAGTATGCAGTCATTGAAAAGGAATGTTTAGCCATAAAGTGGGCCTTGGACGCACTAAGGTACTATCTATTAGGGCGCCAGTTTGATTTGATAACTGACCATGCTCCTCTGAAATGGATGGCCCAAAAGAAGGAGACTAAAGGCCCGTACACACACGCAGATCGTCGTCATACAAACGTCGGCGGACGAAAGATCTGCCGATTGTATGCGTGTTAGTATGGTGCCTCCGACAGATGTCTGCACACAATCTGCAGACAAGAGTCTTTCTTGCAAACATGAAAATTTTTGTCTGCAGACACCAGAACGGACAATTGTTTGCCTGTCAGTACAGAAATCAGCCGACAGACCGCAGATTTGCAAGACTGGGCATGCTCAGAAAATAAAAAACACAGGGAAAGTTAACCATTACATGACATCACTTCTGCAGTCAGCTGAAGTCTGCGGACAAAATTCTTGTGCTGTCTTTGCACTTTTCAACAGACACCGACATCCCGGGGAGAAAAGACGAACATTTGTATGATGACGATCTGCGTGTGTGTATGGGGCTTTATAGACGGGTGAACCGGTGGTTTTTGGCTCTACAAGATTACTCCTTCACTGTAAAACACAGGCCAGGTGTTCAGATGGGGAATGTAGATGCCCTGTCCCGTGTTCACTCCTGTTTGGCCACAGATGTTCCAACCCTGGGGTTGAAACAAGGGGGGAGATATGTAGCAGAGTGTCCCAGAGAGAGCCAGGAAAAGTCCTGTTCGGGGCTTGTACATCACCCAGGCATCTCTCGTATACCTTTAGGGATCTCTGAGCCACGATCCAGTTCGGATCTTGGCCCTATTCACCAGGCCAATTTAATCTCACCTGAGACAAACAGCAGTGCTCTCTCAGCCTGGGAATTTAGACAACGTTTGTCTAGGAGAGCAGAAGGTTGGTAACACTGTCAGTGTGTGTCTTTGGAAGCTGGCAAGCTGTAGGCTTGCTCAGTCTGTCTTAGTTAGGGACTGCATTGTGTGTAGTAAGCGCCGGGACACGGCTAGGTTTTTGGTTTATTATTATTATTCTTGCTTGTTTTCCTTAAAGCACTGTACAGCACCTGTTTATAAACTTGTATATAGCACCAATAAACACCGCACTGTTTGTCACTATCTCAGTGGATTTGGTATCTGTGCCTGAAAGACAGCTCATCCCAGGGAGCTTTGCACCTGCTACCTGTTCCCCACCTTACACATGTCTATGGGGCTGTCCCTGCAGGCATAACCCCACACACTCTGTCTGTACACACTTTTACAAAATTCTACAAAATTGATTTGATGGCATCCTTGGGTGCCTCCTTTGGCCGCAAAGTTTTGCAGGCTGCTGTTTGACAAAGAGACATGGTTTTCTCTTTTGGGGTGAATTTTTGTCTTGGGGTAAGCTCCTGTTGGTGTTAGTTGAACTTTTGTTGCCCTGTTGGCCACATTTTTAGCCTTGGAAATTCGTTAACATTTTTTGGTTGCGTTCTCCCCACTCCTCATGCCTACACTGCTTTGGGACGTCCCATTAGTGAAGAAGCATTGAGAGCTGCGTCTGTCAGAGGACATAAGAGAAAATTGGATTTCTATTACGTCCTCCGACAGTCGCCGCCCACTCATACAGTCTTCACCAATGGGTATTGACTTCCTCTCCACAGGCGTAGCTAGGCATAAGACTTGGTAAAAACAAAAGCATTTAACTGGTCAATACCCCCCTGCAGTAAGCCATCCCAACTCAGTTTGTCTTCTGCCTAGCGTTAGGAGTAGATAGGCTTCCCTGTGCTGGGGCTACAGTCTCAGCCTTCTAATCCTTTTTTTTTATAATTTTTATTTGCAAGAATGTCATTTTTTCTTTGCTTTACTAGCTGTTTATTTTTTCAGCTTTAGTTTAGTCAGATCTTCAGACGAAGATGGATTTTGCCCTGGCATTACAAACGACCCGTCCCTGTTCACAGGGATGCAGCCTGTGAGGTGGCTACCTCACTGGACACATCTGCGGTTTGTATCGTATGCTACAGTGTCCTGCGTTTTGGCTGATGGTATTCCCTGCCATCTGAGGGCAGCGGCTTTCCGTTTGATGAGAGGCACCCCACGCCATCCGGTACAGGTAAGTACTCTCTGTGTGGGGCCTCTGTCTGGGGCTGGCAGTCCTGTGTGCTGTGGTATCCCCTCATGTCTATGCGTTTGTGGGGCTCCCTGATGCGATCCCTGCGGGGGTCTTTTTTAATTGCACTGCTGGCGCTGTGTGTGTTTGGGGGCCCCTCTCCTGTGTCACTTCGGTGTTTGAAGGTGCAGACTGTGTGTGCGGAGGCCGCTGCAGGGTAAAGACCGTGCGGTCCGCCATTTTAAGTGTGGGCAGCATGTCTGGCTTCACTATGGGCTTTTTACACAGCTTCTATGTAGGGATTTTGGCGCCCTTCGGCGCTATCTTGTGGGTGGCATCAGATCGTTCTGTGCACATGTCAGCGGCCATCTTGCCGAAGCCTCCCATTACTTCCTATGGGCAGCCATTTTCCCTTAGCCTGCAGCATATAGTTCAGTCTCTGGCGACCTCACTTCCTTTTCCTCTGGAGCAGCGATCTGTGTGGTAACACTCTGTGGGGCTCTGCAAACTGTCCTTTCCATTTTCCTCTGTTTTATCTTTTCTGGCTCAGTTTTGTCCCTGCGGGGGGTCTGTGTACACAGTCTATTTAGAGGTGTCCTGCCTGGTCCGCGGCGCTCTTAAAGGGCCAGTACCTTGGAAAAATAGTTTTTCTGCAATGGAATCTCAGGACAGCAAATTCCCCCCAGCCTTGGTGGGGGCCCCCAGTTCTGCTGAACCCCCCCCCCCCTGACTAATTTGGCTTCTGTGGTGGCAACTTTAGTGTCCAACATGGAGGTGCTGATGACTGAACGGGCTGCTAGGAAAAGGCCTAGGATCTCTTTCTCTTCTGATTCAGAAGGTGATGTGGCTGCTGTGTGTGGCATGCCCCTTTCAGGGTCTCGCTCTTCTCAGGACCAGCTAGGGTCTGAGGGGGAGGCGGAGGTAGAGGGGGTAGATGATTCTCCCCCTGGGTCGCCTGAAGAACGCGCAGCTATGGATGCGTTAATTTCTTCTGTAAAAGAAACACTACATTTGGAGGATGAGCCCAATCCTCCGGCATTGTGTCCTCTTTTGGTACACATAGGACCCGCAAGTCGGGGGAGGTTTTTCCCTGCCCCGCTGAGTTTCATCACACGGTTAATGAACAATGGCGCAGCTTGAAACGCCCCTTCACGGTGCCAAAACGGTTTCAACTGCTTTACCCCTTTGCGTCTTCTACGGATTCGCGCTGGTGTGTGGCTCCCCAGGTGCATCACACTGTGGCCGTGTTAAACAAGGCTACCCTGGTTCCCACTGAAGATACCCCGGTGTTCCGGGATCCTACGGATAGGAGGTTGGAGTCTCTTGCCCGCCATGCTTACATGGTGGCAGGGTCCATGCTAAAACCTATTTTTGCCTCTGTCATGGTGGCTCAGGCGGTGGCGGATTGGACTAAGGTGCTTAGACGCACTCTCGTGACTGATTCTGCCCCCCCTGCTACGCTGGAGATGGTGGACCAAATTCATCAAGGGGTCATGTATTTGTGCGATGCGGCCTTAAATGAGGCCCCTTTAGCTGCGCGCCTGTCTAGTGTCGCGGTACTTAACCGTCGACTGATCTGGTTGAAGAGCTGGTCGGCTGACCAGACATCACGGAAAACGGTGGCTGATTTTCCTTATGCGGGGTCTCGCCTTTTGGTGAGGCCCTGGATACTTGGGTTAAAGGAGTCACTGGGGGCAAGAGCACTTTGTTGCCCCAGAATCCAAAGCGGTAAGCGGGGTCCCGCCTTTAAACCCAATCAGGGGTCCTTTCGAGCCTTCAAGGCACAGAACAAGGGAGAACTTTCAAGGGCCAAGGTGGCCAGAGAAAGAGCCCCTGGGCGGGCAAACAAAAGTCCGGCCACGCCCGTGCGGCGACTCAGTCCGCCTCTGCCTGAAGGGGCGCCCTCACCAGTTTCAGGGGTGGGGGGATGTTTGCGCGGTTTTCTCCAACCTTGGCTGCTCCGCATTCCGGACAGGTGGGTTCAGGAAATCATTCGATCAGGATACAAGATCGAATTCTTTTTGCGGCCGGCGGACAGATTCTTTCCCTCAACTCTTCATTTGACCCCAGAGCGTTTGCGAGACCTGCATCGGGCGGTTCAGGACCTCCTTGCCCAGGGGGTGGTTGTCCCGGTGCCTCATCGGGACAGATTTCGGGGGTTCTACTTGAGTGGTGCGTTCGATTCTGGACTTGAAGGCTCTGAATCGCTTTGTGCGAGTTCGAAAGTTCCGCATGGAATCTCTCCGCTCGGTGGTGGCCTCCCTGAGTCCAGGGGAATTCCTGGCCTCTATCGACCTGAAGGATGCATACCTGCACATCCCCATTTTCGAGGGTCATCAGAGGTACCTCCGATTCGCCATAGCGGAGGACCACTATCAGTTCGTAGCGTGACCTTTTGGTCTCGCTTCGGCTCCAAGGGTCTTTACCAAAGTGCTGGCGCCTGTTCTGGGCCTGTTGCAGGCACAGGGCATTGCGGTCTTGGGATATCTGGACGATCTCCTGTTAAGATCGAGTGCCAGTCAGAGCCTGTTGCGCCATCTCTCAACTACGGTACAAACGCTCCAGGAGTTCGGTTGGACCATCAACGTTCAGAAGTCGACTTTGTCTCCTTCGGTTCTTCTTCCCTATTTGGGAATGGTTCTAGACTCTGCTCAAGTGAAAGTGTTTCTGCCGGAGGACAAGTTCTCGTCAATCAGGACCTGCATGCGGTCCCTGGGGTTAATGGTGTCGGCCTTCGAGGCGATACCATTTGCTCAGTTTCACACGCGATCTCTACAAGCAGGGATCCTGGCCAGGTGGGACGGACTGCCTCAGTCCTTGGATCTGAGTGTCTCGTTGAGTCGCCAGACCAGAATGAATCTTCTGTGGTGGCTTCAGTCCCCGGCTGCGTCGGAAGGAAAATCCTTCCGGCCGTTTCTGTGGACAGTGATTACCACGGATGCCAGCTTGTCGGGCTGGGGTGGCGTCACCAAGGGGGCACCAGGAGTGCCCGGGCGGCCCGGGAGGTAACCAGCATTCTGTCTTGGGCCGAGTCTCATGTCCCGGCAATTTTGGCAGTTCACATTCCGGGTGTGGAGAATTGGCAGGCCGATTATCTGAGCCGCCAGTCCCTGGACAGGGGGAATGGTCCCTACACCCGGAGGTCTTCCAAATGTTGTGTGTGAAGTGGGGATCCCCGGATGTGGATCTGTTCACGTCTCGGCTAAACAACAATGTGGAAAGGTTCGTGGCAAGAACGCATGATCCTCTGGCTGACGCCTCGGATGCGCCGGTGGCCCCTTGGCATCAGTATCGTCTGATGTATGCCTTTCCTCCGATTCAGTTGTTATCCAGGTTCCTTCGCAGATTGGCTTCGGAACCGACGGTGATTCTGGTGGCGCCGGACTGGCCACGCCGATCCTGGTACGCGGACATCGTTCACCTAGCTGTCGAGCCCCCCTGGCGGCTCCCAATGCGGGAAGATCTTCTGTCTCAGGGACCGATCTTCCATCCTGCTTTACAGTCGCTGGCTTTAACGGCATGGCTGTTGAAAGTCAGGTCCTGAGAGACAGGGGTCTCTCTTCAGAGGTCATTCCTACTTTAATCAAGGCTAGGAAAGCCTTGTCTGGTAAGATTTATTACCGTACATGGAAAGCTTATTTTGCCTGGTGTGAGTCCAGGGGCTTCTCTCCTCGTTCCTACTCGGTGGCGAGAGTGTTGGCTTTCCTCCAGTCTGGTGTGGACCAGCGCCTTGCGCTGGCCACGATTAAGGGCCAGGTGTCGGCACTGGCGGTCCTTTTTCAATGCCCTGTGGCATCTCATTCCTTAATTCACACTTTCATTCAAGGTGTGCGTCACTTGGCGCCTCCCCGGAGGGCGCCTTTACCTCCATGGGACTTGAACTTGGTTCTGTCCGTGTTGCAGCGTCCTCCCTTTGAGAACATTAGGGAGATATCGTTGCCTCTGCTGTCAAAGAAGGTTGCCTTTCTGGTGGTGATCACTTTGGCTCGCAGAGTGTCGGAGTTGGCGGCCTTGTCTTGCTGCTCTCCTTACCTGGTGGTTCACAAGGATAAGGTGGTCTTGCGACCTAACCCGTCCTTTCTTCCTAAGGTGGTTTCTGATTTTCACCTTAATGAGGACATTGTTTTGCCTTCGCTCTGTGCGAAGCCTAAGCATCCTAAGGAGGTTGCGTTGCATTCCTTGGATGTTGTCAGGGCGATCAGGGTTTACCTGTCGTCCACTGAACCCTTTGGAAGATCGGATTCTCTCTCTTTGTCCTTCCTGAGGGACCTCGGAAGGGTATGGCTGTGTCTGCAGCGACCATTGCCAAATGGATCAGACAGACAATTGTTCAGGCCTATGCTTTGAAGGAACGGGTTCCACCCTTCCCTGTTAAGGCGCACTCTACCAGATCGAGGAGTACGTTCTGGGCTTACCGGCATCAGGCTTCGGTGGCCCAGGTGTGCAAGGCTGCGACTTGGTCGTCGGTGCACACCTTTTCCAAATTCTATAAGATTGATGTTCTGGCATCAGCTGATGCGTCCTTTGGCCGCAAGTTCTCTGTGCGGCAGTGCCATAGGGGACCTTGGTTTTTTTGTGGGTCCCTGGCTGTTGGGGTTGTTTATCCCCTAGGTTATTTGCTTTCCTGGGTTGTTGCTCCTGTTGAGCCTATTCTGTTGCCCAGAAGGTTCTCTTACTGTTCGTGTAAGGTTCCTTTCTCTGATGTGGGTACTGCGTTGCCTTTTATACGGTTGAGTCTCCCACCCCTCATGTCTACATTGCTTTGGGACATCCCATTGGTGAAGACTGTATGAGTGGGCGGCGACTGTCAGAGGACGTAAGAGAAAACTAAATTTTTGTAAAATCTTACCGTAAAATAACTTTCTCTGAGTCCTCCGACAGTCGCCGCCCCCGCCCCTCTTTTGGGGTTCTTGTACACTTACTGCTATGCTACCAAACTGAGTTGGGATGGCTTACTGCAGGGGGGTTATGACCAGTGGGACAGCCCCCATGGGTGTGTCTATGTTAAATGCTTTTGTTTTTAACAAGTCTTATGCCTAGCTACTCCTGTGGAGAGGAAGTCAACACCCACTGGTGAAGACTGTATGAGTGGGCGGCGACTGTCGGAGGACTCAGAGAAAGGAATTTTACGGTAAGATTTTACAAAAATTCAGTTTTTTGTAAGAACTTAATGTGAAATCCTTTTCTCTGAGTCCTCTGACAGACGCAGCTCCCGCTCCTCTATTTTGGGTTGGTTGTGTCTTTTTTCACTGCTTGCTACGAAACTGATTTTAGAGCACAGTGTGTCTGGGGTTATGTGTGAAGGATAGTCCCTATACGCGTGTCAAGTGAAAGCTTTTCACTGCCTAGTCTACTCCTGTAGATGTTGCATAAGCTGTTAGTGAAGAAGCATTGAGAGCTGCGTCTGTCAGAGGACTCAGAGAAAAGGATTTTACGGTAAGTTCTTACAAAAATCCAATTTTATTTCAGTAATTCAATTCAAAAAGTGAAGCCCATATATTGTATAGACTCATTGCACCCTGAGTGATATATTTCAAAAATTTGTTTTATCCAATTTTGATGATTATCGTTTATAGCTAGTGAAAACCCCCCCCAAAAAAAAAAAAAAAAAGGAATTTTAATATAGAAATGTTGGCTTACTGAAAAAAGTATATCTATGTGCAGAATAGTATGCACACAATACTTGGTTGGGGCTTTTTTTTTTTTGCTTGAATTACTGCATCAATTAGCCTGTGGCACTGCTGAGGTGTTATGGAAGCCCAGGTTGCTTTGATAGCAGCCTTCAGCTCATCTGTATTGTTGGGTCTGGTGTCTCTCATCTTACTCTTTTACAATACCTCACAGATTCTTTATGGGGTCGGGTGAGTTTGCTGGCCAGTCAAGCACAGTGACGCCATGATCATTAAACGAGGTATTGGTACTTTTGGCAGTGTGGGAAGGTGCCAAGTCCTGCTGGAAAATGAAATCAGCATTTCCATAAAGCTGGTCAGCAGAGGGAAGCATGAAGTGCTCCAGATTTTCCTGGTAGAGGGTTGAGCTGACTTTGGACTTGATAAACCACAGTGGACCAACACCAGAAGATGACATGGCTCCCCAAATTATCACTGACTGGAAACTTCACACTGTGCCAGTGCCATATCGCAAAATATGGCCTGGTTATGAAGGGGGATAAATCTTCCCGGAAGTCAAGTGGTTAAAGTAGTACTGTGGGACAGGATGAGATTTGCATAGATCCGGTGCGCCCTTTGTGTTTTACAAGATTTAGATGACTCCTATGTTCTCTAAGTTTGTGGGCAGTGTATTTTATCCTCTCTCTTTTCTTACAGGTTCTTGGACATTCTTCATTATCAGACTGATTTTCTGTGTTGCTGTGTTTGGTCACTAGATGGTGGTGTTGTACCACTGAAATCTACTGGTGGTGTCAAAGACTGTGAGAATTACTTTTGATTTCTGCCTTCACCCTTGCCGTACTCATTGATGTTACATAATCTTAAGTCAAGCATGTAACTATTCCTGTCACATAACTTTCTGCCAATGGCTTTACATCCTCAACACCTATACCAGTGCATCATGCCCCATTGCTCAGTTCAGGTTTGTATACCTTGTCAGTTGCTTTCAGTTTTTTTGAGCCGTTTACACTGGTTACTACATTTGGTAACCCTTGTGACAGTTCTCTCAAATATCCTATTCGATTAGTCAAAATGCATGATGGTATCTGCAGTCATACCCTCCTCTACATAATTTTCTTAGGGCCGTTCACACTGGAACACGTGTTCCCATGCAATCCTGTGCGGTGCGGTTTTGACAGCCCCTTAATTGAACCTTACCTTAGACTACTTTTTCATAACACGCCGCACCAAAGCACATGGTGATTCAGTACCATACAATTTGGTGGCCACAACCGTACTTACACGTTTGTGAGATGTGTTTGGAGTGCCATTAACGATTCATTGGCACGCGCATGCCTCCCACAAGGGGGTAGCACAATCGCCTGCACTGTGGGAAATGTGCACATTACGCACTTTTCCTGCACGGCATTTGGTGTGAACAGGACATCAAAGTTACATTCATTACATCAAATCCTAACTCCAGCTTTGCTGTCACTTTAAATGAGGGATCCTCAAACATTACGGCCCTCCAGCTGTTGCGGAACTACACATCCCATGATGAATTGTAAAACTCTGACATTCACAGACATGACTAGGCATGATGGGAATTGTAGTTCCTGAACAACTGGAGGGCCATAGTTTGAAGACCCCTGCTTTAAATAGTTTACAGATAAAACAAATGTGCGGCAAAAATAGTACCATACAATATAAAGTAAATATACTGTATATCAAAGATACGTGTTATGATCAAATACATCAATAAAGTTCATGTACCAAAATTGTGTCTTCCACCATAGTGTCAGATCTGTATCCAATTTACATGTGTATGTCTATATTACACCCTTAATTGAATACTCGCTCCCCAGAAAGATTTGCTGCAAGATCTGCAGCACAAAATGCTTAGGTAATCATAACCAGGATACAGATAAAAGAACTGTGCTGTGCATTAGTGCAATATAATGAAGCAATAATCAAAGTAAATATCTATTAAACATAAATGTGATGATTAAATAAATCAATTAAGTTCATGTGTTAAAATTGTGTCTTCCATTACCATGTCAGGTCGGTATCAAAGTTAAATTCATTACATCAAAATCCTAACTCCAGCTTTGCTATCATTTTAAATAATTTGCAGATAAAATAAATGTGTGGCAAAAATAATACAATATAATCAGACAATATAAAGTAAATATATATCAAACATAGGTGTAATGATCAAATAAATCAAAGTTTTTTTTTTTTTGTTTTTTTTTTTCTTTCTTCATGTATGTCCACAAAACACGGTGAAGTGAATGCTCACTCACAAGAAAAATGTGCTGCAAAATCTACAGCACAAAACACTCAGGTAAATCACATCCAGGATATCTGGTCATCCACAGGTGTGCTGTGACCAAGGCTCATCACCGAAACACGTTAGCCACCTTGTCTATTTTACTTTGAGGTGTGACAAAGAATTGGAAGATTTAGAGTTGACGGCTGTCCTTTTGCTTGACATTGTATTCCATGGTGTTTGGAGAGATCACCGCAGCCTGAGCACCTGATGGACCTTTCCATTTACCTGATGGTTCCATTGTTCAGAGTGATGTGGTTTTATCTGATGTCATCCACAGGCCCTGTCACTGATTACCACCCTGGTCCAGAGTAATTATTGGAGGCTTATGCATCGTACACACGCATCGATTATTGGCCGGGAATTTTCGGCCAACGTCCGATCGGCCGATTTTCGGCTTGTTAGTATGATGCTTTCGACAACCAACTCCGACTTTTCGGCCGAATAAAATCTGGTGTGCAGGCTATAAAATTTTTGTTGGCCGTCCACACAACGGCCGATTTTCCGTCAGTCAGTACAGATTTTGGCAGACAAAAATCTGATGAGCAAGACTGGGCATGCTCAGAGAAGAAATAACACACGGAAAGTAAACCAGCACATGAGTAGATTTTTGTTGGCCGAGAAAATTTGTGTGCAGTCTAGGCACATTCCAACCAACAAAACACAACTCTGGACAAAAGTCGGACGATCGGTCGGCCGATAATCGTTGCGTGTGTACGAGGCATAAGTCCTGATTCACGCTGAAGCCGTGCGGGATTCGCACCAATACCTGTGCATTTCCTGCACCTTATCACAGTTGCACTCCATGCGAATCACTGTGGGTGTCAATGTTAAGTTAATGACACCCCAAAAACAGTTCTCAAAACAGTGAGATTGGCTGAATTCGATTGCATTGGTTTTCACATCCATGCGATCTGATTCCAGTGCAGCAAAAAAAAAAAAGTGCATGTACCTTTTTTGTGCGTGTGCGGTGCGATTTGAACCATATACAATCAATAGTCTCAAATTGCACTGCCAAGAATTGCATGTGATTTAACCTGCTGGCGCCTGTGCTATAGCCGATAGACGGCTACAGCGCGGACCTAAATTGCCAAAAGGGGTTACATTGACATCCTCCCGTGCACGAGCGGCCTGCGCACTCCCTGCGGAGCGTGCCCGGCTCACTCTGTGATCAGCGAGTCCATGAGACTCGCCTGATCACAGGTAAGAGTAATGGGGGATCCCGCCCCCTTACCACGTGATCAGCTGTCAGCCAATGAGAGCTGATCATGTGAAGTAAACAGCAGCCGGCAATCAGCTGTTTGTGTGAGGAGAAAAAAAAAAAAACGATCGCTGGCTGCTGTCAGAGTGACATTGGTCCCGAAGATGAGAGAGCAAATTGTGCCCACCAGTGCCATCTGCCAGTGCCCACTACTGCCACCTACCAGTCTCCACCAGCACCACCTATCAGTGCTCACCAGTGCCACCCATCAGTGCCCCATCCTAAGTGTCACCTACCAGTGTCACCCATCAGTCCAACCTATTAGTGCCCATGAGTGCTGCCTATTAGTGCCCTTCAGCACCTCCTACCAGTGCCCATCAGTGCTGCCTTATCAATGCTCACCAGTGCAGCCTATCAGGGTCCATCAGTGCCACCTCATTAGCGCACATCAATGAAGGAGAAAAATCACCTGTTTGCAAAATGTTATAACAAACCCCAGTAGTGATTATATACCACCAAAACAAAGCTCTATTTGAAAAAAAAATGTCATTTGGGTACAGTTTTGCATGACCGCGCAATTGTCATTCAAAGTGCGACAGCGCTGAAATCTGAAAATTGGCTTGGGCAGGAGGGGGGTTTAAGTGCCCAGTAGGTAAGTGGTTAAACAGGTATTGGGGTGCTATTCCTGTCTGAATCACATGTGGTTCCCTGCACCGCATCAGTGTGAACTCGGACTTAAAGGCATATTATCCTTGGTGGTAATCGGTGAAGGTGGCGATTGCAGTGGATAACCAGATTTCCTGGATATGATTACCTGAGCATTTTGTGCTTTAGAGATCTTGCAGAAAATCTTTCTGGTGAGTGAGTATTCACTGAAGGGTGTGATGTAGACTAGTGATTCTCAACCTTTTTTCAGTCAAGATGCCCTTTAAAATTATGGACAATCTCATGGCACCCTCCAAAATTATTGTCTGCAGGCTAGACAATGGCACCCTGACTGCCAATAGTTATCAGGATGAAATCCTTGGACCCATTGTCAGACCCTACGCCAATGCAGTAGGTCCTGGGTTCCTTCTGGTGCACGACAATGCCCAGCCTCATGTGGCGAGAGTATGCAGCCTGTTCCTGGAGGATGAAGGAATTTATACCATTGAATGGCCCCCACGATCACCTGACCTAAATCCAATAGAATACCTCTGGGACAATATGTTTCAGTCCATCAGCCGCCACCTCAGTCTGTTCAGGAGCTCAGTGATGCCCTGGTCCAGATCTGTCAGGAAATACCCCAGGACACCATCCGTCGTCTCTTTATGTCAGGCATGCATACGAGCGCGTGGGGGCCATACAAACTACTGAGTACCATTCTGAGCTACCGCAATGAAATTTCAGCAAAATGGACTTGCCTGCTGAATAATTTTTTCACTTTGATTTTTTGGGGTGTCTGAATTTAGCCCTCTGTAGGTTGAGAATTTTCATTTCCATTAAACGATGTGGCATCCTTTTGTTCCTAACACATTACCCAGTCCATATCAATGTAGATATCCAGCTATTTTTCCCCATTGAGATCTGATGTGTTTTCAAAGTGTTCCTTTCATTTTAAAAAATATTGAAAATGTCAAGGGGTATGAATACTTTTTCAAGGCAGTGAATATATGCTAAATAGTAAATATTATTTTAACCAGTACAAGGACCTTAATGTTATTAAAGATCTAAAACACATCAGCCACATCCTATTCATGCTTGATAAAAAAAATTAAAAATGACGTAAAATCCCACTAAATGAAAACTAAAAAAGAAAACTGGTGGAAAAAATGAGGGGGGGGGGGAGGGGAGTTCAGGACTGCTGGTTTGCCTGGACAAGTTGTAGAAATGTAGGGTCTGCTCAGGAAAGCAAAGGAACATGTAAGCTGGAGGATACCGAGAGTGACCCCAACATGTGATGTTGCCAGGAGGTCAAAATGCTGTTGAATCGGTCTTGAGTGCCTTTATACGTAGCGATCCACTCTTCTGCCTCCATAATCCCAGTCACTTTCCTGGTCCACTCCCCACAACTAGGAACTATCGGGCTCCTCCAGTGTATAGGTATATGCAGTATTGGGGAGGTAAAGAAGGGCTTTATTGATTCATTTGATCATTACACTTACGTTTGATATACATTTACCTTAAATTGGCTGATTGTGTTGTACTATTTTTAGTCCTACATATTTGTTTTATCTATATTGCATGTTAGGTTTGGTGTATCACCCTATTTGGTTTCTAACTGCCTGGCCCCCATAAGCGCTGACTTTATTTTATTTTTTATTTTACTTTAGTTTGTTTGGGCCAAGACTATTTATTTTAATAATTGCTAGAGCCAATGTCAGCGCTGTATAATCTGTATGTAGCATCCGGCAGCGGTACAAGGACTTTCTATCTGAAGCCAGAACAAAATGGAATGCAATGCTTTTCCGGAATGGATGAATTGGAGATCGTGTCATTATCCACCTGCCCCTCCACCACAGCTATTCAGAGGAAGCCCAGTATTCATTGATAAAATACAAAGCCTCGGGTGAATGGCAGCACTCAATGATCAGCCTTTATTTATTTACAGTGCATCCTGAAAATATTCACAGCGCTTCACTTTTTCCTCATCTTGTTATATTATGCCTTTTCTCTATCGTTAATCGACAGACGCAGCTTCTCCATATTCATGACTACTAGGGTTATGCTCCTCCAATCAGGAATAGGCACTAGGCAGGAAAAAAAAGTAACCATGTCTATGGGTCTGTCTCTTGTGGGAATAACCCCTCGCACTGTGCTATTATCCTTAGTTTGTTCTGCCTAGTGTTAGGAATAGGACCTAACTCCCTGCTGAGACTTCGGTCTTCGCTGTAACAGGGAAAGTTTTTTTTTTGTGCTTTTTTTTTTTTTTTTTAACTAGTTAGTTCCTGAGGACTAGGATCCAGAGCAACTACAAGCAACAACTGGCTGCGGTATTCGCACTGGATAATCTAGATCCTTAAGGTCTCCCAGCCTGGCCATCAAGCGTGAGCAGGTTATAGTCCAGAACTAGGCCTCACACGACAGTGTCTCGAAGGATGGGGACGAGACTGCGAGTGACCGCCTTGCTGGGATGCAATGACCTGGAACGCCCTGAGTTGCAGCTTCCCTCTGGCTGACAGCAACCCCATCCCGGGTGGGAGGTGATCTGTTTCGGAGTGGCGCCCACCTTGTACCATGGTATGGTGAGTAAAATGTTCCCCCCAAACACCCTTGGAGGTCGTGGGCCCCTCCCTGGGATGGTTGGACCTTAGGGGCTCCCTCGGTTCCCTGGCACCTCGGAGGACAACCCTGGTGCACCCCTTGGCTGTTCCCTTCCGCTAGCAGGTTTTACCTTGGGGGGGTAATAATGCAGCCGTTCCGGCGCTTGAGGGGGTTGGACTGTCCTGGGTGGGTCCCTGTTCAGGAACCTTTAGATGCCTCTAGTTCTGGGACCCCTTTTGGGGGTCCTGGAGACCGCATGGCGCGCCATGGGGGCCGCCATTTAGCTGTGGTTTATGATGCTGTATTCCCATTATTTTGCATTGGCAGTCATTTTCTAGAATTCCCCATTGAGAATGTGTGGTCGACCATTTTCTTGAGGTCCGTGGGCTGGACAGGCATGTGGCATGGTGTTTCTGCAGATAGAGGCAAAGCTCTCTTCCTCTTCCTGCGTAACCTGTGATAGTTTTGTTTTTACACTGACAGTGCTGGCGGCTTTCTCCTTGTCTGGTAATGTTTTTTGTTTTTTTTTCCTGAGGGTCCCCTGGGTGTTTTCTTCCTTCACTCTTATTACTTAATAATCAGGTTATAAATCTGCAGTAATAGCAGTGGGACCACGTTTTTCGTGGTCTTAAGGGACAGTAACCAAAAAAAAATAAAAACATTTTTTTTTGTTTGTGCAATGGAGTCCCAGGATGAGATTTCACCTGCAGACCCTCTGGGAGGGACTACGGGCCCCTCCTGCTCACAGTCTCAGCCAGAATTAGCATTTCTTCTACAAAGCCTGATGTCAAAAGTGAATTTTGTGCTTTCTGGTGCTGCCAGCCGCAAACGCCCTCCGCCGTCTCTTTTATCAGCAGGGTCTTCGGATTCTGAGCCAGATATGGCCGCCGGAGACCACCCTGAGGGGTCGGTGTCTTCACATTCTGACAGTGAAGAGAACCTGTCCTCATCAGCTGCCGCACGGTAACGCGCTTTTGGTGGAAGCCCTGATAGTTTCAGTACGGGAAACCCTTAAATTGGCTGATGAACCCAAAGCGTCAGGGACGCAGATGTCTTTTAGCTCCCGCAAATCCCAAAAATCGAGCAAGGTGTCCCTTGTCCCGAATTCTTTCACTCTATTGTGGATGAACAATGGCGATGCATTAAGCACATGATGGTGCTTAAGCGTTTTGCACGCCGTTATCCTTTTGCAGGGACGGTGTTCACTAGGTGGACTTTTCTTCCGAAAATGGATTCTCCGGTGGCCAGGTTGAATAAAGCGACTCTGGTACCGGTGGAAGAGTCGCCAACTTTTCCGGATTCCATGGATAGACGGGTGGAATCCTTGTCCCGCCATTTACACGTGGTAGCAGGCCATGCGTTAAAATCTATATTTGTGAATGTTCTAGTAGCGCAGACTGCTACTGATTGGGTGAAGTTACTTAAAAGTAACTTGGAAACGGAATAGCTTCCCCTTGCGGTACTGGAACTACTTGACCAGTTGGCTCAAGCCTTGGTGTTCATGTGTGATACATCCCTGAGTGCTGTTGGTGTCCAGAACATCGGCAGTAGGGATTGCTGTTAGCCATGGTGTGGTTGAAGTGCTGGTCAGCTGACCAGGCTTCTAAAAAGGCCGTGACTGATCTTCCTTTTACAGGAGAGAGGTTTTTTGGTCCTTCTCTTGATGAGTTGATCAAGGGTATCACGGGGGGCAAGAGTACTAATCTACCTCAAACCTCTAAGGGCAAGGTGCCACGTCCTAGGCGGGGTCCTTCCTTTACTGCTCACAAACGTCTTTTTCGTGCCTCCGGGTCGCAAGAAAAAGGTAAACTTTTCAGGTCTTCTGGAGGTTCCAAGAAGCCATGGTCGGGAAAACCTAAGACCGGCCAATCTAGACCTGCAGACAAGTTCTCGTCTTCATGAATTGGCACCCTCACCCGAGTCTGGGGTGGGGGGAAAGCTGCGATTCTTTCAGGAACCTTGGACCTCTTTGATTCAGGACGAATGGGTTCACAAACTGATCCGTTCGGGGTACAAGATTGAATTCCGGTCTAGCCGTCGGACAAGTTCTTCCCATCCAATCTGCAACTATCCCTAGTCCGGTTAAAGGATGCAAGAGGCAGAATGTTTTCAAGGTTTTTATTCAAACCTATTCACAGTGCGCAGAAAGGAAGGCAAGGTGTGTTCCATCCTGGATCTCAAGGCTCTGAACCACTTTGTATGGGTTCAGAGGTTTCGGATGGAATCCATGCAAATGGTAGTGGCGTCTCTACATCAGGGAGAGTTTTTAGCCTCCATAGATATCAAGGACGCATATCTACACATCCCTATTTACCCTGGACACCAGCGGTTCCTCCGCTTTACGGTAGCAGAGGAGCATTATCAATTTGTGGTGTTACACTTTGGTCTCGCTTCTGCTCCCAGAGTGTTTACCAGGGTACTAGCACCAGTGACATACAAATAAAGGAGGTGTGGAGTCAAAGGAACCACAGTGGAGAGTTTCCAGAGGGGACCTAATTACATCTAAGGCTTTGTAATATAAATAGAAGAAAAATTTCCGCGCTAGATGTGACAGAAAACCAAATGATTAAGAACAATAGTGAGCAGCTGGCACAAAATCAACTAACAGTGATTCAAAAAATACAATAAAAACCAAAAAGTGCAGCGCTGAAATCAGTATACAATTATATAGCTGAAAAGCTCATATAAAGAAAACAAAAAAGGAGAGGGGATAATGTCCAAATGAATAGTCCCAATATTAAGTGCAGAGATGTGAATCCACGTGCAAAATAACTTTCTTCCAGTGACACCAGGGAAAAGTGTAGGAAGGGGACACCCTTGTGCTCAGGTATAACAAGCAGCTTACCGAAATTCCGTGGCTGCTCAATTTAAGCCCCAGAAGAAGTCTTTCTTATGACGAAACGTTGGCGATCCCAGACATAAACGTCCACACGCCCCCCAACGAAGCCGGCTGTTTATCCATATGCTGATCTGGAGACTTGCGGGACGCCGCGGTTAGATCCATGACCGGCACATACTACATGCCTGTTTTTGTCTTTTAAATTGTAAGTAGTTTTTTTAATAAATTTACCTATTGGTTTACGGGATTACGCTATGGGCCTCTGTTTCTTTCTACATATGGCTTTACGTTCAATGGAGTATATGAGAAGTTCCAAGTGTGCCACATATTAATGTGATCGGTTTAACAACACACCGGAAACGGCTTTCGGCTTTTGGAGTCTTTCGAAGCACCTGAGCTTGATATTGGTTGACCTACTGGTTTACTACTAGCTGGGAGAGGCTGTCTCATTAAATTGAGCAGCCACGGAATTTCGGTAAGCTGCTTGTTATACCTGAGCACAAGGGTGTCCCCTTCCTACACTTTTCCCTGGTGTCACTGGAAGAAAGTTATTTTGCACGTGGATTCACATCTCTACATCTAAGGCTTTGCAAACAATCTCCTGTTAGCCTTATGAAGTCAGAGAGCCACCGCAACCATGGAGCAAGTTTGGCAAAAATGGTAAAAAAGGAAACAGACAGGCGTAACCTTGGAGGTTTGCAAAAGAGGGATGTTCAAAACTGATTGATCTAAAAGTAAAAAACTTTATTATGAAAGTTTATCAAAATGACATCTGGTACACTATCCACCAAGATATGGGTAGTGATACCACCGAAAAGCCAGACATGGAAGACTCAAGACAAAGACAGCATAAAACCAAAACAAAGACACATGTGCCTCATTTCCCACCAGTCACACGGGGACCAAATTAACATGAAATTCAGTGTGGGGCAGTGTTCAGTCCAAACAGACCATATTCACTGCTTTGCTCACTGAATACATGTTGACATGCCTAGGTATGTCTGAATGACCATAGGTACCATACTTAAGAATGATGGAACATGGTTCCAAATATATTGAAGGTCATACTAATACTCTCAATGATAGTGATGCCATGATATAAATGTTTTGAAAATTGCCAGGTGTATAGTTCCTTTAAGTGATAAGCAGGTGCATAAAGGAAGTCTATAAATAGATTATGGGACACAAATGGTCACTGTAACACGTGGATACAGAAACTGCTTGTCACTTGGGCTTCAACACTTTAAACTTGGCAGTATTGGACCCATATAGGTAGGCTGATGGCAGGACATAGGAAGCTACCTGCTAATCCTGAGGGCCACAGGGACTGATCAGAGTGGAAGTGAAAGTTCTCCTATGAGGTCAAGCATGGTGCTTGATAGTCCACAGTAAGCGGTGGGGGAGGGGAGACCCAGCAGTGTAGGGACCTCTAAGGTAAGCTGCGTCTGAGAGTCCAGTACACTGCTATTGGGGAGAGACATTAGGCATCATCGGCAGGAACTCACAGTGAATGGACTCCTAAGATAAGTGTCCAGACTTCGGCCAGACAGTGGTGGTAAGTGTATCCTGACAGGTGAGTAAGTAACTCTCTTACCACTTTCTGCTGAGTTCAACCACTCAGACACCTCAATCCATAGCTTGTTCTCCATCCCCTGCAGGAAAACAAGACTTCTTCTCGCCGTAGCTTAATATTCCTTGGTCCGATATCAGGTGGTAGTTGGTCCGTTCCCGCGGTCTCTGGTTAGCTCCCCGTGGGTACCGGAAATCCGGTTCGTCACTTCCGCTAGAGGTGTTCAGTCACTGCGGCAGCCTAGGCATGACAGTCACTCCTTGCGAGAGGCGGGTAGAGGCGCGTAACGTCAACGAGTTTCGCATGCGTGACGCACGCTTCTTCAGGACGTCATTGCATACGCTGGGTTCCCTCTTTATAGATCATCAAGATTGGTAATCATTCACAGGAGGGACTGAAGTACAGATATCCCAGCAGACTTCTAACGGCGCGCCATCTTGTGGTTGTTTTATAGTATTAAAAGCAAAACAATATTGGTTACATCTAATACAGAGAAGCAACCAGGATTTACACACATATAGGTACTTGTAAAGTACTCTAAAGAATTTTATAAAATTTACTTCCCATAGCAGTTGGACATACATATATTGGCACTATGTTCAAGGACATAATAAATAAATTCTCTGATAGACAGATAATCATGTACATTTTAACGATGAGGAATCTACACACAGAGAGACAACTTGGTCTAAGGAGGAGGACAACTAGAGAAACAGAGCGAAGTAGAGCCCATCTCATTTATACTGGCTGTTATAGGTGGGGGATGAGTATTATCCAGCTTGGAAACAAGTGGAAGAGTATTTTTTATATTATTATTATTTTTAAATAGATTTTCCACAGGTGTATAGAATGAATTGTAAATAATAGATACCTATTTGATCCAATGGGTTTAGGGTCACATTCTAGAACCAGCTATGTTGACAGAAGTAAACAGTACTATAAAGATCATCTGTAAATACAGAGGACCCCACCAGCACTGGATCACTGTCTACTCATTAAAAGGGGGTATACTTGATATTATTCTTGATACCAGTCTTGTTGTATATGTAAACAAAAGGAGTGGCTATATGGATTGGAACCATTTGTCCAATGATTTCTGAAGACCACAGTATTACTCTGTATTAGTCATATCTGGATTATCAATGCTGTCACACAGAAACAGCATGACCATTCAATAATAATGACCCAACAGTGGGCCTCTATCATAAAGCTCCCCGATACATAGACTGACCCCCACGAATAACGAGCCGCCTGTTCATAAACCTAGACAAAGGACCTATGAAGTTGTGAGAGTTATATGGGGTTTCTTTTTAAACATAGTCACAGATCTCATCATTATTAGATGTTGCAGGAAACCAGGGGGTGAGCACTAATCATATGTGGGTCAGGGTTCAAGGAACACCTCAGCCAGGTCAAAGCGTGGCTGAGGTACATAGACGAAGTGTACACCGTCTCTTTCTCCCAGAAGCCCAGATGTAGGCACGCATAAGAGGGTGCCCACGGGGCTCCCATCACTGTACCCCTTACCTGTTGATAATAACTTCCCAAGAAATGGAAAAAATTATTATGGAGTGCGAGTTCAACGATCTCAATGAGAAACTCAACGGGAATTTTTTATCCTGGAAGTGGTACACCGCCAGGATGCCCCATTCGTGGGATATAGAGGTATAGAGCGACTCAACGTCTATACCGACAAGTAAAACTTTGTGTTGAAATTCCAAATCTTTTATCTTGTTTAAGATGTCCCCCGTATCTCTCACATATGAGGGAAGGTCCAAAACAAGATCTTTGATTAGTGAATCGAGGTATTTTCCTACCCTATCCAGGGGTCCACCGACGGCTGAGACTATGGGTCTCCCTGGTGGATCAACCTGGTTCTTATGGATCTTGGGGATAATGTAAAACGTGGGAACGTTATACTCTTTTACCTGCAGATATTTCCTTTCTTTTGCCGAGATGAGAGAGGCTTCATAGGCGAAACCAAGTTTTTCATTGGTTTTGGCGATGAGGTCCGGAAAAGGGTTCTCGTTAAGTTTTTTATATGTTTTCGTGTCGGAGAGGAGGCGGATAGCCTCATTCTCGTAATTATCATCTGACATTAAAACTACATTGCCCCCCTTATCGCTTTTCTTTATCACTATGCCTTCAGCTTTTTGTAGTTCTCAAAGTGCTTTTCTTTCCTTTCGTGAGAGATTATCAGAGGATGGGGAGCTCCAGTTAATTTGTTTCAAGTCTTCTTCAACTAAGGTAAGAAACATGTTAAGTCATTTGTAGGTACGAAATGTCAGCATTGCTGTAGACCGTATATTGATGGGACATTTTTCAATGGCATCTGTTCCATATGGGAGCTCCTCGTCCTCTGAGATCTCTCCAGCTTCTTCTAGGAGGGAGTTAAGGATGTCAAGGGTTCCCTGGTCTTCATCTGTTAGATGGTCAAGATGAGATGGTTTCATCTTTTCAGCATGTAGAAGTCTGTAGTAGACCTTCCTTAAATAGAGGCAGAGGTCCTTGTAGACCTCGAAGTGGTTCATGCCTTTCGTAGGGGAGAACGAAAGGCCCTTTTGAAGCAGTTTAGTGTGGTTTACATCAAGAGGAAATTTAGAAAGGTTAATGACCTTTTGGTCGTTCGACTCAGTCCTTCTAGAGGGTAGGTCCGGGATATTGGAGGTGGGGTTTAATTCATCACTATTCTTTTGAGAATCTCCTATTGACGACTTCTCGTTCTTGTCCTTTGTTCCCATGCACCCCCCTGTGACTTTTCTTTTTCTCTTTCTTTTCCTCTTCCCTTTCCCCTTTTGGGGTTTTCTTTAAGATACTTTTCGGTGTTGAGGGCGGGGTAGCATCCCCCGCAGAGTCTTCCCCTAAAAAAGTGACGGATCTATCCTCCTCGTCCCTTCCTGAGGGGATGGAGTCATTTCCTGAATGACTCCTATAGCTGCCGCCTCTCCTTCGTGACCTGCTTCTCCTGTTCCTGGATGTCAGGTCGAATATTTCACCCCTCGACCAGTCATCCAGGTCCCTTTGAAATTTATTGAAATGTTGAAAAAATGAGGTGCGCTGATAGGGGTAAAGCTGCTACCTGAACTTAAACCAAGTGAAATGAATGTTAAAAAATATAGGTGCGCTAAACAAGGTGTTAAAATGAATGACCAAAATAACACATATAAGTCACAATAAAATAATCGTGCAATCACATCAAGGTGCATATATTCAGTGAACCAAAAGTGAACGTGGTCCAGTGCAAAAATTTAATAAAATCAAACTCCTCGCTCACTCCTGCAAGTCAGTAAGCGCAGCAGACTTGCAGGAGTGAGCGAGGAGGATCCAGTTCCTTTGCCATCGGAGCCCTCATATACCACCTCGGGGAGTACCAAACCAGCAGGACACACATAGTTTGCGGAGGAGACCACGGATATCCGACCCAGGAGAGGGGAGATTCATTCAGGAGCATTTTCTCTGCGCTTTGATACACACCATCTGGTAAGAGGCACATTTGTGTCATCGCACAGAGTGGTCTTGCAGTGGAAGTTTTCCTCCTCCCCATTGGGCTAATAAATCTGGTTCTGCACCCACCTAATTTACTTTTGGTAAGGAGGAAATCATGTTGGTGGTGGGAATCACTATTTACATCACAGATACATCACTGGAAGTTGATTTTTAATATTTATACTACACAGTATGGTGAAGATTATACAATTTGGACTTTGTGGACTATTATTGGTTTTTGCACTTGTTTGATTTTATTCAATTTTTACACTGGACCACGTTCACTTTTGGTTCACTGAATATATGCACCTTTATGTGATTGCACGATTATTTTATTGTGACTTATATGTGTTATTTTGGTCATTCATTTTAACACCTTGTTTAGCGCACCTATATTTTTTAACCCTTTGAAATTTAGACTGCTTTGTGCTTTTGAGTCCCTTTTGTGTCCTTTCTATCTCCCTTTTCAGAAGTTCATTTTGTTTTTCAAATTCCTCAAGGTCTTTAAGGGGTTCTAGTTTCTCTATCATGAGTTTGGTCTCTTCCTGTAGTTCTTCTAGCTGAATCCTTTCTTCCTCAACTATAAGCCTCATAATTTCAATCCCATGTCCTATGCATGCCGCTTTCCATTTCTCAAGGAATCGCTCTGTATGTAGATACATGGCCGGGACCACACGTTCCCATAGGCCCCTAGAAATGATCCCCTGAGAGATGTAGGATTCCAACGACAGGACATCCCATTTACGGTTTAGGGACCTAATAAGTATACGTTTGTGTTCCTATACTATAAAACAACCACAAGATGGCGCGCCGTTAGAAGTCCGCTGGGATATCTGTACTTCAGTCCCTCCTTTGAATCATTACCAATCTTGATGATCTATAAAGAGGGAACCCAGCGTACGCAATGACGTCCTGAAGAAACGTGCGTCACGCACGCGAAACGCGTTGACGTCACGCGCCTCTACCCGCCTCTCGCCAGGAGTGACTCTCATGCCTAGGCTGCCGTAGTGACTGAACACCTCTAGCGGAAGTGACGAACCGGATTTCAGGTACCCACGGGGAGCTAACCAGAGAACACGGGAACGGACCAACTACCACCCGATATCGGACCAAGGAATATTAAGCTGCGGGGAGAAGAAGTCTCGTTTTCCTGCAGGGGATGGAGAACAAGCTGTGGATTGAGGTGTCTTTGAGCGGTTGAACTCAGCAGAAAGGGGTAAGAGAGTTACTCGCCTGTCAGGATACACTTACCACCACTGTCTGGCCGAAGTCTGAACACTTTTCTTAGGGGTCCATCCACTGTGAGTTCCCCCCGATGATGCCTAACGTCTCTCCCCAATTGCAGTGTACTGGACTCTCAGACGCAGCTTACCTTAGAGGTCCCAACACCGCTGGGTCTCCTCTCCCCCACCGCTTACTGTGGACTATCAAGCACCATGCTTGACCTCATAGGAGAACTTTCACTTCCAATCTGATCACTCCCTGTGGCCCTCAGGATCAGCAGGTAGCTTCCTATGTCCTGCCATCAGCCTACCTATATGGGTCCAATACCGCCAAGTTTAAAGTGTTGAAGCCCTAGTGACAAGCAGCTTCTGTATCCACGTGTTACAGTGACCATTTGTGTCCCATAATCTATTTATAGACTTCCTTTATGCACCTGCTTATCACTTAAAGGAACTATACACCTGGCAATTTTCAAAACATTTATATCATGGTATCACTAACATTGAGAGTATTAGTATGACCTTCAATATATTTGGAACCATGTTCCATCATTCTTAAGTATGGTACCTATGGTCATTCAGACATACCTAGGCATGTCAACATGTATTCAGTGAGCAAAGCAGTGAATATTGTCTATTTGGACTGAACCCTGCCCCACACTGAATTTCATGTTTGTTTGGTCCCCGTGTGACTGGTGGGAAATGAGGTGCGTGTGTCTTTGTTTTCGTTTTGGTTTTATGCTGTCTTTGTCTTGAGTCTTCCATGTCTGGCTTTTCGGTGGTATCACTACACATATCTTGGTGGATAGTGTACCAGATGTCATTTTGATACGCTTTCATAATAACGTTTTTTACTTTTAGATCAATCTGTTTTGAGCATCCCTCTTTTGCAACCCTCCAAGGTTACGCCTGTCTGTTTCCTTTTTTACTATTTTTGCCATACTAGCACCAGTGCTGGCACTGCTACGCCAGCGGGGGATTGCGGTACTGGGGTACCTGGACAATCTCCTGTTGAGAGCAGACTCTCATTCAGCCTTGTTGGGGGATCTCACGATCGCTGTCAGAACTCTGCAGGAGTTTGGTTGGACCATCAATTTCAAGAAATCCGCGCTAACTCCGGTTCTGAGACTGGATTACCTGGGCCTGACTCTGGATTCAGTCTTGACAAGGATTTTTCTTCCCCCGGACAAGCTGCACAAGCTGCATGGGGCGATTCAATTGTTGTTGGACAACAATCCGTCCTCTCTGAGTTTGACTGCGGGCCTTGGGTCTGATGGTGTCGACCTTTGAGGCGGTTCAGTTTGCCCAGTTCCATACAAGACCTTTGCATAGGGAGATTCTGGTGAAATGGAACAAGGACCTGAAGTCCTTGGATTTTCTGATCCGGTTGAGCCACAACACGAAGGTTGCTTTGTTGTGGTGGCTTCAGTCTACAGCACTGTGCCAGGGCAAATCTTTCCTTCCGTTGATTTGGACGGTGGTAACCACGGACACCAGCCTGTCCGGTTGGGGCGGGGTGCTGGGGAAGGTCTGTGCCCATGGTACCTGGATGCTGGAAGAGTTGAGACTTTCAATAAATATTTTGGAGCTCAGAGCAATAAAGCTTTGCCTGAGCCATTGGAAGACTCGTCTACAGGGTTGTCCAGTTTGGATTCAATCAGACAATGCCACGGCGGTGGCTTACATCAATCACCAGGGGGGCACCAAGAGTCTTGGCGGCAAGGGAGGTTGCCGAGGTTTTGGCCTGGGTGGAACAGTCTGTTCTGGCCCCCTCTGCTGTACACAACCACGTGTGGAGAATTGGCAGGCGGATTACTTGAGTCGTCAGGTGTTGGATCAAGGGGAGTGGTCCCTACACCTGGAGGTGTTCCATCTCCTGTGTGCTCGGTGGGGGAATCCCGAGGTCGATCTGTTTGCCTCTTGCTTCAACAAGAAGGTTCAGTGATTTGTAGCCAGGTCTCAAGACCTTCTGGCCGACGCCACAGACGCACTGGTGGCTCCGTGGGGTCAGTAGTATCGGCTGATCTATGTGTTCCCTCTGCTGAAACTCCTGCCGAGGCTTCTGCACAGGATAGAGGTGGAAAGCAATCCGGTCATTCTGGTGGCCCCAGACTGGCCTCGCCGGTCTTGGTATGCAGACCTAATAAGATTGGTCAACGATACTCCTTGGTGACTTCCTCTCAGGGAAGATCTGCTGTCTCAAGGCCCGATCTTCCATCCTGCTTTACAGTTGCTGGCTTTAATGGCATGGCTGTCGAAAGCCAGGTGTTGAGAGACAGAGGTCTTTCTGACTCTGTGATTCCTACGCTTTTAAAGGGTAGGAAGTCAACTTCCAGGAAGATCTACCAGAGTATGTGGAAATCGTACATTTCATGGTGCGGATTGCAGAAAGTGTACCCTGCTTATTTTCTATCGCTAGGGTTTTGGCCTTTCTGCAGAAAGGAGTTGTACAGCGGTTGGCTTTGGGTACTATCAAAGGCCAGGTTTCGGCTTTGTCTATATATTTTCAACACCCTTTAGCTAAGCATGTCCTAGTTCGGACTTTCATCCAGGGAGTGCACCATATGGCTCCTCCGAGGCGATCCCCGTTACCTCCCTGGGATCTAAATCTGGTGCTATCTGTTCTTCAAAAACCTTCTTTTGAAAGAATTCGGGAAATTTCTCTACTTTCATTGTCTCAGAAGGTTGCCTTCCTGGTGGCTATCACTTCTGCCAGCAGAGTAGCTGAATTGGCGGCGTTGTCTTGCCGTTCGCCTTATCTGGTGGTAGGTTCGACCTAATCAGTTTTTCCTTCCTTAGGTGGTTTCTGATTTTCATCTGAATGATTACATTGTGTTGCCTTCACTTTGCCCTAAACCTCGGCATCCTAAGGAGTATGCATTGCATTCCTTGGATGTGGTTCGGGCAATCAGGGTTTATTTGGGGACCACTGAGTCTTTTAGGAAATTTGACGCTCTTTTCGCCCTTACTGATGGACCTCGTAAGGGGTTGGCTGCGTCTGCTGCGGCCATTTCTAGGTGGATGAGGCAGACGGTGGTACAGGCCTATTCATTGTGGGGTCAGGTTCCTCCTTTCCCAATGAAGGCTCATTCTATGAGAGCGCTGAGTGCCTCTTGGGCTTTTCGCTATCAGGCGTCGGTGTTAGAAGTTGCTAGGCGGCAACTTGGTCGTCTGTGCATAAGTTCACAAAATTCTACAAGGTAGATGTCTTGGCATCCGCGGATGCTTCTTTTGGCTGCATGGTTTTGCAGGCTGCTGTTTAACCACTTCCGCACCAGCCGCCGCAGTTGTACAGCGGCAGGCTGGCGGTCCCAGGCGAGCGCCGTACATGTATGACGCTTTGCTAGGAGTGGAGCTAGGGGGCGATGGCACGCAGCCGGAGGCTCGCTCCCGCCCCCGCTCCTCAGCTAGGGAGCCAGCGCGTGTGCCCGGCGGCTCCGATGGCCGCCGGCCACTCGCAATCTCCCGCAGCTGAGGGAGAAAGACAGACGGCTGATGTAAACACAGCCGTCTGTAATTCTCACTGAAGTGATCATAGAGGCTATGTGATGCTGCTATATAGGATCGCATGTCTCTGTGATTACTTCACAAGCCACGCCGCCTGACAGTTATAATCACGCCCCTAGGGACACACTTAACCCACTGATCACCAGTTAACCCCTTCCCTGCCAGTGTAATTTTTACAGTAACAGTGCATATTTATAGCACTGATTACTGTAGTAATATCACTGGTACCCCCAAAAGTGTCAAAAATGTCAGTTAGGGGTCCGATCCGTCCTCCACAATGTCGCAGTCCCGCAAAATAAATCACAGATCGCCGCCATTGCTAGTAAAGAAAATCAATAAAAATGTCATAAATCTTTCCCGTAGTTAGTAAATGCAATAACTTTTTTTTTTTTTTTCCATTAAAGTTTTTATTTTCGTGAAAATTGAACAGTACAAGTTAAGCGTAATATAACACAATAAAAGAGAATTTTACAAAAAAAGAAAAATTCGGCAGTACAGGTTAACAAGAAACAGAAGAGAAATTGGGCACACCTGAAGTGTTATCACCAACTGTCACATCCCTGGAAGGTGGTAAGGAGACCAGAGCAAAAATTAAAGGAGGGCCAGACATAACAGAGGGCACATCAGGGTATCAGTTGTTGGGCCCAAGGATCCAATTCTAAATCAATCTTTTGCTTACATAGAGGAATAAACTGTTGGTCAAACTTAGTGCAAAAGTAGCTGAATCGTGGATACCATAAGTAGCAAAGTAAGGTATCAATATAGAGTAAAACATATCATAATATAGTCAACAGTTACAAAGCTTTCAGACAAGTGATGAGATTTGGCCAGTTTAGTTTGGATGGGGCAAGTTATGTGAATCAAAATGCAGAATATTGTTGGGATCCATCCTTTACAGGGACTCCTTCATTCAGACAAGGGAAGGGATTCAGGTGTGACAGCGGGAGCAGCATATGTAGGGAAAAAGAGAGAAAAGAAAGAGAGAAAGTAAGGGGGGTGATGGGGGGGGAAAAGCAGGGACCTCCCTCCCCCCGGGGTACAGCATCAGTAAAGATCCAGAAGAACGATTTGAATTTTTAAGTTACATCTTTTAGGAGGAGGACATAACCGAGTTATAGGACAGAGACTTTTTGAAGTTAGACCAGGCCTGCCATTTTGTGGCGAAACATGAGAAGGAGTCGTGAGCGACGCTAATCAATTCCTCCATTTGCTCAATATGATTCAGTCTATGAAACCATTCCTTGATGGAAGGAATCGTGGTCGATCTCCAGTGACATGGGACACACAACTTAGCTGCTGTAATCATATACATGGCCAGTGATTTCCTATAGTTGTGTCTATGTGAAGGTGTCCAATGCAGCAGATATTGCATTGGAGAGAAGTCCAAGTCAGACGAGGTAGCTTCTTTGATCAAGTCGTGGACTTTCGTCCAAAAGGGTCTGAGAGCTGAGCAGTCCCACCAGATATGTAGCATGGTTCCCTGTTCTTTATTGCATCTCCAGCAGACATTTGGGACAGTAGGACAGAACTTGTGAAGTCTATCCGGGGTTTGGTACCATCTGGTTAGGATTTTATATCCATTTTCTTGGATAGTAACGCTAATTGAGGCTTTTTGAATAGTCTGGCAAACAGCGGACCAGTCCATTTCTGTGAGAGCGAGATCCAGGTCTCTGGACCAAGCCTGGACGAAAGATGAGGAAGAGATTGGCGGAGGGGATAGTAAGATGCGATACAGGGCCGAGATTGTGTGTCTCCGTGGGCCAGGTTTCTCACAGAGGGCCTCAATCCCGGTCAGAGGCCTCGTCCAGTCAGATAGAGCTCGCCGGTGGGTCAGGAAATGGCGAATTTGGAAAAATATCCATAGCGGGATTGAGTGAGGTTGAATATTTTGATTGATCTCCTCCCAGGACAGGGGAGATCCCTTATGAAAGAAAAGTCTAGCTGGAATTCTTACGCTTGGCCAGATATCTTGGAGGAAAGAATCAGACATTCCCGATGGGAAAGCAGGGTTCCAGCGAAGGGATGTTAAGGGGCCAGCTGCCAGATTTATTTTCTTGGCCTTGCGCCACACGCTGTGCAACTTTAATGGGGGGGCTATGAGAGGATGGCCCCTCAGGTCCTCCTCTAGGACCGAAAATGGGAGCCAGGACAGAACCCGTAGAGGAACAGTCGAGAATGCATTTTCCAGCTTAATGACTGCTTTAGTGGATGAATGAACATTCCAATCTACCAGTCTAGTTAATATACAGGCCTTATAGTATGTTTGAAGGTCCGGAAGACCTAGGCCACCACTTTCTTTGGGAGACGTCAGTTGGACATATCTGATCCGAGGTCTTTTGTCGCCCCAGACAAATTTCTGGGAGCATGACTTGAAAGACGTAAAGAAAGAGTTTGGGAGTTGGATTGGGACTGTTTGGAATAGGTATAGGAATTTCGGTAATATTGACATTTTGAGAAGGGAGGCCCGTCCGAACCAGGATACCTGTATAGCCTTCCATGACTTAAGTGTGTCATTAGCAGAGTTGAGGATTGGTAGGTAGTTCAGTCTGTAAAGATCCGACAGATTTCTGGGAATCAAGATCCCGAGATATGGAATGGATTCAGCAACCCATTTGAATGGAAAATTTGAGGAGCATCGCGTGACTTCCGATTGGGGAAGGGATATATTTAGGGCAAAAGACTTGGTATAGTTGATTTGTAAATAGGAAAGAGATTTGAAGAATTCCAGATCGTGGAGCAGGTTTGGGAGCGAAGTATGGGGTTGAGATAGGAAGAGTAACATGTCGTCTGCAAACGCAGCGATTTTATGAGAAGAGCCCGCAATGTCAATACCCTTTATATTCGGATTGGCGCGTATCATATTCAGAAAGGGTTCAACTGAAAGGATAAACAAAATAGGTGAGAGGGGGCACCCCTGGCGGGTTCCATTGGATAGGTTGAAGGCGTCCGATAGGTGGCCATTGACCCTGACCCTGGCTGTCTGATTCGCATAAAGGGCTCGAATGTAGGAAAGCATCCGAGGCAAAATGCCAACAGACTCCAGGGTAGTCAGTAGATAATCCCAGGCCACTCTATCGAACGCCTTTTCGGCGTCCAGGGAGAGGAAGAACCCTGGAACACCACGAGTAGTAAGCCAGTGGTGTATGTTTAGGGCTCTCGTGGTATTGTCCCTAGCCTCCCTCCCGGGGACAAAACCCGCCTGATCAAGAGAAACCAGCGAAGGAATGTACGGCAGGAGGCGATTCGCGAGTATCTTGGCGAAAATCTTGATGTCGACATTCAAGAGAGAGATTGGGCGGTAGTTCCCAACCACTGCAGAGTCTTTGCCCTCCTTGGGAATCACCGTAATGTGGGCTTCCAGCAGAGTGGAGGAGTGGTGAGAGGTGTCAGCCAAGGTTCGGAACGCTCTAAGGAATTGTGTTTTAAGAAGATCTGAGAACATACGATAGTAAGATAGTGAGAATCCGTCCGGCCCAGGACATTTACCAGGTTTCATCTCTTTAATTGCCCTATCGAACTCCTCCTCTGTCAGGGGTGATTCCAAGACAGAGGCATCCGAGCGTGAAAGGGGGGGAGGGCAATGTTTCTCTAAGAAGGATTTCATCTTCTGTAGGCGGGTGGAGGGGGACAAAGGGCGATGAAGTGAGGGTTGTAGATTGTAAAGAGAGTGGTAAAAGGATTCAAACTGTTTAGCAATGGCTTCGTTTGAACAGTGAGTCATGCCCACGTTATCCTTTATGAGGTGAATGTTGGTCGTCGTTTTCTGTACCTGGACTGCTCTAGCCAGCAATCTACCACTTTTGTTACCTTGTTCGAAAAAAATCCTCCTACTCAACGCGAGTCTACGGTGACTCTGTATGTTGAGGATGTCTCTAATCTCTTGTCGGGTTTTTGTGAGCTCAGATAAGGTATCTTGGGCTAGAGAAAGTTTATGAGTTCTTTCAAGCGCACCCAGTTTGGTAAAGAGAGACTCTAGAGTGGCTTGCCTGACTCTCTTTTGGGCGGCTGCTAGTGAGAGAAGTTTCCCCCTGAGCACACATTTATGAGCCTCCCATTGGCCAATTGGGGATGAGTCAGGTGTATCGTTTTCTGTAAAAAATGTGGATATTGCTTCTTGAACTTCATCCTTTATCTTAGGGTCCCTCAAAAGGGAGGGGTTCAGACGCCAGGATTTACGCCTAGTGTCCGTGCTTGGGAATCGGATCGTCATTGATATGGGATTGTGGTCAGAGAGAACCCTGGGTTCGATAGAGGTGGAAGCTAGGAGGGGAATATCTGGTTGGGAAATGAAAAAATAATCAATTCTAGAGAATTTGTCATGGGGGGCGGAGTAAAAGGTGTAATCTCTACTGTCTGAGTTTAGAATTCTCCAGGAGTCATGGAGCCTGAGTTTTTGCAGTTGCAGAGTTATTTGACATAAAGCCCGGAAAGGGAGTACAGAGGAGCCAGTAGACGAGTCCAAATGGGGGTTCAGGGGGGCATTGAAGTCCCCTCCTAATATCAACATCCCCGAGGCAAAGTCTAGTAGCTCTTGACTCATTGAGCGGAAAAAGGGAACCTGTTTGGAGTTGGGGGCATAAATGTTCGCAATGGTTATCGGTCTTGAGTTCATTGTCCCCTTAACAAAGAGGAACCTGCCCTCAAGATCGCGTTTAACGTCAGTAACCTGGAAGTCTACCTGTCTTGAGAATAGTATGGAAACTCCTCTAGTTTTAGAGCCGACTGTAGGAGCGTGGAAAGAAGTCGGAAAATTTTTGTTCGTTAACTTGGGGACTTCACCTTCTTTAAAGTGTGTTTCCTGAATCATGAGTATATGGGCACGCATTCTGTGAGCCTCAGCTAATAGTTGTGACCTCTTCTCCGGTATATTCAGCCCTTGGGCATTGATTGAAATAAATTTGCATGATTGACCCCGGGGGGAAGGAGGAATGTTCTGCATGATTAAAGGAAAAAGGGGGGAGATTAAGAAGGGTTGAGGGGGATGGATAGAGTGATAGGGTGGGGGGAAAGGAAAGTAGAGGGGGCGGGTTGAAGTGGAGAGAGCTCAGCAGGGGCAAAAGTGAGCCAAATGTGTTAAACACTTATGCCTCGGGCCTCTCACAATAAGGGGGGGTTAGGCAGAAAATAGGGCTCAGGAAAAGCTGCGAAAAGGGGAGAGAGATAAGTGAAAAAATGGATACTAGGGTCAAGTGTAGGCAAGAGAGAGAGAGTATTTATAGGGTTGGAAAAGGAAACAAGTGGACCCCGCAGAGAAGGCAGGTTACAAGTGGTCCGCCTGAGATCTGTGCGGGGTAGAAACAATACAAATTGTATTACGGGTCAACAGTAACTGGGAGTCACCGTTGTGTTGGAGAGTGTGTATGACAGTCGGTCACTGACCAGACAGAGAACTGTGCATGAGGTGGGGGAGTGCTAAAGAAGCAAATTTTTGGTGTACAATGGAACAACAAACTGGCCAAAACTCACCATGTTCACACCGACGTGATCAGTTCGGCAATCTTCCAAAAGGATCTACTATAAAGGACAAGAAGACAAAGTGCGGTTGTCAATTATATATAAAGAAAAAAGGCAAAATTTCAATGATAACAGAGGGATTATAACGCTCCCCAGCGAGTGACTCCACCTGATTAACTATAAAAGTGAAAGAAATTTCGAAGTGTCAATATGGATAGGAAAAAGGAACAACCTCGAGACTTTAAGGAGAACTGGGTACCAGCTAATCTACCCACTGCTCGCCTCACCCATACCTGGTATCTATATTAGTCTGAACGTGGCAGGATGTTAAGCAAGTCCCCCCCCGGACAGAGCCCCCCAGCACCCCGCGGACCCATGAGGGATGGCGGGGTGCAGTACTAGAGAATATGTAATTCTGTACAGGTTGGGATTGGTGAGAATGTTGACAACAGGCAACAAGCCGGGTTTAGGTAAATGATGGGGTTAAATACGGAATATCAACATGGTTAGACACGCTGCTCGGAGGTACGACAGAGAGACCACTTGCACGGCTTGTGCATGTTACCGTTATGTAAGGTTATCACTTTCCGAGACCCCATCATCGTTATAGAAGCTAGAGTGTACAAGCAGTGCACCATCTATGCAGTGTCATTGCCGTGATTGTCATACAAGCGTGTCGGTTAGACTATATGGGTTCCCAAGTTTTTGCGCCCATCGCAAGAATCAAGTGTAATGAATAAGGCAAAAATCAATAGAAAATAAAACAAACGGTGTGGGGTCAATGCTCTGTACTTTTATAACCTTATGTCTATGTTACCGTGCCAATTATAAATTTCCTGAATGTGCCTGAGCACATGCCTGTGTACAACACATTCATTCTGCCCTGAACCACTCAAAGGAATCAAACAGGCACATTGAGCATCTCATGTTACTCATTTAACCAACGAGCAGACTGTATCAATTCACGCATGAGCCCATAGCCCATCTCACACATGCAAGTAAGGACTCCTGGCACTTAATCCCTACCCACATATATCAATTGGAGAATAGCATTAGTATAGTAAATGGGGTAACAATGCCTACTATCCCACCCCCTGACCACCCCCACGGAATCTGAAGGCGTAAACAAAAGAGAAAAAGATAAAGTAAAAAAGATAAAGTAAAAAAAAAAAAAAAGATGATCGTCTATATCCACCATTGTCCATGCAGGAGAACCAGGAGGGGGGGGGGCAGCGGGAAGAGGGGGATTCAATGGGCACGTCTCATCGGATCCCCAGATTCATTACAGTGTCCGGTTTGAGTGGACAGATGGGGAGGATGCAGGGAACGGGATGAAGTTCCAGGACTGGGCAGGATCAGTACATAATGCGTTTAGCAACCAGTTCTCAGTGTGTAGAGGTTCGGGTCCCCAGGGGGCAAGGAAGGGCTCAAGGGAGGGGGAAGGGGAAAGCAGGAAGGGAGCAACACTCCTTGTACTTACAGAGTTGGGTGGCAAAACATAAGGGAGCAGGTGGGAATCTCACGGGGGATGAACTGAGTCATTTACAGAGTAAGAGGGCATCAAATTTCCGGGTGGTCTCCTCTTTCATTCGGAGAGCGGCGCGGGGTGCCAGCCTTGTCCCCTCTGGGTCTGGGCGAATTGGTGCTGGATCGGTGGCGAGTGCGTCTATTCTTGCGGCTCTGCCTCTGGGATTTCGGTGTTCCGGTTGTGGATACCTGGACCCAGGGATCCGGAGGAAAAAAAGAGCAATACCACTCCGGGAGGTCCATTTCAGGAATATCAAAAGCTGCGCAGAAAGCGGTGAGGTCGTCCGGGGTGCGTAACGAAGCATTCCTGTTGCCGGAGGAAGCAAACAGACAGAAGGGGAAGCGCCATCTATACGTGATTCCCCGGGTTCGAAGAACTTCCAGCAGGGGGCGCAGCGCCCTTCTGTTTTGCAAAGTAATGGCTGACAGGTCCTGAAATAGTTTCACCTCCGAGCCATTAAAGCGGATTGAGTCCCTAGATCTGGCTTTCCTCAATATGGCTTCCTTGAGCGGGAAACTGACCAGGCAGGCTATAACGTCTCTTGGGGGGTCTAAGTCACCACCTCTGGGTCGAAGAGCCCTATGCACTCTCTCAAACTCAATTGGAGAGTCTTGCGGACGATCCATCAGGTCATTAAAAATGTTGGTAAGGGCCGATTCCAGATCCTGAGGCTCGACTCTTTCAGGGAGGCCACGGAGGCGAATATTGTGCCTTCTTCCCCGATTGTCGAGGTCCTCAATCTGGCGGTTGACTTCGATCATGTGAGCGATGTGTCCGTCTGAGGAGCGCTGCAGTTGCCGGATGGCGGAGCCCTGTGTGGCGGTAGCCTTCTCTGTGTCGTTCAGTCGAGCAGTGACCGATCTTAGTTCCGCTGTGAGCTCAGTTATGGCTGCCCCAAGTGTTTGCTTGATGTCCGAGGCGACATTATGCAAATCCAGAAGGCTAGGAAGCGGGGTCGCCATTGAAGATGTAGAGGCTGACTGGGGCTGCATGGTAGCCTGAAGGCCTAAGGCGGGAGCCGGGGAGGCCGCGCGCTGCTCCAGAGTCTGTGATCGGAGCACTAATGGGGTACTCCCAAAGCCCGTCGATGGATCCGATGACACCCGGTTGGCTGAGGTGCTTCGGCCGGATCGAAGCATGGCAATTGACCGCTGGGAAATATGCGATAAAGCCGGTTTTTGTCCCCCTATGCACAGAGCTGCTCTATCAAGCGGCCATCGAGGTCCGGTGCCAAACCACGCCCCCCAAATGCAATAACTTTTGCGCAAACCAATCAAAATATGCTTATTGTGATTTTTTTTTTTTACCAAAAATATGTAGTATTTTTTTTTTTGAGAATTTTATATAAAAAAATTTGAAAAATATTGTTATTTTTTCAAAATTGTCGCTCTTTGTTTATAGCCCAAAAAATAAAAATCGCACAGGTGATCAAATACCACCAAAAGAAAGCTCTGTTTGTGGGGAAAAAAAAGGACGTCAATTTCGTTTTGTACAGCGTCGCACGACCGCGCAATTGTCCATTAAAGTCACGCAGTGCCAAATCACGAAATAGGGCCTGGTCTTTGAGCAGCCAAATCCTCCGGTCTGAAAGTGGTTAAAAGAGAACTGTTTTTAATTTTCTTTTTGAGGGTGTAATCTTTTCTGGGTGAGCTCCAGTTGTTCCTGGTTGAGTTCTTTTGTTACCTGGTTGGCTATGTTTAGCCTTTGGGACTTGCATTAGTTTTTTTTTTGCATTATTTTCCCACCCCTCATGTGTATACTGCTTGGGGACATCCCTAGTAGTCATGAATATGGAAAAGCTGCGTCCGTCGATGAACAATAGAGAAAACTGGATTTTTGTAAGAACTTACCGTAAAATCCTTTTCTCTGAAGTTCATCGACAGACGCAGCACCCGCCCCTCTACTTTTGAATGTGTGGGGTTTTTTTTTGTATTCTAACACTGCTTGCAACCAAACTTAGGATAATAGCACAGTGTTATCACGCTCATGTTTTATCTCCTTAATGTGAGTACCTTTCTGTTGTAATACATTTTATTATGAAGCAATACTTCACTATGTGAGTAGTCTTTTTCCTACATATGGTCTGGAACTCCCCACATTTTTATTACCTGATGTCTTATTGATCGAATTGAGTATTACCCTGCCTTCTTGAGTGAGGATCCAACTGGATGACCAGAGCCGCTGGAACCAGTGCCCTTTATTTGATGGGATCTTACCCCTGATTTATACCACGCTCTTTACCCCTGTACAGGTAACTAGCTCCGGTGAGTGTGGGCATTATTGAGAGGGGAGCACTATTGTTTCCTCACCTGCACGGCCACTTTTGGATCACCTCAAGATTCCCCATTCCTTGGGATTTCATTGAATTATTCACCTGATGGACTACTAATAATCAAATATCTGTTCACCTCTGCACTAGTCACTTTGTTAATTATTTATGATATTTATCCAAGTCACTTTACTATTTACCATACTATAATTTGTCTGTTCTAATTTTTAAGATTAGAACTAAACTGTTTACATATATTTGGCTACATTTGCACTAGTCACCTTATTAATATTTTTATTTTTTTTACTACCTCACAATCTATCACTTTATTGCTCATTCACAGCAGATTGTAAATACTAACATTGTTCACAATATATTTTTCTTGAGTTTTTTGGGTAGTATACATTGCACTTTACACTCACCTTGCACTATTGGCACTTATTTTATATTCATGTATATATATTTATTTGTATGAGCTGCGATTATTTATTGATATATAACACCTTTTGATACATTTGAACGTTTTGAAATTATTTTATACCATTTACATTATCTTGTGGACATATTGAGATAGGCAGCGCCATTTACCTCACATCCCCCCATTATGAATATGGAGAAGCTGCATCTGTTGATGAACTTCAGAGAAAAGGATTTTACGGTAAGTTCTTACAAAAATCTAGTTATTCCAAAATGGATTATATTCATTATTTTCCTCAAAATTCTATAAACAATCCCCCGTAATGACAACATTAATGAGGTTTGTTTGAAATCTTTGCAAAATTTATTAAAAATAAAAAACTAAAAAAAAATCACATGTACATAAGTATTCACAGCCTTTGCAGTGACACTCAAGATTGAGCTCAGTTGCATCCTGTTTCCACGGATCATCCTTGAGATGTTTCTACATGATTTGAGTCCACCTGTGGTAAATTCAGTTGATTGGACATGATTTGGAAAGGCCCACACCTGTCTATTTAAGATCCCACAGTTAATAGTGCATGTATAAAAACAAGAGATGAGGGCCCAAGGGACTTTAACGAGACATACAAAAATTGTAAAATTATATTCATTTATTCTATAAAAATAGTAAGAAAAATACATAATATTACACAAGACAAAGATGATCATCAACAACAAATATTCCCATTACATACATATACTTGTTTGTCTGTTTGAACATCAACAATATCAATAGTCTGTGCTAGATGAATCTCGACGCATTTCGCGAAGACACTATTTCGATTCATCAGGAGAAAAGCACAGAAATCTATAAGCAAAAACATCATACATGAAGCAAAGACCAAAACAACAAAAAAGGAGGGGAGCGGAGAGGGGGAGGGAAAAAGGGGGGGAGAAAGAGTATACCTTCTCATGTAGCAGCATCCTGTAAATTCAAAAGTACTCAAGGTCCACTTGTATGTACCCTACTATTTTCCCATGTCCAGACTAGTAAGCAAGTAAAAGTGCATCAAAGCGGTAAAAAACGCTATACTCCTCACACAGGAGTTTGAGCTCTTCAGTCCCTCTGGGAGTTGGGGGGAGAGGGATACCGGGCCAGTGAGACACATAGAACAGGCAGCCCTCCAGATGGCAAGGCCAGAAGATGGAAAAGGCCTTAACCTGCAACAATATGTATATATACTTCTGTTGGAAATTTGACCTCACAACAGTGTTGCCAACCGCCCGTAGATTTACGGACAGCCCGTAAAATCAGGGCACTTTTCTCCTGCCCGTAAATGCCCGTAGCAGGAGAAAAGTGCCAGTAAATCTACGGCAGCGGCGGCAAGGTTGGAACTGCGCATGCGCGGCGTGCAGTTCCGGACTCGGAGATCCCCGAAGCGAGCCGAGTTCTCTTCTCTCGCAGAGACCGTGTGACGTCGGCCCCAGCTTCCCCCCTCCCTCTCTCGCACACCCAGCGCTGCGCGTCTCGGCCAATCACAGCCTCCCCTGACTCTCCGCACCTGACACATGCCCAATGGACGGAGCTGTGTCAGATGATCGTTGGACAAGAGACTAGTGCCACAGCCCGCCTGCGCCCGCCCCTGCCGTCATTTAAGTTTTCCCGCCGGGCCGGCCGCCAGGCGCCGGCTAGGGACAGTGTGGTGGAGTGCAGTGGAGTCTGATGAACTGTGCCTGGCCCTGTGGATACTAGATGCAGCTGGAGTCTGGACAGATGGTGGAGTGGACAGAGCAACAGACTGACAGCAGAGGCAGCCACCCACAGAGCACACAGAAGAGAAGAGGACTGGTGAGTGGGGCTCTGAGCCTCCGACAGCTAGCAGACAGAGCAGATTGGAGTAGAGAGATGAGTCAGGGGGCAGAGGACATCAGTGTCCTGCTCCTGTGCCCCCTTCACCTCTCCACAGGCAGTGTCACAGCTTCACTCTGCAGTAATGTCACTGATATGGCTATGGAGAGGTGAAAGGGACTTAGGAGGAGGACACTGATGTGCTAATATGAAGGGGGACGTAGGAAGAAACTACTGTGAGGGGTGAGGAGGGCACTTCCATGTCCGCAGTCTCTGACCACCTCCTGTTCCATGTCCGCAGTCTCTGACCACCCTCCTGTACCATGTCCGCAATCTCTGACCACCTCCTGTACCATGTCCGCAATCTCTGACCACCTCCTGTACCATGTCCGCAGTCTCTGACCACCTCCTGTTTCATGTCTGCAGTCTCTGACCACCCCCATGTACCATGTCCGCAATCTCTGACCACCTCCTGTACCATGTCCGCAGTCTCTGACCACCTCCTGTTCCATGTCCGCAGTCTCTGACCACCCCCCTGTACCATGTCTGCAATCTCTGACCACCTCCTGTACCATGTCCGCAGTCTCTGACCACCCCCCTGTACCATGTCCGCAATCTCTGACCACCTCCTGTACCATGTCCGCAGTCTCTGACCACCTACTGTTCCATGTCCGCAGTCTCTGACCACCCCCCTGTACCATGTCCGCAATCTCTGACCACCTCCTGTACCATGTCCGCAGTCTCTGACAACCTCCTGTACCATGTCCGCGATCTCTGACCACCTCCTGTACCATGTCCGCAGTCTCTGACCACCTCCTGTTCAATGTCCGCAGTCTCTGACCACCTCCTGTTCAATGTCCGCAGTCTCTAACCAGCTCTTTTCTTTTATCGTGTCTGCAGTCGAGTCTGGAGAGGAGTCAAGAGTGAGAGGCCGCCGGGATGGTGGTCACGGGAGAAGTTAGATGTGTGGGGCCCCGGCCTGCGGAGTGGAGACCAGAGCCGTTTGGCTGAGCCCTGCACAGTGCACCTGAGGGGAGGTCAGTGACAGCGCCGCCAGACCAGTCTGATGGGGGGGGGGGGGGGTCACTGATGTAAGGGGGAGAGAATACAATAATGTAAGTGGGCACTGACTTTTGTTTAACTTAAACTCATTGCTAATAGCACTATCTACATGTTTATAGTTTAATTATTCATATTTGCACGGTTTAGCACTGAAAACGGCTATTTTATGTACATTTTTGCAGTGCCAGTAAAAAATTGGTGCCATCCGTAAATTTTGGACGTTCTGCCAGTAAATTTCACTCCGGGGGGTTGGCAACACTGCCTCACAAAAATGGTAAAATCATGAAAAAATACAGGGTTGATATGTGCCAGGTGACCAGAATAAAGTCCCAGACCACCTTAGATGTGAAAAACATAAATGGAGGTAGAGTATCAGAGGGGACTGAATGCAGGTGAATAAACAAGTGTGACAAAATTAGTTTTTTGAGAAGTAGTGCAAAGAAAGAAAAATTCAAGTACAAATGAACCAAACCACCTTATACTGTGATAAAAAATAGTATAATCAGGATAAAAAGTGTAAAACAAAACGTGAACTGATGATGAGAAAAAAACAAGTGTTAAAATACATGGACCAGGAAAAAATAAGCACTGGGACATGAATAACAAAGGAAGCATTGCCAGTGTATATGGATGAATAAGAAGTGTCAGAGAAGGAATCAAGACCAAGATAGTAAATACAAACCCGATCCAAAAAAGTTGGGACACTGTACAAATTGTGAATAAAAACAGAAAGCAATGATGTGGAAGTTTCAAATTTCCATATTTTATTCAGAATACAACATAGATGACATATTAAATGTTTAAACTGAGAAAATGTATCATTTTAAAGGAAAAATAAGTTGATTTTAAATGTCAGGCCATGTTTACCACTGTGTGGCCTCCCCTCTTTTTATAACAGTCTGCAAACGTCTGGGGACTGAGGAGACAAGTGTCTCAAGTTTAGGAATAGGAATGTTGTCCCATTCTTGTCTAATACAGGCTTCTAGTTAGTCAACTGTCTTAGGTCTTCTTTGTTGTATCTTCCTCTTTATGATGGGCCAAATGTTTTCTATGGGTGAAAGATCTGGACTGCAGGCTGGCCATTTCAGTACCCGGATCCTTCTTCTACGCAGCCATGATGTTGTAATTGATGCAGTATGTGATCTGGCATTGTCATTTTGGAAAATGCTAGGTCTTTCCTGAAAGAGACGACGTCTGGATGGGAGCATATGTTGTTCTAGAACTTGGATATACCTTTCAGCATTGATGGTGCCTTTCCAGATGTGTAAGCTGCCCATGCCACACGCACTCATGCAACCCCATACCATCAGAGATGCAGGCTTCTGAACTGAGCGCTGATAACAACTTGGATTGTCCTTGTCCTCTTTAGTCCGGATGACATGGCGTCCCAGTTTTCCAAAAAAGAACTTCAAATTTTGATTCGTCTGACCACAGAACAGTTTTCCACTTTGCCACAGTCCATTTTAAATGAGCCTTGGCCCAGAGAGTACGCCTGCACTTCTGGATCATGTTTAGATATGGCTTCTTTTTTGGCCTATAGAGTTTTAGTCGGCAACGGCAAAAGGCACGGTGGATTGTGTTCACCGATAATGTTTTCTGGAAGTATTCCTGAGCCCATGTTGTGATTTCCATTACAGTAGCATTTCTGTATGTGATGCAGTGCCGTCTAAGGGCCCGAAGATAACGAGCATCCAGTATGGTTTTCTGGCCTTGACCCTTACGCACAGAGATTGTTCCAGATTCTCTGAATCTTTGGATGATATTATGCACTGTAGATGATGATAACTTCAAACTCTTTGCAATTTTTCTCTCCTTTCTGATATTGCTCCACTATATTTTGCCGCAGCAGTGGGGGAATTGGTGATCCTCTGCCCATCTTGACTTCTGAGAGACACTGCCACTCTGAGAGGCTCTTTTTATACCCAATCATGTTTCCAATTGAAAAAAAATTAATAAAATATCAACAGCATAAAATTGCATAATAATTACAGTAGTGCAAGGATGGTGGTAACCTCTCACCATCAGTCAATATGTAATAATGATTGCTCATAAAACAGACACAACTTGTCAATCAATGCAATCTAAATAGAGTCCATAAAATTCCACCAAGACAGCAGAAGTTGTTACAAAAGTCCACAGTTGCTACACACTCCTGGGATGATAGCTACATGTGCAGATGGAGTATTGGATCACCATAAGCGCCACCACCGTGCTCAAAAGGGGAGAGAGAATGCAAACTCACCAACTCAACTGGCCCAGCCACTCGTGACTAAGCAAACAAGCCCAATGTTAAACACATCCACTTAGGGATCAGGAATATCCACAGTTGCTTAGTCACGAGAGTGGCTGGGCCAGTTGAGTTGGTGAGTTTGCAATACTACATATTGACTGATGGTGAGAGGTTACCACCATCCTTGCGCTACTGGAATTATTATGCAATTTTATGCTGTTGATATTTTATTCAGTTTTTTCATGTTATTTGTTTAAGTAGCAGCACTTCACATTTATATTTATATTTCTAATATTATTCTCATTTAGCGCTTGGGGTTGCTTGCTTGGGGTGTCGCGTTTTTTGTAAGCACCATTCTTTATATGTTTCCAATCGACCTAATAAGTTGCAAATTGGTCCTCCAGCTGTTCCTTATACTGTATGTACATTTAACTTTTTCGGCCTCTTTTTGCTACCTGTCCCAACTATTTTGGAATGTGTAGCTCTCATGAAATCCAAAATGAGCCAATATTTGGCATGACATTTCAAAATGTCTCACTTTCAACATTTGATATGTTATCTATATTATATTGGGAATAAAATATAATGTTTATGAGATTTGTAAATTAGTCCATTCCTTTTTTATTCACAATTTGTACAGTGTCCCAACTTTTTTGGAATTGGGTTTGTACATACCTTCTCCTGTCTGGCAGCATCTGTGTCAGGCACCTGAGTTGTAGAAGGTCAGGGCAGACTAAGGAGAGCAGCCTGATATGCGGTGTCCCTCTCCCCCCAATTCCCAGAGAGACGGAATAGCAAAATCTTCGGTGTGAGGAGTTAAGCATTTTTTTTCCACTTTGATGCACTTTTACTTGATAGTCTGGACATGGGAAAACAGTAGGGTCCATACAAGTGGACCTTGAGTACTTTTGAATTTACAGGATGCTGCTACATTAGAAGGTATACTCCTCCCTCCCCCCCCCCTTTTTTTTGTTGTTGTTTGGGTCTTTGCTTCATGTATGATGTTTTTGCTTATAGATATCTGTGCTTTTCTCCTGATGAAGCAAAATAGTGTCTTCGCGAAACGCGTCGAGATTCATCTAGCACAGACTATTGATATTGTTGATGTTCAAACAGACTAACAAGTATATGTATGTAATGGGAATACTTTTTGTTGATGATCATCTTTGTCTTGTGTAATATTATGTATTTTTCTTACTATTTTTATATAATAAACTAATGTAATTTTACAATTTTTGTATGTCTCGTTAAAGTCCCTTGGGCCCTCATCTCTTGTTTTTATGCAATACATTTGGGACTGAGACACGCATCGTTTCCATAAATGTCAGCCCAGCTCCTTTCTTAATAGTGCATGTCAGAGCACAAACCAAGCCATAAAGTCCAAGGATACATCTGTAGTTCTCCAAGACAGAATTGTATCGAGGCACAGATCTAGGGAATGGCACAGAAACATTTCTTCAGCATTGAAGGTCCCAATGAGCACAGTGGCCTCCATCACCAGTAAATGGAAGAAGTTTGGAACCACCAGGACTCTTCCTAGAGCGGGCCACCTGGCCAAACTGAGTAATGGGAGGAGAAGGGCCCTAGTCAGAGAGGTGACCAAGAACCCCGATGGTCACTCTGACAGAGCTCCAGCGTTTCTCTGTGGAGAGAGTAGAACTTGCCAGAACAATCATCTCTGCAGCACTCCACCAGTCAGGCCTGTATTGTAGAGGGGCCAGTGTAACGCTCCTGCGTTTTTGTAGTAGGCTGGATTTGCAGCTGCAGAATCTCCACTCAGTAGTCATGTAGAGATGTGTTGAATAACCAGATCCAACTCTCCAGACTCATCACTGTGGGCCTGTCAGCTTCAGCATACAGATATACACACTCAATAAGATGTTCCTGGAGTGATAGGATGTATATGATAGTATGAAGATGATGTGCTGAAGGGACAGGTGTGAACAGTGACAGAGATGGTAAGCACTTGATAGAAATGTTCAGGAGAGTATTAGATGGTATTAGGTAGAATGCAGATAGGTTAGTAATCAAGTATGGTAACAGGTGGTAAGGACAGCAGATGACAAATACAGGATAGACTAACCCAGTGCAAGGATAGATGGTAGTAGACTCAAGAGCTAGCAATCTATGTAACAGTGCAGATGATAGAATTAGTATGCATAGATAGTAACAGTCCTTATGTGCAGAGGTAGATAGTGTAAGTAAGGTTATGGAGGATTCCCCTGTGGGGCACTTATCACTAGTAAGTTAGTAGTAGAAGGGTCCAGTAGTAAGGGAGTGATCCAGTAGCGAGATACAGGGATCGGTAGCGAGGTTGCGGTCTGTTCCAAGTAAAAGAAAGAAAGTAGCTGGAGGTTCCGGCAGCAAGACAAGCTTGTAAGCATGTGGACACACAGGCAGGTTGAACGAACAATGTGAGAGAGAATGCCGGCGGTTGAAATAGCCGCTCTGCGGCGCTCGGCGCTGACGTCATCCGTCTTAAAGGTGTATGCGTACCACCTAATTAGAAAGGTGGGACGCATATTTGAAAAGAAAATAGAAAATAAGGGTACAGAGGTACCAGAATCTTACAGTACCCCCCCCTTAAGGCCGGCTCCGGAAGGCCTATAGCACTGGTTTCTCCGGGTATTTCGAGTGAAATCTTCGTATAAGTCTAGGTGCGTGAACATCAGTGGTATCCAACCAGGTGTCGTCTTGGGGTCCATAGTTCTTCCATCTTATGAGATACTGGAGTCTTCCTCTGTGGATACGAGAATCCAAAATCTCCTTAATCTCATATTCTTCTCCGCCTTCAACTTGTACTGGAGGTGGAGGCAAGATGGTAGGCCTTATTCCTTGATTAGGAACATGGGGCTTCAGTAGCGACACATGGAAGATGGGATGGATCTTGAGATCTGCTGGTAAGGTGAGCTGTACTGCAGCTTTTCCAATAAGTTTCTTAATTGGGAAGGGTCCCAGAAATAAAGGTCCAAGCTTTTTGCTAGGGATCTTTAATCTTAAATTTCTTGTCGATAGCCAAACGAGGTCCCCAATAGCATACTGAGGAGAAGGTCTTCTACGTAGGTCGTAGTACCTTTTTTGTTGGCTGTGGGCGTGTGAGATAGTGGTATTAAGTAAACCCAGAGAGTCCTTTATTTGGGTAAGATAGTCTGAGGCTACTGGGTTACTTGATGGTAGGATGCGTGGTGGAAGAAGTGTGGGATGAAACCCATAGTTCAAGTAGAACGGACTTTGCTTAGTAGTACTGTGGGTTGCGTTGTTATAAGCAAATTCCGCCAGAGGGAGAAGGTCCACCCAATCATCCTGTAGGTATGATGTGTAGCAATGCAGATATTGTTCTATACACTGGTTGACTCTTTCAGTCTGTCCGTTGGTCTGAGGGTGGTAGGGAGAAGTGAGCTTTCGCTCAATCCGTAATATTTGACAAAGAGCTTGCCAAAATTTGGAGATGAACTGTGAACCACGGTCGGATAAAAGAGTCTTTGGTATTCCGTGTAACTTGAACACATGTTTCATCAGTAGTTCCGCTGTTTGTTTGGATGAAGGTAGTCTACGGATAGCGATGAAATGTGCCATCTTTGTCAGGTGGTCCACTGACACTAGAATGGTATTAAATCCTTTAGAAGGTGGTAGTTCTACTATAAAGTCTAAGGATACAACCTCCCATGGAACCTGGGGTATTGGTAGACTGCAGAGTAGGCCAGATGGTTTTGTAGTGTCAATTTTGGACCTTGCACAGATGTCACATGAAGATACAAATTTTTGTACAGACGTCTTCATATCAGGCCACCAAAACTGCCTAGTAAGCAAATTAAGGGTTTTCGTCATACCCATATGTCCTGCCATGGGCACATGATGTGATAACTCCAAGATCTTGGTGCACATAGTAGGGGGTATGTAAAGTTTGTCGTTGTAGTAGAGGAAGCCTTCTGCATCAGTACTTAGTTGTGGTGGAGGTGAATCCAATCCTATACTGTGCAAATTCTCTTCCTTCAGGGAACGAACAACCCCAATAATACCTTCATAGGGTATTATAGGAATAGAAGGGATTTCAGCGCAGTTATCTTCGGTTAATCGTGATAGCGCATCCGCTTTTTTTATTTTTGTCTGCAGGCGTGTAGGTCACTAAGAAGTTGAATCTTAGGAAGAATAATGACCATCGTACCTGCCGGTGGGAGAGAGTTTTGTTAGTCTGGAGGTATTGAAGGTTTTTATGATCTGTATATATGAGTATTGGTAACCGGGTACCCTCAAGTAGATGTCGCCAATTCTCCAGTGCCAGTTTTATGGCAAGCAACTCCTTTTCACCCACTGGGTAATTCACCTCTGGGCTGCTTAATGATTTTGAAAAGAAAGCAACTGGGTGGAGTGGTGAAGTATTTGTTGGTCGTTGGGAGAGAACTGCTCCTACTGCCATATTTGACGCATCTACCTCCAGAATATATTGGAGGGATGGGTCTGGATGGCGTAGTATGGGAGCAGAAGTAAAGCTTGATTTTAACAAGCAGAAAGCTCGATTTGTTTCTTCTGACCATTTGAATGGTTTCTTTATACTTGTCAGTTGTGTGAGAGGTCTCACAATGGCAGAAAAGTTCTTGATGAACTTCCTATAGAAGTTTGAAAATCCAAGGAATCGCTGTAATGCCTTACGAGTTGTTGGTATAGGCCAGTCCAGAATACAGGATATCTTGCTCATATCCATCTTAATTCCGGTTTTGGATATGATGAATCCTAGAAATAATATTTTTCTTTATGAAATAGGCATTTTTTTAATTTCACGTATAGAGTGTGTGCAAGTAATCTGGATAACACAAGTCTTACATGTTTTATATGTTCAGAGAGAGATCGTTAATAGATAAGTATATCGTCCAGATATACTACAACACAGACATCAAGTAAGTCTCTAAAGATGTCGTTTACGAACCTTTGGAAAGCTGCGGGAGCATTACACAACCCGAATGGCATCACAAGATATTAGAATAATCCGTATCTGGTTCTGAATGCTGTTTTCCACTCATCTCGCATCGGCGTCATGCGGTTTTGCCTTGTCCCGCGGCCACTATGTGGACCGCTGGACTGACTGGATATTCGTCATCTACGCCGCTGGGAGGGGTTAATGACCGGTTTCCGGCAATCTGCCGGATATAAGTCCGCCCCTTCCTCTGGCGCTTGTATGACGCTGGCGGAGACCCGCCGCGGTCCTCTGGGCTATGAACTCGACGAGCTGCTCCACACTCCTCCTATGGTTTTTGTTTGTACACCTCCTAATCCATATGCAGTGGTTACCTTTTCTATAATCACGGTAAGTCTTCCCTTTGTAGTGGGGTTTCTGCTTTCTCTCTTCACTGAGTTTACTTTTCTGATATTTTAAAATCCCCTGTACGGTACAGCTCTCCTACTCACCTTTTTTACATACTATATTGGTTGATATAATCACCTGTGGACATATCACTTTTACAACTTTTTCCCCCCCTATAATTGGCTTTATTGCACGTGTTTATTAATTATGACATTCATTCATTTATATAATATATATGTGTGTATATATATATATATATATATATATATTGTACTTGGTGAACAATTATAATACACAATATATTACCATATTATTTGAATTTATATTATTTAATCTAATTAATTCAATTATTCAATTAATTATTCTATTATATATATTGATTAATTTCTATTAACTAAACACGTGCCAAAATAAGGGCTCTAATCACTTATTCACTGATGATTTTTTCTTGACCAGCTCGTGTCTTCTTCTCCCTCTGGACTATGTGGCGGTTACCCGCCTCAGCCCCGGATCAGACATATACCCATTTGGTGCATCTTCACAGCGGACAATTCTCCGTGCCAAAATAATATATCCCAGAGTTTTCTTAGTAATCCTCTGGTTGATATTTATAATAATCCTTTTATTAGCTATGTAAGTACCTGACCTCATAATTGCCGCTAATATGTTTTAGGATAGTATCGGTACTAGTGCCAACTCTATGTGGGATTTATGACTAATTAGTCTCCATTCTTAGTTTATTTTATAAAGCTCCTGAAGAGTGGATGCGATTTCCACGAAACGCGTTGAGCTATGCAGTATTCATGTGGACCAGGACATGGATCAGGAACTATGTATTACGTGTATGATATGTAACTTATGTTATTGCAATGTATGTATTTATTGTTAATATATTATTATGAATTGTATCTATACATGAATCGCTATATATTTTGTCCTTCTGACCCATGTCTGCATCTATTTGATCTGGTTTTATCATGTAGCATAATAAACCCTTGTAGTTATATACCTCCTTCGTTATCCAATATGTGCAGCATCGACCTCACTCAAAGTCCCGCTTTCCTTTCCCTTTCTTTTTTTTGTGTCAATATAGTTACAGGGATGGAGGTCCTTGCTGCGATGCCACAGATCAACTTTTTATTTGTTTATTGTTCAATACAATTTTGGGTGGAAGACACCCGTTCCCCTCATGTCGATCTGTGTGCATCAATGTTTTCTGGCCCATGCACCGCTATGCTTCACAGGCAGTGACTTTTCTCTTTCTTTGATGTTTTGGTATTGTATCGCTGCCCCTATGTGGGATGGATGCACCGCTGGGCTTCTTGTTCCGGGGTTGCGATGTTGGATCTGCCACCCAACCCACTGCCCTCTGAGGGCGGTGGGCGGGGCTGTCACGTCCGGCATCGGCGTCATGCGGTTTTGCCTTGTCCCGCGGCCACTATGTGGACCGCTGGACTGACTGGATATTCGTCATCTACGCCGCTGGGAGGGGTTAATGACCGGTTTCCGGCAATCTGCCGGATATAAGTCCGCCCCTTCCTCTGGCGCTTGTATGACGCTGGCGGTGACCCGCCGCGGTCCTCTGGGCTATGAACTCGACGAGCTGCTCCACACTCCTCCTATGGTTTTTGTTTGTACACCTCCTAATCCATATGCAGTGGTTACCTTTTCTATAATCACGGTAAGTCTTCCCTTTGTAGTGGGGTTTCTGCTTTCTCTCTTCACTGAGTTTACTTTTCTGATATTTTAAAATCCCCTGTACGGTACAGCTCTCCTACTCACCTTTTTTACATACTATATTGGTTGATATAATCACCTGTGGACATATCACTTTTACAACTTTTTCCCCCCCTATAATTGGCTTTATTGCACGTGTTTATTAATTATGACATTCATTAATTTATATAATATATATGTGTGTATATATATATATATATATATATATATATATATATATATATATATATTGTACTTGGTGAACAATTATAATACACAATATATTACCATATTATTTGAATTTATATTATTTAATCTAATTAATTCAATTATTCAATTAATTATTCTATTATATATATTGATTAATTTCTATTAACTAAACACGTGCCAAAATAAGGGCTCTAATCACTTATTCACTGATGATTTTTTTCTTGACCAGCTCGTGTCTTCTTCTCCCTCTGGACTATGTGGCGGTTACCCGCCTCAGCCCCGGATCAGACATATACCCATTTGGTGCATCTTCACAGCGGACAATTCTCCGTGCCAAAATAATATATCCCAGAGTTTTCTTAGTAATCCTCTGGTTGATATTTATAATAATCCTTTTATTAGCTATGTAAGTACCTGACCTCATAATTGCCGCTAATATGTTTTAGGATAGTATCGGTACTAGTGCCAACTCTATGTGAGATTTATGACTAATTAGTCTCCATTCTTAGTTTATTTTATAAAGCTCCTGAAGAGTGGATGCGATTTCCACGAAACGCGTTGAGCTATGCAGTATTCATGTGGACCAGGACATGGATCAGGAACTATGTATTACGTGTATGATATGTAACTTATGTTATTGCAATGTATGTATTTATTGTTAATATATTATTATGAATTGTATCTATACATGAATCGCTATATATTTTGTCCTTCTGACCCATGTCTGCATCTATTTGATCTGGTTTTATCATGTAGCATAATAAACCCTTGTAGTTATATACCTCCTTCGTTATCCAATATGTGCAGCATCGACCTCACTCAAAGTCCCGCTTTCCTTTCCCTTTCTTTTTTTTTTTGTGTCAATATAGTTACAGGGATGGAGGTCCTTGCTGCGATGCCACAGATCAACTTTTTATTTGTTTATTGTTCCACTCATCTCCGTCACGGATTCGGATTAGGTTGTATGCCCCTTTCAGGTCTAATTTAGAGAAGTAAGTATCCCCACGCACTTGTTCAATGAGTTCAGGGATGAGCGGTAAAGGATAGCGATCCTTTATTGTAATCGTATTTAATTGCCTATAATCGATAATAGGCCTAAGACTTGAATCCTTATTGCGGACAAAGAAAAGTCCGGCAGCTGTGGAAGAAGTAGAGGGTCTGATGAAACCTTTTGTCAAATTCTCATCCAAGTATTCCTTGAGATGAGAAAGTTCATCCTGTGAAAGAGGATAAACATGACCGAAAGGCAATTTGCTGTTAGGGAGTAGATCGATAGTGCAATCATAATCCCTATGGGGAGGCAACACTTGAGCATTTTTTTCAAGGAAAACTTCGGACAGGTCCTGATAGCATAGTGGTGCAATCTCATCTGACACCACAGACAGGATCTTTCCAAAAGATGGGAGGTTACACGTAATCTCGCAATAGTGAGAAGGGAAAGACAAAGTCCGTCTTTTCCAATCTATGATTGGTTGATGTGTGTGTAACCAGGGGAGTCCCAAAATAATAGAAAAATGGGGTGAAGATAGTATATCAAAAGTGGTGGTCTCCATATGAGACTCGTTAGTAGTGACAAGGAGTGCTTGTGTCTGGTTGGTGATTGGACCAGAAGATAGTGGAATACCGTTAATGAAACTAACAGAAACAGGTTTAGGTTTTGAAATAATAGGTATTTTATTTAAGGTAACAAAACATGTATCAATATAGTTTCCACAAGATCCGGTGTCGATCATAGCCTTGGTAGTAATCCTAGTCTGGTCCCACTGCAATGTCAAATGAACAAAAAGATAGGGGTTAGAAAAGGAAGTCGTTAATCCAACTAGCAAGACATGTGAACACTCACCCTCTTTTTTGCGGACAAGGGGACAGACGCTTATCAAATGATCCGGGGATGCGCAGTACATGCAGAGGTTTCTGGATCTTCTTCTGGCTCGTTCAGTAGTTGATAAAGGTGGGCGTATGGTTTCTACCTCCATGGGAGTAGGGTCAACGGCCGAAATCCGAGAAGGGCTAGACAATGGCATTCCCATTTTTTCAGCCCTTCTTTCACGCAGTCGCCTGTCGATGTTGATACTGAGTTGTATTAAGGCATCCAAGGTGCCAGGTAAATCCGCTTGGGCGAGCTCGTCTTTAACAGCTTCTGACAACCCGAGTCTGAATTGAGTTCGCAGAGATGTGTCATTCCACCCTGAATCAAGGGTCCATCTTTTGAACTCAGCTACAAAGTCACAAAGTCTTCTACAGGTCTCCTTCCTTGTTTTAAAGCCCTCAATTGAATATCAGCAGTACTCTGCCTGTTGGAGTCATCATATAAATTAGCGAGTTCCGCTAGGAATAAAGAATAGGAGTTGAGAAGCTGATCATTTTTCTCAAAGAGAGACTCTGCCCAGGCCCGTGGATCACCCGTTAAGTATGAGATAACGGTACAGACTTTAATTTGATCAGTAGGGTATGTACGAGGTTTTAACAAAAAAAGCAATTGACATGCGTTTTTGAATTCACGAAATTTTTTCCGATCACCTGTAAACACTAGAGGAGGGTTTATTTTAGGTTCAGGGGGTTGAGCAGCAGTGAGCCGTGAAAGACGGGTTACCTGCTGTATCAGAGTCTGATTTTCTTCTTTTACTTCAGTAAGAGCAAGCATTAATGCATTTACTTGTTGTTTTAATTGTGTCACTTGAGTGGGTAATTCTGCTGAATCCATTTTTTAGGTTCGTTCAATCTGTAACGCTCCTGCGTTTTTGTAGTAGGCTGGATTTGCAGCTGCAGAATCTCCACTCAGTAGTCATGTAGAGATGTGTTGAATAACCAGATCCAACTCTCCAGACTCATCACTGTGGGCCTGTCAGCTTCAGCATACAGATATACACACTCAATAAGATGTTCCTGGAGTGACAGAGATGGTAAGCACTTGATAGAAATGTTCAGGAGAGTATTAGATGGTATTAGGTAGAATGCAGATAGGTTAGTAATCGAGTATGGTAACAGGTGGTAAGGACAGCAGATGACAAATACAGGATAGACTAACCCAGTGCAAGGATAGATGGTAGTAGACTCAAGAGCTAGCAATCTATGTAACAGTGCAGATGATAGAATTAGTATGCATAGATAGTAACAGTCCTTATGTGCAGAGGTAGATAGTGTAAGTAAGGTTATGGAGGATTCCCCTGTGGGGTACTTATCACTAGTAAGTTAGTAGTAGAAGGGTCCAGTAGTAAGGGAGTGATCCAGTAGCGAGATACAGGGATTGGTAGCAAGGTTCCGGTCTGTTCCAAGTAAAAGAAAGTAGCTGGAGGTTCCGTCAGCAAGACAAGCTTGTAAGCATGTGGACACACAGGCAGGTTGAACGAACAATGTGAGAGAGAACGCCGGCGGTTGAAATAGCCGCTCTGCGGCGCTTGGCGATGACATCATCCGTCTTAAAGGTGTATGCGTACCACCTAATTAGAAAGGTGGGGCGCATATTTGAAAAGAAAATAGAAAATAAGGGTACCAGAGGTACCAGAATCTTACAGCCAGACAGAAGCCACTCCTCAGTAAAAGGCACATGACAGCCTGCCTGGAGTTTGCCAAAAGGCACCTGAAGGACTCTCAGACCATGAGAAACAAATTTCTCTGCTCTGATGAAACAAAGATTGAACTCTTTGGCCTGAATAGCAAGCGTCAGGTCTGGAGGAAACCAGGCACTGCTCACCACTTGGCAAATACCATCCCTACAATGAAGCATGGTGGGGGCAGCATCATGCTATGGGGATGTTTTTCAACGGCAGAACTGGGAAACTAGTCAGGATTAAGGGAAAGATCAATGCAGCAATGTACAGAGACATCCTTGATAAAAACCTCCTCAAGAGCGCTCTGGACCTCAGACTGGGGGCTAAGGTTCATTTTCCAATAGGACAACAACCCTAAGCACACAGCCAAGATAACGAAGGAGTGGCTATTGGACAACTGGCTGTGCACCGAAGCTCCCCATCCAACCTGATGAAGCTGCCCAAAAATAGGTGTGCCAAGCTTGTAGCATCATACTAAAAAAGACTTGAGGGTGTAATTGGTGCCAAAGGTGCTTCAACAAAGTACTGAGCAAATGCTGTGAATACTTATGTACATGTAATTTTTTTTGTCTTTTATTTCTAATAAATTTGCAAAGATTTCAAACAAACGTCTTTCGTGTTGTCATTATGGGGTATTGTTTGTAGAATTTTGAGGAAAATAATTAATTTAATCCATTTTGTAATAAGGCTGTAACATAACAAAATGTGGAAAAAGTGAGGGGCTGTGAATACTTCCCGGATGCACTGTATTTATGGAAAACCTTTATCCCAAAAGGAAAAAAAAAATGTTTACTGTAACTGTTTAGAATTTACAGTATTAGCTGGAGTTCAGCTTCAATTTATTCATGTATTTATATCTGCTGGTACATCTATTACTCCCCTCCCCAAAACTGACAATGCTGCTGTCCAAATGCTCATTCATCCAGATTAGGGGCACAGGAGGTGTTACTGGCCAGTTCACCAGGTGAAAACAGAGGGGAAAAAAGCCTAAAAAAAGAAAACTAATACAAGTACGTACCATCTAATGATTGGTAACTTGCAGTATATTTTATTTTCGGTTTTAGATTTAATACTGCTTTAAGGAAATAGTTTGTTTGGAACAGCTTAGCCAAAACAAACTATTTAAATTTGCAGCGAATCTAGAGTTAAGCTTTAAATATTAATCAAGACAATTGATCATTGGCTCAAAATGCTGTAATAGCATTGTTGAAATATTTTGTCTTACTTTAAAAGTGTGTGCATATCCTTGTCCAGCCCTGTAGCTGCAGCGGCAGCTGCTGTTATATTTTAGTATCCCTCCTCTTATTAACAGCCAGTAGGAGGGGTGATAAATCAGCTTCCTGTTGATGGCAAAACTACATGTCCCATGATTCCTTGCAGTAATTCTAGTCACAATACTGCTGCTCAGTCTTAACAAAAGTGAAAAAACACATTCCTGGGCACCTTTTTAAATGTGCATGTTCTGATTGCTCCTTGTTTTTCTACCATTTATATTGGTTCGCTGTACAAGGTTGTTGTCCTTTACTCTATGTACTGTATCAAACAAAAATATTTTGTTAATTATCCTGCTTGATGAGTATTACACCACATTTAGCATCAGGTTGCACTTCAGCTACACTATGGGTATCATCTCGTCAATAACTTTGTATGTGAATGTTCTCTTTTTCTGTGATATATCTGATGACTCAAGCCTCGTACACACGCAACGATTGTTGGCCGTGAATTTTCGGCCAACGTCCGATCGGCCGATTGTCGGCTTGTTAGTATGATGATTCCGACAACCGACTGCGACTTTTCGGCCGAAAAAAATCTGGTGTGCATGCTATAAAATTTGTGTTGGCCGTCACCACAACGGCCGATTTTTCGTCAGTCAGTACAGATTTTTACTTTATGGATATGCAGTTGGAAAATGTCCGTTTTAACATCTGAAAATATTTGTATATTATCCCCTCATTTTTGGGGAGGTCTGGAGTTATAAAATGTTTATTTACCTTCTATTTTGAAAAATCAGTTAACATATTGAAATGTAAAATGTGCATGTCCTATGGAGGAAGCTGACCACTGAATTGTGTAGACTTTAGCAATGCTGTCTGCCAATCAGTAACTTGATGATGTTCCATCAGAACTGTTTCTGTAAACAGTAATGAAGCACCTAATCAGCACAGCAGAGCTAAAGTCTGCACCATCCCATGGCAAGCAGGGAGGAAAAGGCTTGTCAGGATATGTTCTTTCACTTGAGCTCAGCACTTGTTATCACTTACACGTGTAGACTCTGCTCTCAGTGCATCTAAATGAGTGGCTGCAAAGGGAAATATTGAGAGAGCAAAATTAATCGTAGACAAAGGCATAAAGAAAATGAATGCAGATGGGGATCTTTGGAATAATTTGAAGATATTCTTGGACAATAAATGTACAAAGAGTTTTAAAGAAACAGGACAAAACAATTGCACTTTAGTTACACTTTAATATGTATGATGACATCTGACCTACAATATGGGCATTTCTCCTGGAATGTCAGAGATCTAGGTACCCCTCTGAAAACAATGCACGTTTTCTCACAAATACACAATATTAGGGCTAAACGTATTTGTGCTACAATAGATGCATCTAGCGAAAGGAACTGTTAATATCTTGGTACATCTTGGCTGGCCATTCTCACCATACCACAGACTCAGGAGGGGTTTCTCTGCTGATGCCTAAATCAGTTACATGGGACTTAATAAGATCCAAAAGTGACCCTGAAAATATGTACATGTTTGTGTATGCAACTGTGCATTCAATACCATTCATTATTATGGATATAGATAATCAGCCTTTATGGCTCTGTATCCAGAGGCACATATTTCATGGGTGATATAGTTTAACATACAACATTATAAACTGAAAAAGGCCTCATGCCCTGATGGTATGTTACTGAAAGTATATAGGAGTGTAGCACCACCCCCGCAGGAGCTGCTGATTAGATTATTGGGTCTACGTCCTGCCTTCCAACCCCTGAAATTGGCTCGAACCCTCCCCAGGCACAACTGACACGAAATGGGACTATAATACCAAATGGCTACAGGAGAACACAGTTCAGGATATATCACCCCAATAAGTAATAATAACTTGTTACCTTTCTCCAGCCGCAGTCCCTCTGGGTGACACAAGGTGCAACACACAGACTTTTGCTTAACCAAAGTAGCTTTACTGAGAGTTAAAGTACAAGTTGACTTCAAAAGACATCACAAGAGTCAACTAAGAAAGATAAAGTTATTGACACAATAATAAACAATATAATTAAGATAGCTATTTTTGTATACTTATGCGACTAAAAGATAACTCATAGGCTTTCTTTTACCCAATTCAGGCTATACTTTACACACGTCTAGTCTCTTGTATCAGGTAGGCAGAACCTTTTTGAATCCCATACACAGTTCCTTCCTTTTGGTTTGGAATCTTCGCTAGCAATCGTTGGTGCACAAGCTATTTGTAATCCAAAAGTAAGGATATATAGTCAAAAGGGGTGAGAAAAAAAAGGTTACAATCACCCGCAATGTTACTGCGTAATTGGGCGTATTAATCTTCTTAGTGGTGCATATATAGGCCCCTGACACCTTATGTACTTGTGTTTAAATGCTTAGTCTCCTGGAAGGTGCACTAGGCCGCTGAGTGTACTGCGTACTATCTAAAGTGTAGTTAGCACCGGCTAAAGTTACTTTCTTCCAAGCGAGAAACAGATTTGGGCATGTGCCCTGCTCACCAAACGGCCTCTTTCTTCCCGAGCTCTCCACCTCCGATTTCTGTCACCAGCCGCGCTTGTGGTTAGATGTGGGCAACACCAGTCTCTGCAGAGCATCAATGGGTTCTCTGGGAAGGCTCCTTTACTGAAGATGAAATGCTTCCACTCCGTCACTTCAGGCTCAGGCTTCAGGCCTAGTCCGCAGCATCAGCCCACAGCACTTGCTTCCTTCTAGCTGTTGTGTCAGGAGACAAGAGAGAGAGCCTGGCTCCTCCCTTCCTTTATAAAGCTTCCCCCAAAAGGCTGTGCGGTGAAGCAATGCACCCTGGTGTTCCCACTGAATTGTGGGTATCGTAGTATCTGATGAACATCACCAAGCTGCAGTGTGGCAGTTTGGCCACTAGAAACTTCTGATGAAAACCACCAAGCTGCAGTGTGGCAGTTTGGCCACTAGATGGAGCCGAGTTCCTTCAAAATGTTATACAGTCTACTAATGAACAATTGTAAATGGGAGGATGCCCGCTACACACTCCCCCCACTTTAGAAACTTTGGTCCCCAAAGATAACGACAGCATGTATCCTGTCACATACGTTGGAAAAAAAACAATTAACTCATGCACAACGGTAAACCAGGTCCCTTATCAGAAGCAGAGTTCAAACCCAACAACTGCACATTAAAACACAGGGCCGACAGCGGAACCTCCCACCAATTGTTGGGGGAGAGAAGGTGGTTCTGTTCACAAACCCCCGACACTTGAGTGGCTTGTACAGATGTGCCTGGGGGTGAGCTAGGGTTGTCCTCCACTAAATCTGCAGTGGAAGAACTAGGCTGATCAAGAGTTCTCTTAGAAGTAAGGACAGCTTCTTCCGAGCATTTCCCCAATTGGTCGTAAGTTAGTCTTTTGGGTGGGTGAATGACTCTTCTTTCCCTCTGTTCTTTGGGAGTCACAATCTTAGAAGTGCTGGAACCAGCCGCTCTTGGGGATTCTTCAAGAGCTTCCTCCTCTAGTCCCAACGCATTGGACTCTGGGGTTTCAGAAGCAGTTAATTCTTCTTCAGAGAAAGGTGCAACCTCCTCCTCAGGATCTTCACCATCAGCTACTTCTTCTGTAAGCATGTGGAAAGGCACAAATTCAGGAGCTTCTGCCCGAAGGGTTCCTCTTTCAACCAGTTCGGATGAAGACAGGTACGCAGTCGTGGGTTCTGGTAACTGAGATGACCACATCCAATCAGGTACCTCCTCTTCATCTTCCAGATCTTCAATTGGAGAATCTCCATCCCTCACATCTGGAAATGCTGTTTGAGATCTGGTAACTGGCCTGTGCCCTTGAGACGTTGAAGGGACTTCATGTGAGACTAGGTCAGGAGGTAGGCAAACTGCTTCTGAGAGAGGTAATAGGTGGTTCCTATGCCAAGTCTTCAGTGGGCCCACTCTCCCTTCCGGCCTAATCTGATACACAGGAAGGTTTGGCAGCTGCTTACAGATGACATAGGGCTGGGATTTCCAACGGTCAGCCAACTTGTGTTTCCCAGGGATACCCAAGTTCCTCAACAACACTTTATCCCCTGGCTGCAAATCCTGGATCCTAACTTTCAGGTCAAAGTTTCTTTTATTTCTCAGCCCCCGTTGATCAGATGAGACTTGGGCTTTTTCGTAGGCCGTTTTTAGGCTCTTCCTCAACCGGTCCACATACCCCTTGTGAGATGCTGCTGAGGTGTGATCAGGTGATATGCCGAAAGCCAAGTCCACTGGCAGCCGAGCCTCCCGCCCGAACATTAATCGGTATGGGGAGTATCCTGTAACATCACTGACAGTACTATTGTAGGCATGTACGATGGCAGCTACATGTTTACTCCAGTGCTGTTTCTTTTCTGAGCTCAGGGTCCCCAACATGTTCAAAAGAGTCCGGTTAAACCGTTCAGGCTGAGCATCCCCTTGTGGGTGGTAGGGAGTAGTCCTAGTCTTTTGGATGCCTAACAAGTCTAGCAACTTCTTAATCAGCCGGCTTTCAAAGTCTCTTCCCTGATCTGAATGGAGGCGTTGCGGTAAACCATAGTGCACAAAGAACTTTTCCACTAATACTTTGGCCACTGTTGTGGCTTTCTGGTCTTTTGTTGGAAACGCCTGGGCGTATCTGGTGAAATGATCTGTTACCACAAGGACATTCCCTTGACCACTCAAGTCAGGCTCCAGGCAAAGGAAATCAATGCACACCAGTTCCATAGGCCCCTGACTTTGCAGATGGCCCATTGGGGCTGCTTAAAGTGGCAAAGTTTTCCTCTGGATGCAGCGAGCACAAGAACGACAGTATCCTTCAACTTCACCCCGCATACAGGGCCAGTAAAACCTGTCTCTCACAAGTTGGAAAGTCCTTTCAGGCCCCAGATGACCATGATTGTCATGGAGAGCAGCCAAGACTCCTTCCCTGAATTTAGCTGGTAGGAACAGTTGCCACTTCTCTTCCAGATCATCAGAGGGGCCCCTTCGGTAGACCACCCCTTGGCGTATCTGTAGCCGGTCCCATTCTTTATGCAACAATCGGGCTTCCCGAGGGGAGTCTGTTAGAAGCAGCTCAGGGCGCTGAGTCTCTATGGCCTTCAGCAAAAGTTTCCCCAAAGGGTCTTTTAACTGCTCCTTCCTCAAGTCCCCTTTCGATAGCCTAGGCAAACCTTCTTCTTCAACCTGGGTCACCCTGCAATAACACCTGGGTACTCCAGCAGCTGAGACCCCAATCTCTTCGGCTCTTGCTCCTCCACTGGATCGAAATTCCGTTCCCTGACATAGGGCGCGCACTCCCTCTGAGGTCAAGTGGGCCCATTCTTCAGTAGGATCGTTGGGGGCATGAGACCTTCTGGAGAGGGCGTCTGCATCCCTATTCCCAACACCTGGTCGGTATTTTAAACTGAACATAAAGCTAGAGAGAGCGGCTAACCACCTATGTCCTGTAGCGTCCAGTTTGGCAGTGGTCAGCAGGTAGGTAAGTGGATTATTATCCGTTTTGACTATGAATTCTGCTCCATATAAGTAATCTTTCAGTTTGTCTACTACAGCCCACTTCAAGGCCAGGAATTACAGCTTGTGTGTGGGGTAATTCCTCTCGGAAGGTATCAGACTTCTGCTCACATAAGCAACGGGCCGCAGGTGACCGTCATGCTCCTGGTACAACACCCCACCTAGCCCATCTCTGCTGGCATCGACATGTAGTTCGTAGGGTTTTGAGGGGTCTGCGTAGGCCAACACAGGGGCAGTGGTCAGGCTCTTCTTCAACTGAATGAAGGCTTCCTCACATTTCGAGGTCCACTGATCCTGAATAGATTCCTTGGGCTTTCTAGGCCCCATGGCGGGTTTCACTGGTTTGACTAGTTCTGGAACATCATCTTCCCCTTCGGTTCTGAGTAATTCATTGAGGGGTCGGGCAATTTTGGCAAACCCTTCCACAAATCTCCTGTAATAGGAGCAGAAACCCAGGAATGATCGGAGCTCAGTCACATTTGTGGGCCTCGGCCAGGAAGTAACAGCATCCAGCTTCTCTGGGTCGGTGGACACTCCTTCTGCAGACACAATGTGACCCAGGTAATGGACCGAGGACTGGTAAAACTGGCACTTCTCCGGAGAAAGTTTCAGGCCTTCTTCATATAACCTCTTTAGGACCTTTTCCAACCTCTCTTCATGCTCTTCTAGGGTTCTGCCGAACACAATAATATCATCCAAGTATACCAGTACCTCTATCAGGTTCATATCTCCAACAGTTCTCTCCATCAGTCTTTGGAAGGTGGCTGGGGCTCCTGACAACCCTTGAGGCATGCGGTTAAACTCAAAGAACCCCACGGGGGTGATGAAGGCTGTCTTCTCCCTATCCTCAGGGTTCATGGGGATCTGGTAGTATCCGCTCTTCAAGTCCATCACACTGAACCACTTGGCCCCTGACAAACTTTGTAAAGCGTCTTCAATCCGGGGGGTGGTATACTGGTCTGGAATAGTCCTTCTGTTCAGTGTTCGGTAGTCGATACAGAGCCTCAGGGACCCAGTTTTCTTCCGGACTACCACTATTGGAGAAGCGTACGGGCTCCTGGATTCTCGAATAATCCCTGTTCTCTTGAGTTCCCCCAACTGCTCCCGTAGATCTTCTAAGTCACCCAAGGGAACCCGTCGGACTCTCTCCCGAAAGGGTTTATCTTCATGTAGACGGATATTATGGGTGGCACTCTTTGCACACCCCACATCGAATTCATCTCTAGAGAATATTTCTTTCCATCGAATCAGTTGGGCCCTGGCTCTCTTCTTCCATTCCGGTGGGAGGGCCGTATTTCCAGAGCAGAGCTCCTCTATGGTGATTTCGCCCCCGTCTTCCCTCTTCAAATCTGATGGGGCAACTGGGGTGGCCGGGTTCACCTGGCCCAACAGCACCCTGGCCGGCACCTTCACCGGAGTAGTAGCAGTATTTCTGACACTCACCAAAACCTTCCCATGACTTTTCTGTAATGCCTTCAATGGGATCACTTCGGGGATCACTTCTATCCCTTTCTGTGCCTCCGATGGGCCTGATTCAAGAACCATGAAAGGGCCTGGCTGCTTCCAAGTGAGCTTGACAGGAAATTCTTTTGGAGTAGCCCTTCTGCCGGGCTCAGCTACCTGCACCCGTACTCCTTTCCTTTTTGAGTTTCTACCGGGCCTCATCTCCTCCTGGGCCTGGTGTGCATTGATTTCCCGCCTCTTATCGGCCCAAGTCGTGGAATGAGAGGCATTTAAAGAGGGCCTTACTCCCTGACTGTGGCTCTTAAATTTAAGGGATCTCTTGGAGTCCATTAAAACTGTTGGGCGCCCGGTTGACTCCTTCACCGGAGCCCTCTGAAGTTTTCCGCCGGCTTGCGGTGTTTGAAGGCAGCCTCCTCTGGACTGGGACATACTCCTCTGACATGCCCTACCCCTCCACAATTGAAACAGGTTATCGGCCTCCTAGGTTTCTGTTCTGTGTTTCTATTAGATAGAGCAGATGCTTGACTGTTCAGGATGGATACCATTTCTATTAGCTGTGACACCTGAGTCTTTAAGAGCTCAACTTGTGAGTCGCCTTCTTCCGCACTTATCACTCTAACTCGGGCGGTTGTTTCCCGTTCTTGGCTCTTCCTTTTGTTATCCAACATGACCTCTTCTTCCCGGACCATCCTGATCAGATCAGGGTACTCCAGGATGCCACCGTCCTGGCGAGTTCGCAACAGTATAGCAATAGGGTCCAGAGGTTGAGCTCCCCTCAGCACCTGTTGTGCTCAAGTCTCATCCACCTTCCGGGGATCCAACCCTTTTTTTAACAGAATCTCATGTATGATCCTATCCAGACGCCCGATGAATTCAGACAGTTTTTCTCCTTCCTTCTGGTAACAGTGCTCCAGTTGGTAAAGAAGTTCAGTAACCTTTTCTGTCCGGCCAAACACATCTTGTAGAATATCCAGATAGTCTTGTGCAGTACAATCCTTCTTGCTTAGCTTGAGGTTGCGTACGGCCTCCAATGCAGGCCCCTTCAAACTCTCTGTGATTCGCTGCTTCTTATGCTGTTCTGGTATCTCCCACTCCTCCAAGGCCTGAGTAGCGTTATCTAGCCACTCCTCGAATCCATCTTCCACTGAGGGTACAGGTTGCTTCCCAGAAAAAGTCCTGAGCTTCCTGTATCCAGCCATGAGATAGTTTGGAGGATCCTTGTTACATTTGGCTACTATTTCCCCCAGGACAGCGCATAGTTCTGAGCTAAGGGTAGTCAAAGGTGGTGCACTGAATCCCTCCTTTTTGGCACTTTGTTCTGTGCTCAGTCCCCCTGTAGTGGTGGGTATAGGGTCTTCCTCTTCACCTTCTGGATGTATCAGGAATAACTCTACTTGATCTATAGTTTTTATGCTGGTGCCCTTGAAGTGATCTGGGACCCCCTTCTTCCATTCACACAATGCGTAGGTGTGTTGATTGGTGGTATCTGTCCTCATGTCCATCACCCAAAGTTTCCTGTCCTTGGAATATGTTCTCAGAACTGAGAGTAGTTGTTCCTCTGTCCAGTTCTCTCCCTTGATTCCAATCACCAGACCATGGCCGATAAGGACATTTTCTTCTCTGCACCACCGGGCTGCAGCGGCAGGGTCCATTTCTGTGCGAACAGCGATTTTGTCACTGAGAGGGAACTGTTGCAGGACCGTAGATATCCCGGACGAGCCCCCACGTGTAGCACCACCCCCGCAGGAGCTGCTGATTAGATTATTGGGTCTACGTCCTGCCTTCCAACCCCTGAAATTGGCTCGAACCCTCCCCAGGCACAACTGACACGAAATGGGACTATAATACCAAATGGCTACAGGAGAACACAGTTCAGGATATATCACCCCAATAAGTAATAATAACTTGTTACCTTTCTCCAGCCGCAGTCCCTCTGGGTGACACAAGGTGCAACACACAGACTTTTGCTTAACCAAAGTAGCTTTACTGAGAGTTGAAGAAAGAGGTTTGGTGCCTCAAGTCAAGGTTTGTGGGACTTTAAAGGGGCTAATATACACAAAAGTATTCTAAGTATAAATATAATATTTATTTCAAAATAACATAAAAGAAATTATCATACATTTCTGGTTTAGCAGAACATATGTTACATGTGATGTATGGGCTAAGAACCCATAGGTGAGAGTGAAGGAGAATAGTATGAAAAAAGTGACATGGTGGAAATGTGACATTAGTCTCTCTCTTGTGGTCCGAACGTCTATGGTTGGCGTTGGATCTTTGTTGAGAGAGTATTTAGATTCCTACGCGTTTCGGCGGGGGGCCTTTATCAAGGAAAAATGTCAACCATCTCTGCAAGATATGTGAAATGGTAGTAAGGGTATTTAGTTTTTGGACCATCCTGAGACATTTGTTTCATGGTAGGTCATGTGATACATACTTAGATAAAGAAATGCCTGGGCCTGCTTGTGGTCCTCCGGTCCTCATATGAATCAACAGGATATAGCTACTGGGATATATAAGGTGGCGGTATTAGTATACGTTTGTATATTTATAGTACATGTGCCAGTGGTATTGGTTATGTACTTACTGGTTAAGTATATTCTCTAGACCAGTTGAGGGAAGAAGGTATTGGATCAACCCGTATTAGGTCAGGTCTGTATATGGAAGGGAGTATTTGGTTAAATATTTAAGAACAATATTTACTTTTATATGTTCCATATTGTTTTAGTACTTACTTTGCGACATAGAATTATATAAGCAATATTGGTTCCAGCATTTGTCCACTAGGTGGCGTGTTGTCCCAACTGGTCTTGTAATGCTATACAGTTCCAGTGGTCTCCACTGTGGGGTGCTGGTCCAACTGTTCCTGTTCTAAATATAGTGAACAGGAAAAGTCTTGTCAAGAGTGTATTCCAGTATAAAGATACCATCAGTGCATCTTTTGCACTATGGTATACTTACAGTTTTGTCCTTTGGTTAAGGGGGAAGAAGGGTGGAAGGTCCGAGTAGCGTGGTCCGAGCGTCCTCACCGTCCCTCAGCTCGAGGGAAGTGACGCCCTGTTTGAGATTCCCGGCCTTTTATATCGTTCGCGCATGCGCAATAGGCGCATGCTTATGTAACAGAAGATCCTTGCCGGATGACGCGTCGCGGGTGCGCGCGCATCCTGTCTTCAATCTGAACGGTACATTCAATGCGGCCGCCGACACAGGAGGCGGAGTTTGGGTCCCAATTCAGGGTCCTATTGGCAGAGGATGATAGAAGGTCTGCTTAACTCCTTGTTCCCCGGTCTTGATCACCGGGGTTACCTGTGCCGGATGAGGTTTATTTGGGGGAAAGAACAAGCAGGCTTTTAAATTTTCAGGCGATATATAACAAGTGAATTGATTTATTCTAAATAACGTGCCATTTGGAAGCCAGTTTTAGGCTTTTTTGAAAACATCCAAACGGGGGAGCGCCATTTAGGTTATGTATAATATAATAAAGATAAATATAAATAAAAATAAAAAATAGGTTATTTATTTTATTTGTTTTGAGCAGCAATTAGTATAGAGCTGTTCATGTGTGATATGGATGAAACATGAAGTTCTTGATTTTGGTCAGGGAATGTTCGATCCCAGCAGGGTGTTTTTAGATGTAATATCGGAAAGTTCCGAAAGGGGATAGTGTTTTTCAAGGTAGGTTGTCCTCCATGTGTGGAGGGGGTTTTTTTTGAAAAATAAATGTCTGACGTTAGGTCTTTTGTTACTGTGCCTCAATCTGTTTTCCCAGATACAAAGCCCTCCAAAAAGGGGCGGTAGCTGACATTTTCATTCAGGCCCGGTGGGTGGGCTGCATTTAGTTTCTTTATCCAGCGAAGTTCCATCTGGAGGAGCACTTTATTCCAATCCCCCCCTCTGGGGGGGATATGAATCCTGTCCAGTATGGAGAATTGGACTTTGGGCATATGGTTTTTGTGGTGATTGGCCACATGGCGGCCTAATGGTAAATAAAAGTTGCTTATGGACATACTATGTAAGTGCTGGTTAACTCTTATGCCGAACTCCTGTCGCGTTTTCCCTACGTAGAAGCTGCCACATTCGCACTCCATAAGGTAGACCACCCCTTTGGTCTTGCAGTTTGCAAAATGTTTTGGGGTGAACTGGTCTCCGTTTGGTAGTGTCTTATATGTGGATTTTTTGATAACTGAACATTGTGCGCATGATCCGCATGGGAAAGTGCCTTTAGTCTGGCAAGGATCCTTTTTGGTTTTAAACTCGCTGTGGACCAGTGTTTCTTGTAGTGAGGTTGTTTTCCGGTAGGTAACAAGGTTGATTTTACGATTTTCCAATGAACATAAACAATTAAAAAAAATACTACAAAAAAATTGGTCTATATTGACCGAAGACCCCAATATAAAAGAATTGGTAACAGAAAAACCACTTGTTACCTACCGGAAAACAACCTCACTACAAGAAACACTGGTCCACAGCGAGTTTAACCTAAATGGCGCTCCCCCGTTTGGATGTTTTCAAAAAAGCTGGCTTCCAAATGGCACGTTATTTAGAATAAATCAATTCACTTGTTATATATCGCCTGAAAATTTAAAAGCCTGCTTGTTCTTTCCCCCAAATAAACCTCATCCGGCACAGGTAACCCCGGTGATCAAGACCGGGGAACAAGGAGTTAAGCAGACCTTCTATCATCCTCTGCCAATAGGACCCTGAATTGGGACCCAAACTCCGCCTCCTGTGTCGGCGGCCGCATTGAATGTACCGTTCAGATTGAAGACAGGATGCGCGCGCACCCGCGACGCGTCATCCGGCAAGGATCTTCTGTTACATAAGCATGCGCCTATTGCGCATGCGCGAACGATATAAAAGGCCGGGAATCTCAAACAGGGCGTCACTTCCCTCGAGCTGAGGGACGGTGAGGACGCTCGGACCACGCTACTCGGACCTTCCACCCTTCTTCCCCCTTAACCAAAGGACAAAACTGTAAGTATACCATAGTGCAAAAGATGCACTGATGGTATCTTTATACTGGAATACACTCTTGACAAGACTTTTCCTGTTCACTATATTTAGAACAGGAACAGTTGGACCAGCACCCCACAGTGGAGACCACTGGAACTGTATAGCATTACAAGACCAGTTGGGACAACACGCCACCTAGTGGACAAATGCTGGAACCAATATTGCTTATATAATTCTATGTCGCAAAGTAAGTACTAAAACAATATGGAACATATAAAAGTAAATATTGTTCTTAAATATTTAACCAAATACTCCCTTCCATATACAGACCTGACCTAATACGGGTTGATCCAATACCTTCTTCCCTCAACTGGTCTAGAGAATATACTTAACCAGTAAGTACATAACCAATACCACTGGCACATGTACTATAAATATACAAACGTATACTAATACCGCCACCTTATATATCCCAGTAGCTATATCCTGTTGATTCATATGAGGACCGGAGGACCACAAGCAGGCCCAGGCATTTCTTTATCTAAGTATGTATCACATGACCTACCATGAAACAAATGTCTCAGGATGGTCCAAAAACTAAATACCCTTACTACCATTTCACATATCTTGCAGAGATGGTTGACATTTTTCCTTGATAAAGGCCCCCCGCCGAAACGCGTAGGAATCTAAATACTCTCTCAACAAAGATCCAACGCCAACCATAGACGTTCGGACCACAAGAGAGAGACTAATGTCACATTTCCACCATGTCACTTTTTTCATACTATTCTCCTTCACTCTCACCTATGGGTTCTTAGCCCATACATCACATGTAACATATGTTCTGCTAAACCAGAAATGTATGATAATTTCTTTTATGTTATTTTGAAATAAATATTATATTTATACTTAGAATACTTTTGTGTATATTAGCCCCTTTAAAGTCCCACAAACCTTGACTTGAGGCACCAAACCTCTTTCTTCAAAGATATTTAGGGATTATGGCTAAAACTGAACTATAAACTCCTTAAGGAATCGCATACCCAAAAATTCTGTCCCGGGTGGAAAACACACCCACTGCCTCACAGATTCCCCAAAGGAGAAAAAAAACGACTTTCTCCCCCCCTATGCTGACCAGCAAGGCATAGGAAAAACTAATATATTAAAGGGTACAAATAAAAACCCTTCCTCCAGTTCGGCATATAACTGTAACAGGAGTGACGAAGGGATTTGAACCCCAAATAATAACTACTATACAGGCCAAAAAATATTGACCTGGTAAGTACCTGTGCATGTGTGATGGAGACAAACATGGAGGAACTGATGGGCACGGAATGGGACTCCCTAATGCAGGGGATTCAGGATAAATTTCAAGAGAAAGAACAAATGGACTCAGACGTACTAGCATTATTTTCAAACCTCAGGAAACACCTGGTAAGAAAATCTGCACTATATTGGCATATCCAAAGCTTTAACAGATACATAAAGGAAAAAATAAACCCGGCTGGACTACGCATCCAAATTTTCCCAACTATGGACCACATAACTGAACAGATGAAGAAAGAATGGGAAAATACTTTAAATGAATGCTCCAAAAACCTCATGATATTACTACAGGAGGAATACCGGAGACAAATTAAAAACCTAGATGAGGAAATAAAATCAGTATATGAATTACTTACCCCCCTTAAAAACGCACCACTATATAGCGAACAGGAAACCAAACTTAAGACACACCTAGAGGAATATGGAAAAGAAATACTACAAAAAAAGGAAAGAAAATACTGGCGAGACAAAAACGCATTTACCCAAGGAAGAGCATATAGATGGTCAAATACATCAAGAGCAAACAGAAACAGGAACAAAACAACAAAAAACCCCAACTACTCTACAGATTCATCATCCTACAACTCTGGGACCGATACCAACAGAGGCAGAGGTAGGAACCAAACAACAAAAAATTATCAACAAAACCCGCAAAGGAATTATGATAGAAGAGAATGGGGAACACATAACGAACCAGGGGAATTTGATACCCAAGAACAAGAAATTATTGAAGTACCCACAACCAGCAGACCTACCAACTACCAGATCTTCACAAGATCCCAGAAAAACAGGGATGAAAATCCAAAACAACCCCAAAAGGGGCCTTTTTTAGCCCGAGAAAAAACCAAAACCAAAACCAAACCACCATTAACACAGGTACAACAGGAGCAACAACCAGAGGAACCGAGGGACTGAACGTGATCAACCTCTCCTCCTACAACCTAACACCGGAACAGAAAGAGGTACTATCACTAGGACTGTCTTTTTGCCCCAATAAAACTATGGATACTTTTGAGGCTATAAAGGATATTAACTTATTCGCACGAAATCTATTATTGAAATTCTTGCACCAGAAAAAACCAATAACTCAGGAACAACCCACACCACTGACGGCCGCGGAATTTCGAGCCATCCGAGACCTAAACTTGTTACTGGAAGAAGGAGGCCTGAGTGACTCTGAAGAAAATGATGAACCCACAGATAGTGAGGATGAAATAGAGGAAGCCGCAACAACTGACATTTTCCGGAAAAAGTCACACAAATTCCCACCACTAAGTACAAACCCTACCATCGCGCTATTTGTCAGGCAAATGTCAAAAGACGTCGAAAAAATACAAAAAAACACCCGAACAACCAACTTAAATCGCGCACAAAAGAGAGCATTACAAGAATTAAAAGAGATTGAAAATATCACTATCAAACCCTCAGACAAGGGAGGAAACGTCGTCGTGATGGACAACGACCACTATGAATATATGTGTATGCAAATATTGGAAAACAAAAAATGCTATAAAGCCATCTCACCTCTCATGATAGGGAACTACAAGGAGGAATTTTACCAACTAGTAGACAGCGCGTATAATGACAAGGCTATATCTCAACCCCTCTGGGAATTCATTAGAACAAAACATCCGAGAACCCCAACCTTCTACTCACTGCCAAAAATCCATAAGAATCCAACAGACCCACCCGGCAGACCCATAATCTCGGGGAACGGGAATATTACGGAGAAGGCAAGTCAAGTCATAGACAACTACCTAAGACCGCATGTGACCCAACTGACATCATACACAAAGGATACGGTACACCTGCTACAGATCCTGGAAGGCCTCACAGTTCCAAAAGACGCATTACTGGTTACCATAGATGTAGAGGCTTTATATAATAATATTCCTCACTCACACGGCTTAAAAACCGTAGAAAAAACTCTTAACCAACAGAGCAACCGCGACAGGAAGTTTAACCAATTTATCTTGAACATGCTAAAGTTTATATTGAACCACAACACATTCTCTTTCGGTGGAAACTATTACCTTCAGGTCTGCGGAGTTGCCATGGGCACAAGTTGTGCACCTGCCTATGCCAACATATACCTCGGTGACTGGGAAAACGAATTTTTGACAGCAGAAGAAAACTCAGAATACACAGAAAACATCCTCTTGTGGCAAAGATACCTGGATGACATCCTAGTAATCTGGAATGGACCTGAAGATCTCATGAAAAAATGCCTTGAAAAAATGAACAAAAACAACCATAACATGTTTTTTACCATGTCTTTTCATAAAACCAAAATTCCATTTTTAGACACATACATCTATAAGGACAACCAAGGGAACGTGATGTCAACACTTTATAGAAAAGAAACGGCAGGAAACACAATATTACATGCCACCAGTTTTCATCCGGAATCTCTAAAAAAATCAATCCCCTATAGTCAGTTCCTGAGACTAAAAAGGAACTGCACAAAAGAAATGGACTACAAAAAGGAAGCATATGACTTAAATTTGAGACTACAGGAACGAGGATATACTAAAACGTGCCTCAGAAAGGCATTTACCAAAGTCCAGGAAAAAAACAGACAGGACATCCTCTTCAAGAAACATGCCCCTAAGGCGAAAACGGAACAACCAACAAGGTTGATTTTACGATTTTCCAATGAACATAAACAATTAAAAAAAATACTACAAAAAAATTGGTCTATATTGACCGAAGACCCCAATATAAAAGAATTGGTAACAGAAAAACCACTTGTTACCTACCGGAAAACAACCTCACTACAAGAAACACTGGTCCACAGCGAGTTTAAAACCAAAAAGGATCCTTGCCAGACTAAAGGCACTTTCCCATGCGGATCATGCGCACAATGTTCAGTTATCAAAAAATCCACATATAAGACACTACCAAACGGAGACCAGTTCACCCCAAAACATTTTGCAAACTGCAAGACCAAAGGGGTGGTCTACCTTATGGAGTGCGAATGTGGCAGCTTCTACGTAGGGAAAACGCGACAGGAGTTCGGCATAAGAGTTAACCAGCACTTACAAAGTATGTCCATAAGCAACTTTTATTTACCATTAGGCCGCCATGTGGCCAATCACCACAAAAACCATATGCCCAAAGTCCAATTCTCCATACTGGACAGGATTCATATCCCCCCCAGAGGGGGGGATTGGAATAAAGTGCTCCTCCAGATGGAACTTCGCTGGATAAAGAAACTAAATGCAGCCCACCCACCGGGCCTGAATGAAAATGTCAGCTACCGCCCCTTTTTGGAGGGCTTTGTATCTGGGAAAACAGATTGAGGCACAGTAACAAAAGACCTAACGTCAGACATTTATTTTTCAAAAAAAACCCCCTCCACACATGGAGGACAACCTACCTTGAAAAACACTATCCCCTTTCGGAACTTTCCGATATTACATCTAAAAACACCCTGCTGGGATCGAACATTCCCTGACCAAAATCAAGAACTTCATGTTTCATCCATATCACACATGAACAGCTCTATACTAATTGCTGCTCAAAACAAATAAAATAAATAACCTATTTTTTATTTTTATTTATATTTATCTTTATTATATTATACATAACCTAAATGGCGCTCCCCCGTTTGGATGTTTTCAAAAAAGCCTAAAACTGGCTTCCAAATGGCACGTTATTTAGAATAAATCAATTCACTTGTTATATATCGCCTGAAAATTTAAAAGCCTGCTTGTTCTTTCCCCCAAATAAACCTCATCCGGCACAGGTAACCCCGGTGATCAAGACCGGGGAACAAGGAGTTAAGCAGACCTTCTATCATCCTCTGCCAATAGGACCCTGAATTGGGACCCAAACTCCGCCTCCTGTGTCGGCGGCCGCATTGAATGTACCGTTCAGATTGAAGACAGGATGCGCGCGCACCCGCGACGCGTCATCCGGCAAGGATCTTCTGTTACATAAGCATGCGCCTATTGCGCATGCGCGAACGATATAAAAGGCCGGGAATCTCAAACAGGGCGTCACTTCCCTCGAGCTGAGGGACGGTGAGGACGCTCGGACCACGCTACTCGGACCTTCCACCCTTCTTCCCCCTTAACCAAAGGACAAAACTGTAAGTATACCATAGTGCAAAAGATGCACTGATGGTATCTTTATACTGGAATACACTCTTGACAAGACTTTTCCTGTTCACTATATTTAGAACAGGAACAGTTGGACCAGCACCCCACAGTGGAGACCACTGGAACTGTATAGCATTACAAGACCAGTTGGGACAACACGCCACCTAGTGGACAAATGCTGGAACCAATATTGCTTATATAATTCTATGTCGCAAAGTAAGTACTAAAACAATATGGAACATATAAAAGTAAATATTGTTCTTAAATATTTAACCAAATACTCCCTTCCATATACAGACCTGACCTAATACGGGTTGATCCAATACCTTCTTCCCTCAACTGGTCTAGAGAATATACTTAACCAGTAAGTACATAACCAATACCACTGGCACATGTACTATAAATATACAAACGTATACTAATACCGCCACCTTATATATCCCAGTAGCTATATCCTGTTGATTCATATGAGGACCGGAGGACCACAAGCAGGCCCAGGCATTTCTTTATCTAAGTATGTATCACATGACCTACCATGAAACAAATGTCTCAGGATGGTCCAAAAACTAAATACCCTTACTACCATTTCACATATCTTGCAGAGATGGTTGACATTTTTCCTTGATAAAGGCCCCCCGCCGAAACGCGTAGGAATCTAAATACTCTCTCAACAAAGATCCAACGCCAACCATAGACGTTCGGACCACAAGAGAGAGACTAATGTCACATTTCCACCATGTCACTTTTTTCATACTATTCTCCTTCACTCTCACCTATGGGTTCTTAGCCCATACATCACATGTAACATATGTTCTGCTAAACCAGAAATGTATGATAATTTCTTTTATGTTATTTTGAAATAAATATTATATTTATACTTAGAATACTTTTGTGTATATTAGCCCCTTTAAAGTCCCACAAACCTTGACTTGAGGCACCAAACCTCTTTCTTCAAAGATATTTAGGGATTATGGCTAAAACTGAACTATAAACTCCTTAAGGAATCGCATACCCAAAAAAGCTTTACTGAGAGTTAAAGTACAAGTTGACTTCAAAAGACATCACAAGAGTCAACTAAGAAAGATAAAGTTATTGACACAATAATAAACAATATAATTAAGATAGCTATTTTTGTATACTTATGCGACTAAAAGATAACTCATAGGCTTTCTTTTACCCAATTCAGGCTATACTTTACACACGTCTAGTCTCTTGTATCAGGTAGGCAGAACCTATTTGAATCCCATACACAGTTCCTTCCTTTTGGTTTGGAATCTTCGCTAGCAATCGTTGGTGCACAAGCTATTTGTAATCCAAAAGTAAGGATATATAGTCAAAAGGGGTGAGAAAAAAAAGGTTACAATCACCCGCAATGTTACTGCGTAATTGGGCGTATTAATCTTCTTAGTGGTGCATATATAGGCCCCTGACACCTTATGTACTTGTGTTTAAATGCTTAGTCTCCTGGAAGGTGCACTAGGCCGCTGAGTGTACTGCGTACTATCTAAAGTGTAGTTAGCACCGGCTAAAGTTACTTTCTTCCAAGCGAGAAACAGATTTGGGCATGTGCCCTGCTCACCAAACGGCCTCTTTCTTCCCGAGCTCTCCACCTCCGATTTCTGTCACCAGCCGCGCTTGTGGTTAGATGTGGGCAACACCAGTCTCTGCAGAGCATCAATGGGTTCTCTGGGAAGGCTCCTTTACTGAAGATGAAATGCTTCCACTCCGTCACTTCAGGCTCAGGCTTCAGGCCTAGTCCGCAGCATCAGCCCACAGCACTTGCTTCCTTCTAGCTGTTGTGTCAGGAGACAAGAGAGAGAGCCTGGCTCCTCCCTTCCTTTATAAAGCTTCCCCCAAAAGGCTGTGCGGTGAAGCAATGCACCCTGGTGTTCCCACTGAATTGTGGGTATCGTAGTATCTGATGAACATCACCAAGCTGCAGTGTGGCAGTTTGGCCACTAGAAACTTCTGATGAAAACCACCAAGCTGCAGTGTGGCAGTTTGGCCACTAGATGGAGCCGAGTTCCTTCAAAATGTTATACAGTCTACTAATGAACAATTGTAAATGGGAGGATGCCCGCTACAGGAGATATCTTGACATGATTGGCTCAGTCTTGGTCAGTGTACAGGGAGGCCTTAACAGGGGGTTTAGTGCTGGAGTCTATATACGGTGCCGCTATTACTTTTATTAAACCCGACAAGGACCTAGTTGAAAATACATTTTTTTAGGCCTATATCTCTTTAAATCTAAAAAATTATTGAAAAAAATTGGTCCTTTGGTCAATCATTGCATGATGACCAAGAAGGCTTCATACCTTGAACGTCAACTATAATAAATATCTTTTTAGATACAGCCAAGGCATTTGGTTGGACAAGACAAGACAATGTGAATGGCCATTTTTATAATAATAATTCTAGATATGAATGCTTTTATATAGTTACATTGGTCCAACTTGGACCAAAGTAACTGGTCATTTACCATTGGGATACCTCTAGAAACTGTAAATCACTGAAGCAGACACTGCTACTCAAGTGATCTCCACTAGCTCCCAGGTCTCTCCACAAGAGGTTGGCCACTGGTCACAAGCACTATTCAGACGATGCTTTTCATTTTCTCAATGCAAAACATTCTCTGCTTGGACAAGGTGGAGAGCGTGATGTCACTGCCCTGCCTCGTCACCTAGTCCAGCCAGAGAATGCTTTGCATTAATTGAGAAAATGCAAAGTGAGCTCTGGACAGCACCCGTGCCGTGTGGCCGAACTCCTGTGTTCAGAATGCAGCAGGACAGCCACTCGGCACGAAACCCAGAAGCTAGTGGAGATCACTGTAGTAGCAGTGTTTACTACAGTGATTTCCAGCTTCTAGAACACGTGTCAAACACAAAGCCCACGGGCCGAATGCGGTTCCCCCAGCTCATTTCATGTGGCCCTCGCACCCAGGGCTTTTTTTCAGCTGGAATGTGCCAGAACTCCATTCTGCCACCTCCAACTCTCGCCCTCCGCTCCACACTGTCACTTGTAAGCACCGAAGCCTTCTGTGTTTACAAGGACAGCTTTCATCCCTACGACTCTCACAGATCCCTGCCTAACCTGCGCTCATGGCGGGGACAAGGGAGATGCAGATGAAAGTGCAGTGTGGGATGGGGCATTACATGGTAAGCTACACTGTGATCCCCATCTGTGCCTGGGTGCACAGATGCCAACCAGTGATCTCCCAGCAAGAGAGAGGGGCAGAGCCGCCTACACTGCTGTAAGGTACTGGAGCTGGGCTGGGTAGGTAAAAAGCGAGGTAACTTTTTTTTTTTGGGGGGGGGGGGTGGTAAGATGAGGGCTGTGGAGGGGGATTGTGTGCAGAGGTGGTGGATGGGGGAAAATGGTGCAGAGGTCAAAGTGGAGTGGAGGGGTGGAAGCGAGATGAGGACAGTCTGTGAAAGAGAGCTAAACCCTGCACACTGCATAGCACACCCCTAAACCCTGCACTCTGTATGTAGCGCTCTCCTCAAAAAGAAGACGCCCAGTGGGAGGGGCGAAACCCGTAAATCGGGGGACCAATTGCTGATGTTGTATCTGGTGTTTGGAACGCACGCCGCCGCGGCATCCATCACGAGCATTCATTGCCTGTCTTTGCTTTTAAATCTGCAAGTGTATTTGATTTTATGTTTTAAATAAATACAAGTTTTATGCTATGAGAATTATTTTCTCATTTCCACTAAACATGCTGCTAAGAGCCTAATAATGGAGGAAAGAGGGAGTGTTACCCTAATCGATTACCATATTATGCGAAACTGCATCATTTTCTTTACTGCACAATTGATCACAGGAACGAAAAGGAGAAGAAGGATTATCTCCACCATCTGCAGTGCTTATATTGCACTATATGCTGATTTTTATCATACTGTTGGTGAGTAGGGACTCAAGAGGGGAGCAAGGAGTGATTCACCTATATATATGTACCAAGCACTGGCACTTTTGAAAGCATGGAAAGGATTATTTATTCATGGATTTAAACACTGTCACTTTATAAGCACAAAGGACAATTTACACTTTGCACTTTATTTTTGATGAATTGATTGTAGATTTTTATGTATTGCACTTTAGGATATATTATTTAAGTATTGGTTTATTGAGATTTTCTCTAGAATAAGCAGCGCTGATACCGAATACCAAATCAACTATTTTGCGAGGCCCATACCTCTGTAATCAGCAGCAGCTATCTTAAATATCCACCTGTGTATTAATACTTATATTGAGAAGTTATACCTAAGTGCGGGTACACACATATTGTTCTCTCCTCAACCCTGCATTCTGTACACAGCGCAGCTCTGAAACCACTCAATACACAGGGCACCTCTGAACTCTGCGCTCTTTACATAGCACATCCCTGAGCTTTACACATAACACACTCTGGTATTCATCGGCCCTTTAAGATCCTCCCACTGTTGTGCAATTTGGCCACACCCACATTTTGATGCGCTTCAGAAGGGGGGGGGGGGGCATGGATGAGTTCCTGCACCTATTCTTTGAGAAAAATAAGCCCTGGATAAATTTATATAGTATTACAGATACAATTGGCCATTTTAGGGCAGCCATATTGCTCATTCGGACTGCAATGAAATTGAGTTTGATACCCTCTGTTCTAGAGGGACCAGTGTCACTATGTAAAAAATATCCATACATGCAATTCTTTAAAATGCTTTAGCATTGGCCAATAATTTTTTAAGTAGATCACTATTTAACCACTTACCGCCCGCCCGCCGTCATATGACGGCGGGACGGTGCGGCTATTATCCTGGGCGGACGTCATATGACGTGACCCAGGAAATGCACGGCAGGCGCGCGATCGCGGGCGCGCCGCCGTGCACTGCCGGTGTCGGGGTGTCCCCGGGACACCCCCCGTCACCGGCAGGGGGGAAACAGCCACTGGGCGTGGCTGTTTCCCACGTGATCGGCTGTGTTCCAATGACACAGCCGATCACAATGGAGGCGGCCGGGAGATGACCGCGCATGCGCGATCGGGAGCGCGCAGCGCGGTCATGTCGGTGGCACTGTGTTCCGTAGGAACACAGCTGTCACCGGCAGTAGTAAATAGTCACTGATAGTGACTGTTTACTATGTGATCGGCTGTGAATCCATTCACAGCCGATCAGAAAATGTAAACAAAGAGCAGTAACTCAGTGTTACTAGCTCTTCTCTCCTCATACAGTTTCCAGTATGAGGGGAGAAGAACTAGAAACAGTGAGTTACTGCTCTGTGTACCTGCAAAAGTAAAATCACACTAATAAAGGTCCCTACACAGTCCTCAGCCCCCCCCCAATGTCACCTGTCACCCAACAGTCACCTCATCAGTGCCCAGAAATTGATACCCATAACGTTCACATGTGAGCGCAGCGATCGCGGGCAGAATCACCGCGATTCTGCCCGCAATCCAGAAATCATTGCAAATTGCGGGACGCCTGTGCGTTGCCCGTGATTTGCAATAGCACCCCAAACACTGTGCAATGTTGCCGCCATTTCCGCCTGCCGAATCGCGGTAACATCGCGCAAACATCGCATGACGCCCAAAAAAGGTACAAGAGCTTCTTTGGGGCGTCATGCGTTGTTTGCGCGATGTTACCGCGATTCGGCAGGCGGAAATCGCAGCAACATCGCACAGCGTTTGGGGTGCTATTGCAAATCACGGGCAACGCACAGGCGTCCCGCAATTTGCAATGATTTCTGGATCACGGGCAGAATCGCAGTGATTCTGCCCGTGATCGCTACGCTCACATGTGAACGTAGCCTAAAGTTCACCGGTCACCAGAGACTGCCATCAGTACCGCCGTGCACCATCGCCCGTCACCTGTCACCCATCAGTGACCATCGCCTGTCACCTGTCACCCCATCAATCACCGTCACCTGTCACCCCATCAGTCATTGTCACCTGTCACCCCATCAGTCATCGTCATCTGTCACCCTATCAATCATCGTCACTTGACACCCCATCAGTGATCGTCACTTGTCACCCCATCAATCATCGTCACCTGTCACCCCGTCAGTGATTGTCATCTGTCACCCCATCAATCATCGTCACTTGTCACCTCATCAATCATCGTCACCTGTCACCTCATCAGTCATCATCACCTGTCACCCCATCAGTCATCGTCACCTGTCACCCCATCAGTCATCGTCACCTGTCACCCCATAAGTCATTGTCACCTGTCACCCCATCAGTCATTGTCACCTGTCACCCCATCAGTCATCGTCACCTGTCACCCCATCAGTCATCGTCACCTGTTTGCCATATGCATGCAATCACTTACTGACTGCCTAACGACTATATGCGTCGGCCATTAAAAGCTAAATACTGGGGTTATGGCAGCAGATAGCCCCCATAACCCCGGTATTTTTTGAAACGGCGGGCGGTCGGCTTTCAGATAAGGGTGGTCCCAGTGGCGGATTCGCCGCGGAATTACCCTTACGGTGCAGGGGAAGAGGTGCCCCCCCCCCTCCTGCCGCGTCCCAGACGTTTTCCCAGCTTACCGGACCCGCCGGCAGCGGGGAAAACTATCCGGTCCCGGATCCTCAGAGACAGGAAGTCGAGTGAGGGCAAGATGGCCCTCACTCAACTCTATGGTCTTGGAGGACCGGAGCTACGTCAAAAGACGTTGCCTAGCAACCGGTTTAAAGGGCCGCTTTTTTTTTTTCTTTTTTTTTTTTCCTCTTTCAACAATTTTTTTTTTTCTTTTCTTTTTTAGTGTAGTTGTGAGGTGTGAGGTCTTTTTGACCCCAGATCTCACAATAAAGAGGACCTGTCATGCCTATTTCTATTACAAGGGATGTTTACATTCCTTGTAATAGGAATAAAAATGATCAAAACATTTTTTTTTTTTAAACTGTGTAAAAATAAAAAAATAATAAAATAAATAGGAAAAAAAAAAAAATTAAAGCGCCCTGTCCCCGTTAGCTCGCGCGCAGAAGCAAACGCATACGCAAGTCCCGCCCACATATGTAAACGGTGTTCAAACCATACATGTGAGGTATCGCCGCGATCGTTAGAGCGAGAGCAATAATTTGAGCCCTAGACCTCCTCTGTAACTCTAAGCTAGTAACCTGCAGAAATTTTTAAAATGTTGCCTATGGGGATTTTTAATTACCAATGTTTGGCGCCATTCTGTGAGCATGCGCAATTTTGAAGCATGACATGTTGGGTATCTAATTACTCGGCGTAACATTATCTTTCACATTATGGAAAAAAATTGTGCTAAATTTACTGTTTTCTTATTTTTTAGTTCAAAAAAGTGAATTTTTTTCAAAAAAATCGCATCTGGAAGACTGCTGCGCAAATATGGTGTGATAAAAAATATTGCAACGATCTCCATTTTATTCTCTAGGGTCTCTGCTAAAAAAAAATATATAATGTTTGGGGGTTCCAAGTAATTTTCTAGCAAAAAAAATGATTTTAGCTTGTAAACACCAAGTGTCAAAAATAGGCCCAGTCTTAAAGTGGATAAATGGACAACTTTGTGTAAAGCGCTACTTGGATGTGAGGCCTATGTATGTGGCCAGGCTGTGAAAAAGTGTTACACATGTGGTATCGCCATACTCAGGAGGAATAGCAGAATGTATTTTGGGGTGCAAGTTTTGCTATGTACATGCTATGTGTTAGAAATATTGCATAAATGGACAGCTTTGTGTAAAAAAAAATGTGTTTTCATTTTCTTTCCACATTTTCCAAAAACTTGTGGAAAAAAATGACATATTCAAAAGACTCATTATGCCTCAAAAATTATACGTTGGGCTGTTTGCTTTCCAAAATGGGGTCATTTTATGGGGGTTTCCATTGTCCTGGTGCTCCAGGGCCTTCAAAAGTGCGATAGGTTGTCAGGAAATTATATGTGTAATTTGTGCTCCTAGAATGCCGGACGGGGCTACTTGAATGTTAGGCCTCTGTATGTGGCCAGGCTGTGAAAAAGTCTCACACATGTGGTATCGCCATACTCAGGAGGAATAGTAGAATGTGTTTTGGGGTGTAGTTGCAAGTATACATGTGCTGTGTGAGAGAAATAACCTGTTAATATGGCAATTTGTAAAAAAAAAAAAAATAAAATAAAAAAAAAATCTTCATTTTGCAAAGAGTTGTGGGAAAAAATGACAACTTCAAAAAACTCACCATGCCCCTTATTAAATACCTTGGAATGTCTTCTTTCCAAAAAGGGGTCATTTGGGGGGTATTTGTACTTTCCTGACTTTTTAGTGTCTCAAGAAATGAGATAGGCCTTCAGTACATCAGGTGTGATCAAGTGTGATCAATTTTCAATGATTCGCACCATAGCTTGTGGACTCTATAACTTTCACAAAGACCAAATAATATACACTTACTTAGGTTATTTTTACCAAAGATAAGTAGCAGTATAAATTTTGGCCAAAATTTGTGAAGAAAAAGGACTAATTTGCAAAATTTTATGACAGAAAAAAAGAAAAATGCGTTTTTTCACGATATTTTTAGTCTTTTTTTATTTATAGCACAAAAAATAAAAAACCCAGTATTGATCAAATACCATCAAAAGAAAGCTCTATTTGTGTGAAAAAAAGGACACAATTTTTGTATGGGTACAGTGTTGCATGACTGAGTAATTCTCAGTCAAAGTGTGAGAGCGCTGAAAGCTGAAAATCGGTCTGGGCAGGAAGGGGGTGAAAGTGCACTGTAGGCAAGTGGTTAATATGCACATCTACAATCCAACATAACTTGCATATTTACCAAATAACTATTCTTGGGGACACAGGACTGATCCTGTGGTCTTTATGCAGATGACCTCATCATTATATCTCCACAATATGTACCCATCCTATCCCTAAATTTGGATCTCAGGATTAAAAATTACTGGCAAAAACAGTTTTGGTAACTTTAGATTCCCAGCCAGTATTTGCAAAGCAATCTCCATAGTCCTTTTTAAATATCTGGGGATAGTATTTACAAGGGACCCTCAATGTGCCATCTCTGAAAACATGGACTAATTATTACAATGTATTAACCTCCTTAGCGGTATTCCTGAGTGTAGCTCGGGGTGGAATTTCAGTGCCATTAGCGGTAACCCCGAGCCACACTAGGGGTACCGCCAGGGAGCATCGCTGGATCCTGGTAGAGGGTTACTCACCTTGTCCCCGGGATCCCGCGATGTGTCACTGCAGCATATGGCGGCCTGATCTTCCGTCTGATGCTGTGAGCCCCCCACTTCCGTCTCCTGTAATGTGACGCTCGCAGGGGAGTGGAACCGGCGGCAAATTTGAAAAGTAAAACACACCAAACACACTGATATATTGTTGTAATCCTATTGGATTACATTACTAAATAAAATAAATTGACATTAGTTTGCCCCCCCAGTGCCCTATCCTGCAGTTTTACTGTACTTTATATATATATATATATATATATATATATATATATATATATATAATATGTATACGTGTGTGTGTATATACAGTGGGGATCGAAAGTTTGGGCACCCCAGGTAAAAATTTGTATTAATGTGCATAAAGAAGCCAAGGAAAGATGGAAAAATCTCCAAAAGGCATCAATTTACAGATTAGACATTCTTATAATAAGTCAACAAAAGTTAGATTTTATTTCCATCACTGACATTTCAAAATTACAGAAAACAAAAAATGGCATCTGCAAAAGTTTGGGCACCCTGCAGAATTTATAGCATGCACTGTCCCCTTTGCAAGGCTGAGACCTGCCAGTGTCATGGATTGTTCTCAATCATCGTCTGGAAAGACCAGGTGATGTCAATCTCAAAGGTTTTAAATGCCCAGACTCATCTGACCTTGCCCCAACAATCAGCACCATGGGATCTTCTAAGCAGTTGTCTACAAAACTGAAACTGAAAATAGTTGACGCTCACAAAGCTGGAGAAGGCTATAAGAAGATAGCAAAGCATTTTCAGATGTCAATATCCTCTGTTCGGAATGTAATTAAGAAATGGCAGTCATCAGGAACAGTGGAAGTTAAAGCAAGATCTGGAAGACCAAGAAAAATATCAGACAGAACAGCTCGTAGGATTGTGAGAAAAACAATTCAAAACCCACGTTTGACTGCATGATCCCTCCAGAAAGATCTGGCAGACACTGGAGTTGTAGTACACTATTCCATTATAAAGAGATACTTGTACAAATATGGTCTTCATGGAAGAGTCATCAGAAGAAAACCTCTTCTACGTCCTCACCACAATAATCAGCGTTTGAACTTTGCAAATGAACATATAGACAAGCCTGATGCATTTTGGAAACAAGTTCTGTGGACCGATGAGGTTAAAATTGAACTTTTTGGCCGGAATGAGCAAAGGTACGTTTGGAGAAGAAGGGGCACAGAATTTAATGAAAAGAACCTCTGTCCAACTGTTAAGCATGGGGGTGGATCAATCATGCTTTGGGGTTGTATTGCAGCCAGTGGCACAGGGAACATCTCATGAGTAGAAGGAAAAATGGATTCAATAAAATTTCAGCAAATTTTGGATGGTAACTTGATGCCATCTGTGAAAAAGCTGAAGTTAAAGAGAGGATGGCTTCTACAAATGGATAATGATCCTATACACACCTCGAAATCCATGGGGGATTACATCAAGAGGCGTAAACTGAAGGTTTTGCCATGGCCTTCACAATCTCCTGACCTCAACATAATTGAAAATCTATGGATAGACCCTAAAAGAGCAGTGCGTGACAGACAGCCCAGAAATCTCAAAGAACTGGAAGACTTTTGTAAGGAAGAATGGGCAAAGATACCTCAAACAAGAATTGAAAGACTCTTGGCTGGCTACAAAAAGCGTTTACAAGCTGTAATACTTGCCAAAGGGGGCAGTACAACATATTAACTCTGCAGGGTGCCCAAACTTTTGCAGACACCAATTTTTTTGTTTTCTGTTATTTTGAAAGTGTAAATGATGGAAATAAAATCTAACTTTTGTTGACATATTATAAGAATGTCTAATCTGTAATTTGATGCCTTTTGGAGATTTTTCCATCTTTCCTTGGCTTCTTTATGCACCTTAATACACATTTTTACCGGGGGTGCCCAAACTTTCGATCCCCACTGTATATGTATATATATATATATATATATATACATACATGTGTGTGTACATATATATGTGTGTGTATATATATATATATTATATATATATATATATATATATATATATATATATATACACTTTAACTTATTTATAGTTATTTATTATATTATAATTTTTGATTTTGTGTTTCAAACTTTATCATACCCGAGATGTTATAAAGAAGAACGCACAGTAAAAAAAAAAAATCATATGTAAATAGTTGGTTTGGGCTGCTCGTCCTTAAGAATTACTGGCAAAATAATTGTACCGCTTTCAGCACCTAAAATCTGAAACAATCATACCGCCAGGGAGGTTAAAGACACATTGCTTGTGTGGGCTAAATTACCTCTATTTGTCAAAAGCAGAATCAGTGTAATTAAAATTAAATTTGGCATATCCTCCTACATATAAGGCAGCTATTGAAATATCTAGAAGCCCACAAACGTTTCCTATCTAAACTCCAACTACCAATACTGAAACTAGTCATGTTTTGAGGTTGGAGGTGAAAAAAATGATCCTCCTACAATGACCTCCCAAACAAAAAGTCGATATAGGACAACCCTATCTCAGAACAACTTAAAGTGGCTCTTCAGTAATTTTCTTCAGTAAATCTATTAAATTCTCTGCCCTTGTTGTTTTAACTTTGGGTAGTAAAACATTTTTTTTCTGCCAGTAAATACCTTATACAGCCCACTTCCTCTTTCTTGTCTGGTAATAAGCCTAGGCTAATGACATCATGCACAGCTCTCTCTCTCTCACTCTTGTGAGAGTTTGCCAGCAAGGGAGGAGGGATGAGTCATAGGAGAGCCAATGAGAGCTACAGAGCTGGAGGGGCTGGATGAGGGTAGAGACAACAGGACACCGCAGAGATCAATGAGTATTCATCAAGAGAGGAGAAATGTGTAGATATATGTGTATATATACAGTATGTGTATATATATATATATATATATATATATATGTGTATGTGTCTGTGTAAATCCAGGACGTTAACAGTCAGCAGCTTCAGCTGCCCACAGAATAGCTGCAGCCAGACTTAGTGGAGGGAGATTTCTGCAGCATATTTGGCAAGTACAGAATCACAGTACATATAAAATAATATGTAAAGTGGTTGGAGGGAAGCTTCAGAATGGCAAAGATGATTTTATTACAAATGCTGTGAGCAAACTGCAGTTCCTCTTTAACTTTTTAAAATATCTTTCAGGAGGAAACAACTCATTTGCAGAACTCTAAAATATAAACTGCCATGCAATTTCTTCTAAACATATTTGCAATTATGTCTTGGGGTTCAATTTAGAGACGATGAGAGGTGTGTTTCTAATTACCCTTTGATAGGAATAATAAAATCGCAGGGATCCAAAGGGCTGATTTGCGCAGTTTATTCATCTCTGCCTACACTAAAATGGGCAAGGTTCCATCAAAGTGGCAGGTTTTTATGCCAAGACTGTAAGCTCCACGAGCAGGGCCTTCCTATTCCTACTGTATTGAACTGTATTGTAATTGTACTGTTCCCCTCTACATTGTAAAGCGCTGCTAAAACTGTCGGCGCTATATAAATCCAGTATGTTAATAATACTATGTCTCTAGAGCAGCATTTCTCAATCGGGGGTGCTGTGGCACCTGGGTGTACCACTGGGAGTTGTTAGGGGTGCCGTGCTGTATCCATGATTTTTGCAAAGCTTCATGTGTCTCCATGCTGCAAGCACTAGGTAAACGTAGGACCTTAATCCTGGGCAGATGCATTCAGGACAGCCCCAGCATTCAGAAAGGGACAGAAGTCCACCTCTATTCAGACCTACTCTGATTCCTGCCCAGACTGCCATGCTGCAGCAGCCTTGCTGTGGTGAAGATGGGAAGGTAGGACTCTTTTGTGAAGGGAATGGGGGGGGGGGGGGCAACTGAAGACTTTGATGTAAAAGGGGGGGTGGACTTTGATGTGAGAAGATGAGGGGTACTGGGGTCTCTCAAGGGGTATTGGCTGAAGTCTCTGATGTTGGAACAGGGGGAGGGGACTGAGGACCCTGATGTGAAAATATGAGAGGGGAACTGAGGACTCTGATGTGAAGGGGAGGAGGAAAGTGAGGTGGGGTTTCTGATGTAAAGGGAGAGGGGTAAGTGGGGTGAGGACTCAGACTTGAAAGGGGGAGGGGGACCAGAGGATACAGTATGAATGGGTGAGATTGAGGACTCTGATCTGACGGGACCCTATTTTAGACTAGGGTTTCTCATGAGTTTGCATACTTTCAAAAGGTGCTATGACTAAAAAAAGGTTGAGAAACACTGCACTTTCACCATCTGTTAATAACTGACTTATTCAGTTGTATATACAGTAAAACCCCCTCCATTGCGGGGGTTACGTTCCGGACCCAGCCGCGAAAAGTGAAATTCAGTGAAATAGAAAAACCCTATTAAAATGCATTGTAGGCATGATTTTTTTACTGTCACTGTACGTGTAAAAGCATTTTAAGGTCTTTAAACACACTTTTAAAACAATAGAAACTCATTTAAACACATAAAAGATACTAAGAGACATAGCAAGAGCTATGAAAAACACAAAAATATTTCATTTTTAATGATTTATATAGAAAAATAACATTACAAAAAAAAACGCGAATTACCGGGACCGCAAAAACTGAACCGCGATGGAGCGGGGGATGACTGTAATGCACAAAACCTATTTGCCCATTGTACATCTACACAATGGCTAGCAGATTTGAGTACACTAAACAATTTAAAGCCAAACTACAGCTCACACTTTATAAGCAGTTACAGCAACAATTTTGTTCCTTTTGGGATAAAGATTTTACATAAATATATGTAGCACCCTCCTAGGTAGGTGCTAGTTAAAAGCATCCTATGCTCCTTCTGCTTATCAGAGGAGCCTGATTTATTAGGGTGCCTGTTTCCAGGTGTGATTCACTGGGTCTGAGGGAGTGTCCCCACTGTACCCAATAAGGGAGCTTGTTGGACAGTGGAGGAAACCCAGCCAGCGACACATTGGCTTTTGTGGGAGTCTCAGTGGGTGGGCACTCTTGCAGTGCATCCTGGGATTACTCATAAAAGCCAGGGGGACATGTGACAGGGTGTCTTTGGCGGGAAGCAGAATCCCAGGAGGAGGTGGAAGGCTGTCTCTCCTGCTGCTGAATGAGGAAAGTGGTCATAGGCGGTCGGCCTAGTGAACCAGGTGTGGAGCTGAGCTGCAGAGGATCCAGTGTAGCTGACAGTGGAGCTGCTGCCAGAGTCTTCTGGGAAAAACAGTGTCCGTGAGTACTAGGGGACTTGCCAAAGGGTCTGCCCAGGAAGAGGGGCTACTCCAGTGAAGTCAGAGGATCAAGGGTCAGCTCATACAGAGTGTCAGAGTAAAGGGGATGCCGTGTAGAACCCTGAGGAATAAGGACAAAGGGGATGCCAAGTAGGACCCTGAAGAGTGATTCACAATACAGTGCAGTTCATTTAAATCTTCTTCACTATAGTGGCAAGGTGAAGCAGCGGCAGGGCCGGACTGGCCTACCTGGATACCGGGAAATATTCCCGGTGGGCCGCCGGCCCTGGGGCCGCTTTAAGATGGGGCCGCCCGTTACCGCTGCTTTAAGATGGGGTCGCCCGCTACCGCCGCTTTAAGATGGGGCCACCCGCTAGCGCCGCTTTAAGATGGGGCCGCTTGATACTGCCCGCTGCAGCCCACGGCCCCCGCTGTGCTCCGGCTCCAGCGATGGATCTTCTACTATGCCAGCCGACGTGAGCGTCATCACGTCACATCCGGCGGTCGGCGGCGGATCATCATCATCTGCTGCATCTCTGCGTGACGGCGCAGATCCCTCCCCCAGCAGCATCATCGCAACAGGAGGACAGGTCACAGTGAGAGGCTGAGCGGAGCAGAGCAGAGCAGAACCTGAGCTGCCACATGTATACAGCCAGGTAAGAGTAAAGCCTGGGGGGGGGGGGAATCAGCATATTAGGGCCCCTAATACAATGCTGATCTGCCACCCCCCCCCCCCCCCAAATTTAGGGGGAGGGGGAAACAGCATTGTATTAGGGGGAGGGGGGAACAGCATTGTATTAGGGGGAGGGGGGAAATCAGCATTGTATTAGGGGGAGGGGGCTTTGGGGGGGTGGTCAGCATTTTATTAGAGGGAGGGGGGCGGCCAGCATTTTATTAAGGGGAGGGGGGAAATCAGCATTGTATTGGGGGGAGGGGGCCTTGGGGGGGGGGTGGTCAGCATTTTAGTAGAGGGAGGGGGGCAGCATTGTATTAGGGGGTAGATCAGCATTGTATTAGGGGGATGGGGCCGGGGGATCAGCAGTGTATTAGATAGTGGGGAGGGGGGTCTGCAATGTATTAGATAGTGGGGAGGGGGGTCAGCAGTGTATTAGATAGCGTTGAGGGGGGTCAGCAGTGTATTAGATAGTGGGGAAGGGGGTCAACAGTGTATTAGATAGTGGGGAAGGGGGTCAACAGTGTATTATGGCACTTTTCCACTGCAAGTACCGGCTAGTACCGGCTCGGCTCTACTCGGCCCTGCTTGGCCCGGTTTGCTTTTCCACTGCGGTAACGCATGGTATAGTGTCGGAACGGTTCGGTACGGAACGGTATAGGTTTGCTTTTCCACTAAAGTAGTACTAAAGTTAAGTGGGTGGGATAACAACGGGGTGGGTGTGATTCTCTGACCAATCAGTGGCTAGTAGTGACTGCATGCAAAGGATTGTGGGATATGGTACCAGTTTGGTACCTGTTGGAACCACAATCGAGTAGGTACTGTTTTTTCAGAGCCGTACCGTACCGTTCGGTTCCATGCAGTGGAAAAGCAAACCTATACCGTACCGTACCGAACCGTTCCGACCCTATACCATGCGGTACCGCAGTGGAAAAGCACAAAAGCGTGCCGAACCGGTACGGTTCCATGCAGTGGAAAAGCGCCATTTGATAGTGGGGAAGGGGGTCAGCAGTGTATTAGATAGTGGGGAAGGGGGGTAAGCAGTGTATTAGATAGTGGGGAAGGGGGTCAGCAGTGTATTAGATAGTGGGGAAGGGGGTCAGCAGTGTATTAGATAGTGGGGAAGGGGGTTAGCAGTGTATTAGATAGTGGGGAAGGGGTCAGCAGTGTATTAGATAGTGGGGAAGGGGGTTAGCAGTGTATTAGATAGTGGGGAAGGGGGTCAGCAGTGTATTAGATAGTAGGGAAGGGGGTCAGCAGTGTATTAGATAGTGGGGAAGGGGGTCAGCAGTGTATTAGATAGTGGGGAAGGGGGTTAGCAGTGTATTAGATAGTGGGGAAGGGGTCAGCAGTGTATTAGATAGTGAGGAAGGGGGTTAGCAGTGTATTAGATAGTGGGGAAGGGGGTCAGCAGTGTATTAGATAGTGGGGAAGGGGGTCAGCAGTGTATTAGATAGTGGGGAAGGGGGGTAAGCAGTGTACTAGATAGTGGGGAAGGGGGTCAGCAGTGTATTAGATAGTGGGGAAGGGGGTTAGCAGTGTATTAGATAGTGGGGAAGGGGGTCAGCAGTGTATTAGATAGTGGGGAAGGGGGTCAGCAGTGTATTAGATAGTGGGGAAGGGGGTTAGCAGTGTATTAGATAGTGGGGAAGGGGTCAGCAGTGTATTAGATAGTGGGGAAGGGGGTTAGCAGTGTATTAGATAGTGGGGAAGGGGGTCAGCAGTGTATTAGATAGTGGGGAAGGGGGTCAGCCGTGTATTAGATAGTGGGGAAGGGGGTCAGGACTCAGCAGTGTATTAGATAGTGGGGAAGGGGGTAAGCAGTGTATTAGATAGTGGGGAAGGGGGCCAGCAGTGTATTAGATAGTGGGGAAGGGGGTCAGCAGTGTATTAGATAGTGGGGAAGGGGGTCAGCAGTGTATTAGATAGTGGGTAGGGGGACCATCAGCAGTGTATTAGATAGTGGGGAAGGGGCTGTTCCTAGAGCCTGTGGCCTCCCAGCTGGGCTGTCCTTAATTCTGTATGAGTGGTAGGGAGCCAGAGAGCACTAAATGTCCGTTGGTTAGGGGCACAAATTACTTGCTTTGCCTTGGGTGCTGACAGCCCATGCTACGTCACTGGGGCTGGTATAATAATGTTATGGGCCTGGTATGAAATTATTTCCAGGGCTGGTTTTTATTCCCAGTCCGGCCCTGCCGCATTCAGCTAATCAGAAAGTCCAGCAATTGTGCATAGGTATTCAGTTGGAGTATCCCACTCATCCCTTCTCCTATCCCAGTTCTCAAATAAAACAACAAAAAAATAAAACCCTGGACTGAGCCAAGCACTTGGAATATGCTATATTGTCAAGTTATTGCTATAGGTAACCCAGGGGAACCCGTAACCAGCAGCTCCCACAGGAGTAGTGCTACATATATAAAAAGCTGACCATTGTAGGCACTAACTGCTACATTTGCAGAAGAACTTGTTCTTTTGAAAAACAGACTTATTGGCAGGATCACCAGGTGAAAATAAAAGAAAGAAAGTCTAAACAAGAAGAAGAATGCAGCCATCCCATCTGAGAACTGGTAAGCTGCGGTATAATAAAAGTTTTTCTTTTGGGTTTATTGCCGCTTTAATCTGTGGAACGTATTAAAAATGCCCTCTTTTAGAAATATCAGCATAGTTTGGAACTAAAACTTCTAACATGGCACAAGCATAATTGCTAGATAAAAATGTTAACAGATTAAGCAGATTCTTTAGTAATGTAGTATTGCTAACAAAAGGAAATTTCATCCTGCAAACACTAAAGGAAAATTGTAAAACAAAGAGAAAAATTTGTCAGACTTGATGAGAATAAACATTAGACAGTAAAAAAAGTCTGCTGGCTTCCTGCACATTACATTGATTAAGTACCTAATGCAGCCCTCAATCAATGGCAAGGTAAGCTTAGCCATGCATCTTTCCAGCAGAGCTCCTACTTACTCAGCAACTCTGGGCCAAGCTGCACCATTTATGGATTGCATTTTGCATTTGTAAGTGGCCACAATCTGTGCTCAGGACTCCCCCGAGGCTTTGCTGCTAAAGGCTTTGACTCCAAGGTCCCAACACAACTCAGGAAATGTTTACATAGATGATATGTGATGCATATTAGACTCTGCTTACAAGCAAAGCTCATATTTAATATAATTCTAATACATACCAGTATTTATTTAAAAGTGAATTCCAGGTTTGCTTTCACTGTACATAGTTTTGTTTGGGTCAAGGTGGCCCAAATAAAATATTTCCATGCCAGAACGGTCTGGCCACTGGGTGTGCGGTAACAGACTGTAGTAGTATTCGCTGCATACAGTAAGTGGCACCATGTTCTGGCAGCAGTACAAGAGTGTGCCCGTCTGTTGCCGGATAGAAAGAGAGTTGGTCTTAGCACATCTCCACTAATTCAGGCGAAGCCTTGTATTTTTTTTTTTTTTTCAAATTCTTTATTTAAGAAACATCATACAGACAACAAGGCAACAGCCAACAGTAGAAACGCAATAACCAAATGCACGAAGAGTATAAAGCAGAATCAGTCATGTTGCTTAAGATACCCAATAAAACATAGTGAGTAAACATTAGCTGAAGTCTGAGTTCACATTTTAAAGGCAAAGGTTCTGGATCCCGTGTAAATAACGGGAGGCGGATCAACTGGTAGCAAGGGGAGGGGGGAGAATGGTGAATAGGGACACATTGTGGGGGGGGGGGAGGAGTAAAGGGGGGAAGGAGAAGCAAAAAGAAGAGGGAGATTAAAGAGAACAGAGAAGAAAAAAAAGGGGGGGTGAAAGGCATACCCAGGTATGGTATACCCCGGTCAGCCAGGGATCAGTCCGTTTATTCGCCTATTAAGGCTTTGCCCTCATCGGAGTATATAAAACATATCCCAAAATGCCCAGGTTTTCGTGTATTGTTCCCGTCTATTTTGGGAAGTTAGTACCAGGTCTTCCAGGGTATTGATCGATCTCACCTTCTTGAGCCACATGGCAATGGTGGGCAGGTTAGGGCTTTTCCAGCATAGGGAAATACAGGACTTTGCCAAGTTCAGCAAGTGACATAGAATGGATTTTTTTGTATTTCCTAAGAGACATTGGCGTACAAAGCCTTGTATTTTTATCAGTAAATGCAAGGCTTCCTCTATATTTTCCAACATGAAAAGTGTGAGACCATCCACTTGCCTCTATACTTCTGCTAATTAGAGAATGCCTTGTATCTTTAAAAAAAGAAAAGAAAAAAAGAGCTTAGTAACTCTTTATTTAGTGCACAGAGGGAAAGTAACTTGAGTACAATGTCCATAATACAAAAATGTGGCACTGCAACCCTTAGACCCAGTATGAAATGTAGGACTATAGAAAATGGAAAGAAAGAAGGCGCACCAGCCTAGTGTATTAAAGTACTCACAAGCATTAGAATATAAAATCGTTAAGCGAGCCACCTGTCCAAAGCTCAAAAGTCCTGGACCTGACTGACATTCTCTAGACGGGGGGGGGGGGGGGGGGCTCCACTAGGGACCCTGCTGGCTGACACGTTTTAAAGGATTATCCTCAGAGCCTCAAGCAAAAAAGTTGCATTTGAAAAACTGTTGTGCAAATATTATATAAGAATTGCAACAACCAACATTTTTATCTAGTAAAAAAAAAAACACTGATTTTTTTATGTATATGAGAAATGTCTGAATATGCTTGGGAGGCAAGTGGTCAAGCTTCTCTGAAAATCTCTAATAAACTCAGTAAAGGTATCCTTTGCTTGATAGAGAAAGAAAAGCCCAAGTTCATGCCACATTGTCAAACAGGGGACAACATAGACAAATCTTATACTTGGTTTGCTTGGCTAAAACAAGAAAATTACCGGCCTTTTTGTTATACTTGGACATAAAAAAGCCTTTGAAAGCCTTCCTTGACCTTACCTAATGTCCCCTTTGTACAAATGTGGGTTTGGTCCCCACTTTTCGAAACGGGCTCTGTGATGATCCAAGAGCCATCATACACTATATTGTCAAAAGTATTGTGACACTTTGCTTTGTGCACTGGTCCAAATCATTTGATGGAGGGAGGATTATGATGTAGGGCTGTTTTTCATGGGTTGGGCTTGGCTCCTTAGTTCCAGTAAAGGGCATTTTTAGGCATCAGCATACCAAGACATTTTGGACAATTTTATGCTCCAAACTTTGTGGGAACAGTTTGGGGATGGCCCCTTCCTGTTCCAAAATGAAAGCAAGGTCCATCAAGTGATTTCTCCACCTTATAAATCATGGAGACACGGTTGTATAGGTAAATATGCTTTGAATATTAAAAATGAATTATTTTTCCAGTTTGTGGTGCTCAGATACAGTTAAAGTGTAACTCCAATTTCATGGGAAAAATAACAAATAAAAAAATAATAATATAATCTATACAGCTTCACAAGTCATATTGTATTTAAATGTTTTTACAAATTGCCTTTCCTTTTAAATCTGCAGTGCTGTACTTTTCTGTAAAATTCAATGCAATATGGCATCCTGGAGGCATCTTGTATACCATTGGTGTATGAAACACCCCTAGAAATGTAATTTTCAGCTTGGATGATTGCGTTTTAGGCATCCTCCCTCTGCAACAAAAATGTAATTTCTCTTACGTCCTCTGACAGTCGCCGCCTCTTCATATTCGTCACATATGGGGTATTAGACTTTGCTCCGAAGGAGTAGCTAGGCAACAGAATATGTTAACATTAAAGCTTTTAACATATCCCACCCTCAAGGGGTGGTCCCCTCAGTCAATACCCTCCTACTTCCTGCAACCATATCTCAGTTTCAGTGGAATAGCAGTAGAGTATATAACCAAAACCCCAAAAGAGGGGCGGGGGCGGCGACTGTCGGAGGACTCAGAGAAAGGAATTTTACAGGTAAGATTTTACAAAAATTCCGTTTTCTCTTACGTCCTCCGACAGTCGCCGCCTCTTCATATTTGTCAAAAATGTCAGTTAGGGGTCCGATCTGTCCGCTGCAATGTCGCAGTCCCATAAAAAACAATAAAAATTACATAAATCTTTCCCGTAGTTAGTAAACGCAATAACTTTTGCACAAACCAATCAAAATTGTCGCTCTTTTTTTGTTTATAGTGAAAAAAATAAAAAACGCATTGGTGATTAAATACCACCAAAAGAAAGCTCTGTTTGTGGGAAAAAAGGACGTCAATTTCATTTGGGTACAGCGTCGCACGACCGTGCAATTGTCCGTTAAAGTCACGCAGTGCCGAATCGCAAAATAGGACCTGGTCATTGAGTAGCCAAATCCTCCGGTCTGAAAGTGGTTAAAGAGCACCTTCCTTCCCGTCCTTACACTATAAACCTGTATGCCTTATTAGGTGGAAATAAGCAATCATACCCATTTCCTGTGACTTTTTCTTCACATTTACCTTTTTTTGTTTTGCCTCTGTGCTGCCTGGGTTACCGTTCCTACGCCGCCATTTTAAAAAGTGTGTGCTACTGTGAATGTGCAAGATGACGTTATGTTCTTCATCTTGTGCATGTGCCAAAGGACACTACAGGCATCTGTTGGGGAAGAAAAACTATTGTGAGGTCTCAGGGAGAAGCTTTTTTCCCCAGCAAATGACTGTAATTTTGTACAGCGCATGCATGAAATGGAGCACATGACGTCATGAGCTTCATCTCGCGCATGCGCTGTATGACAATACTGCAAGATCTTGCAGTTTAGGTATAGAATTTCCCTGAAGGCAATGGTGACTTTGCCTTCCCAGGGGGGGCATCTGTGCAAACAGGGCTACCTCACCACTGCCCTCAGAAAAAATAGGAAAGGGAAGAGAAAAAAAGGTAATGCAGAAAAAAACATGCTGAGATGCATGCTGATGTAAAATTTAAGGAAAGGGAAAGGTTCACTTTAAATTATTTACACCAAAATTACTGCACCTATCAGCAGCCAAGATATTATGCTAAGGTTGCAAAAGCGTGAGTGAGCAATTATGTAAAGAGGAATTAATGGAATTATTGAGATTGGTTGTGATATTAGCAGACAATATTAGAAAAGGAGGTTTAGGCCAAGTTTGCTCCAGAGCTGGTACAACGCTGGTTTAGGGATGCTATATGATGAATCGTGGTAAAGAAGGAAGATCAAAAAAACCTAATTAGGTTTTAAATACATTAATATCATCAGTTTTTTTTAGACCCTGAACATCTAAAATTGAGGAAAATGAAGTAATATTCACATGAATTGCAAACCTGTTCAAGTGAGGATAAACAGAATTCTTACAGTTGCAAATGTGATTATTCCAGAAATAAAAACACCCCCGCGCTCAATAAAGATCAAAGAGGGAAGGAATCGTTTGGATTTAATATGCAGAACGGAAAAATATATGCTCCAAAATTGATTATGAACATAGAAAAGAAATGGTGGATCTTAAAAAGTGTTTTCTATGATTTAACAAACTTGATCTACAGATGAACCTTCTTTAGTAGTGTGAACTGGACATTTATCATCAGATATAAACGCTAAATGCATTCATGCTATGTGATGTGTAGCCTCCCACCTTATGACTTGTTCAAAGTTACAATGCTGTAGTCGATTCTGAATAGACTGAGGAAAACTCAGAAGCAGTATGCTGTATACCAGGGGTACCAGGGGTCTCCAAACATTCTAGTGAAAGGGCCAATATACCAGAGGTGGGGGACTCAAGTTACATGACTTGACTTTTTTTTGGTAATGTTGAAAATAAAACAAAACCTTTCCTGACCGCTGACTTCTAACTGATTTAAAGGTGAAAATTGGGGTAGATCAGTATTTTGACTTTTTTTGTGACTTGACCAAAATAAATGACTTGACTTGACTTGCTTGACTTCTAGCAGGGACTCGACTTGACTTGCTTGCTTTTCGCCACAGTAACTTGGGACTTGCTTGAGACTTGAAGGTTAAGACTTGAGACTTGCTTGTGACTTGCACATGTGTGACTTACTCCCATGTCTGCAATATACTGTTCTTCAGACTTTAGGGTGGGTGGACTGTGCCCAGTGGGAGTAAACAATGCCAAATCTTTGGTTTTGGGGGAGAAATAGTCAGTGTCACTGGGAGGGATAGTGCCCCATTTTTGTTGTTAGTGAAAGGAATTTTGCCCCATAGTTGGTGTCAGTGGCAGGAATAATGCCTCAAGTGCCAGATAAAGGCAAGCAAAGGGCCACATCTGGCCCCAGGGCCTTTTTTTAGACCACTGCTGTATACTATTATATAAAATATAAAGAAGCCTGTACTGTGTACACAGCTTTCTCAGTTTATTCTAAAATCGACAAAGACTCTTGTACAGCTAAGAGATAAGGTTAGATCGTGTGTCAATGGCCTGTAACAATACAGTTCTATGCCTAGCAAGGTCACAGCTTGTTATGCGCCTATAAATAATGCAAAGAAAACTTTAAGGGAGTTTCCTACGTTTATAATAAATAAAAAGATGGAGTCTCTGAGTCTAAAGCATAACTTTAAGCGAGTCTCACTTGCTCAGTACTCACTTATTTCCTCTATATTTTGAGGAGGTGACATAATTTGCATAAAAAATTTAGCTTTTACATAAACACTCAACAATATGTTGCAAATATGCATATTGTCCAAGCTTTGTTGTGCTGTCTATTATAGGATTGTCTATAGGATTTTCATTTTGAGGACACCTGGTGGTTGCCTGTTGCAATTGCAGTTCAGTTCCTCACAGGAAGAAACAGAAAGGATTGCCTTTGTTAATAAAGTTTCTTTTTGAACAACATAAAGTTTTCACCTTGGTTACGACATAACGATTTTACCTCAGATACAGAAGCCATTTCAGTTCTGATGCAGACAAGTGAAGATCTCCACATTTGCCCCTAGATACACAAATGCCTGTAAGTCTATTTATTATTTCCCAAAGTTCATTTTACACTTGGACTGCACTGTTGTGTGTTTGATATATCATTTTAATATAAGCTTTCTGCATTGTAATGTTTAACTGCTTGCCTACTAGGCCTATTTTTGACATTTGGTGTTTACAAGCTAAAATCTGTTGTTTTTGCTGGAAAACTGCTTAGAACCCCCAAACATTATATATTATTTTTTTTTGCAGAGACCCTAGAGAATAAAATGGAGATTATTGCAATATTTTTTATCACACCGTATTTGCGCAGCGGTCTTCCAAACGCAATTTTTTTGGAAAAAAATCACTTTTTTAAATTAAAAAATAAGAATCCAGTAAAGTTAGCCCAATTTTTTTCCATAATGTGAAAGATAATGTTACGCCGAGTAAATAGATACCCAACATGTCATGCTTCAAAATTGCGCACGCTCACAGAATGGCGACAAACTTTGGTACTTAAAAATCCCCATAGGCGACAATTTAAAAATTTATACAGGTTGCCATCTTAGAGTAACAGAGGAGGTCTAGGGCTCAAATTATTGCTCTCGCTCTAACGATCGCGGCGATACCTCACATGTGTGGTTTGAACACCTTCTACCTATGTGGGCGGGGTTTCCGTATGCGTTCGCTTCTGCGTGCGAGCTAACGGGGACAGGGCGCTTTCATTTTATTTTTTTTTAACTATTTATTTTATTTATTATTTTTTATTTTTACATCGTTTTTTCAAAAAAAAAAAAAATGTATCATTTTTATTTCTATTACAAGGAATGTAAACATTCCTTGTAATAGAAATAGGCACGACAGGACCTCTTTTTTGTGAGATCTGGGGTCAAAAAGTCCTCAGATCTCACAAGTACACTAATAAAGATAGAAAAAAAAAAAAGGGACCTTTAAGCCGGTTGCTAGGCAACAACGTTTGCCGTTGCTCCGGTCCTCCAAGACCATAGAGTCGAGTGAGGGCAAGCTTGACCGCAATTGGTTAAAAGAAATAAAAGACAAGATTTTTTCTCATGAAAGTAAGGGTGACACAGTTAAGAAGTCAGGGCTCTGTGCAGGCTACCTGAGATCCTCCACGCCAAACTCATCAAACCATGTCTTTATGTAGATGCCTTTGTACACAGGGGTACAGTCATTCTGGAACAGAAAAGGGCCTTCCCCCAACTGTTGCCACTAGGTTGGAAGTGTATTTTTCTGCTGCAACTTAAATGTTGCTCTTCAGTGGAAATACCCAAACTTAAAGGAAAACATACATATTCACTTCTATGCCACAGCATTGGTCTGATGATGTAGCTGTACCCCGCCAGCTTCAAGCCAGAGAACCAAGCAACTGCATGACCACTGAATGCTCGGCTTTTGATTTTCTCAGAGCTAAGAGTAATGACGGACTGGAGAGGGGCTTCCGCTCACTAAGAGCCAGAGCGAGCTGTCAATTGGGCAGCTGGGTGGATCCCAACAATATGGTCTGGATCCATCCAGAACATGGAGCAACTCTGTGACATCAGCCAACAGCAGGCTTTTGCCAGCTGTCAGGCGATCGTGGGTCACAAATGTGCAAAAGTTAGTGCCCTTCTGTAACCCAGAGGTGAAGTATGACCATAAAAAAGCTTTGGCCATACTTTTCTTTAAATATATATATGGGTAACAAGAAAATCCACCAAACTTTCTTATTTCCGTTCTATTCAAAATTTGTTAACAAAACTGATAGGTACAATTTGATGTACCAAATTTGTTATGTGATACTGTATTTTGACCTTGTATGACCTACAGTATCTCACAAAAGTGAGTACACCCCTCACATTTTTGTAAATATTTTATTACATCTTTTCATGTGACAACACTGAAGAAATGACACTTTGCTACAATGTAAAGTAGTGAGTGTACAGCTTGTATAAGTGCAGGTTCACACTGTTCCGACTTGACAGGCGACTTGGTCGCCTGACAAGTAGCGGACCGCACTGTGCAATTGGAACCGTTCTAATAGGAGCGACTCAAGTCGCTCCGACTTAGAAAAGCTTCCTGCACTACTTCAGGGTGACATCGGAGCGACTTGCATTGACTTCCATTATGTGAAGTCGTTGCAAGCCGCGCCGAAGTCGTGGTGCACGGGCGACGGCATAACTCACCCGAAGTCGTGTAGCCCTAATGTAAACCGACACTTACAGTGTAAATTTGCTGTGCCCTCAAAATAACTCAACACACAGCCATTATTGTCTAAACCGCTGGCAACAAAAGTGAGTATACCTCTAAAGCCCCGTACACACGCACAGATTGTTGGCCGTAAATTGTTGGCCAACGTCCGATCTGACGATTGTCGGCTTGTTAGTATGATGCTTCCGACAACCAACTGCGAATTTTCGGCCGAAAAAAATCTGGTGTGCATGCTATAAAATTTTTGTTGGCCAACAAGAAACGGCCGATTGTTCCTCAGTCAGTACAGATTTCGGCAGACAAAAATCAGATGAGCAAGACTGGGCATGCTCAGAGAAGAAAAAACACAGGGAAAGTCAACCATCACATGACATCACTTCTGAAGTTGGTTTTTGTTGGCCAACAAAAGTCCAGTGCAAGTCTAGAGCACATTTCAACCAACAAACAACACTGGACAAAAGTTGGCCGATCAGTTGGCCAACAATCTGTGCGTGTGTACGGGGCTTAAGTGAAACTGTCCAAATTGGGCCCAATTAGCCATTTTCCTCCCCGGTGTCATGTGTTTCTTTAGTGTTACAAGGTCTCAGTTTTGAATGGGGCGCAGGTGTGTTAAATTTGGTGTTATCGCTCTCACTCTCTCATACTTGTCACTGGAAGTTCAACATGGCACCTCATACCAAAAAACTCTGAGGACCTGATAAAAAGAATTGTTGCTCTACATAAAGATGACCTAGGCTATAAGAAGACTTCCAAGACCCTGAAACTGAGCTGCAGCACGGTGGTCAAGACCATACAGCGGTTTAACAGGATAGGTTCCACTCAGAATAGGCCTCGCCATGGTCGACCATAGAAGTTGAGTGCACGTGCTCAGCGTCATATCCAGAGGTTGTCTTTGGGAAATAGATGTATGAGTGCTGCCAGTATTGCTGCAGAGGTTGAAGGCGTGGGAGGTCAGCCTGTCAGTGCTCAGACCATACACTGCACACTGCATCAAATTGGTCTGCATGGCTGTCGTCCCAGAAGGAAGCCTTTTCTAAAGATGATGCACAGGAAAGCCTGCAAACAGTTTGCTGAAGACAAGCAGACTAAAGACATGGATTACTGGAACCATGTCCTGTGGTCTTATGAGACCGAGATAAATTTGGTCCATATGGTGTCAAGCGTGTGTAGCGGCAATCAGATGAGAAATACAAAGTCAAGTATGTCTTGCCTACAGTCAAGTATGGTTGTGAGGGTGTCATAGTCTAGTGCAGCATGAGTGCTGCGGACACTGGGGAGCTACAGTTCTTTGAGGGAACCATGAATGCCAACATGTACTGTTACATACTATAGCAGAGCATGATCCCCTCCCTTTGGAGACTGGGCCGCAGGGCAGTATTCCAACATAATAACGACCCCAAACACACCTCCAAGACGACCACTGCCTTGCTAAAGAAGCTCAGGGTAAAGGTGATTAACTGGCCAAGCATGTCTCCAGACCTAAACCCTATTGAGCATCTGTGGGGCATCCTCAAACGACTATTGGAGGAGCGTAAGGTCTTTAACATCAACCAGCTCCGAGATGTCGTCATGGAGGAGTGGAAGAGGACTCCAGTGGCAAACTGAGAAGCTCTGGTAAACTCCATGCCCAAGAGGAAAAAGGCAGTGCTGAAAAATAATGGTGGCCACACAAAATATTGACACTTTGGGCCAAATATGGACACTTAGAGCCGGTTCACATAGCAGCGACCCGACTTGCCGGGGCGACCTGTGAAGTCGCGGTGCGCAGCTAGCACCGCGACCTCGGAGCGGCTGGCACGGACTTCATATCATTGAAGACAATGCAGGTCGCTCCAGGTCGCCCCAAAGAAGCTCAGGACCCTTTTTCTAAGTCGGAGCGACTTGTGTCGCTCCTATTAGAACGGGTCCTGTGCTAATCTATGGCAAGCGACCCGCGGCGCCCAGTGTGAACCGGCTCTTAAACTTAGGGATGTACTCACTTTTGTTGCCAGCGGTTTAGACATTAATGGCTGTGTGTTGAGTTATTTTGAGGGGACAGCAAATTTACACTGCTATACAAGCTGTACACTCACTACTTTACATTGTAGCAAAGTGTCATTTCTTCAGTGTTGTCACATGAAAAGATATAATAAAATATTTACAAAAATGTGAGGGGTGTACTCACTTTTGTGAGATACTGTATATACTGTAAAGTTGTTAAAAGTAGAGGGGTGTTCACATACCTTTGGACATACTGTATGGTGTATGTAACGGTCAGGTGTCCACAAACTATTGGCTATATATTGTAATTTTCTAGGAATTTCCAGGGAAACTTTGTTGCTGAGAACGATAATCTAAGCCTTTCACACAAAAAATGTCTTAGAGGATCATAGCATAATGCACTTCCGTGAAGCGTTGATTACATTGGATTACAACAATCTTTTCTGCTTAATAAGTACCATGCTCCAATAAACAGTATCTAAAAATACCAGAAAACATCAATAGATAATAAGAGCTTACTCTAATGTGCAGAAAAAGAGAGATTTCTTGTTGAAAACCAAGGACAATCCAAACTGTAAAATAAAATCAGAGAAGTTTTGTTGTTAAAATGATTTACTTTGGTTTCTCAAACACTATATTGTCCCAGAATATCAAAACTTACTTTTTATCCAAGTCCTTAATGATAGCTAACATTTTAATTATTATTTTTTATGAATTTGTTATTTCCATATAAGACAAGGATGTAATTTTACAAACCTGGTAAGTACAGTTACATTTGTGGTAACAAGTAGGGATGATCGAACTTTTGAAAAGTTCGGTTCGACCAGAACACCCGAACTTCACGAAAGTTCGGTTCAGATTTCAGAACCCCATTGAAATCAATGGGACCCGAACTTCTGTAATCAAAAAACACCATTTTTAAGCCCTAAAACCCAATAAATGCCCCTAAAAAGTGCCTAGGGTTCTGGGTCATGCCCCAGGGACTATTAATCACACAAAAAAAAGTTCTTAAAAATTGTCGTTTTTGATAGATAGCCAATTATTGAAAAAATAAAAAAAAAAAAAAAAAAAGAGATTTCTTTGGATTTAGTGTCTGGGGGGTCTAAAAGTTGTACCTGTGAAGTTTCAGCTCTGTAGCATGTCCAGAACCAGAATTACAGCATACCAAACCTTCAAAAATGACTTTTTTGCTTAACCGCACCTTTCTTTTGCTCCTAATCAACGGCTCAGCCAATGTGTATGATGGGGACATAATGCAGTGCACTGGGAACAAGATTAGAGGTTTTTTTGGAAAAAGGTGCTGTCTCTTTAAATGTGCATATAATTAACGGGTGTATTTCCACAATGGGGCTTTTATTACCAAATGTTTCAAGAAGTCCAAAGATGTATGTAATTGCACTTTATTTCATGTAAAATGGTGTTTGGTGCACTTTAACTTGAAATCTCACAAGAAACAGACATATATGCACGGATACATTGAGGGTTAGGGGTAGGGGCCACAATGTAGTGCAGAGTGAACAAGATTAGAGATGTTTTGGATGAATACTGTTGTCTCTTGACTTTGAATAGAAGTAAAGGATGCTTAAAAATTGGGCATTTGGTGGTGCGGACGATGCCTTGACACCATATCCCTATGAAAGTGCTGGTAATGAAAGCAATAATTGCCTTTGTAAGGAAAAAAATTACAATGATATGCATCTGTGTGACAGGTGCGCAAAAATTGTTGTTTGGGTGTTGGCGGAGCCATACCACTGTAAGCCCAAAGAGCTGGTGTTGAAGAAGGCGTAAAAATTATGAAGGTGTGCACCTGTGGAACAGGTGCGCAAACATGGTAGTTTTGGTGTTGGCGGAGCCTCCCCACCATAACCCCAAAGAGCTGGCTTTGAAGGAGGCCCAAAAATTGTAAAGGTGTGCACCTGTGGAACAGGTTCGCAAACATGGTAGTTTTTGTTTAGCATAGCCTCCCCACCTTAACCCCAAAGAGCTGGTGTTGAAGGAGGCCCAAAAATTGTAAAGGTGTGCACCTGTGGAACAGGTTCGCAAACATGGTAGTTTTTGTTTAGCATAGCCTCCCCACCTTAACCCCAAAGAGCTGGTGTTGAAGGAGGCCCAAAAATTGTAAAGGTGTGCACCTGTGGAACAGGTGCGCAAACATTGTCGTTTTTGTTTTAGCATAGCCTCCCCACCTTAACCCCAAAGAGCTGGTGTTGAAGGAGGCCCAAAAATTGTAAAGGTGTGCACCTGTGGAACAGGTTCGCAAACATGGTAGTTTTTGTTTTAGCATAGCCTCCCCACCTTAACCCCAAAGAGCTGGTGTTGAAGGAGGCCCAAAAATTGTAAAGGTGTGCACCTGTGGAACAGGTTCGCAAACATGGTAGTTTTTGTTTAGCATAGCCTCCCCACCTTAACCCCAAAGAGCTGGTGTTGAAGGAGGCCCAAAAATTGTAAAGGTGTGCACCTGTGGAACAGGTTCGCAAACATGGTAGTTTTTGTTTAGCATAGCCTCCCCACCTTAACCCCAAAGAGCTGGTGTTGAAGGAGGCCCAAAAATTGTAAAGGTGTGCACCTGTGGAACAGGTTCGCAAACATGGTAGTTTTTGTTTAGCATAGCCTCCCCACCTTAACCCCAAAGAGCTGGTGTTGAAGGAGGCCCAAAAATTGTAAAGGTGTGCACCTGTGGAACAGGTTCGCAAACATGGTAGTTTTTGTTTAGCATAGCCTCCCCACCTTAACCCCAAAGAGCTGGTGTTGAAGGAGGCCCAAAAATTGTAAAGGTGTGCACCTGTGGAACAGGTGCGCAAACATTGTCGTTTTTGTTTTAGCATAGCCTCCCCACCTTAACCCCAAAGAGCTGGTGTTGAAGGAGGCCCAAAAATTGTAAAGGTGTGCACCTGTGGAACAGGTTCGCAAACATGGTAGTTTTTGTTTTAGCATAGCCTCCCCACCTTAACCCCAAAGAGCTGGTGTTGAAGGAGGCCCAAAAATTGTAAAGGTGTGCACCTGTGGAACAGGTTCACAAACATGGTAGTTTTTGTTTAGCATAGCCTCCCCACCTTAACCCCAAAGAGCTGGTGTTGAAGGAGGCCCAAAAATTGTAAAGGTGTGCACCTGTGGAACAGGTGCGCAAACATTGTCGTTTTTGTTTAGCATAGCCTCCCCACCTTAACCCCAAAGAGCTGGTGTTGAAGGAGGCCCAAAAATTGTAAAGGTGTGCACCTGTGGAACAGGTGCGCAAACATTGTCGTTTTTGTTTTAGCATAGCCTCCCCACCTTAACCCCAAAGAGCTGGCGTTGAAGGAGGCCCAAAAATTGTAAAGGTGTGCACCTGTGGAACAGGTGCGCAAACATTGTCGTTTTTGTTTTAGCATAGCCTCCCCACCTTAACCCCAAAGAGCTGGCGTTGAAGGAGGCCCAAAAATTGTAAAGGTGTGCACCTGTGGAACAGGTGCGCAAACATTGTCGTTTTTGTTTTACCATAGCCTCCCCACCTTAACCCCAAAGAGCTGGTGTTGAAGGAGGCCCAAAAATTGTAAAGGTGTGCACCTGTGGAACAGGTGCGCAAACATTGTCGTTTTTGTTTTAGCATAGCCTCCCCACCTTAACCCCAAAGAGCTGGTGTTGAAGGAGGCCCAAAAATTGTAAAGGTGTGCACCTGTGGAACAGGTGCGCAAACATTGTCGTTTTTGTTTTAGCATAGCCTCCCCACCTTAACCCCAAAGAGCTGGCGTTGAAGGAGGCCCAAAAATTGTAAAGGTGTGCACCTGTGGAACAGGTGCGCAAACATTGTCGTTTTTGTTTTAGCATAGCCTCCCCACCTTAACCCCAAAGAGCTGGCGTTGAAGGAGGCCCAAAAATTGTAAAGGTGTGCACCTGTGGAACAGGTGCGCAAACATTGTCGTTTTTGTTTTAGCATAGCCTCCCCACCTTAACCCCAAAGAGCTGGTGTTGAAGGAGGCCCAAAAATTGTAAAGGTGTGCACCTGTGGAACAGGTGCGCAAACATTGTCGTTTTTGTTTTAGCATAGCCTCCCCACCTTAACCCCAAAGAGCTGGTGTTGAAGGAGGCCCAAAAATTGTAAAGGTGTGCACCTGTGGAACAGGTGCGCAAACATTGTCGTTTTTGTTTTAGCATAGCCTCCCCACCTTAACCCCAAAGAGCTGGTGTTGAAGGAGGCCCAAAAATTGTAAAGGTGTGCACCTGTGGAACAGGTGCGCAAACATTGTCGTTTTTGTCATAACCAAAATGAGGTTCTGTGAACGTAAAGAGAATGAGAGGAGGGTTTGAGGGTGGCACCATGGTCCAGGCTTAAACTGAGGCTCAACTGCCACATCACAACGATAGCCTAGTCTACAAGGTCTGCATCAGGTGCATCAAAGCTTGATATCCACGACTGATTCATCTTAATGAATGTCAAACGGTCGACTGAGTCGGTGGAGAGTCTAGTTCGATGGTCTGTGACGAATCCTCCTGCTGCGCTGAATGCCCGTTCCGATAGGACACTGGAAGCAGGGCAGGCCAACAACTCCATGGCATACTGGGCCAGTTCTGGCCAGTGGTCTAATCTTAAGACCCAGTATGCCAGTGGATCGGATTCGTCACATGAAAAGCCCTCTGTGTCACTTTGTGCCCTCACGTAATCGTCCACCATGTGATGCAGACGCTGTCGATGCGATGTGGCAGCTGAGAGGCCTGGGCGGTGAGGACTAAAAAAAGACCGAAAGGCATCCGTCAACCGCACGCCTTCTCCAACGCTCCTCTCGTGACCACCAGTAGAATCCATGGTAGGTTGTCCCCGCCCCTGCACCCTACGGGAGTCGGGGAACATGTTCACCAGATTCCTCTTGAGACTGTCCTCAAGGGATTTGATCCTGTGGACTCTATGGGTGGATGGGAAAAGCTCCGAGACTTTACACTTGTACCGGGGGTCAAGTAGGGTGGCCAACCAATAGTGGTTAGTCTCTTTAATGGCCTTGATTCTGGGGTCCTTTCGCAGGCTCTGGAGCATGATGTTTCCCATGCGTCGCAAATTAGCGAAGGCCTGAGAAGCTGACTCCTCGGGGTCACTCATAACGACATTATCTTCAACGGGCTCCTCCTCCTCCCAGCCACGTACTACTCCAAAGTGTCCTGAGGGAGTCAAACTAGGCCTTGCAGATTGCCGCATGTCTTCCTCCTCCTCCTCCTCAAACCCTGCAAAAGTTCCCGCAGAATCGTCCTCCTCCTCCTCTTCCACCCCTGGATCCTGCTCGGGCCTCTGGGAGCTAGGCATAATGGGGTCAGGATTCTCAGGATAAAGGGGGCCTTGAGAGGCAAGGAAGTCCTCCTCTTCCTCCTGCTGCTCTGCCTCCAGTGCCCTGTCCATAATGCTACGCAGAGTGTGCTCCAACAAAAACAGTACCGGTAGGGTGTCACTGATGCATGCGCTGTCCCGGCTGACCATCCTTGTGGCCTCCTCAAATGGCGAGAGGACAGCGCATGCATCCTTAATCAAAAGCCACTGCCGTGGTGAAAAGAAGCCCAGGCGCGCAGAGCCAGTGCTGGTGCCGTACTCGCATAGGTATTCATTGAGGGCCCTCTGCTGCGTGTACAGGCGCTGCAGCATAGCCAAGGTGGAGTTCCAGCGGGTGGGCATGTCACAGATGAGGCGGTGTACCGGCAGGTGAAACTCGCGCTGCACTTCGGCCAAACGTGCAGTGGCACTGTACGACCGCCTGAAGTGACTGCACACCCTTCTTGCCATCCTTAGCACATCCTGCATTCCCGGGTACGAGTTCAAAAACCGCTGTACCACGAGATTCAGGACATGCGCCAGGCATGGCACATGGGTTAACTTTCCCTGACGAAGGGCGGCCAGGAGGTTTGACCCATTATCAGTAACCACCATCCCTGGCTGCAGCTGGCGTGGTGTCAACCACCTCTGGGCCTGTGCCTGCAGAGCCCCAAGAATCTGAGGGGCAGTGTGCTGCCTGTCCCCTAGACACACAAGCTGCAGCACTGCGTGACACCTTTTGGCCTGAGACATAGAATAGCCCTTTGAACGTTTACGTGGTATCTCATCATATTCAAAGGACCATTCTGCAGAGGAGGGCATGGAGGAGGTAGAGGAGGAGGAGCAGGAGGGGGTAGAAGTGATCGATCTACCCGGATCAGCGACACCACCAGCTGTTTGCAGACGTGGGGGCAACACTGGCTGCAGCACCGAGCCCTGGCTACAATCCCTTCCACTGGCAAGCAGTGTCACCCAGTGAGCAGTGACAGAAATGTACCGTCCCTGCCCATGTTTGCTTGACCAAGTGTCAGCCGTCAAGTGTATCTTACGGCTGACTGACTTGGCCAGGGATGACACTACATTGCCTTCCACATGTTGGTATAGGGATGGCAGGGCCTTACGGGAAAAGTAATGCCGACTTGGCACCTGCCACTGTGGAACTGCACATTTTGCGAAGTCACGGAAGGGAGCAGACTCTACCAGGTTAAATGGTAATAGTTGCAGAGCCAGTAGTTTAGCCAAACTACTGTTTAGACGCTGGGCATGTGGGTGGCGGGGAGTATACATTTTTTTTCGTTCCAGCATGTGTGGAATCGAAATTTGGCGTCTAGATGATACAGCTGGTGGTGTGCTGGAGGTAGATGCGACACTGCCTGCTATATCATCATCCCTGCCAGTGGAGGCTGCCAACAGGTGACGAGTGACTATAGCAGGGCCAGGAACAGACTGATGTGCAGGTGGAGCAGGTGGAGCAGATGGAGCATGAGGAGGAGCGCGAGGAGAACTAGGAGGCCGACTGACCAATCTTTGGCCCTTTTGTGGGTTCTTTAAATGCTCCTGCCAACGGGCCGAGTGGTGGGTTGTCAAATGCCTGTTTAGGCAGCTTGTACCCAGGTGGTTGACATTTTTGCCACGTTTTATACCCTTCTTACAAATCTTGCAGATCGCAACTGTTTTATCTGCATGGGATGTCTCAAAAAAGGCCCAGCAAGATGAGGTGTGTATAGTGGCCCGGGAGACAACAGGTGCGGCCTTAGATGGAGTAGGCCGTCTGCTCTCCCCTCTTGCTTGCTCTGCCTCCTCCTCAACCTCAGACCCAACATCTGACTCCATCAAAGACTGAGCATCAGGCCTGGCCTGGGAGACAACAGGTGCGGCCTTAGATGGAGCGGGCCGTCTGCTCTCCCCTCTTGTTTGCTCTGCCTCCTCCTCAACCTCAGACCCAACATCTGATTCTATCAAAGACTGAGCATCAGGCCTGGCCTGGGAGACAACAGGTGCGGCCTTAGATGGAGCGGGCCGTCTGCTCTCCCCTCTTGTTTGCTCTGCCTCCTCCTCAAACTCAGACCCAACATCAGACTCCATAAAGGACTGAGCATCAGGCTGGAGTAGATGGCCGACACTGTGGTCAAACAGCTCAGCTGACTCCTCTGCCATGTCTGAAATTGGGTCTAAGGGAGGACATGAGGTGGACATGGACTCATCTGTATTTGTTCTGACAACTGCAGAAGACTGACCACTTTTCTCTGCCTGGGTCACTGTAGTTGCAGATGATGCCGATGATGAGGGTTTGTTCATATAGTCCACCACCTCCTGTACATACTGTGGACGTATAGCTTGGCCACTGCCGGAGAACAATCCAAATGGTGGCCTGGCTGAGGACTGACCACCACGTCCACCCCTGCCTCTAGACACCCTAGAAGCTGTGCCCCTTTCCGCAGCAGGGCCACGTATGCCTTTTCTTGGTCTACCAGGCATATTTGTCACTGATGCGTTGGCAACTGTGTGCGGTGAAAAACGCACACTGCTATGCGACCCACAGTTGTCGCTGGATACAGCACAGCAGTTGCGGTTCACGCACAGTAGCAAAGCCTTTTGCACAGTGGACCTAACGCTTTGAACAACAGGCGTTAGGTTGTCACTGATGCGTTGGCAACTGTGTGCGGTGAAAAACGCACACTGCTATGCGACCCACAGTTGTCGCTGGATACAGCACAGCAGTTGCGTGTCACGCACAGTTGCAAAGGCTTTTGTACAGTGCACCTAACGCTTTGAACAACAGGCGTTAAGTTGTCACTGATGCGTTGGCAACTGTGTGCGGTGAAAAACGCACACTGCTATGCGACCCACAGTTGTCGCTGGATACAGCACAGCAGTTGCGGTTCACGCACAGTAGCAAAGCCTTTTGCACAGTGGACCTAACGCTTTGAACAACAGGCGTTAGGTTGTCACTGATGCGTTGGCAACTGTGTGCGGTGAAAAACGCACACTGCTATGCGACCCACAGTTGTCGCTGGATACAGCACAGCAGTTGCGTGTCACGCACAGTTGCAAAGGCTTTTGTACAGTGCACCTAACGCTTTGAACAACAGGCGTTAAGTTGTCACTGTATTTTGCTGCCTAGCAAGCACGTATACCTGCTGTGATACAGCAGCACTGTGCCACGTGCTCACTAAACAGAACCCTCACACTTTCCCTACAGAAACTAAATTTTCAAATCTAACTAATGTAGTACAAAGTTCCCTAACTACACTAGATATCCCTTTCCACTAAATAGAAAGCTCCATACAGCAGAAGACTGACACTGTCCCTTAAGTTTTTTTTTTTTTTTTTTTTTTTTTTTTTTTAACTCTAAGAACCAGCACAATCGCTGTATCTAACTACACTGGCTGTAAGCTAAATACAATTCTGCTATATGGAGCTTTAGAACCACTCGATATGTAGGAAATGTAGTGTAGCAAGCAGGAGTCAGACAGAACTGCTTCAACTCTCTTCAACAGGCTCTGGATAACTGTGCTAGGGGTTAGGCGGGGCCATCTTATATAGTGTGGGGCGTATTCACTCCTGATTGGCCTCTGGTCCCCGTAGTCACTCCAATCACGTTCCTAGGAGACTCCTGCCCCCTCATTGGCTTTTGCAGACGTTTCTGGGCCAATCACGGGCTTTTAAAGCCCAGTTCCTGTCCCAGTGCATTTTGGGCGGTTCTGGTGGCCGAATACCGAACTTTTGCCGCAAAAAGTTCGGTATTCGGCCGAATATCGAACATCCAATGTTCGGGTCGAACCGATGGTCGACCCGAACCGTTCGATCATCCCTAGTAACAAGCACAAATGTTTAGATCACATGAGATAAAAATGCTACCTTATTCTGTTGTATATATTTGTCTATTTCTGTTTATTGACATCTTCAAAACTTGTAGATATTTAAAAATTAGGGGATAAAGTCGCTAGGTGGGCATGTGAAGTTGGGGAGGATCAATAATTAAGATCCAAAGGGGGTGGATGAGGGGATGAAGCAGAAGATATGAGTTTGGGAGAAAAATTGAGAAGAAAAATTGGAGACTGTTGAAATGAGACAAGAAGGTAGTTGGAGGAAGAACAAAGAAAAAGTAAAGGGTGGAGAGATAGAGAGAAAAAAAATGGGATCAAGGCTAGGTAGATGGGAAAGAGGGGGAGGCTAAGAAGAATTGGGGACATGCTTCTTGAATGGCTCCTATAGAAGTAGAGTACATTGCTCTATCCCGTCCTCTGTATGTGGCCAAGGTCAGTGGGCAGCTAATTTCTATTTAGAATGCCTGGGGATACCCAAAATACCCAGCACTGTATTTTTTATTTATTAACTACCTTGACCTTTTTAGTCAATACCTAGACTACATCTCACAGACAAGATGGGAAGCTTCATTGGCTAATGGGAATATGCAGGAAAGGTGGGACTATTATCAACCAGGAAGCTGTGTTGATCATAATTTGCCCAATAAGACTGACTAATGTGTAATTGTAATACTCATATAGACATTTGTTACCTCTAAAATATATACCCCTGTACCTCACATGACAATGACTATTATGTCTTCCCAGAGGGCTGGGGCCATAGCAAGTATAAAAATTGATCCCACTCCCACAGATTGGTTCCTTTGCTATCTCTTATACCGTATTTATCGGCGTATAACACGCACCGGCGTATAACACGCACCTCAAATTTAGGAGGGAAATTTTAGGAAAAAAGTTTAAATTTGAAATAAACAGCATTGAACTCAGAACTTTTTTTTTAAATCAAATGCAGCCTTACCAGTGCCCGTGAATGCAGCCTCATCAGCGCAGTGTGCACCAATGCAGCCTCATCAGCGCAGTATCCACCAATGCAGCCTCGTCAGCGCAGTGTCCACCAATGCAGACTCACCAGCGCAGTGTCCCCAAAGCAGCCTTGTCAGCGCAGTATCCACCAATGCAGCCTCGCCAGCGCAGTGTCCATCAATGCAGCCTCGCCAGCGCAGTGTCCATCAATGCAGCCTCGCCAGCGCAGTGTCCACCAATGCAGCCTCGCCAGCGCCATTGCACAGAGCAGCGATATATTTTTTTAAAAAAAGGCCAGGCAGCGCTGAGAGGCAGAGGGGGCGAGCCTGGCCGAGGAGAAGGGAGGACGAGTGGCCGCTGTCATCTGAAGTCCCTGCGCCTATGATAGACGCCACAGGTCCCGCGTCCCGGCATTGGGCCACTGTGCTGTCTATCATAGGAGGCGGGACTTCCTATGACAGCAACTGCTCGTCCTTCCTTCTGCTCGGCCCGGCCTGCCTCCCTCTGCCTCTCAGCGCCGCCTGGCCTTTTTTTTTTTTTTTTTTTTTATATCGTATAACATGCACTGGTGTTTTGCCCTCCATTTTTAGGAGGAAAAAGTGTGTGTGATATGCCGATAAATACGGTCATTCTGTGACTTGCCAGTGTTAAAACCCATCACTGATAGTAACTGTGATCTCCAAAGCTCCCTAAAAGTCCCAAGCTATCCCTTTCATTGAACCTCTCTTTAACACTTAACCCTTTATTGTCTAAAGACTTAACCTCCCTTCAACCCTTAACACATAACCTATAACCTAAAATGCTAACACTGGACCTTACCTTAACACATAACTTTCACCCAAACACTTAACCTAACACTCCTATAGGGATGCCCTAACACTCATTCCCTAACACTTAAGCCCCCTAGTTCTTGACCCTTACCCAAGACAACCCTTGAAAAACACAAAACATACTCCTTAAAACATCTAACCCCCCCCCCCCCAAAAAAAAAAAAAAATGTTTTTATGGTAGCTTACACAGGGGTGGATTTACTAAAGGCAAGTAGACTGTGAACTTTGCAAAAGCTGTTGTACTCTGCAAGGGCATTTGCTCCAGAGCTTAGTAAATGAGGTAAAGCTTCACTTTGCAAAGAATACCCAATAACATGCAAGGAAAAAAAAAAACAACATCTTTGCTTGCATAAGATTGGATAATGGATGTCAGCAGAGCTTACCATCATTTACTAAGCTCTGGAACAGCCTTTTTCAACCAGGGAGCCAAGACGCCCTGGGGTGCCTTGAGGTTTCTTCAGGTGTGCATTGGCAAAATGCCTGCATAGCATCCTTGTTTGACCCTCCCTTGCTCGTTGCCATCAGTGTTGGGGTCACATTAGCTGAATGATGGAGAAAAACTGAGGGAGAAGAGAAACATTGTAATACTAGTCGGTACCAGTTTTTAAAAGTGTATTTGCTTTGGAAGAATAAATCACCTCTAATATGTGTGGATGTTGCTACATTATGTTATACTATTAGAATAATTTTTACATTTTAGAATGGGGTGCCTTGATACTGTCCAAAGTTTTTAAAGGATGCCTCAAGACTTTCCATAATGTTTAAAGGGTGCCTTGACTGTAAAAAGGCTAAAAAACACTGCTCTGGAGGACATTCACTTGGAAAGTCTGTACAGTCTTTTTGCCTTTAGTAAATCAACCCCTACCAGTCCTTAGATGTGGTGGCTGCATTTTTTTTTTTTATGAACATTTTTCAGCGAGTTCAAAACCTACTTGTCAGAAATGCAGTAATCTTGTCACTTTTTGTAAAATTAAATGACAGCAAAAAAATTGTTATCTTTTTTCTTTCATAAACTACCCATCAACTATCATGTAATGAAGATGAACAAAGGCAGACATATTTCAAGTCCAGCCTGTGTTACAACCATGGCTGCCCCCATAGATACAGTCGAGAAATCAGTGTAGCCATGAAAGGGGAGGAAATGTGTAAGTCAGATCACCAGGTGAAAGTAAAGGGGGGAAAAAAAAGATAAATAATGCAGCCATCAAGGACGGGTAAGCTGCAATATATTACATTTTTTATTTTTAGGTGTAGATACACGTAAAGTATACTAATTTCTACCTGCAGTTAGATAACTATACTAATCCACCATGGATCTTTTTTCAGAGCATTGGCTAGTGTGGCCACAGAGCTCCTAACTCTTCACTTATCTATCTTAAACAGGAGAAAAAGGCTGGAGTTCCTCTTTAAAACATGTTTGTTTTGTATGGCAGCAACCAAGTTTCTATAAGAAATAGGTGGAAGAAGAGACTTTCTTACTAAGGCACAGGTGTCAAACACAAGGCCCGGGGGCCGAATGCGGCCCCCCAGGCCATTTCATGTGGCCCTCGCACCTCTCCTGCAGCTGCAGAACCCCCTTGTCTGTGCACTCACCTTGTCCCAGTAGTCGGCAGCAGAGAGGACAGAACTCCTTTGCCAGATACTGTCCTTCTCTGTGCTGCTGCAGAAAGGCTCGTCTTTGCCCAACCCCCCCCCCCCTTTTTAGCAGTCTGCAGCAGAGAGGAGGGCAGAACTCCTCCTACAGATCCTGCACCTCTCTGTGCAGCCACAACATCACCTTGTCTCTGCCTCCCCTGGTCTCAGCATTCAGCAGACTCTGTCAGCTGACTCCAGCCCTCCTCTGGTCATACTCCAGACCTTGCAATTTCTTCTTCCCTGATCCACCGCATCTTCTTCCTGGCAGTAGCACAAGGTAAGGGGGTGCATTGTGATGTAAGGAAGGGTGGGGGGACTCTTGACTTCTGATGGTGGGGGGTCTTGACACCTCATGTAAGGGTGTAAGGGGGCGTGGGGTGCTCTGGACATCTAATCTTACAGATATAACCGGCCCTTTGAGGGAAACCATAATGCTGATGCAGCCCACGATGAAATTGAGTTTGACACCCCTGTACTAAGGGGTATGTTTTTTTAAAGCAGTGAATCTGACTTTCACCAAACATTCACTGCAGGTGAATCTTCCTGGTACATGTGTTTTAGGTCCCTTTCACACAGGCGGACCGTTCAGATCCGCCTGTCCGTTTTTTTGGCGGATCTGAACGGTCCCCCCCATGCATCTCTATGGGGCATCGGATGTCAGCTGAGACATGTCCGCTGACATCCGATCCGATCAGTCAATTCTGGACGGATGGAAACCCTATTTTCCATCCGTCCAGCGGATCGGATGAGAACGGACCGACGGTCCGTTCCCATCCGATTTCCCCCATAGAGATGCATGGGGAACTGACAGCTGTGTCTCCACACATAGCGCGGAGACACAGCTGTCCTCCTGCTGCTCAGTGGGGGATCAGCAGCTCGATCCCCCGCTGAGAAAAACGGAATCCGCCCGACAGACGGATAGTGTGAACAGGGGCCTTCAATAGCAGTGATTTATTCACCACCAGGGAATGTTTTGTAAAAGTCAAATTCACCTGTAGGCAGTGAACATTCTAATACATTTAAATTAAGTAGGATAAAAGTCCTGGATAATGGATTCATGAGAAACTGGCTTGCATACTTAAAGGGTAACCCCAAAATATATACAAAGCCTTGCGAACAACTATAAATATTAAATCTAGTGACAGCTGCTGACATCTAACACATTCCCATATTTATATATATATATATATATATATATATATATATGTGTGTGTTCAACACAATATTTCGATTTTTTTTTAACCACTTGACCTCCAGAAGATTAACCCCCCTTCCTGACCAGGCCATTTTTTGCGATACGGCACTGCATTACTTTAACTGACAATTGCGCGTTCATGCAACGCTGTATCCAAACATAATTTATGTCCCATTTTTCCCACAAAAACAGCTTTTTTTTTGTGGTATTTGATTTATTTTTTGCGCTAGAAACATGAAAAGGCCCACGATTCTGAAAAAATTATATTTTTTACTTTCTGCTATAAAACGTATCCAATGAAAACATTTAGTTTAGGGGTCAATATGTATTCTGATACATATTTTTTGGGGGAAAAAATCCCAATAAGCATATATTGATTGCACAAATGTTATAGCATCTACTGTACAAACTATAGGATATTTTTATTTTATTTTTTTTACTAGTAACTTACAGCAACTTATAGCGGGACTACGATACTACGGCGGACATTCTGACACTAACTGACACTTTTGACACTTTTTGGGGACCAGTGACACAAATACAGTGATCAGTGCTAAAAAATCTGCACTGTTACTGCACTAATGACACTTGCTGGGAAGGGGTTAACATCAGGGGCGATCAAAGGTTTAACTGTGTTCCTATCTGGTGTTTCTGAGTACTTTGGGAGATGCTTTTACTAGGGGAAGACATGGATCCATTTCACTGCTTTGCAGGAACACAGATCCATGCCTTCCCTTCTAACAGAATGGCAATTTGCCTTGTTTACATAGGCAGACTGCTGTTCTGCCTGTGTAACAAACTGCGGGAGCGAGGCGCCGGCAGCGCACATGTGCGACCCCTACCCGGAAAAGCTGGATCACGCATATATACGTTATCCAGCACACAGCTGCTGCCCTGTAGCAGTAAAACTGCTATGCTGTGGACAGCAAGTGGTTAAAGGGTAACTATACTTTTGTGGGAAAAAATATTGCAAATAAAAAGACATAATATTGTTTTTATAAAAGCCCACTACTACGATGCTCAGTAAAGTAATACTGTGTAAGGTACAGTAGATTGTTGGAAAATGAATAAACTCATAAAATAGTAAATCTAAAGAACAAAACTATTCCATCTCCATATTTTTCCACTTTCAGGCACTTTATGCACAAATATGTGTAGGAGAGTGATATAAGGCTGGAAATGGAATGTCTTCAAATGGAAGTTTTAACAAGAAGTGTAGGAGGATGAAATAAAAGGATGGAAATGGAAAGTCTTCAAATGGAATTGTGTCACAAGATGTGTAGGAGGATGATAAGAAAAGGAAGTGGAACGTCTTCACATGAAAGTGTGCTGCAGGACATGGAAGAGAATGATGAAAAACCGGAATTGGAATGTTTTTACTTAAAGAGGAAGTAAACCCTCCTCTGACACTTTTACCTATAGGTAAGCCTATGATAAGGCTTACCTATAGGTACTGTATAATATTATATATAATAATATAATATTTCCTAAGCATGTACCGTTTAGGAGATATTTACCTTACATGCAGCCAGTGACGTCACTGGCGCATGCGCTCTGAAGGAATGGCCGCTGGTGCCGTTCCTTCAAAGCCCCGTGCTGTGACCGTCGGCTCCCGCGCGCGGGAGTGACGTCACCGCGGCTCCGGCCAATCAGATGGCCGGATGCCGCGAACCCGGAAGACGGGCGACTGGACATGTCGCCCGTCATACAGGTAAGCGGGCGGCACGGCGGGGGGCTCGTTCTAAGGTAAGTATTTCCTAATGAGCTAGTATACGATGCATACTAGCTCATTATGTCTTTCTCTTTCAGCTTGTAAAAAAAAAAAAATGTAACTGAGTTTACAACCTCTTTAAATGTGTTTAAAGCGTAACTCCGCTATTGTTGAGAAAAAACATTCCCCTCTGGGAGATCTATGTACATTACTAGGATTGTAACAAACTTTGTTGCAGAGTCCTACTTTTTGTTAATCAGGAGAAATAGATATTTGTTTCTGTATCCATGTGCTGACTGAGTTTGTATGGGAGTCTGTGCTGTATCTTGGCCTAGGCCAACAAGGCCCAGGCCTAGGGCGGCACTTTGCAGGGGGGGGGCAGCAAAAAAGCTGCACCCTGCACAAAAAAAACAGCCTCCTCCCGGTTCACGCACGAAAAGGGTCTCCCCCGGCTTGCGCTACACTTTTAATATAGTGCCAGTCTTATGGGGTGAATTGGGCCAGAGGGCAGAGTCCAGGAGGCAAATCGGTCTGGCACCCCCATAAAGCGGTCAGTGATGAGGCTGCACTGATGGGCAGTAATGAGGCGGCACTGATAAGGCTGCACAGATGGGCACTGATGAGGCTGAACGTGTGGGAACTGATGAGGCTACGCTGATGGGCACTGATAGACTTGTGGTCTGTGGTTCACAGATGACAGGGCGGGTCGTAAACAGTAAAGGGCGTGGCCTTTACAGGAAGGGGTGGGTCATATGTAAATTAGGGGTGCACAAGTTTAGTCAGGCCTAGGGCAGCACAAAACCTAAATACACCACTGATGGGAGTGGTTTTGTAATTATCAGTCTGCTGCTGCACCTGCAGGACTTTAATGAGGAAACTTGCAGGGTCTGCATCCCTCTAGACGTGATTTCCTTTGGGAGTATCTCACTAAAAATGCCATTTTTGTTGCAGGGGATGCACAAAATCAAGTTTGTATCTTAGTGCAGACTTCTGGGAAAATCAGTGAGCCAATCACACAAGCAGGAAATTACGTATTTGAGGGGGGGGGGGCTCTGTACACCATCTGTGGACAGAACACCTCCAGGTAGCCATATTGCATTGTATTTTACAGAAAATTACAGAGCTGCAGATTAAAATTGAAAGGTAATTTTTAAATACATTCAATCACATTATGACTTGTGTTGCAATTGTATATGCTATATTGTTTTTTTTGTTTTTATTTGCTAATTTTTTCCCCACAAAAGTGGAGTTACCCTTTAACAAAATGCACACAAAATGTATTAACTGCTATAGATCATATAAATAAATTGTACTAAAACATCATTAGTCTAGCTACTAAGATTGACCTGCTATAAAACGAATGGCACACTGTCCAATGATGTTTTAACTTTTTGACTTCTAAGAATGCATTGTGCCAATTTAAAGAATGTCTATAAACACAACACACACAGAACTCACAAATACGTCCCATAGGGGGAGATTTACTAAAACTGGAGAGCACAGAATCTGGTGCAGCTCTGCATAGAAAACTAATCAGCTTCCAGGTTTTACTTCCAAAAATTAAAGTGTAACTCCACTTTTGTTGAGAAAAAACATTCCCCTCTGGGTGATCTCTGTACATTACAAGGATTTTAACAAACTTTGTTGCAGATTCCTATCTTTTGTTATTCTGAAGAAATCATTGTTTGTTCCTCTGTGCTGAGTGGGTCAAATGGGAGTGGTTTCATAATTATCTATCAGCTATGGAAGCTGCAGGGCTCTAATGAGAAAAGCTGCTGGACCTGCATCCCTTTAGACCTGTTCCTATTGGGAGTATCTCACAAAAAATGAAATTTTTGTTGCGGGGGATGCCAGAAATCTGACTTGTATTTTAGGCAGACTTCTGGGAAAATTGGTGAGCCAATCACACAAGCAGGAAATGGTGTTTCTGGGGTGTGGTCAGTATACATTCTGTGTACAGAACACCTCCAGGTAGCCATATTGCATTGCATTTTCAGAAAATTACAGCGGCTGCAGATTGAAAAGGAAAGGTCATTTTTAATAACATTCAATTACAATATGATTTGTGTCCCAATTGTATACGCTATATTGTTTTTTCTTTATTTGCTATTTTTTCCCCCATGAAAGTGCAGATACCCTTTAAATGAACAAGCTGAAGTTAGAAGCTGATTGGCTATCACAAATGCACCAGATTTGTGCTTTCATTTTAGTAAATCCCCCCATTTTACAAACTACGACCATTAAAGTTGGCCATACACTGTTATTTTTTTCAACCAGCTAGCAGGCCTCCTCCACCCACACAAACAAGGTGGACGGGGGAATCTCAACTTTTCCCAATCCCAGTGGGACATTGTATTTTGACAGCTGCACCCACCGTAGATCAATGACTGACACCCCCCCCCCCCCCCCTTGGCAATAGAGGAATTACACACGACGGCTGTCTCATTCCCAACCTGCAAGGCCCCTGGTGATGATGGCATGCCCATGGAGGTTTATACCAGCTATGGGGAGGCCATCCTCTCTAACCTGCTTCAGGTATTTAATACAGCATTTGATGCTAAATGTAGTGTATATAGCCACAAGGAGAGGGGCAACCTATAGCGCTTGCTATGATTGAGCAATAATAATGGTGCTAATTAAAGTGCTACCAGTGCATCAAAATATAACTGTAAATGCAGAAAGAAATGGTATCAAGTGGTATAGGTAAACCTGGAATGTTAGATTAGGAATTCTGAAAGTGCAATCAGTGATTGATGAACACACCTAAAGTGCTTACTGTGCTAACAGTGTATCAAAATAAATTGCAGAGAAAGAAGGTGTCAAATGGGATGGTTACACCTGAAATTGCTGGATATGAATTCTAAAAGTGCTAATAATGCATAAACAATAAATGATAAATACAAAAATGATGAACACACCTATGGTGCTTACTGAGGTATATAGGAATTTTATACTTGATAAAGGTGCTGATATGACATAAAAAAACAAATAAATACAGTAAAATGATACTAGATTATATACCAGTGCACTAATAATTGATAATTATAATGTCCAATATGTGCTCAAAGTTCATAAAAATCCTCATAGAAAATCAAAAACAAGGTTCATTGGTGACTTGTAGTGCGAATCATTCAAGTAATTCCTGGGTGCAATAAAGTGCAGGTGCTCTGTGCTCAGCTTCCAAACGGTCAAGTGATGGTACGTGTTTCCACCGTGGGAATAGTAGAAAAACACACTCACCAGAAAGAATGGGTCTTATTTACCGTATAGTATTTAGACCGGGCAGCGCATGTTTGTAATGTTCCGGTACCTTTGGTACCCTAAATTACACTTTCCACAAGTGTATGCGCCCTACCATTTACTTTTGGAAAGGTGCGCATACACCTTTAAGACTGGAGCTGTCATCACTCAGCGCCGGACTAGATGGCTATTTAAGGCGTCGGTTCTCACTCACATGTGTTCGTTCAAACACCCTTACTTGGATGCTAACCTTGCTTGAAGCTTCCATGCTTGCAAGCTTACTTCGCTGACGGAACCTCGCTGCGCTGATCCCTTTATCCCGCTACTGGATCATCCGCCTCTCCTGAACCACCCTTCGGCTGTATCGCTAATAGTGCTAAGTACCCCGCAGGGGAATTCTCTATAAACTTATACTAAGCTTACACTATCTAGCTCTGCATAGTAAAGACTGTTTATTACATCTGCATAAACTAGATTGCTAGCTCTTGAGACTACTGCTACTTTTCTGCACTGGGTTGATCTCTTTTGTATGTCCACCTGCTATTCTATCATCTGCTATCATACAACATTGCTAAACCTTCCTGCATCCATCTGCTACTGTCTCACCTTCAATTGTCTATCACCTATCACCTCCACTCAACCTATCCCTCAAACCTTCATCATTGTGTTACCACATACATAAAGTCATTCTAGGAACCAGCTTGCTAATTGTGTGTATTTACTGGCTGAAATATGACCTTCCACACATGATGAGTCATTGAGGTTGGGAATGGTATCTCAGCATATCTCTTACATGACTACTGACGTGGATCTATTTCTGCAGCTGAAAATCCACACCATATAAGAAACGCAGGAGAGTTACAATGTTTGGCCACCTGGGCCAGGATAGGTCCCGCTGGGGGATTTTATGCCTTAATCCTCAGGACTGTCAGCTCCTAATTCACCTCCATCCACGTGTCTGGGCAGGTTATGGAATGAAAAAAAAAAAGGGCTCCAAATGGTGTAGTAACGTTTTTAAAAGTCTTTATTTGATTTCCACAATATAAAATGAGGAAAGAAAACAGTAAAAAACGCCAGCAGAGTGGAGCCCAGGAGTGGAGAGCGATAATCACCATGCTGCATTCCACCCGGCTCCCGTGACGTATGCAGCGTGCGTTCCACCTTACACGCATTTCGTCATAATGTTGATGTCTTAAGAGTAAACTGCTACATCATGCCCCCAGGGCGGCCATTGAATGCGTAGACAGGACTTCACAAAATTTGCTCTGGGATGTGGAACGAGGCAGGGGGGTCCCCCATGCCCATTGCTGTTCGCAATAGCCCATGATCCGTATTAATCCAGAGATCACTGGGTTCCGGTATGGAGACTTGCACAAAAAGATCATGCTGTATGTAGATGACATGCTACGATTTCTAGGGGATACTACTCTATCCTTGGAAGCTGTCATCCATGTGATCTCCACATTTGGGCATTTCTTCAGCCTTACAATCAATTGGACGAAATCTGCAATACTATTGTTGGATAATAGATCTAGGCAACCAGTATCAATAGCCTGTCCTAAACCCACTGGTAATTCCTTTAAATATCCGGGAATCCATTTCATCCCTAATGTATTGAAATACTGCTGCCTTAACATTCACGCCCTGTTGGTGCGGTTGAGAGAAAAAAGTCAATACATGGAGTAAACTGAAACTGTCAGGGGTCAGGTAGGATTAAAATTAATTAAAAGGATTCTTATGTACCAATTATTATACCCTTTCCATAATTCCCCAGTAGTTATCCCCCTTAAAATAAATAACAAATAGTTCAGTCTATTTTTATGTCTCTTATCTGAAACAATCGCCCGCCTTGAATTAAATTGGAGCAGCTACAAAAACCCAAAGATGCCCATGATTATATTATATTGCAGTTCAGCTGTAACATCTTGCTGGGACATTCCATTCTACCTCAAGCACACCTGCTTGTTCCCCATCATCAGCCACTATTATTATGCTACGATTTACTAGAGCGAACTCTGTCCCACAGGGATTGGAGGCAGGGATTTGTGCTAAACCCCATAAACATTGGGTGGTTGTGGCCGGCATGTGAGACAGATTGGTCGCATGTTGCTTGAGCTCCGATCCTGGCAATACTCTTTCAGCCCTTTCCGCTTACTCTACCTATTTCCAGAGATTGGGTGTGTTGTGCTCCTTGCCCAAGGAGTCAGCTGCTCCCTTTAAAGGCTTTCATGGCCCCGTCAAAGCCTTGTTCTTGTCAGTGCCAGCCCGTCACTCCCCACCCTCCTTCTTCAGTGGCGGCCATATTGGCCACGAGCTCACCAGCCCGCATGATGTCTGCCAGCACACAGTCTCCTGCTGTGGATGGCGCTGCCTCATTTCCATCCACAGCGGATCTCATGACCACGATTACAGCATGAAGGGTACTTTGACTACAAAAAGACTTCCTGGCCAGGAATGTCAGCCTAATCCACCATGACTTAGACAAATTCCGCTCCAGGGTGTCAGAGGTGGAAGGCAAGGTCTCTGGGCCTGAAGATTCAGTGCAATCCGATCCTAGGGATCTCAGTGTTTTACTGCTGCAGGTCAAGGCCCTTCAAGAGAAAGCCATCGATACTGAAAACAAGCTCTGCAGAAATAACATCCACATTCTCGACCTCCCCGAAAAGGCAGAGGGGTACAGGCCAGCCGAATCTGCAGAGCAGCTGCTCATTAAGGTTTTCAACTTAGAGGATATGTCACCTACCTTCGTGGTTTAACAGGCCCATAACCTGACCCTGTCATTGCCAGGAGCACCTCCGCGTCCATTTCTTCTGTGGCTCCTTAATTACCACGCTTTCTAACAGAGGCTCACACTAAAAAGAAGATCCTGTATTAAAACAACAAACTTCTTTTTTCCCCCCACTATTCTCCTGAAGTTCAACAACGTCACAGATCCTACACTGAAGTTAGGAAACGTCTTCATGAAAAAGGCATCCGATTCAGTCTCCTCTATCCAAGCGGGCTCTGAGTTGTGGATGGTGACTGCATCCAGTTCCTTGACTCTTCTGAAGCAGTGTCGGACTGGCTGGACTCTCGCTGATCACCACTTGTCATCAGGCCTTTCAATGACCCACCATCTGTTTACAGCAAGTATAACAGCATTTTGATCAAACAATTCTTTTCATGCTTACCTAACAATATTTTGTTAGTTTGCTTTTTTTACTATCTTTTTACTAGAAACGATGTTCCCTTGTTTTCCTTTGGGCCCATGTTTAGGGACTCCAGTACCGCCCTTTTTATGCTACTTGCTACTACCCCTACTTCTGGCATTGCCGCAGCCAAGGCCCCCCTACAGTTGTGCTGCGTGGCACATTCACTTAACGGTGGATTTATCACTGGACTTTGTGTGATCTCCCTCCCACCACGCGTGAGGCAATGTTTCTACTCCCACTGGACATAGCTTTTAGACTATCGCCAGTTCTCGGTTTCAGTTTTTGAGTATAGGCCCTAGCCAGTTCTCCCTCTGTGTTTTTGTTTTTTTTATGAGGGCCTGGCTTTGGCAGGGTCTGCACCAAGGTGCAAGGGACTTGTTTTTCTTCTTTTTTAGGTTCCTTATTGTTGTCATGTTTCTTATATATGCTCATGTACTCGTGTGTATGGTGTTGGTTGTCCATTGCTTTGCTGCTCCTGAGATGGTCTCGTCCCACAGTTTTCCATCCTGCAGGTATCTTCTCCAACTAACTTTCCTATGGTGCCCTCTCCTCTGGAATTTTTAAAATAATCTCCTGGAATGTCAGTGGCCTTAATTCCAAATTTAAGCATGCCTTGCTCTTTTAATATTTGAAGCTCCACAACCCTCAGATATTATTTTTACAGGAATCCCATCTCACGGGCAGCAAACTTTTATCATTCAAAAAGCCCTGGATTCAAAAGGCTTGCCATGCGTCTTATTCCTCTTTTGCCCAGGAGGTCTCTATACTTATCGGGAAGTCGCTTGCTTGTGTTGTTGATGTGATCCATACAGACCCCCAGGGAAAATTTGTCATGGTAGTTCTTACACTTTGGGGCCTACGTTATGTTATTGTTGCAGTGTATGTTCCCCCACCTTTTTCTCCCGAGGTACTTGGTATTATTCTGGAGAGGATTGGCACTTACTGCCCAGCCAAATTACTAATCATGGGCGATTTTAATGCCATCCTGTCGCCAGACCTGGATAGACCAACACAGCCCAAACACAGCTCCGGTGACTATCAGGCTTGGGCCAGAGGTCTGGCGGTGGAAACACCCTACCTCCTGCTCATACTCTACGACCTTTAAAACCTCTTCACGACAATCCCTCTCTGTTGTCAGATCTAAAAGAGGCCACGTATTTACCTAGTGGGTTATCTGATCATGCACCCTTGGAGCTGCTCATACGCACCTCTGCCTCTTGCACCGCGTCCCTTTGGCGCTTGGCTCCATATTGGATCTCCCATCCAGAGAAAGACAATATGCCCCCAAAATTCTCTGAACACTGGGAGATCAATCAGGGGTCTTCCACTCCAGTAACCACATGGGATGACTTTAAGGCTTTCACTAGAGGCCAATATTTACCTTCTATCTCTGCAATCCATAGGGATCCTAAGGCAACCATGCAATCCCTTCACAAATCGGTGGCAGATCAGTTGGAAGTCTACAATGACTATCAAGATTCTGACAATTTTCATCCATCTACAAGCAGCCCTGAGAGAGCTGAATTTGCCCTTAGCCGAACTGACCCGCCTAGAGCAGTACAGGAACAAACAATCCTTTTTTGAACAGGTCGCTAAGAATGGTCGCCTGCTAGCCCTACTGGCTCAACATGACAAGTCCCTTACCTCTATTTTCGAGATCCAACTTCCTTGAGGGAACAGGGTCTCTTCACGTGAGGACAACTTAGAGGCCTATGCCCACTATTACAATACCCTATATACCTCTACCCTCCTGCAGGATTTCACCTCCCAGTCAACAGCTCCTTTGTTAGACCAGGTTGCCCTGGGGTGGCTGTCTGATGAGGAAAGGGAGGCTCTAGTATGCCCCATTACCCCAGATGAGATAGCTGTGACCATCCAGTCATTCCCTGCAGGGTCCTGATGGGCTCCCTATAGATTTTTTCAAGACCCACTGCGATTTTTTTGCCCCTATTTAAGCTGAACTATTTACCCATTGCTTGGCCAAAGGGGCTCTTCCTCCCCCTATGAGCCATGCGCATGTAATCCTCATACATAAACTACCTAAAGACCCTAGCTTATGTGCCTCCTACAGGCCAATTACTTTGTTAAATAACGATTTTAAAATCTTAACCACACTCTTGACCTTGAGGCTCTAAACGATGTTAACTACAGTAATACACCCAGAGCAAACAGGTTTCATGGCTCATAAAGCCACGGACATTACTCTTCGTAGGTTGCATACCAACATACACGCACAGCATTTAAATGGTGGCCTCCTTGGACATTGAGAAGGCCTTTGATACTATCGATTCGCCTTTCCTATGAGAAATACTTTGGCGTATGGACTTTCTGTTATTCTTTATACAATGGCTCTAAATCTTTTATAATAGTCCTACAACCTCAGTCAAGATGAGTGGGGGGTTGTCAGTCACTTTCTGGCTCCATAGGGGTACCCGCCAGGGGTGCCTTCTTTCTCCAGCCCCTTTGGCCATAACAATAGAACCAAAGGCAGAGGTGCTTTCCACCTCCTCTGCTATTAAAGGGTTACAAATTAACTGGCTACAGAAGAGGGTTGCCCTATTGGGGGATGACCTTCTATTACTCCTCAACGATTCCGGCCCTTCCCGCCAGGGTGCACTACAACTTTTGAATACCTACTCTGAAGTCACCGGTCTCAGAGTCAATTGGACTGTCCCTACTGTTTCTGGTTGACTCCGGGGCCTGCAGTTTGGCCCCTTCCGAATCTACCACTCCAAAGGATAGAAAAATTAAAATATTTGGGGGTTCAGATTTCCCGTAATGCCTCAGGTTACCTCTCCTTTAAATGAAACAAACAAAGATAAAATTCCCAGTTCAATTTGCCAACCAGTCTGCTTACCAACCAAATTGGCCTGTCTAACAGTTTGCGTCAATACAGGGGTTTAGTTAGCACACATTTGCAAACGCATGTGAAAGCTGCAGGGCCACGTCAAGGCTCCCTGTTACCTGCAGTCCTAACTCTAATGAATTTTAAAGAGTCTCCACAGTGGGAGCACATGCAAGCTAATGGATAGATAGGGGGCAGGTGAGCCTGGAGGTGGCCCATCCCTCCTGAAAGGTAATTGGGGGCATAATGGAAGCCCAGCTGATAGTATTACAGCAAAGGCACCCAGTATGTCCACTCACCTCTCCTTTAACCTCACCCCAGTATTACAGGAAACCAAACGAAGGCTAAAGGCCTGGGAGTCACTGCTGTGGTCGCTTTTGGGCCGTATAAACCTAATCAAAATTAAAATTCTCCCCAAATTCATATATCTATTCCGCCACTTACCCTCTTGGATCTCGAAGTCTTTTTTAAAATCGAATCAATCAGATTTTTTCCTCCTTTCTTTGGAGTTCTAGTTCTCCACATTTCAAACTGTCCACCTTGACGCGCCCAACAAACCAAGAAGGCTTGACCTTCCCAGATTGCCATAAATATTTTCTGGCCACCCAGCTGGTGACGGTAGCTTGGTGGTTCTCCCCTGACTGTTCTATATCTATATCTCCACTATATCTATATCTCCGCTATGCTGGAGGCTGCAGTGGTCTCTTCCCTCGAGGCATTGCAGCTTCTTCTATTTAGAGGCCCTAAAGCTCCGTATCCACTTGCCCCCTCGATGCTCACTACCATCAGAGCCTGGAAATCGTGCTCAACCGATCCATCCTTCATTTCTATGGGTTACCCGATCCGTGTGCCTGGGCCAAAATTACTAATGTCATTACCCTGGTCAAAATTATTGTTGGATTTCAATCTTCCTCCTCAATATTTGTTTTGTTATCTACAGCTCTCCCATGCCTTTTCCATTAAATTTCCACATGCCTACCTAGTTTTGGCTCAACCAGCCCTTGAGCAAGTGCTTCAGTTAGATTGTACAGAGAAACCCACATCTCACCTATATGCCCACCTACTTTGGTTATCTCTTCCCACCCTGTCTGGCCTTAGAGCTAAATGGCAGCATGATATCCAGCACCTGGACGATGACGATTGGGACACCATCAACCCTTCTCTAGCACCCCTGCGTGGGTAGTGCACGTTTCTCTTTTTTTTGGGTTTTGTTTAGTTTTTGAGGGTTTTTTTCTGTAAAGCAAAAGCTTCAATAAATATATTTTTAAGAAAAAAAAAAAACATAAACATTATCCCATTTACAAGCTACAACAAAAAATTTGGAATAAAACACGACAGCTGCAGAAAGTAGAGGGGTTTACATTGTACAGCCCAATATGGGGCAACCAGACATAGGATCAATGATTGGCTGCATCTGCTGATCAAGACAATATTTTCAAAATGTCCTTTCAACAGAAGTTGATCAAACAGTTGACTTGTTGAGCAGTGACAGCCACATACTGATCAATATTTGGTTGGTCCCTGCTGAACTAGCTACATTTTGATCAGTGTATGGCCAGCTTAAAGGGTAACTCAACTTTTGAAAAATGAGAAATATAGCAAATAAAAAAAAGTAATAATATAGAATATACAATTCCTACACAAGCTATATTGTAGAAAAGGGGGGGAGGGGAATAGAAAAAGGGATAAAATGGATAGTATCAGCTGGCAAATATAATATATAGGTACGGTCATACAGATCCAAATGTAATATCGCTATAGCCAGTTGAAAATTATAGATACAGGGTAACATAAGATAAAGAGGGGGAAATATGGGACTTTGAATGAGGTGTGTGAACATGGTAGGTGGTTTAGCAAGATAATAGAGGCGGGTCTCACATGATATAAAAGATGATTTAATACAAATTATAGTACACAGTTACATATAAAAGTATGGAATGACATCGTGGCAAGTTGGTAAATGGTACATCAAATACATACTAAAGGAGCATAAATAGATAAAACATCAAAAGCAAAAGCTAATAGGGGAGTCCCCAATTAGACATTCACAAGACCAACAAAATATAATATCAACAAAATAATAGGGTAATAAATTGTAATCAATATAATCAAGCTATATTGTAGTTTAATCCCTTCCGCCCGCACTGTAGCACTTACTTTGCCGGGAGAACATCGCGGTGGGCAGGCGGCAAGCTCTGTGATCGCTGAGTCCTTCAGACTCAGCTGATCACAGATCAGGGTAAAGGGTCAATCACAGTGGCCATTTACAACGTGAGCAGCTGTGTCTAATTGACATCAGATCATGGATGTCAACACAAGCTGGTTATTGGCTTTTCTTTCCTCCTGCTGACAGCTGATAACCGGCTTAACCGGTGTTAAAGGGACATCGACAGTTAAAATCAGGGCACTGATTACCAGTGTCCTGATTATCAGTGCATTCCCAACAGTGCCCACCAATGCGGCCAATCAGTACTTATCAGTGCTGCCCATCAATGCTTCCTCATCAGTGTCACCTATCAGTGCTGCCTATCAGTGCCTTTCAGTGCTGTCTACCAGTGCCTATCAGTGCCCATGAGTGCCACCTTTTAGAGCCCATCAGTGCCTCCTCATCAGTGGCCACCAGTGCCGGCTTATCAGTGCCCATCAGTGCAGCCTATCAGTACCAATCAGTGCACATCAGTGAAGGAGAAAAATTACCTGTTTGCAAAATTTTATAACAAACTATGAAAATTTTTTTTTTTCTTTTTCTTTTTTAAGTCAGTCTTTTTTTGTTTATTTAGCAAAAAAATAAAAAACCCCAGTGGTGATTAAATACCACCAAAAGAAAGTTCTATTTGTGTGAAAGAAATGATAAACATTTCATTTGGGTACAGTGTTTGGGCAGCAAGGTGGTGAAAGTGCCCAGTAGGCAAGTGGTCAATATTACCAAAAATGACCTTTCTTTTTTAAACTGTTTTTGTGAAGAACTAAAAAAGCCAACAAAAAAACAAGATATATCTGTGTTCAACTCCCAATAGCTTGTACATGTATATAATCTATCAGGTGCTAAATGGGAGTGACCACATATTAACACTAGAAATTCTGAATAAGCCCTCTGCACACTGCCTACAGGGTTTTTAACTTCTAAAGGGATGCAGACGCTGCAGCTTTTCTCATCAGAACCCTGAAAGTGCATCAGCTGATTAAAATGAATTAGTCACTCCCATTCCAAATCAATATCCAAAGACATAAAGTGAACAAACAGCATTATCTTCAGAGCAGAAACAGGTAAAAAAATGTTGTTAAAATTCCTGCAATGTACATTGATCACCCAGAGGAGATTGTTTATTTCTCTACAAAAGTGGAGTTAGAGGTTGAATGCTAAATTTAGGAGCATCATTTTAGTATACTATTTAATAAAATAAGTAATATAGGTTTGCATAGAGAAGTGCCACTGGCTGGTACTTTAGTGATGTTCGGTTATTCAATCAAATTGCACACAATTTGTATTTCATATGCAAAAATAATGACTTTTAATTATTTAATAATTAGGATATCAACCATAACCCCGGTATTGTTTTAGCCGGTGGGTGGCTTTCTCTTAAAAGTGTTCCACTTCAATGCTTTCAGAAGGCACCACCACCCCCCCCCCCCCCCCCTCCTGCCGCTGATCAGTGTTTCTCAGGCTTACCGTTTCTGCCGGCTCGTCAACAGATCCGACCGTGCTGCCAGATGGTCACAAAGGCGATCAAAGCGTGGATCTGCTTTAATCGCTTCTATGGCCTTGGAGAACTGGAAAGACGTAATGATGTCACTTTCAAACCAGGGTGGAAGTAAACAAGTTTTTTTTTCGTTTTTTTTTTTAAGCAAGAGTTAAATTTTTCTTTTTTTTTTTTATCCTTTGCTTTTAAAGGTAAAGAGGTTTAGGGACTGTTTGACCCTAGATATTTTCATAAAGAGGACCTGACATTACTATTACAATTACAAGGGATGCTTACATTCCCTGTAATAGAAATAAAGGTGATTGCAAAAAAAAAAAAAAAATTAAAGAGACAGTGTAAAAATAATAAAAAAATGTAAAGTGCCCCATACTTCTCTGCTCGTGCGCAGAACCGAATGCATGCATAAGTCGCGCACGCATATGTAAACAGTGTTCGCACCACACATGCAAGGTATCACCGCGAACGTTAGAGCGAGAGCAATAATTCTAGTGCTAGAACTCCCCCATAAAGGCATTTAAAACGTCGCCAACAGAGATTTTTAAGTACTGTAGTTTGTCACCATTCCATAAGCGTGTCCAAAGCATGTTCAAAGCATGACATGTTAGGTATCTATTTACTCAGCTTTAAGCGGAGTTCCGGGCACAAAATCGATCTTTTTTTTTTGTGCCCGTCCGCTTGTTCTCCTTTACCTGAAACAGAATTGGGTAGTTAGGTTTTTTTTTTTTGTACTCACCTTGTAATTGTAGATCAAATATACTCACCTATTCTTCACTTCCTCCCTCTGCGCCACGGCTCTGCCGTCACTTCCTGGCTTGCACTGATTCCTGGGAGCTGAACGTCATCGTTCCCAGAAATCAATGCGACGGCACCGGCCCCGCTCGTCACTTCCGGGGTGACGCCGCATTCCCTGCTAAACAGCTTCTGGGCATGCCCAGAAGCTGTGGAGGAATGCGGAGCCGCACCGGAAGTGACGAGAGGGGCCGGTGCAGGCGCATTCTGGGAGAAGAAGACACGGAAGAGGATCGCGCCGGCTTCAGCTGCCCACAAGAGAGATGGCAACGCTGTGGAAGAAATTTTATAAGTGAGTATTTCTTCTTGCAGGTAAGTGCGAACCGGGACTGATCAGAGGCTAGCCATTGTGGAATGTACTAGCCCTGACTGTCCCGGGGGTATGTTTACTGAAAAATGTTTTCTGTGCCTGGAACTCCGCTTTAACATCATATTTCATATCATACAAATAAATGGGGGCATATATTGTGTTTTTGTTTAATTCATTAAAGTGTATTTTTTCCAAACAAATAGTGTTTTAAAAACCACTACACAAATACTATATGACATCAAGAATTGCAACGATCGCTATTTTATTTCCAAGGGTCTCTGCTAAAAAAATGTAAATGTTTGTGGGCAATAAGTAATTTTCTAGAAAAAAAATACTGATTTAAACTTTTAAACAAAAAGTGCCAGAAAAAGCCTGCTGTAGGGAGACCGGAGCAACCACTCACCTTCTGCTTCCCACCATTGAGGCTTTCAGGGGAGAAACCAAGGGATCTCCTCCCTACTGAGAGAGGTCACTGCAGCATCACGAGGAATGGTCAGAGGGCTATTCTCCCATTGCCGATACTGCTAGCAGGGACTGAGCCACTGAGAACAGGTCACCAAGTGTACCCAAATTTATACTGCACCCTATACTGCTCTTATTCCAACTCCCCTCGCTGTCACCATAATCTACTTTGTGGTGTGGGGTCTTCGCTTGTCTTCCACCTATTCACAGCTCACTGTACACTGTTAAGTCAATTGCAGGGAAGCAGGTAAGAAGACTTTATTACTGAAGAGACACGGGGGTTGATTTACTAAAGGAAAATAGACTGTGCTCTTTGCAAAGTGCAGTAGCTCCAGAGCTTGGTAAATGAGGTAAAGCTTGCAAAGAATATCCAATCACATGCCAGGAAAATAAAAATGACTGCATTTTTGCTCACACGTGATTGGATGATGAAAGTCTGCAGAGCTTCTGCTCTTTTACTAAGCACCAGAGCAACTGCTAATGCAGAATGCAACTGCACTTTTCAAAGTGCACAGTCTGTTTCCCTTTAGTAAAGTAACACCAGTATATCTCTTCTGTAATAAAAAACAACTTTACAGCTTTCAATTTTTTTTTTTGTCTTAAAGTCACAGTACCACTGTAAAGTATATGTAAGCTTAGTCACTAAAATCTTATATTGGCTTAAACATGATATTGTCACTTTAAAACATTTTTTCAATATTTTTAAATTTGAATGTTTTCAATAAACGTATACCTTGTGATTCTGCCATTATCGTCCTTATTCAGGTTCTTTCTGTTATAGGGTGACAATCTTCTGCCCCTGTCTACCAATTGTGCTCCTGTATTGTTATTCTTCTTTCCTGTGGAGACTACATCCACTGTTGTCACCATCAGAAAAAACATCTTATGGAATGCCATGCAGCAATCACTGGAGGCAGCGGTTAATTAATTTTACTTGGGTCCATGGTATGTTTTCAGTTCATGGGATCATTTATAAAATTAGTGTAAATAGGCATTTGTTGTTTGACTCTGACATGCATTTCTGAAGGAATGCAATGTTTGAATTTTACTGGGGGGGCTTGCAATTTTTTGATATATGTTGGACAATTGGGGAAGACGTGTTCTTTTTATTATCTCATTGTATTTTCTTTGTTATTGTGAAATACTTTAACCTCCCTGGCAGTATGATTATTTCAGATTTTAGGTGCTGAAAGCGGCACAATTATTTTATTATTTAATTTTTATTTCAGGTACTTATATAGTGCTGTCAATTTACGCAGCGCTTTACATATATATTGTACATTCACATCAGTCCCTGCCCTCAAGGAGCGCACAATCTAAGGTCCCTAACTCACATACATACACAGTAGGGCCAATTTTTTTTTTTATACAGGATCCAATTAACCTACCAGCATGTCTTTGGAGTGTGGCAGGAAAACGGAGTCCCCGGAGGAAACCCACGCAGGCACAGGGAGAGCATGCAAACTCCAGGCAGATAGTGTCATGGTTGGGATTCGAACCAGCGACCCTTTTGCTGCTAGGTGAAAGTGCTAGCCACTACACCACTGTGCCGCCCATTATTTTGCATGTAATTCATAAGAACGAGCAGCCCAAACCAACTATTTACATATGATTTTTTTTTCTGTGAGTTCTTCTTTATAAAACATCTCGGGTATGATAAAGTTTGAAACACAAAATCATAAATTACAATATAATAAATAACTATAAATAAGTTAAAGTGTATATATATATATATATATATCTATATATATATAAAGTACAGTAAAACTGCAGGCAAGGGCACTGGAGAAAGCACTGGGGAGCAAACTAAGGTCAATTTATTTTATTTGGTAATGTAATCCCATAGGATTACAATGTATCAGTGTGTTTGTGTGTTTTACTTTTTGAATTTGCCAGTGGTTCCACCCCCTGTGACGCGACGCTTGCAGGAAACGGAAGCTGGGACACACAGCATCAGGCGGAGGATCCGGCCGCCATACACTGCCGGAATACATCACGGGATCCCGGGGACAAGGTAAGTAACCTCTTCCAGGATCCAGCGATTCTCCCTGGCGGTACCCCAAGTATGGCTCGGGGTTACCGCTAATGGTACTGAAATTCCACCCTGAGCCACACTTGGGAATACTGCCAGGGAGGTTAATAAAAACACTGAAACAGAAGTAAACTCTTGAAATGATCCTTTTAGGTACAGAAGGTATACATGTATACCGTGCATGATTGTCTCAACCACCACAATACAAGCATGTTACACCTCCTTCTTGTCCAGGCCATTTTTCAGTTTTCAGAACTGTGATAATTTGACTGACAATAACTGCCTTATTCAACAATGTACCCAAATTAATTTTACATCATTTCTTTGGTTAAAAAAAAAAAAAAAGAAAACAGAATAAGAGCATATTATTTAGTTTATTGAAAGGTATAGAGTATACATACTATGGTATATGGATTTGAAATTTTTGAACCCTGATGTTCTGACTGCCTTCTGCATTTCTTGAGGATTTAAATTGTCAGGACAGTACAAACACTCCAAAAATGACCATGCTTTTTGCCAAGCAGACACCTCAAGGTATCTATTGATTGAATGATGATTATTTTATTTCAAATGCAATTTTTTATTAAAAAGTTTTCAATGGGTACAATACAGTAAGGCTTTTGTACTACAGTCTTTATTATTGAGAATAGGCAAGCAAAGGGTCAGATATTCAACAATCTCAATAAAAATCAAGTAGTCACCCTAGATAAAGCCAAAAGTAACAAGACTGACAGTGGGTAAGGAAAAGAATAGTTACCTGGCAACCAGGTAACTATTTGGTTAACTATTCATTTGAAGAAGTCATCTCTGAAATCTCCAGTTAGGGTATAATAAAAACATGTAGCTACATATATATAGCTTACTGGACAAAAGCCTATAATTCTACTCTCCCATTGCCTCATACACATGATCAGATAATCGGGAGAAAAAAATAGTTTTTGAATTGATCGCATGATAATCTGATCGCTAGTACACAGCTTTCGACAGCCGATCATGACAATTCATCCAACAATATCCGAAGGAACAAACATGAAAACTTTTCTCTAACGATAGCCTAGCGAATGACAACCGTTTAATCAGTACAGTATGCGTTCGCTAAAAATTGATAGACAAAGACCACGCATGATGCGAATGCTTTGTACACATGATCAGATAATCACACGTATAAGACATCACATCCGATACGTAGCTATACAAACAGGAAGCTTTTCCAGAATCGTACAAAAAAAAAATCACACGTTTAGTACGCATTGTTGAATTCAATATTAGTATCATGCAACAAAATGTGATTATCTGATCGCGTGTACGAGGCATAACCGGTTCCAAGTTGTATAATAGTTCAATGCAAACAAAAGATGAGATAAGATTAAAAGAAGGAGTAGAAAAAAGGAGGGGAAAAAGGAGAAGAGGGGGTGTGGTCTGGGTAAGAGAAGAAAGGGGGAAATAATGAAGTAGGGGACATGGAAAGGAACAGGACAATGGTCATGAGATATCTTAAATTGGAGCCTCAAGGCCTGTCCAGGGGTCAAATTTATGCCACTTTTTTTTAAAACAAAAGTGTCCTTATAATAATATATCTCTCATAAACAGCAATGGGCATACTTAGAATTACTTAGAATTACACCTCAAAACACATTCTGCTAAACTTCTAGACCAGTGGTCTCCAAACTGTGGTCTGGGGGCTGGATGTGGCACTGTTTTATTTATTGACATCAATGAAGGGCACAATTGCTCCCAATGACACCAATAATGGGGCACAATTCCCCCCAATGACACCAATAATAAGGCACAATTCCTCCCAATGATACCAACAATGGGGTCTAATGGCACCAATGATGGGGCACAATTCCTCACAATAACACTAATAATGGGGCACATATCCTCACAATGACACCAATAATGGGGCACATATCCTCCCAATGACACCAATAATGGGGCACAATCCCTCCCACTGACACCAATAATGGGGCACAATCCCTCCCATGACACCAATGAAGGGCATAATTCCTCCCAATGACACCAACAATGGGGCACAATTCCTCCAAATGACGCCGATTATGAGGCACAATTCCTCCCAATGACACCAATGATTAGGGATAGTTTACTGCCACTGATGCTAGGACATTTTGTACCCCCAATTGCCACAGTCCGGCCCCCCTAAAGTCTGAAGGACAGTAGACTGGCTTTTTCATTTACAAAGTTTGGAAACCCGTGTTCTAGACTATGGGGATACCACATATGTGAGGCTATTTTGCTGCCTAACTATATAGATAAGCCCAAAATCTAAGAAGTACCTTCAGGATTTTAAGGAGCATAAATGGCACATCTGATTTCCTGACTACATATTACATTTTTGGACACCCTGAAGTGCCAGGACAGTAGAAACACCCACTAAATGACAACATGACAATGGTACAGAGATCAGTCCAACTGGTGCAGGAGGAAGGCTTCTGACTCTGCTTGTGCAAGGTAATCACTGCAGATTTCTGTTATGTTAGTCATGTTGCTAGCAAGTGGAGAGGCTTTAACATGGGGTGACTTCAACATGTCTGACATTAACTGGAATTTTCAAACTGCTTACAAGCATGAGCAGAGATATAATGGAGACACTGAATAGTGTTTCTTAGTAACAGTTAGTAAAAAGCCCAACCCAAGTAGATCATATTCTGGACCTAGTGCTGACAATGAGGATTGATGTTGAGGTGGGAGAAAAGTTGGGTTCTAGTGATCACCAATTTCTTTAGTTTGATAATAGGAACTGAAAAATCATATACAAAAACAAAAGTTCCCTTATTTTAAATGGACACATTTTGTTGAAATGGGTGAATTTCTAAAAAAAAACAGGGTATGTAATCAGTTGGCATTATTGAAGCCTACGATCCTGGAGGCAACTAGATTATATGCTAGGCAAATTAGTAAGAGTAAACAGAACAAACAAAAATGAGCGACTCATTCAGTTTCCAGGCCCTTTCTCTGGATGCTGCTGTTAATAAATCTAACTGGGCCATCACTGGGGCATGATCAGAGAGTGCGTGTAATAGGCTTAATGGTTGCTTCCTCGAGGGAAGTTAACAGTTGATGCTCTAAAAAATATACATTCAATCCTTGGGTAGGATCCATGTACTGAGAAATAACAAGTATAATCTCTTAGTTTTAGGTGTCTGACCCTCCAAGCATCAACCAGCTGACATTCCCCCAGTAAACTTTTAATTTCCTTTTGCTGTTGTAGTGGGAGACAAGAAAGCTCTTTCGATGAGTCCACACATGGGTCCAACCCCATGTTGAAGTCTCCCAATACAATGAGCCTCCCTTCTTTAAATATCATCAACCTTTTCAAAAGTACACTCCATATCAAATATCCCCTTAATAAACAGAAACCTCCCCTCAGGATCTGCCAGCTGCTCCTTTAGTGTGAATATGGTGCTTCTATCAAATCTAATCGCCACTCCTCGTGAGTGACACGAAACCGAGGCACCATAAAACCACATAGGAAAAAGACGAGATGATAATTTAATCCCTGAGGCTTGTGTAATATGTGTTTCTTGTAAGCAGGCCACTCCCGCCCCATAATGATGCAGTTCTTTAGTTACCTTATGCCTTTTACTAGGTGTATTCAAGCCCCTAAAATTATATTCCAGAGAGAGGTCCTGTATGGAGAAGAAGAGAGAGAAAGGAAGAAGAGAAAAAAAATTCTCCCAGATCTTCTGGGAATCTCAAAACCACTGTGTGGCCATCTTTTTTCACTTTGAGGCAGGCGGGAAAACCCCAACAATAGGAGATATTAGAAGCCCGCAGCAGATCTATCAGGGGTTTAAGAAGTCTCCTTCTTGCCAAAGTCTCGGCCGGCAGATCGGCATATAGCTGTAGGTTCTCTCCTTCAAGAGTAATCCCATAAGAATTCCGGGCATTTTCCATAACTCTTGTCTTTTCTTCTACATAGGGAAACCTCACAATCATATCTCTTGGGGCGCCCCCACCCTGTGCACTCTGTTGATTTCTAAGGTTTCTGGGGGGCTCCTTTCCCAGCATAGGGTTGAAGAGACCCCGCACTACTGTTATCAGGTCTTCCTCCCCCTGTTTCTCTGGTAAGCCCTTAATTCGCGCATTTTTCCAATGTCCAATGTCTGCCCGGACTGCTGCTATATCCGATTTCAAGGATGTTTCCACTTTAGCCAGTAGTCCCGCTAATGCTTCCTTAATAAGAGGTAGGCTTGCTTGGGGGTCCTCTAGGCCGCCATTTCCTTCTGCTAAGACTGAACTCTCCCCTTTAGGGCCTCCACTTTGTGCCTTAGGTCCCCCTTGAGTGGCCCCTCCAGTACTTTTTGGTCTAGTTGCTCCTAGGCCACGGATCCTCCCTGCTGAAAGCTCTTCCGTTATAGTTCTTTGCTTTCCCATCCCAATCCGCCCTAGGGCCCCTTGTCTAGGGCTATCAAGCCCTTCTTCCACCATACTGGTCTCTGCTGACATATATCGCTGGAGGTCTCCTGGGCCTGGGGCGGGCTGGATTACATTGGTGGCTTTTGATTTGCCTTTCATCCTTGGTCCCAAATGGTCTTGACTGTAAAATTAGGAGAGGGAACAAGAAAAAATAAAAGGATGTCTAGGCAGCAAAGAAAATAATTACCACCAGAAAAAAAGTTGTAAAGCAGGGATAATGGACAGTTTAATATCCACAGCCTGCAGAGGTCAAATAAATTCAGTCCCTTTAAGTCAAGAAGTAGAGCTTCCACTAAGCACATAGGTGAAATTCTTATAGAGTATACAGCAGCCAGTCAGAGTATGCAGTAGCCAATTAGAGTATACAGCAACAGGGGGTCCTCTGCTAATTGTCATAATTGTAAGAGTATATCTCTCTCTGGAGCAGTCCTTTCCCCTCAGCTGGTTCAGGAGTCTTCGCCCCGGCATCTCCCCTCAAAATGTTCTCTCATATAGCTTTACATGTATCCCCCTTAGAGCAGGCCTACCACTTCCAATCCTGCATTTTAAGGCAGCCAGGTCTCCACTTCATCTATATCTTCCAGCAGTGGGGGGGGGGGGGGGGGGGTCCAGTAACCCATGCAATTGTGAGGAAGTCAGGCAGGCCAGGGCCCTTTGGCAACAGTGGCGGCAGAGGAGGACCATAGACTCGGTATCCATCAGCATTCCAGGTGCCATCTCGCTCCGGCGTGGACCATGGAGTGCATCGGGCAGTGGGTGGTGGCGGGGTTCGGTAATTGGCTTGTTTACTCCGATGCAGGCATGCGCGTCATCATGCCAGAGCTCCTCCCCCTACTCCACACCTGAGACCTTTGTCTATAAGCTTTTTCAATGTGGCGTGCAACAGTTGCCAGTTTCCTGCGGATGTTGTCAATAAAAAGGAGCCAGAGCTGTCAGTATGTCTATCTGGAAAAGTAGTTCTCAATGTGGAATACAGAGAAAGCCTTGACAACTTGAATATTGGTCTGGCGGTCTGTGCACAGCCCTTTGAGGTTCTCTGATATTGGGGGTGACTTACCTGGTGACAAATTTGGGTGACATCTGTCTTAAAGTTGTATTGTAGTATATATAGTGATATCATATCCCCGAGGAAGATAATAAATAGTGTTGGATACCATTTGGCTGAAAAAACCCTACAGTCAGAGTAACATGATTGTGGGGGTTTGGAAATCATCAACTGAGAATACCACTATCATGTTACTCTGACTGCAGGTTTTTTTCAAACAAAGGGTATCCAACACTTTTAATTTTCTTCCTCAGGGATATGATATCACTGACGGTGTGGTTGCCATCATTCCTATTTATACATAATACACACATTTATACCTTTGGGGTGGGACTTTTAAGGCAATCATATAAATGAATGAAAGGTTTAAAATATAACTTTTTTTTTCTTCTTTTTAAAAAAGTTCAAAAAGATTTCTTTAGATAAAAGGGTATCCGGATATAATCCAAGACATACAAAAACAATAAAAGCAATGTACATAAGTGAGTTTACACAATTACATAATAGTGAATATCCATTGAACATAGTGGTATTCCCAGTTACTGATTTTATTGGTCTAAAAAAAAATTAGAAAAATGTAATTTGGGTACAGTATTGCATGACCGCGCAATTGCCTTTCAAAGTAGGACAGCGCTAAAAATTGGCTTGGGTGGGAAGGGGGTGAATATAACCAAGAGGCAAAAAAGTAAAAAAAAAAAACTGGCTCCTAACTTTTTTAGTTGGCTCCTAGATTCAAATTTGTCAAGCCCTGGTCTTGGATTATATCCTGATACCATTTTATCTAAAGAAATCTTTTTGAACTTTTTTTTTAAAAAGAAGAAATAATAAAGTTGTATTTGAAACCTTTAACCACTTGCCGACCAGTCACGTTGACTGTACTGCGGCAAAGTGGCTCGTTCCCGTCCAGCGACGTAGCCCAATGTCGCTGGACTCCTCCCCTTGTGGGCGGCGCGCGCGCGCCGCCGGAGGCTCGCTCCCGCTGTATTCAGTCACAGCGGGAGTCGGGCCAGGGGAGGAGCGGCGGTGATCACCGCCGCACTTCCCCGATCGTCGGGGGAATCGAGTCTGGAGATCCGCCCGCTTGTGTAAACAAAGCGGGCGGATCTCCTAAGTGACAGACAGGGTCAGATTGCAGGGTTCAGCATAGCTGAACCTGCGATCTGTCCCTGTGTCACTCAGTCACCTCCCCCCACACACGTTAGTAAGCACCAGGCATACATTATTAACCCCTCCCTCTCCAATAAAATTAACCCCTTCCCTGCCAGTGTCATTTTTACAGTAACAGTGCATATGTATAGCACTGATTGCTGTAGTAATGTCACTGGTACCCCCAAAAGTGTCAAAAATGTCAGTCAAGGGTCCGATCTGTCTGCCGCAATGTCGCAGTCCCGCAAAAAAAAAAACGCAGATCGCCGCCATTACTCGTTAAAAAAAAACACACCAAAAATGACAGAAATCTTTCCCTTAGTTAGTAAACGCAATAACTTTTGCGCAAACCAATCAAAATACGCTTATTGTGATTTTTTTTACCAAACATAGGTAGCAGAAAACAAATTTGCCAAAAATGTGAAAAAATTTTGATTTTTACATTTTGGGGGGGGGGGGGGGGAATTTCATATAAAAAATTTGAAAAATATTGTTATTTTTTCAAAATTTATACAATTTTTTAGTTTATAGCGCAAAAAGTAAAAATCGCACAGGTGATCAAATACCACCAAAAGAAAGCTCTGTTTGTGGGGAAAAAAAAAAGGTTGTAAATTTAGTTTGGGTACCGCGTTGCATGACCGCGCAATTGTCAGGTAAATTTGCACAGTGCAGAATCGCAAAAAGTGGCCCGGACGTAAGACAGCAAAATCCTCCGGTGGTAAAGTGGTTAAATCATTTATATGGTCGCTTTGAAAGTCCCACCCCAGAGGTATAAATTTGTGTATTATGTATAATTAGGGATGATGGCAACCACGCCCTCAGTCACACAGACTTCTACCAAGAACACGAGGACATGTCCGCAGATTGGCAGGAGGAAAATTCATAAATCTTAGAAAGATTAGACTCCCACCAGAGGTAGTGAGTCACTCGATGGTAAGTGGATTCAAACATGTTTGGGACAAACATAGATCTATACTAAGACAAAAAAAAAAACAAAATTTTTTAAAAAAAATCTAAAAAGCATAAAAAAATGGAGCTGATTGGAAGGACCACTTGGTCTTTGTTGGCTGTCATTCTTCTATGTTTCTATATCCGACCTAGTGGGGATCTGTGGCAGTTTTGTATATTAAAAACTGCTGCAATCCCTTTGTTGGGTGCAGATCCTGGTGCTGGTGGTCTATAAGCTTTATTAATGTGGCGTACAACACTTGTTCCAATTTACTGCACCACTATAATGTTGCAGCAAATTTAGTTAATTTCCCAGATTTTACCTATACCAGTGAATGCCCAGAGCAACATTGGAGTCTCTGTTCCCATGTATCACTGCATTATAATTGTATACATATAAAAAGGTGGGGAGCGCTGTGCTATAAAAGGAGATTGCACCTCATACATTAGGGAAGGTGTCAGTACAATAAATCTATATATAAACATAAAGAAGGAAAACTATAGAAAAGGACACCACTATCTGTATATCTCCAACAGTAAGCTTTATTACAAAAATGTACTGATTACATACATATACATCTACACCCACCCCTATACAATGGATAGCGTTGTCAGGAAAATCATACCAGTGTTAACCCCTCCTATCACCTGCTCAATCTAAGCAGCTAATACAGTGAACCAATATAAAGTAAATCAGTTCAAACAAAATATGCATATCCAACAATGCACACAACAGAGGGAAACATTTTTATTTAACCTCTTCTGGACCGCCCCACGCATACATACTGTGGCAGGGCGGCCCTCCTGTGCGAAATCACGTACCTTTACATAATTATGCGCAATGGGTCTGGGGTGCTCGTGCAGCCGGTGACCCGCTACTGCTGTGATTGGACACAGCAAGAGCCAGTCAACGGATCCAGCAGACCCAATATTAGCTGACACCTCATGATTGTTTGGGAGAGAGGCAGAACGGCAGTCTGCCCTGGTTACATAGCTCTGTGTAATAATAGTTCTGTTGTAATAAAGCTTACTGATGGAGATCTTGTGTTTCTGCTAAGCAGGAACATGGATTCCTGTCTTCCCCCAGTCAAAGCATCCCACCCCCCCACAGTTAGCAAGCACTCCCAGGGAACAAATTTAACCCTTTGATCGCCCCTGAACTTAACCCCATCACTGCCATTTTTTAATTTATTTTTTTATCCAATGTTTTTATTGACATTTTTGAAAAAACATACAGAAAATAGACAAACGTCATTAAAGTGGAGTGAATATCAAAAAAAAAATCCATACAGCATAGGTAGTAACGGTATGAGAGATTATCAAACTGAAAACAATAATGAGAACATCAATGAGAACGTTGGCCTGGAAAAAAAAATGCTACCCTTGTGGGACAGTGAGGAGGCGGGGGGACCAACTCCCATCCCGGGCACCCCAACTGGGATCTATGTGTGCCAGAAAAGGTGACAGCCCCGCCCATCCCCACTTCCCTGCCAATTTCATTAGTATAGTGACAGGCAAAAAATTTGGGGGAGCATACCCATGTATTTCCAAAGCTGCTGCAGCTATGAACCAAAAGACATGTATATTAAAAAAGAATAGCGCGCAAATGCAAAAGAAATTACTACCAAATCTGAAGAGAGTCCATAAATAAAAATGGGGGTTTGGTCCCACCATATGGCCATATCGTGCTCAAGCCCACTACTGCGTCAAAGTACCCCATTATCAGTGGGTCCTACACTATCCATGAAAAAGAGATGAATCCAGCCTTTCTAACCCTTGGAGATAACACTCCTTGCTGGGAGAGATGTGCAAATGCACTACAGGGGACTCCTCCTATATCCACTTGATGGTGGACACTGATTGAGTACAGGTGTGTGTGGGGGGTGGGGAGGGCTGCTCAACCTCGATAGTCTGGTCAGACCGAATACATAATAAACAGGCAAAAAATTTGGGGGAGCATACCCATGTATTTCTAAAGCTGCTACAGCTAGTGGACAGTAGTGGGCTTGAGCACGATATGGCCATATGGTGGGACCAAACCCCCATTTTTATTTATGGACTCTCTTCAGATTTGGTAGTAATTTCTTTTGCATTTGCGCGCTATTCTTTTTTAATATACATGTCTTTTGGTTCATAGCTGCAGCAGCTTTGGAAATATATGGGTATGCTCCCCCAAATTTTTTGCCTGTTTATTATGTATTCGGTCTGACCAGACTATCGAGGTTGAGCAGCCCTCCCCACCCCCCACACACACCTGTACTCAATCAGTGTCCACCATCAAGTGGATATAGGAGGAGTCCCCTGTAGTGCATTTGCACATCTCTCCCAGCAAGGAGTGTTATCTCCAAGGGTTAGAAAGGCTGGATTCATCTCTTTTTCATGGATAGTGTAGGACCCACTGATAATGGGGTACTTTGACGCAGTAGTGGGCTTGAGCACGATATGGCCATATGGTGGGACCAAACCCCCATTTTTATTTATGGACTCTCTTAAGATTTGGTAGTAATTTCTTTTGCATTTGCGCGCTATTCTTTTTTAAAGTATAGTGACAGTGCATTTTTTTTTAGCACTGATCACTGTATTGGTGTCACTGGTCCCCAAAAAAAGTGTCAAATTAGTGTCTGATTTGTCCGCCGCAATGTCGCAGTCCCCACTAAAAATTGCTGATCGAAGCCATTACTAGTAAAAAATAAATAAATAGATGAAAATTCCCTACAAATATCCCATAGTTTGTAGAGGCTATAATCAATTAATATACGCTTACAGGGATTTTTTTTTTTTTTTTACTAAAAATATATAGCAGAATAAATATTGGCCTAACTTAGTGAAGAAATTAGATTTTTTAAATTTTTTTTATTGGGTATGTTTTATAGTATATTGTAAAAAATTGTCTAAACAGTGCACAATTAGGAGATATTTACTGTACCTACAGGTGAGCCTTATTATAGGCTTGCCTGGTGGTATAAATGAAAAAGACGCCTTTACTACCACTTTAAGTGCAGATTCACACCAGAACAAGGTGCAAGAAAACTGTGTTCCGTGTGCTTTTCCTGCACTGTGTTTAAAACACACAGATGCGATCTGCAACAGGGGTCAATATTAATCACTTCTGGACCGGAAGGTTTTCCCCCTTAATGACCAGGCCATATTTTATGATTCGGCACTGCGTTACTTTACGGACAATTGCACGATTTTTCCCCACAAATAGAGCTTTCTTTTGGTGGTATTTGATCACCTGTGTGATTTTTATTTTTTGCGCTATAAACAAAAAAAGAGCGACAATTCTGAAAAAGAAAACCAATATTTTTCACATTCTGCTACATAACATTCCCAAAAAAAGGTTAAAAATCAAAATTTTTAACATTTTAGGCCAATTTTGTTTTCTGCTACATATTTTTGGTAAAAAAAACCCGCAATAAGCGTATTTTGATTGGTTTGCGCAAAAGTTATCGTGTCTACTAACTTCGGGAAAGATTTATGTCATTTTTATTGTTTTTTTTACTAGTAATGGCGGTGATCTGCGTTTTTTTGCGGTACTGCGACATTGCGGCGGACAGATCGGACCCCTGACTGACATTTTTGACACTTTTGGGGGCACCAGTGACATTACTACAGTAATCAGTGCTAAAAATATGCACTGTTACTGTAATAATGACATTGGCAGGGAAGGGGTTAACAATGTGGGTGATCAAGAAGTTAAATGTAAGCCTAGGGGAGTGTTTCTAACTGTGGGGGGCGTGGCTTGTGAAATGACCATAGAGACATGTGTTCCTATATAGAAGGATCACAGGCACTCCGTGATCATTCCAGGGAGAAGAACGGTCGGCTGTGTTTACAACAGCTGACAATTCTTCTCTCTCAGCGGGGAACGATCGCGGGTGTCAGGCGGCAATCGGAGCCACCGGCCCCGCGCATCAGCTTCCCCACTGACGAGCGGGGGTGGAAAAACCCCTACGTCGGTTTGCATTGGAGAGCCACACTGTCGCAGTGTGTGGTCGGCAACCGGTTAAGTTAATGACACCCCAAATGCAGGTTACAAACACAAAGTGTTTGCCCGTAACCAGATCGTATGGTACAAAAGTACCATGCAATGTGGTTGCAGTGAGTTTCCATGCATTATGTCAGAACTGCATGTGCATGTGAATCGCACAGCGCATTTTTGTGTAATTCCATTGTAAACTGGCCCGAAAGGCATCTCAAACATGTTAAAATAGGGGATTTCTGTTGCAAAATCACAATGTCCAAAAACGCACCAATATCGGCTCCAAAAAAAAAAATGGTACAGGAGCTACTTTGGCACGTTTTTGGAGTGGAAGGCAGCCCTTTCAGGTGGATGGTGTCGCTCCAAAAACACACCATAAAAAGCCTGAAAAATGCAGGATGTGAATGCAGGCTAAGGGTATGTTCACACCTGTGCCACGTGGGAATGCATGAAAAATTGTGCTCTTTCCCGCAACGCACAAAAGCAAGTGGCCTTTGCAGATGTGAGCCAGTGCTGTTAATTCTTAATAGCAACTCCATGCATCTTGCTATAGTGCACTTCAAAAACGCATGGCAACAAAGTACCATGCGCTTTAGTGCAGCGCAATTTTAAAAAGGGTCAGGCACTTCTTTTGTGTATTTCTGCCCTAAATGTGACATGCAGGAACATACAAAAGCACATACATGCTCCGTTGCACCTGCATTGCTTAAAAGTGTTGCTAAATCCACAAAAGTAAAATCATTCTGTGCAGTATATGCAATAAAGCATGCTTGTTATACTCACTGTGGAACCTAAGGCGCATTGTGTAAAAGGCTGGGTGATCCTGTCTTCTGTGATCCTCCCCTTCTTCCACTGTCCCCAATCTATCTTGTAATAAGACAGAGCATTTGGAGTCACTCTGCACATGATCAGTTTGGTGTGTATTCCTAGAGAGTTTTCTTTTTCTTGGAAGGGTGCATGTGATCAGCACAGGGCCAATCAGCACTGACCAGACAGAGGGTCAGGGGCCCTGCTGCCTCATAGTACAGTCAGAGGAGAATGAAAATTTCTACAAGCTTTAACCAGACACTGTAAGTCACATAACTGCTATATACTCCTGATAAGAAAAGGTATTTAACTGTTTATATTTACTAAAATGATTGCATTTCCATGTTCTGCGGGAGAGCAGATATAGTGAATGCAGGCTCCTGGGTTTAGTAGTAGAACTAGTGAGGTGGATTCTTTCATATTTGCATTTGAACATCCTTGGAATTGCTCTCCCTAAAGCCCCATTCACATCTGCACGTTCCGGGAAAATGCACAGAAACGCGTAAAAAGTGCAAGAAAAACACGTCACATTTGCGGTGACATTAATTTTTAATGACATCTCAGAAGCGGTTAGCAAAAGTGCAACAAAAAATGTATAGATGCTGGAGCTTCTTTTGGTGCGTTTGTTGCAGCCCATTCATTCATTCATTTGTTGCAGCCCATTCATTCCCCTTCGCTGCTGCATGAAAATGTGCAAAAAAACGAGCAAACAACAGCTTTTATTTGCACGATTGTGAAACGTGAAGTGTGAATGGTGTCTTAGGCTCCATTCACATCTAAAAACCGAGTGTTCCACTTGCAGTGGCACCCAAAAGACGACCAGAAGACATCCGTATTGGTGAGTGACAAACACGTCAAAATATGTGCTAAAAAAAGCATGAAGCTCAATGCCCAAAAAGGTACAGGAGCGTTATTGACGCATTTGTTGTGCGTCTATTCAATTGAATGAGCTGCCCTATGCGTGTTGGACAAAAAAAGAGTAAAAAAATCTGCAATCACACTACGCCTACCTTGGCGTTTCCCTCAACGCGCAAAATACACGTGACATTAATTGGTAATGGCACCCAAAACGCGGCAAACAGAGGTACTCTTCAAGCGCAGTTTGTTGCGTGTATGGCAGTCCATTGAGAGGAATAGACGACCGTTTACCTGCAGCAACACAGAGCAAAACAGAGAAAGAAATGCGCATTTATGAAACCTTAGAGATAGAATTGTGCTCGCAATTTCTCCACCTCCCAGTTTCAGGAGGAGCACTGGCTTTGTGGGCATTTAACATCTGCATTGTCATTACTTTATTAGTCCTTTCTGGGGAAGCAAATATCTACTGTATGCTGCAGGGTTTACATTAAAGTGTTCCTAAACCCAGGAACCTGCATTCTCTATATCTGGTCTCCCACAGGACACAGAACATGGAGGTGCAATTATTTTAGTAAATATAAACTGCTAAATATCTTTTATCATCAGCAGTATATAGCAGTCTTGTGACTTCTATCAGTGTCTGGATAAAGCTTGTAGGTGCAATTTTCATTCTCCTCTGACTATCCTATGAGGCTTCAGGAGCCCTTACACTCTGTCTGGACAGTGCTGATTGGCCCTGTGCTGATCACATGCACTCTCCCAAGAAAATAAATAAAAAAAAAACCTCTCTACCAATACACACCAAACTGAGCATGTGCAGAGTGACTCCAAGGCTCTGTTCTATCAGGAGATGGATTGGGGACAGTGGAAGAAGGGGAGGATCAGAGAAGACTGGATCAAAAAACCTTTTTACACAATGCAGAGGATTAACCCCTTTGGTTCCATAGTGAGTATAACAAGCATGCTTTATTGCATATACAGACTGATTTTAGTGTTGTGGGTTTAGTAACACATTAAGAGTGGAGCATTATAACTTTTCTACACTCAGGTGAAAGGGGGAGTATTGTAAATACATCAAGGGGGTGAATAAGGATCAGGAGGGCAGTTTTTTCAATTTGAAGCCAAAATTAGGAACACGAGGACATGACCTCAAACTAACTGGAAGAAAGTTCAAAACAAATTCTAGAAAGTATTATTTTACTGAAAGGGTAGTTGATGCTTGGAATACACTTCCAGCAGAGGTAGTGAGACAGTCAACAGTAAATGGCTTCAAACTTTAGTGCTGGTTCACATGTTTGCGATGCGGTAATCCTGCGAATCCACTGCGGGTTCCCGCATCGCATTCAAATCACAGGCAGTTCACACTGCCATATGCAAATTTCTGGGGGTGTCAATACAAAGTTAAGGACACCCCCAGATCAGTTTGCATATCGCAGTGCGAACTGTCAGTTCGGACATGAATCGGATCGCATTGGTGTGAACCACCATGCGATTCGGTTCTGACGCGGACCTAAAAAAGGGTCCTGTGTGAGTTGTGTCTCAATGCGATGTGAATTCAGCCATACAATCTGTATGGCTGAATTTGCATCGCACAGACATCGCATGTGATTTCAGAGCAGTGCACTCCGAATCACATGTGATGTCTGTTATCGCACACAGGGCCGGACTGGCCTACCGGGATACCAGGAAGTTTCCCGGCAGGCCGCCGACCCTGGGGCCGCTTTCAGATAACGGACACGGATACTGGTGTCTGTGACCGTGAGAGGTCCTTGCAGGGTCCGCCGCGGCAGCGCAGTTACAGGAAACATCCACTGATTCACCGCCCCCGCCGCTGCCCGCTGGTTGGTAGGACCGCTGGCCGGGCGTCCTATCAACCAATCAAGTGCTCACTGCTTGTGTTGCCCCACCCCCAGGCCCTGACCATCAGAGGAGGAGAACAGAGCTTCCTGCTGTAACCTGCCAGTGACTGCCAGTGTCAGTGTGCAGCATGCCCCGGGCCCCAGCTTCTTTGTTGCTGTGAGTGGTGTCTGTCAGTCTGTGTCCTATTTCTAAGCTCCACGCTACTAAGAATCGGATCATAACGGATCTATGGGGCCCCTGCTGGCCTGCTCTAAAAAGGGATCTATGGGGACCCTGCTCTAAAGGGGGATCTTTGCCATAGATCCCCCTTTAGAGCAGGGTCCCCATAGATCCTCCTTTAGAGCAGGATCCCTATATATTCCCCTTTAGAGCAGGCCAGGGTCCCCATAGATCCCCCTTTATAGCAGGGTTCCTCATAGATCCCCCTTTAGAGCAGGCCAGGGTGCCCATGGATCCTCCTTTAGAGCAGGGTCCCAATCGATCCCCATATAATCTATGGGGACCCTCCTCTAAAGGGGGATCTATGGGGACCCTGGCCTGCTCTAAAGGGGGATGTATGGGTACCCTGTGCTAAAGGGGTCTTTGGGGGACCCTGCTCTAAAGGGGGTTCTATGGGGGGACCCTGCTCTAAAGGGGGATCTATGGGGACCATGGCCTGCTCTAAACGGGGGATCTATGGGGGACCCTGCTCTAAAGGGGATCTATGGGGGGACCCTGCTCTAAAGGGGGATCTATGGGGACCCTGCTCTAAAGGGGGAACCTATGGGGGACCCTGCTCTAAAGGGGGATCAATGGGGACCCTGGTCTGCTCTAAAGGGGATCTATAGGTGAACCTGCTCTAAAGGGGGATCTATGGGGACTTTAGAGTAGGGTCCTCATAGATCCCCCATTAGAGCAAGCAGGGGCCCCATGGATCCCTCTTTAAGGCAGGGTACCCATAGATCTTCCTTCAGATAAGGGTCCCCATAGATCCCCCCTTAGAGAAGAGCCTTAACCCTAGTAGAGAGTGTTTTTTGATGTTTTGTATTTTGAAATGTACCTTGGTGTCCTTCACTAAGGTCTGTACTTTGAAAAATGTCTGCCACAGTCTTGGTCCGTGCTTATCCCTGGGCCAGGGGAAACAGCATTGTGTTAGGGGGAGGGGGCCGGGGGGGGAACAGCATTGTATTAGGGGGAGGGGCCCGGGGGGGGGGGGGACAGCACTGTGTTAGGAGGAGGGGGCCGGGGAGGGGGGTCAGCAGTGTATTAGATAGCGGGGAGGGGGGTCAGTAGTGTATTAGATAGCGGGGAGGGGGGTCAGTAGTGTATTAGATAGCGGGGAGGGGGGTCAGCAGTGTATTCGATAGTGGGGAGGGGGGTCAGTAGTGTATTCGATAGTGGGGAGGGGGGTCAGTAGTGTATTAGATAGCGGGGAGGGGGGTCTGCAGTGTATTAGATAGCGGGGAGGGGGGTCAGTAGTGTATTAGATAGCGGGGAGGGGGGTCAGCAGTGTATTCGATAGCGGGGAGGGGGGTCAGCAGTGTATTCGATAGTGGGGAGGGGGGTCAGCAGTGTATTCGATAGTGGGGAGAGGGGTCAGTAGTGTATTAGATAGCGGGGAGGGGGGTCAGCAGTGTATTCGATAGCGGGGAGGGGGGTCAGTAGTGTATTAGATAGCGGGGAGGGGGGTCTGCAGTGTATTAGATAGCGGGGAGGGGGGTCAGTAGTGTATTAGATAGCGGGGAGGGGGGGTCAGCAGTGTATTAGATAGCGGGAAGGGGGGTCAGTAGTGTATTAGATAGCGGGGAGGGGGGGTCAGTAGTGTATTAGATAGCGGGGAGGGGGGTCAGTAGTGTATTAGATAGCGGGGAGGGGGGTCAGTAGTGTATTAGATAGCGGGGAGGGGGGTCAGCAGTGTATTCGATAGTGGGGAGGGGGTCAGTAGTGTATTAGATAGCGGGGAGGGGGGTCAGTAGTGTATTAGATAGCGGGGAGGGGGGTCTGCAGTGTATTCGATAGTGGGGAGGGGGGTCAGTAGTGTATTAGATAGCGGGGACGGGGGTCAGCAGTGTATTCGATAGTGGGGAGGGGGGTCAGTAGTGTATTAGATAGCGGGGAGGGGGGTCAGCAGTGTATTCGATAGTGGGGAGGGGGGTCAGTAGTGTATTAGATAGTGGGGAGGGGGGTCAGTAGTGTATTCGATAGTGGGGAGGGGGGTCAGTAGTGTATTAGATAGCGGGGAGGGGGGTCTGCAGTGTATTAGATAGCGGGGAGGGGGGGTCAGTAGTGTATTAGATAGCAGGGAGGGGGGTCTGCAGTGTATTAAAAAGCGAGGAGGGGGTCAGCAGTGTATTAGATAGCGGGGAGGGGGGTCAGTAGTGTATTAGATAGCGGGGAGGGGGGGTCAGCAGTGTATTAGATAGCGGGAAGGGGGGTCAGTAGTGTATTAGATAGCGGGGAGGGGGGGTCAGTAGTGTATTAGATAGCGGGGAGGGGGGGGGCAGTAGTGTATTAGATAGCGGGGAGGGGGGTCAGCTATGCCACTGGGGCTGGTATGAAATTATTTCCAGGGCTGGTTTTTATTCCCATACCGGCCCTGATCGCACATATGTGAACCGGCGCTCAATGGCTTCAAACTTCAAGATTGAGACAAATATAGATCTCTACTCACACAAAAAAGAAAACGAAAAACAAAAAACAAAACAAAACAAAAAAAAAAATACAAAGCGAAAAACAAAAACAAAAAATAAAAACAAAAAAAAAAAAAAACAAAGCAAAAAAGAAAAACAAAACAAAATAAAACCGGGCAGACTCAATGGACTACTCTTTTTTCTGCTGTCACTTTTCTATGTTTCTATTGCATTGTCATTATTCAACCCCTGAATTCCAATATCTATGCAATTTTTTCAGTTAAGATTGGAGCTCTTTGGTCTGTTCTGAACATTGAAGTTATTGCACTGTTAGCAGTCTAGTATTCACCCTTGACCCTTGACCTTCTGAGCTGGCAAACATCTATGTGCTTTGAAAGAAATCGTTTCCCTGCATTGGTGGATTTGTATGTTTTGTTTGCACTGATTCATTCCTTATTGGTTGAATTATTAGCTGCCTAGCTTGAGTGGCTGATAGGAGGAGTGGATTGTTTCAACAAGGTTGTAATTGAAACATTGTATATAGTAAAGATTACAATTTGGAGATATGCAGATGGTGATGTCCTTGTTTTATGGTCCATCTCCTTTCCATCAGTACAATAAACCTGGCCATTCTATAGAGCAGCCCTGTGAGTTGCCATGGGTGGATGGATGGATGGATGTGTGGATGGATGGATGGTGGTGTGACAACCTGAGCTGCAGAAAGGCCAGCAGCATCAGTAAGAATAGACTACATTTCCCAGGGTGCTGTGAGCTCCCTGGAAGGAGGCAGGCTATGCAGGGCTTCTTCTGATGTATCTTAGGATGTGGCTGTGCATGTGGATGAGGAGACCTGGGAGGTGCTAGAGCACTCACATCCCCATCTAACCACCCAATGCAGTAAAAGCACAAGCACACACACTAATGGAAGCCAGGAGAACACAATGCAGCACTCTGTGTGACTGGCAGCAGGGGGACCCCAGCAGCACCATGAGGACTTCGCTCTGATTGCTGCCAGACACATGCCCAGATAACAGGCAACCATGCAGTCTGCAGCCTGCTGGGCTCCATGGATCTGCTGTGTGATTGGATGCGTCTATGTGGTCCATGCCAGCATCCAGCCAGGTAAGCCGACAGTGCCTGCTAGAAGCCTTTGCGGCTGGATGCGCCATCTCATCCCATGTAAGGGGGATAGCTGCCTTCTCCTCCTCTCATTTCCCTGCAGAGATAGATACTGCTATCAAACGGCATCTCATCACTGACCTGCAGGCAGTATCCTTGTCATTGCAGATAGTCAGAAGGATGATCAGAGGCATAGATAGACAGGGGGTGATCGGAGGTGTAAATGGTTACAGGGATGGCCAAAGGTGTAGATGGTCCGGGGGATCTTCAGAGATGTACATGGTCAGGGGGATGATTAGGGGTATAGATGGTCAGGGGGATGATTAGGGGTATAGATGGTCAGGGGGATGATTAGGGGTGTAGATGGTCAGGGGGATGATTAGGGGTGTAGATGGTCAAGGGGATGATAATAGATGTAAAATGGTCAGGGAGATAACCAGAGTTGTAGATGATTAGAGGGATAATAAAAGGTGTAGATGGTCAGGGAGATCTTTGGAGCTGTAGATGGTCAGGGAGATGTCCAGAGGTGTAGATTGTCATGGGGATGATCATAGCTGCAGATGCTCAGGGAGATGATCAGAGGTGTAGATGGTAAGGAGGGTTATTATAGGTGTAGATGATCAGGGAGATGGTCAGAGGGGTGATCAGAGGTGTAGATGGTCAGGGGGTGATCAGAGGTGTAGATGGTCAGAGGGGGATCAGAGGTGTAGATGGTCATGGTCATGACTAGAGGTGTAGATGGTCAGGGGGGGGGGTGATCAGAGGTGTAGATGGTCAGGGGCTGATCAGAGATCTAGATGGTCAGGGGGTGATCAGGGGTGTAGATGGTCAGGGGGTGATCAGAGGTGTAGATGGTCAGGGGCTGATCAGATATGTAGATGGTCAGGGGGGTGATCAGAGATGTAGATGGTCAGGTGGGTGATCAGAGATGTAGATGGTCAGGTGGGTGATCAGAGGTGTAGATGGTCAGGGGGTGATCAGGGGTGTAGATGGTCAGGGGGTGATCAGAGGTGTAGATGGTCAGGGGCTGATCAGAGATCTAGATGGTCAGGGGGTGATCAGGGGTGTAGATGGTCAGGGGGTGATCAGAGGTGTAGATGGTCAGGGGGTGATCATATATGTAGATGGTCAGGGGGGTGATCAGAGGTGAAGATGGTCAGGGGTGTGATCAGAGGTGCAGTTCAAGGGACCCACTTTTTTCAAGCTCTCTCCCCCCCCCCCCCCCAATCAAAGCCAGGACTGGGGTATCTCTGGCTAGGGTCATCATGCAGCACCCTATCACAAGGCTGGTGCCCAGCTGCTGCCTACATGAACAGTGTGTTTAAATGATCCATTAACCCTTTCAGTACTGGGGGATAGAGATGAGAAAAAAATTAGCTACTGAATTACCTAAAGGGTTGCATTTTTTTAGTAGTTTGTGATAATTAACAAATGCATGATATAGCAAACACATGTAAAAGTAAGTGTAAACCCTATTGGATGACATTTAGCCATTGCATATCACAAATGATTGCCTATTTTAAAATCAATATACTGTACTTGTTTTCACCTATTCATCCTTTTCTGTTTCTGATTTCCCTGGACTCTTCACAAACAATTTTTCTTTTCTTTTCTTCTTTTTTTTAATCATAATACTTGTTTTCGCCTATTTTTACCCAATTCTGCTTCTGATCTCCATAGCCTCTTCAGAGCTACTTTCTGATTGCACACTCTCCAGACAGCATGGTATTTCATAGGGCGGGTTTCCTAATGGTGACAACAGCGGATTATGCGTAATGTGTGTAGAAATGACCATGTGACAGGGTGAAAATGCAGGAGCACGGTTGGGAGACAGGAACAGAGTGTTGTCACCTTATAACAGGAAGTGCCTGAACAAGGTCCATTACGGAGGGATCACTAGGTGTTATTTTGATGAAAGCTGCTGATTTACAAATGATTGTACATTACTTTTTGAAATGACATAAAATGTTAATAGCCAACTCCCAAGAAAAATAAAAGTCCTTCCTTGTGGTGGGACTGCACCTGCACTGCAAGGGTTAACAGCTTGGGAACAGGAAAAGCCTTTTTTCTAAAGCCCCGTACACACGTACCGATGGTCGGCTTACAAATGTTCCTCTTTTCTCCCCGGGATGTCGGTGTCTGCTGAAAAGTGCAAAGACAGCACAAGGACAGCACAAGAATTTTGTCCGCCGACTGCAGAAGTGATGTCATGTAATGGTTAACTTTCCCTGTGTTTTCTATTTTCTGAGCATGCCCAGTCTTGCAAATCTGCGGTCTGTCGGCCGAATTGTGTACTGACAGGTCGAACAATCGTCCGTTCTGGTGTCGGCATACAAAAATTTTCATGTTTGCAAGAAAGACTTTTGTCCGCGGATTGTGCGCAGACATCTGTCGGAGGCACCATACTAACACGCGTACAATCGGCAGATCCTTCGTCCACCGACGTTTGTATGCCGACGATCGGTACGTGTGTACGGGCCTTTACTCTATCCCCCATTACAGCTCTTCCCCAGGTTCTGGCTCTCAGCGTCCTCACATCCAGTGCAGGGCAATGGGCTCTGCATCAATCTTGATGATGTCAGAGGACCTTAGACCACCAGGACATAGGGAAGAAGAAGCTGTGGGGGCCAGTCTTGTAGCTCTGTGGAAGCAGAGGATTGGGCAAGAGTGCTGTTCAAATTCCAGACGGAAATTAACATTTAACCCTTGCAGTGCGGCTGCAACCCAGCTGGAGCATTTTTACTTTTCCTGGAATTCAGCTTTAGGCTCCTTTCACACATGCGGACCATTCAGATCCACTTGTCAGTTTTTCAGACAGATCTGAACGGATGCCCCATGCTATGGGGCAGCGGATGTCAGCGGAGACATGTCCGCTGACACCCGCTGCCATCCGATCCGATCCTGTTCGTCAAATCCGGACGGATGGAAACCCTTTTTTCCATCTGTCCAGTGGATGGGATCGGATGAGAATGGACAGGCGGTCCATTCTCATCCGATTCCCCCATAGAGGAGAGCTGGGATCTGACACCTCCGTCTCTGCACACAGAGTGGAGACAGAGTTGTCATCCGCCTGCTCAGCGGGGATCGGCGGATCGATCCCCGCTGAGCAGCACGGCTCCGTCGACGGAACGGAGCCGTGTGAAAGGGGCCTTAAAGATTATGTAAGCAATGTCGTTTATATCTGCTTTAAAGTGGTAGTAAACTCTCTAGGGTTATTTTTACCTACAGGTAACCTCAATTAAAGCTTACCTGTAAGTAAAATCAAAATCTCCTAAACATGCACCGTTCACGACATATTCTAATGAGTAGCAGCCGGTGACGTTACCGGCACATGTGCTCTGAAGGAACGTCATACCCATGCCGTTCTTTAAAAGCTCTGTGCCGTGGCATAACTCCTGCATGCGAGTGAGTGACATCATTGTGCCTCGGCCACTCAAGCGGTCACAGCAGCAAACCTGGAAGGAAGACCGGGTGAAGATGGAAGCCTTTGCAGCAGTTAAAGCAGGCTGCTGGAGGGCTTCCTTTTAAGGTAAGTCTTTAACCACTTGCCGACCGCCCGCTGTTTTACTGCGGCAGGCTGGCTCGGCTGCGCGAAAGGACGTAGCCCTACGTCGGTCGCGCGCGTAGTGCTGAGGGGCGAGCATGCGTCGTCGGCGGCATGCTCCCGCCCCCCACTAGGCAGCCAGGAATGCCGCCGGGTACCCGCAATCGCCCCCCGCTGAGAGAGAAGGACGGTCAGCTGTTGGAAACACAGCTACTTACCGTTCTTCTCTCTGGAATAATCACAGAGCACCTGTGATCCTTCTATATAGGATCACATGTCTCTGTGGTCATTTCACAAGCCCATCATCCCACAGTTAGAAAACACTCCCCACGCTTAACCTTTTGATCACCACTGAGTTAACCCCTCCCCTGCCAATGTCATTATTACAGTAATAGTGCATATTTTTAGCACTGATTACTGTAGTAATGTCACTGGTCCCACCAAAAGTGTCAAAAATGTCAGTTAGGGGTCCAATCTATCCGCTGCAATGTCGCGGTCCTGCTAAAAATCGCTGATCCCCACCATTACTAGTAAAAAAATTAAATAAAAATGACATAAATCTTTCCCCTAGTTTGTAGACGCAATAACTTTTGCGCAAACCAATCAAAATACACTTTTTGCATTTTTTTTTTACCAAAAATATGTAGCAGAATACAAGTTGGCCTAAAATGTTGAAAAAATTAGATTTAACTTTTTTTTTTTGGGGGGGGGATTTTTTTAAAGCACAATGTAAAAAATATTGATTTTTTTTTCAGAATTGTCACTCTTTTTTTGTTTATAGCGCGAAAAATAAAAGTCAGAGGTGATCAAATACCACCAAAAGAAAGCTCTATTTGTGGGAAATAAAGGAAATCAATTTATTCCGGTACAGCGTTGCACGACCGCACAATTTTCTGTTAAAATAACGCAGTGCCGAATCGCAAAAACGGCCTGGTCATTACGGGGGCAAATCCTTCCGTTCCAGAACTGGTTAATAATGTGCTCCTGTGCGATGCATGCTAGCACATTATGCCTTTACCTTGCAGGGAGAGTTTTTTTTTTTGCCATTATTTAAAACAAAAGCATATCCTATAGTAAGCAATGTATGAAAAGGCATGTGTGTTACTCAAAACGCATCAGATGCAGATGATGATCTTTGTCCAACACATTCTCCATACAATTCACTTACAAGTGTTTACAAAGAGAAAAAAAAACCTTAGGCTCCCAGCATGCAGTTTGATTTCCCACAAGGCATTTGTTAAAGGCATCACAGGCCAATTTGCTTTTATTTTGGACACATTTGGAATGCGGTTCCATGGCGTTTTCTTAGGAACGGTATCATGTGCAACGACCACATAAGAATTACCGTTAAAAGAAACAACTAAATAAAATATTTCCTGCCACAGGAATTTGCTGCTGGCTGTAATCACAGCTGTTCAGTATATGTGGCCGTACAAAAACTTCAAAAAATAGAAGGACTGAAAAATGTACCTTTCATGGAGAAAATGCTGCTCCATGCTCCCTCCAGCACTGCTCAAATACCTAGACACTTACCTCCAATATATGATCTATGTTGTAGCAGGTGATCAGAACACAGGTATCTTTTACCTTGAGCAGGGGGTCATACGACAAAGTACTAAGGGTTTTGGTCATGTGACCATGACAGGAAGGAAGCCTTTTATTAAAAAAATGAGCTATATGTAAAGTCCCATGCATGGGCGTCCGCAAGGGGGAAGGGGGGGCAGTGCCCCCCCCTCCCTGGAAATTTCCTGGCCTGCTCTAAGAGGGGAATCTATGGGGACCCTGGCCTGGCCTGCTCTAAAGGGGGATCTATGGGGACCCTGCTTTAAAGGGGATCTATGGGGGACCCTGGCCTGACCTGCTCTAAAGAGGGATCTATGGGGGACATTTTGCAGACAGCAACTTAACCCGTTGCTTACCATACTACAGGGACCCTGGCCTAACCTGCTCTAAAGGGGGATCTATGAGGACCCTGGCCTGCTCTAAAGGGGATTATTGGGGACCCTGGCCTGCTCTAAAGGGGATCTATGGAGATCCTGGCCTGCTCTAAAGGGGGGTTATATTGGCTAAATACGGTATATAAAAAAATCTTTGCAGGGAGTGCCTGGAGTACCTGGTGGTGCAGGAAAACCTGATAGCACGGGGAGTATAGGTGAAAAGGTAGGACTAAAGAGGGATCTATGGGGACCGTGGCCTGCTCTAAAGGGGGATCTATGGGAGACCCTGGCCTGCTCTAAAGGGGGATCTATGGGGACCCTGCTCTAAAGGGGATCTATGGGGGACCCTGGCCTGACTTACTCTAAAGGGGGATCTATCGGGACCTTGGCCTGCTCTAAAGGGGATCTATGGGGACCGTGGCCTGCTCTAAAGGGGGATCTATGGGGGACATTGACCTGGCCTGCTCTAAAGGGGGATCTATGGGGACCCTGCTCTAAAGGGGATCTATGGGGGACCCTGGCCTGACCTGCTCTAAAGGGGGATCTATGGGGATACAAAGCAAAGAAAAGGGCGCACCAGCCTAGCGCATTATCCTCAGCGAGTTTATTAAATGAAAAATTAAAATCAGCTACTCACAAACAATCGTGAAATTCAGGCACATCAATTCCATAAATCTGCCTCATGCCAGAGGATCAACGTCTTTACTGGAAGCAGAGGGCTGACGCGTTTCGAGGCTGTGCCTCTTCCTCAGAGCCTCCAGGCTCTGAGGAAGAGGCACAGCCTCGAAACGCGTCAGCCCTCTGCTTCCAGTAAAGACGTTGATCCTCTGGCATGAGGCAGATTTATGGAATTGATGTGCCTGAATTTCACGATTGTTTGTGAGTAGCTGATTTTAATTTTTCATTTAAAAAACTCGCTGAGGATAATGCGCTAGGCTGGTGCGCCCTTTTCTTTGCTTTGTATTTTCAGTGTTTGGTCGACCGCCCTGGTCGTAAGGGGCAGCAAAGCCTAGCCATCATGGATGCCTATTATCAGCACGAGTCCCGGGATTGAGGCAGCCTGAGGACCAGGTTCCGAGCGCAGGAAAGGGGGTGCTGTATAGCACTTATCTTTTTTGGATCTATGGGGACCCTGGCCTGCTCTAAAGGGGATCTATGGGGATCCTGGCCTGCTCTAAAGGGGGTTTTATTGGCTAAATATATATACATTTTTTGCAGGGAGTGCTTGGAGTACCTGGTGGTGCAGGAAAACCTGATAGCACGGGGAATATAAGTGAAAAGGCAGGACTAAAGAGGGATTTATGGGGACCCTGGCCTGCTCTAAAGGGGGATCTATGGGGACCCTGGCCTGGCCTGCTCTAAAGGGGATCTATGGGGATCCTGCTCTAAAGGGGATCTATGGGGATCCTGCTCTAAAGGGGATCTATGGGGGCAAAAAGGGGCGGAGCATGTGTGACCTTAAAATTATGCCCCCCCCCCTGAAAAAAGTTCTGCGGACACCCATGGTCCCATGTATGATTCTTACCTATAGATAAGCCTATAATAAGACTTACGTACAGGTACTGTAAATATCTCCTAAATGTGCACCAATTTAGGAGATATTTACTTTAGATGCAGCGGGTGATGCCACCAGCGCATGCAGTTTGAAGGAATGGCATACCTGTATTGTTTCTTTAGAGCCGCGCCGTAAACAGCGATTCCTGGGTGTATGTGTGGGAGTGACATCATCACCGGCTCGGTCAATATTAAAGCGGATCATATGAATTCTACCTCTCTAATCTCCAGAAACGTCTTCTAGAGGCAGGGGGAAGCAATCAACCTCCCAGCTTGTGAAGGCCTGAACAGGTCAGACCAAACATATATTTCTCCCCTGATTAACCACTTCTGGACCAGAAGGATTTGCCCCCTTAATGACCAGGCCATTTTTTGCAATTCAGCACTGCGTTATTATAATGGAAAATTGCGCGGTCGTGCGACACTGTACCAAAATGAAATTGATGTCCTTTTTTCCCCACAAATAGAGCTTTCTTTTGGTGGTATTTGATCACCTCTGCAATTTTTATTTTTTTTGAGCTATAAATAAAATTCGGAAACAAAAAAAAAAAAAATATTTTTCACATTCTGCTATATAACATTCCCAAAAAAAAATGTAAAAATCAAAAATGTTCATCCTTTTAGGCCAATTTGTTTTCTGCTACATAATTTTGTTAAAAGAAAATCGCAATAAGCGTATTTTGATTGGTTTGTGCAAAAGTTATTGTGTCTACAAACTAGGGGAAAGATTTTTGTCATTTGTATTTATTTATTTTTTTCTAGTAATGGCGGCGATCTGCAATTTTTAGCGGGACTGCGACATTGGGGCGGACAGATCAGACCCCCAACTGACACTTTTGGGGGGGACCAGGGACATTACTACAGTAATCAGTGCTAAAAATATGCCCTGTTACTGTAATAATGACACTGGCAGGGAAGGGGTTAACCTAGGGGTGATCAAAGGGTTAATTGTGAGCCTAGGGGAGTGTTTTCTAACTGTGGGGGAGGGACTTGTGAAATGACCATAGAGACTGTGATCCTATATAGAAGGATCACTGGCGCTCTGTGATTATTCCAGGGGAGAAGAACGGTCAGCTGTGTTTACAACAGCTTGCCTGGCAGCCGATCCTGTGCATCAGCATCCTCGCTGCCTAGTGGGTGCAGGAGTGCGCCGGCGGCAGTGCATGCTCACCCCCCCCCCCCCCCCCCAGCACCACTCACAGGACCGACGTAGGACTACATTGTTTCGCGCAGCCAAGCCAGCCTGCCGCAGTTGTGGTATATATACAGTATATTTAAATATATTTATATATATAAATGAAGATGATAGCTGCAGCCAGAAAAAATTATGAAATTAGAACTTGAGCTAAACATATGACTATCTGATTGAAAAGTGTAGATGAGAGTCGTTTTAGGGTCCATTCACACTAGCGCGACTTGGTCGCCTGACAAGTCGCGGTCGCTCTCTCGCCATTGAATAGTACAGGACCCATTCTAATAGGAGCGACACAAGTCGATCCGACTTAGAAAAAGGGTCCTGTACTACTTTGGGGCGACCTGGAGGTGACTTGCATTGACTTCAATTATATGAAGTCCCTGCAAGTCGCGCCGAGGTCGCGGTGCACGCTGTGCACTGCGACTTCACAGTTCGCCCCAGCAAGTCGTGTCGGGCCAGTCTGAATGGCCGCTTACCCTGCCTGTATGCAGTGATACTTTTTTGGTATGCTGTTTACTTTTCAAACTTTACTTTCAGGTTTTTAATGTTTCTAACTCTAGAACAGCCCCCTCTGTTCTCTCTGCTCTCTCCCTTCCCATTGGCTCAGAAACAGCAGCGCAAGCCATTGGCATTGTTAGCCACAGCCAGTAAACAGACAGTGGGGGGTGGGGCCGAGCCATGCTGCGTGTGCAAATGGCTTGCTATGGGCCATTCAGCAGGGGGGAGGAGTCCAGAGGGTCAGCGGGGGACCTCAGAAGCAGAGGATCAGCGCTGCTCTGCAAAACCATTGCACAGTGCAGGTAAGTATAATTATTAAAAAAAAAAATAAGATTACTTTTAAAGCAGAATGTTTGCAAGTGCGTATAGAAGAATATACATTTCTTTTTTTTGTGTCTGTCTTTGCATAGCAATGCCAAAATTATTATACACTCCATACAGCACCCCTTTATCTGGTCAGTTTTGTTTGTGCTGATGTAATAATAAGAATTAATAACCGGTTACACACAAATCTGCAATTAAAACCAATTGGTAAAGGCTTCCCTAAAGTGGTCCTTCACCCCCAAAAAACAAATTATTTGCATCTGGCTCCAGCCCCCTCCCTCTCACACAATTGGATTTTTTTTTAAGTGGTTCTGACTTTTTTGCACTGCGGGGCAGCGCTTGTTTCTTTCTTGCCTAGGTGGAAATGACCTGCGGTTGATTACACGCATGCGCAGATGGCTTTCAGGACCCAGCAGAGTCCCTTGGCACATCTACGCATGCATGGTTTTCCCAAATCCCCTCTTTATCTGTCTTGGTAATTATTCTGACCAGACAGAAAATCACAGTAAATTTTACAGCTATCACCAGAACAGGAATAGAGGGACACCAGTTCCGGTGACAACAGTCTAAGTAGGGATTTTCTCCTTTTTTGGAGAGATTCCCTACCACTTCCTAACGTGTCTCCAGGAAAGGCCTTTCCAGCAAAAACATCTCTGCCGGGTCTTTGAAGACTGCAGCTTACTCAAAGAATGAATGGGGCCACAACACACATGCACATTAAGAAGACAGGGCCACATATTGAAGATTGTTGGATCAACGAGGAAGGTAACTATTTGACCAGGAGGGCAGATTTTAGGGCAGGGCCATCTTACCGAATGGGCACGCTGGGCAGTTTCCCGGGGGCCCCACTTGCCCAGGGGGCCCCACCTGCCCAGCCACCCAGGCCCAGCCAATTATTAGTCCCGATTTCCGCGTGCATACCGCCGCTGAACTTAGCAGGTGGCCCATCTGTCATTAGCCTGGCACTGCTGTACCAAATAATATCGCCTTATCGATAATTTGCATTTTTGTTCTTGTGGGTGATTGTGTAGGCAGGACCCCAGTGCACTTCATTGCCTGGGGTCCTTTACTGCTCTTAAGATAGCACTGTTTTAGTGGTCTGGGGGAAAATGACTTAAGGACAATTGTGCTAAATCCTTAAGGCTCGGAGCACACTAGTGCGACCCGTGCGTTCCGGTTGCGGTAATCGCATCGACTCCCGAACCCCCAATCACCCACAGCCAAATCGCACTGCTCTTGCGAGATGGACAGGGCTGCCATTTATTTTGAATGGCACTCCCAATCATATCAGCCCGCAGCGCAATCACAGGTGCGGAAACCACAGGGAAACCACATGATAAAAAATACCCTGTGGCCGTGTTTTTAAAAAGGTGCATGCACCTTTTATGTGTGTTTTACACAGCACAACAGCCTGTTCAGATGAATAGGCAGCCATGCCTGAGCAAATGCAGGACGCATGACCCGCACGAGTGTGATCCGAGCCTTAGGCCTGGTTCACACATATGCGTTTATTCTGCTTTATGCAGAATCGCACTACAGTCCATTTAACATGCTTTCCTATGGGACACGTTCACATCTATGCTTTTTTCAGCCGCTGCGTTTTTTGGTTCAATAGACTTTAATGGAGATGCTGCAGAAACGCATGTTGTGCATTTTTTACACGTTTTTGATGCATTTTTGACATGTTTTGCATTTTCTAATCTGCCCAACAACAAAGTGGACCCCAAAAAAAAGCATAAAAAAAAAGCAAAATGCATTAAAAACATGTGTGTAAAAACGCTAACTATACGCCAAAAAGCACTGCAGAACTAGCACTATCAAAAGCAAACTGCATAGGTGTGAACCAGGCCTATCGAAAATTGCATGTCAAAACATTAGTAGATCCAGAGATACAGACAGCTGAACTTTCATACAACTTTGACTTTTCCAACCCCCCCCTCAATTCTGCCTCCCAGACCCCCTGCTGAGGCTTCCTATAAAATTAAAAAAACAATACACAGGGCTTTATTTCTGCGGGAGCACAGTCCTGGCACCTCCAGCACTAAATGGTGGGCTGGGATGTTCTGGAGGGTCTATTCATGCTTGGTGCAGGGGGATCTACTGTGGGTGGGGAGATCTATTGTTGCTGGGAGGTCTATTGCTGTTGGGGGATTTCTTAGGTCTTTTCTTAGGGGCTCGATTGTTGCTGGAAAGGATCTACTGTTGAGGGAGGAGTCTATTGCTGCTGGGGGTCTATTGTTCCCGGAGAGATCTGTTGTTGCTGGGGGGGGGGGGGTCTATTGTTGCTGGCTGCAGGGGATTCTGCTCATTGGTGGGTAAGGGGAAGAGACAAGGGGTGATTCAAAGTGTGTGTGGGGGGGACCTGCACCTATTCTCTGAGAAAAAAAAAACCCTGCCAATACACATACTTAAGCTGGCCTTACCCCTGTAAATTGTCGTTTTCAGAATGTTTGACTTTCTAAGAGTTGAAGGGGGGGATTCAACAATCGGTTTCAAAGAAAGTTTTATGCGCATGTCCTTGCCAAAGTTAATCCGAAATTAGAGCTTCGGTTCTACCAAAATCGAGACATTGACATGGTAGTCGAATGAAAAGGTCAAAATTAGTTGAGTCCATGAAGGCACCATAGAATGGTCAGTCGAGCGAATTTTATACTTTCTTGTCCAAAGTCAGATGAAATTCTACAGGTGTAAGATTAGTCATAGGTTTGGTGGGCCGAACCCAACTTTCACAAGAGGTCCTAGAGGACTAAGAAAATGAAAACATGAACATGACAGTTGTGCGGTGCAACAGTTTAAAATCACATGACAAGTCGCACCTTATTGTCCGCATTGGAAGCGGTCAAAATCGGTGGGACTCCGACTCAGTTTGAGTCGCACCGATTTTGATTGTAGTTCCTGCACTACTTTTTATAAGTTCAGGTGCAACTTGCTTAGACATCTGTGCATGAAATCAGATGTCTTCAAAAGTTGCACCTGAAGTAACACTAAAATGCTACTTTGAAATCTTGCTACTTCAAGTGAAGTAGCACGATTTCAATGTCATGATTGGTGTGGCCGGGATGTCAACCACCTCCTTTTCCCCTTATTGTAAAAAAAAACAGCATATGGGTGGACCTCTCCTTCCGGCCTGCTGTTTATAAATATAAATTCAGAAATATCCTTCAGTGGCCGTGAATCGACACAGACACAATGTACAGAGCTGATATGAGTGGCTCTATACCGTGTGATTGCTGGGATGGCTAACCACAGCAATCTCAAAATATAAACAGTTCAACTGTTTACATCTAAGGGCCCGCCCCTTTCTCTTACAATAGGGGAAGGAGGAGGAACTAATGAATGAAATTTCAATCCTTAGTCTCACAGCACCAGAAGCAGCGGATTAAGGGTAGGAGGGGGGGGAGGGGGTGCTTGTTGAAGTGTTTTTAACCCTTTCACCTTCCCCTCCACCCCTGTACATTTGATCGCCATCCTGTCTCTAGTGACCTTTATATTAAACCTTATCCTGCACTTCTTAACATTTACCCCTTCATCTCCATCTTCCCACTGTATATAACCTGTACATTAACCCCTTCACCTCCTCCTCTTACCTCTGTGTATAACCTATAATGCTTCTGTATCTAGAGCAGTGATGGCGAACATTGGCACCCTAGATTGATGCTCAACTACACTGCAGAGTGCATGAGAATCATGGGAAACAGTTCCAAAACATCTGGGGTGCCAAGGTTCACCATCACTGCTATAGAGTATCATTACCCAGCTGCATGTTTTAACTGCTTCAATCCAAAGTTTTCAGTATGAAAGCAACACTGTATATTTTACAAAATTCACAGGCCGAAACAATCATTTTTATAAATTAACAAATAAAATGTAAATTAACGAATATGTTCTACTTTGAGTTCTTTAGAAGAAGGGAAAAATTTCAGTAAAGCAAAGTAAAGACATTTAACCTCCCTGGCGGTATGATTGTTTCTGATTCTAGGTGCTGAAAGCGGTACAATTATTTTGCATGTAATTCTTAAGGACGAGCAGCCCAAACCAACTATTTACATATGATTTTTTTTTACTGTGCGTTCTTCTTTATAACATCTCGGGTATGATAAAGTTTGAAACACAAAATCACAAATTATATTATAATAGATAACTATAAATAAGTTAAAGTATATATATATATGTGTGTGTGTGTGTGTATACATATACGTGTATGTATATATATATATATATATAGATATACTGTGTATATATATATAAATATATATACCGTATTTTCCGGCGTATAAGACGACTGGGCGTATAAGACGACCCCCCTAATATTCATCTACCGGTAATACTTATACTTAGGTTACCTTGGAGATATTATACTCGGCGTATAAGACGACCCCCCCATTTTTGGGGGATTTTTTTGAGGTTCAAAAGTAGTCTTATACACCAGAAAATACAGTATATATATAGATATCTATATATATATAAAGTACAGCAAAACTGCAGGAAAGGGCACTGTGGGACGAACTAATGTCAATTTATTTTATTTTGTAATGTAATCCAATAGGATTTCAATATATCAGTGTGTTTGGTGTGTTTTACTTTTCAAATTTGCCGCCGGTTCCACCCCCCTGCGAGCGTCACGTCGCAGGAGACAGAAACCGGGGCTCACAGCATCGGGCGAAAGATCCGGCCGCCCTATGCTGCAGGGACACATCGCTGGATCCCGGGGACAAGGTAAGTATCCTCTACCAGGATCCAGCGATGCTCCCTGGCGGTACCCCGAGTGTGGCTCGGGGTTACCGCTAATGGCACTGAAATCCCACCCCGAGCCACACTCTGGAATACCGCCAAGGAGGTTAAAATAACCTTGAGCCCATTAGAGTCCCCCATCACATCAGGGTCCCAATCAGAGTCCCCTCTTACATCAGAGTCCCCATTAAAATCTTCCCTACATTAGAGTCCTCCTTACATCAGCCCTCCCCCCCTCCCCCTTTACGTGAGATTCCCCACATACATCAGAGTTACCATGAGATCCCCTTTATATCAGAGTCCCCATCAAAGTCCTTCTTGCATTAGCGTTCCCTCTTGAATGAGAGTCCCTATCAGAGTCTCTCTTACATGAGAGTCCACACTTACATCACAGTCCCTGTCAGAGTCCCTCTTACATCAGAGGACTGGATAGGATCTTGCAGCAGGCCAGATTTTGAGACCCCTGCTTTGAATAGTAAAAAATAACCCTGTGGTTATTAAATACCACCATAGGACAGCTCCATCTGTCTCAAAAAAATATATAAAATTAATTTGGGTACAGATATGCATGACTGAGTAATTGTAAGTCAAACAAAAAACAGACAGGCTAAAAAATAAAAGGCTAGAACCATTTTCTACTCTATCCAAAACTTAAAAAAAAAAAGTTTTGGCTTTGATTTAAGTGCTTTGTCCTCCACTAGTTAGGCCACATAAAGCTAAAACTAGAGTAGTTCTTGTGGAATTGCTGATAATGAATTGAACCTTTTTATATGAAAAAAAGAATTAGAGCCAATAAAATCTCATAACATATTTATGTCATTGTCAATCTGATTTGCTGTTATGGGGACAGAGGATGCTGCTACTGTATCTAAGTGCTTTTCTATCAGTTCATTGAATTTGACCAGGTGGAATGCTTCAGGCCTTCCAGAGCTCTTCTAACGTTTCCGACATTAGGAAATCAGACTTTTGTGTGAATATGCTTTATCTGATATTATTGTTCTTTCTTTTATTATTTTATGGCAGATACCTGGGTGACGGAGATGCACAGGAAGAAAGAAAACAGATTCTCGGGGAGGGAAGACATTGTCCCCCTGCGTCTGATCTTCAACAGTGAGCAGGACAACCAGACCGGGCAGAGTGCGCTCAGCACCCGGGTGAGGACGGACGGCTCCCAGGACAAGGTATGTATGAGCTCGGCCGTTGCACAACTGTTGTTACCTTGGAGATTTGCATTAGTTTAAGATGGATGTGCTGTATACAATGAAAATAGAATCAGGGCCAGGGTATGTAGGCTGCATTAATAAGCTATGTCCCTGTTTCCAGGCATCAACACGTCTCATATATCAAATATGTCTGAAGGTAAAACTGTCTGTGTTGCCTCACTCAGATAGGCTAAGTTTAGATGTACAGCAGATTTTGCTCCCTTTTAAAAAGCAATCCACGAGGATTGGTTTCGAAGACGTCTGACACATATGTTGCCTTCTCACTGCCTGTTTTAACCACTGTATATTCCGCACTACAGCGCTGCAACCAGGGGTGTAACTACAGGGAATGCAATTGCAACCGGGCCCCATGCTCCAGGGGGCCTGTGTGGCTCCCCTGTACATCTGGATAGGAGGGGTGGCGGGGGCAGCATGTAGAGAAATCACTGTCCTCCTTTTTCCCCCTGTAGCTGCAGGAGGAAAATGGAGGAGATTGTTTCCTCTGTATGCTGCCCCCGCCACTCCTCCTTTCCAGTTCACTTGTGTTCTGCTGTCTCTGGGCCCCTGTGAGCACCCCTGGTGCCCCCCCCCCCCACTTTGCTTCCGGCTTCCTCCCTCCCCTCTCCTGCTGGCTGCTGCAGGGGATGTGTCACAATAGAGAACCAGGAAGGGGTCGGTAAATATGTAATTTACCAGCTCCTTCCTTTTCTGAATGGACAGAGTCATAGTCAGTGAGATTGTCAAAAAAAGGCCCCAAGATGGCAGGCAGGGGGCCCACTGCAGAACTTGTGAAAGGGTCCCGCTGCAGGACTGTAATAAAGGGCCACGCAATGAGAGTAAAGGGCCCCAGGATTAGTGGGAAGAGCCCCAGGCTTGAAGGGAAGGGCCCCGGCCAGGGGTCGAGGGGGCCCTTCATGGTTTCTTGCACTGGGGCCTTGAAGGTTCTAGTTACGTCTCTGGTTGCAACCATGTGCATTACATGTGGTTGCAGGGTGGTGCAGCACAGCCCCATTCAGTTTAATGAGCCATGTTCGGCAGTGGTACTGCCCGCTGTGCCTGACGGGATACATTTCTTCCGTGGCATGTGTTTACCCCTGGCCGCCTGTGTTTGCAAGCATAAACAAGCCCATGTTCTCTCTTTTAAAGCAATAAACGCTACACTCCAGGCAAGCAGGTGAATACACAATTGAAGTACAACTCTCCTACATGGCAAAAGATTTGTAATTCTGTTCAGATTGTTATCCAGGTACCTCTGACAGATACCATAGTCAGTTTGTGGACCTTCAGTGCAGTTAAAGCAGAACTGAAGTTTGCAAAACTTACCTAGGCCTAAATGGTCTGACAATTGCAAGGTCCCTCATCAGGGTCATCACCTTCTCCTCGGCTTTTCTTGGGTCCTGGGCTTTGGGCCATCTTGATTGGCCTGTGTTGGATAACGTAACACCTTTGCATGTGCGGGAGTTGATTTATTCCAGCACACAGGAACCATGGTGGGAATGTAAATTGAGTTTCCCATGCACAGCAATGTGTTCATGCTACAAAAGTCTGTGAGCAGGCATGTAAGTTTTTTTTATTGCAGAACAGACATTGCATGCAATAAAGAGCCTGTCTGCTCATACATTTTGTTTTTGTTGGCTTTTGCTTTAAGCTGTACAGTTTGTTCAAGTACCCTCATCAACCTGCTGATTGGATAATGAAGGAGCAGAAGCACAATGATGAGGACATACCTATACTCTGCACTTGTGCAGACATGGATCAGACTGACAGCATTGTTCAAAGCAATAAAGTCTTCATTAATGTGGTTCTAAAGCCTAAACCTTTTTTTACCTTAACCACTTAAGCCCTGGAAGATTTTACCCCCTTCCTGACCAGGGGGTATTTTGCGATTCGGCACTGCGTGACTTTAACGGACAATTGAGCGGTCCTGCGACGCTGTACCTAAACAAATTTGACGTCCTTTTTTCCCCACAAACAGAGCTTTCTTTTGGTTGTATTTGATCACCTGTGCAATTTTTTGATCATGCGCTATAAACAAAAAAAGAGCGTCAATTTTGCAAAAATAACAATATTTTTCACATTTTTTTATATGAAATTCCCCAAAAAAAATGTAAAAATCAAAATTTTTTAACATTTTCGGCCGATTTGTTTTATGCTACATATGTTTTGTAAAAAAAATTGCAAAAAGCGTATTTTGATTGGTTTGCGCAAAAGTTATCGCGTTTACTAACAAAGGGAAAGATTTTTGTTATTTTTGTTGTTTTTTTTATTAACGAGGAATGGCTGCGATCTGCGATTTTTTTTGCGGGACTGCGACATTGCGGCGGACAGATCGGACCCTTGACTGACATTTTTGACACTTTTGGGGTTACCAGTGACATTACTACAGTAATCAGTGCTATACATATGCACTGTTACTGTAAAATGACACTGGTAGTGAAGGGGTTAACTTTATTTGAGAGGGAGGGGCTATGTGTGTCCCTAGGGGCGTGATTCTTACTGTGATTGGCTGTGGCTTGAAGTGTAGGAACAGTGATCAATGGTCCTACTTAGTAGAACCGTATGATCACTGTTCATACACAGGGGAAAATGACAGGCGGCTTGTTTACATCAGCCGCCTGCCTTTCTCCCGCTGTCATGGACGATCGCGAGTGCCCGTCGGACATCGGGTCCGCCGGGCACACGCGGGGGGGGTCGCTCCCCAGAGCCTCACAAGCTAGTGACGTCCCCATACGTCACTTTGCTTGTGAGGGGCTGACCGCCGCAAAATATGTACTTGCGGCGGTTGGCAAGTGGTTAAAGGGTAACTCCACTTTCATGAGGAAAAAAAATCAGAAAATAGAGAAAAAACAATATAGCATATACAATTGCGACACAAATCATATTGCAATTGAATGTTATTAAAAATGACCTTTCCTTTTTAATCTGCAGCTGTTGTAATATTCTGAAAATGCAATGCAATATGGCTACCTGGAGCTGTTCTGTACACAGAATGTATACTGACCACACCCCAAAAACATAATTTCCTGCTTGTATGATTGACTCACCAATTTTACCAGAAGTCTGCACTAAGATACAAGTCAGATTTCTGGCATCTTCTGCAACAAAAATTTCATTTTTGGTGAGATACTCCCAATAGGAACACATCTAAAGGGTAGCAGGCCAAGCAGATTTCCTAATTAAAGCTTTGCAGGTGCACAGCGGTTTGATAATTATGAAACCACTCCCATTAGACCCACTCAGCACAGGGGCACAGAGGAACAAACAATGATTTCTTCAGAATACCAAAAGGTAGAAATCTGCAACAAAGTTTGTTAAAATCCTTGTAATGTACAGAGATCACCCCGAGGGGAATTTTTTTTTCTCAAAAAAAGTGGAGTTGCGCTTTAATGCATTGCTTGCATTAAGGTAAAGAAATGTTTAGGCATCAGCATCCCCCCTTTTACTTACCTGAGCCCTCATTCAATCCAACGCTGTACATGTCTGCAGCTCTTCTCTCCCCTCACTTCTGTGTCTCGCTGCCTTTGCTGGGGCACTGAGAGTCATTGGCTCCCAGTGCTGTCAATCAAAGCCAGCGATGAGAGAGGGGGGCCAAGTCCCTCTGTTTGTTTCAATGGATGCAGAAGCGGGGCTCAGGAGCGAGCACACACGAATGCCCCCATGGGAAGTGGCTTCCTATGGGGGTACTGAACAGAGGGGAGGGGCCAGAAAACCCGAGAAGAGGCAGCTGTTCTGTGCATTTCCATTGCACATAACAGGTAAGTATTTTTCCTAATTTACCTTTACAATCGCTTTAGGTTTGCTGGCCCGCCTTGACTTGGGATTTACAGAAACGAATACAGAAAACAGAATTTAGATACCGCCTTGAGGCCAGAAGTCATGGCTGCCTTGATGCTCACACCAATATTAGCAGCATCAGTATGTGTTAATTCATTTGACAATAACTATGGCTAATACGCTTAATTACTAAAAACGTTCCGATTTTTTTGTTCATGACATATAGCTTTTATCTGATACATGGCTGTAATAAATACCCATGTAAAGGGTATTAATATAAGTGCATTTAATTGTGTCTATTATATTTGCCTGAAGTTCAGCTGTAATATGCAAGGCCAGCTGTGGCCATGTATATAAACTGGTGCAGGGCTGTCGCAACTAATCAGGAGCCCTAAAGCGATATGAGATGCAGGAGTGTGAATGTGATGTTTATTGCTCTGTATGTTACCAGCGTCTGGTCTCAGTCAAAAGAATAACGCCAGCTCCTCATCTTTTATGATGCTAACCTCTTTTGCTGAGATGACATAGTGACAGCTTTGGTTCAGGGATGACTCTGATATCAGTAAATACATAACAGCAGCCTCTGGTGTCTATAAATGTACAATGGCAAATCATTCCAAAAACATACCGCCACCAATTATTAAATGTATATCCATAGAGCCTGGAAAAATTTGATACATATCTCTAATAATAATGTGTTTTTTTTTTTTTTGTGGCCTTGCTTGTTTTGAGGCCCAAGGCTGCTGTCAGACAGCAGATTCTACCACTAGAGACAAATTACCAGTCGCAGAATCACAAAGAGGCGGCCTGTCTGTCCCTATGGAATCAGTCCCTCTGTAGCCAAACGCAATGCAGTGTTGCACTGTTGCTGGCCCAAACGATACTGAATCTCCTTCGCTAGTGATGGGAGTGTCAGCTTGCTGCCTCAGCTACATCGGGAGCCATTCCATAGCCATTCCATTAGGACAAACAGGCAGCCTCTTGGCGATCCTGGCACTGACGATTCTAGTGCCAGGATTGCTAGCGCAGAGTTGCCTATCTGACATCAGCCTAAGTTTATCACTTTAAAGTAGACCGTTCAGCAACTTTACATGTCTGCATGAATTTGTTACTGACATGTCACAATATACAGGCAAAGTTCAACTAGCGATCGACCGATATCGTTTTTTTATTGCCGATACCGATATTTTGGTCATCGCATATCGATATTGGCCGATATTTTCGTACATTAAAAAAAATGTATTTTATTTTTTTTAAAGGTACTTTTGTGGAGGGATCTGGGGGTCTAAAAGACCCCAAACCCCTCCTCTGTACTTAAAAGCAATTAAAACGCAAAGTTTGGCTGTTTTGAATGCTGCCATGTTTTTTAAATTTGGCGCGAGTACCCGGAAGTGATGTCATGACATCACTTCCAGGTTTTTACATGGAGACCCGATCAGAGCCAGATGCGGCTTTGATCGGGTCTTCTCTTTGGCGGCCGTGCAGGATGGTTGCCCAGGTCTCCCGGTGGGACTGGAGACCCGAGCGAGCCGTGGAAGGTGGCGGGAGGGGGGGCGTCCCCTCCCGCTCCTTGTAATGACAGCTGAGCAGCTTCTCAGCCTCATTGGTTGTCATTACAAGACAGCTGACCGTCGGCTTTGGACAACGGCATCACTCCGGTACATGCACTTTCCAGAAATATTGGCAATATCGGCAACCCCAGGGGCCGATTCCAATATATCGGGAAAAGTGCATATCGGCCCTTGATATATCGGCTTTGCCGATAATCGGTCGATCCCTAGTCTCAATCTTTTATCATTAAAAAGTAGTTTTTGAACTGCAGCCAAATGACTTTGCCTAGGTTGTGATGATGTCATCAGTCTGCTGCAGACAAGAGGAAGTGTTTTCTCAGTCTCTTCTTCCCCAGTGATCAGACTGCACTATTGTAACTTTGTAGTAAGCTAATCCACTGTTCCCTGGACAGGCTTGGTCAGAGAATGTTGGTCAGGACCATGGACAAGCCTACAAACTTATTCTAAAATCTGTACACATCCTAACAGTTTGTTTATGCTTCTGGTGGCATTTACTGCCCAGGGTCGGGACAAGGGGTAGGAAGGAGGAGTGGCTGCCCTGGGTGTAATGATTTATAACAGGGATGTGGGCACCCTGACCCTGAGGCAGGGGGGGGGGGCACAGTTTGGCATCTTTGCCCTGGGCCTGGATAACCTTGTCCCGGTACTGTTACTGCCTCTCTGAATATCGATCCGTAGTGGATTACTTTTCAGAGGCATTTGACTGACAGATCAGAGGCAAAATGTTGCCTTCTCCGTGCCCCTGTTAAACATTATAGGGTTAAAGCACTATTCTACAACTGCTTGCATTTAAAGCGGTGGCAGAGCAGTTGCAAATCCTCCCATGCATTTAAATGGGTCATGTTTGGCGGCCATTCATCTTCAAATACAAAAGGTGGTATAATTTTTACACAATTGTGGTAATACTAGCATGGCCATTGGCTCGGCAGTCGGAGGGCTGTACAAATCAACCGCCTGTTTTTACCACCCCTAGGCCGCCTGTGTACATGAGACCCTAGTTTCATAAAGTTATGTAGAGAGAGCAGATCATAAAGTGATCAGGAGGGAACCTGTGAGTGTGGTAAATGGTCAACAAGTGTGGCTTAATCATAAGAGACATAATGGTAAATTATATTTAAAAGAATAACAAAGGTTTCTGTGTTTACAAGTGGCAGTGGTGAGTGAGGAGCAAAGGGCTAGAGCCAGAGGTTGCAGTGGAGGTGATGGAGTTCCACCACATTCCGGCTGAAAAAATCCCTGAGCGTCAGGCCCATATAAAATGGCCTGGAGGGCCAGATTTGACCCTCCAACGCATGTGACCTAGTACATTACAAATTTCCCAATAATTACAAACTAAGCCACAAATTGTGGGATGCTTTCAAAGCTGAACTCCAGATATGGGTTTTATATTAGATCAGAGAATCACTGTAGTAATCACTGCTGACTTCCAGGTCCTGTGCTGAGCGCACATGTGGTCGCTTGTGTAGCAACCTCTTAGGTAGGCTGCTAGGTGGTAGGTAAATTTAGTTTTCCACTTTTGGTCTCACTTTAATGGGGGGAGGAATATTTATTGAGCTTCAGCTAATCCCTGGGAGAGGGTGGCCCAGTAGGTGGCTGGAGTAGTTGATTGTGTGTGAACTCCAGAATAGCAGGGGGATTCCATCAGTCTTGGAGTCAGGAATACTAGGAGCAGGCATCCAGCAACAGGGATGGCCAGATGTAGCTACACGTAGGAAACTGAGACCAGACTATACTATATATGATTTAAACAAATGTATTAACAGTGAAACCAAACACCAGCAAACAGGATACACAGCAAACATTAAGATACAAGTGAACCATAACCAAATGACATAATATCTAACAAGCAATCTAAGTAACAGAAAGCCTAACTTGCAAGCTAACTATATACAATACATCCAAAATGGGAAACGCAGAAAAACAGGGTAATACTGAAGATGCGAAGAACATCCAAACCAGGACTGTGATCAGGAACAAGGGGAACAGATACAAGGTAGCAGAGCACAGGATGCAAGGCAAGAGCAAGATCAGGAGCAGGGTCAGGCTAAATTAGCAGTCAGTATCTAGCTAGCAGGGCAAAACACTGAAGCACAAGGGAAATGTAGAGGAAGTAGGAAATACCCTCCCAGCAGCCAGCATCAGAAAGAGACTGGTTGCTGGGATCTAATGGTTGCCAGGAAACAACCTTTCTGATCCAGGAACTATAGTGTCTCCAGCATGTGATCCAGTTCCTGACACTTGGGGTGGCTATCTCCCTCCCTTGTTATGAGATACTGCTGAGACAAGTTGCAGCTTGTCAAGGTCCCTGCTGTTGCAGAGCATGGGGGCCTACTCTTAAAGTTGTCTGCAACACCATGAGATTTCACCTGATGGATCTAGTCTGCATGCCTCACTAGAAGCCATCTCGAGGAAGCTAAATGTGTGCAGCTGTTCCCTGGCCTCGTGAGTACTGACTTTTCTACAAGATCCTGGTGACCGAGTACTAATGGAATACCTGAGCTAAGTAGTTCTTCTTTTATGGGGTCCCTACCTCTGGCCTTCCTATAATCCAGAGGTCTTCAAACTATGGCCCTTCAGTTGTTCAGGAACTAAAATTCCCATCATGCCTAGTCTTGTCTGTAAATATCAGAGTTTTACAATGCTTCATGGAATGTGTAATTCTGCAGCAGCTGGAGGGCCGTAGTTTGAGGATCCCTGCCTTAATCTCTTGCGGGGAACTGTATTCCAAAGTTTAACAGAAAAATTGTATCTCCGAGGAGTGTAGTACAGAAGAGAGAGAGTCCTCTAATTGGATTACACAGTTCCCATACCCTGCACCCTACCCAACTGTTCAAATTGGAGGAATAAATCATAAATAGTAATTCCCCTAGACTGCTTTTTTGTGTCAGTGTGCTTTGGTGGGCTGGCAGCATCTGTACGAGTAGGGGATAACTCAGGTCACTATATATCCAGTAGGCCCTTTCTGGGTGTTCCGCTACATGTGGGGGCTTGGTCCGAGATCCCCTCTGGTGTATAATGCCTGAATTGTGGCCACTGACTAAATAATTGGGGAGTAGGGTGCTTGTGGACTGTCCAGTTGTGTACATCAGGAGAGAGACAATATGGTGCTGCTGTGGAGGAGTGCTGGGTATGGGGGAGTTAATGTTGGGAGCTGGACTCTGCAGGCCAAAGAGAGAGTTTGCTGCAGTGGTTGCCGAACGGAGGAGGTGTTTGTTCACCAGGAGAGTGCCAGAAGTGGAGCATTTCCAACTGGGCAATGAGGGGTTAAAGTGGTGCAAGGAAAGCAAGGTTGCCGGCTGTGCACAGAGCCATTGGAAGAGAGACGTAGTTGCCACAGAAGCGATAAGCAATCGGGAAAAAAAAAGGTGGAGTCGTTATATCATTTCCGGGTCCAGCAGTATGAGGCGTACATGCAAAGAGTACTAAGACGGCGGCAGGTCGCAGGCCAGTGAATCAGGGAGGCCTAGCACCAAGAGCCACTCAGTTAAAACGACGGAGCTTTGTAATGGAGACGCAAGAATCATTGACAGATATTGGGGTGAGATTGCTGCATCCCCCACTGTCGGGGGAGCAGAACACTTGTGTGCTGTTTTTGGAAATTGCTGGAGGCCAATCGCGGTTTTAAAGGCCTGGCACACCTGTGGACATTGTGGTGAAATTTTGTTTGAACTGTTACCAAATATCAACCCCACCAAAAAGTATTGGGTGAATTGGGGCACAAGACTATGCACAGAGATAGTCATCATGACCAACCTGTTTTCTTAATGGTAGGGTACGTGTGCTCTAGAATGGCTAAGCATGACCCAAAGTCGTCTCATGTGTTGAATCAGTTGAATTAGCCCTTGATCATGCCCAAGGAAAAGTTAAGTGGATGTAAACCCCATTCATGAAATCTGACCTGGGCACATATATCTGTAGTGTTTACTTATCTCTCTCCAAAACCCTTAAGTCCCGTGTCTTTCTGCTGCTCCGTTACTCTACTATCAGCATTATAACTTACTTCTGACAAGTTCTCTGACACAGGAGATAAAAGCAGCTGGAAATTTGTGTCGGGGAGGTAGCTTAGAGACAGATAAGCAGAGAGATTGTCTTTTCACAGCACAGCTCTGCAAGTTTCTTTGTTCCTCTGCCTATGTGGAGGGGGGGGGGGAGCCTTTCCTACAATCAGCTCACACACAGTCTATGCCCAGACCCCCCCCCCCCCCCCACTGCTGAAACAGGAAGAAAAATTTCTAACACGATGTGCACTTTTTAAAGACTATAGAAAGCTGAAGGCAGCAGATATACAAGTAAAACCTAAGTAGGGAGATTTGTTTCATCTCTGTGTATCATCTGAGGCTGCTCACTTCACTGGGTATATGTGAGGGTTTACATCCACTTTAAGACCTCAAATGTCTGTATCAGCTACTGCACATATGTCAAACACAAAGCCCATGGGCCAAATCTGGCCCTCCAGGCCATTTCATGTGGTCCTCGCACCTCTCTTGCAGCTGCAGCAATTCTCTTATATCTGCCCCACCTTGTCTCAGCCATTGACGGCAGAACTCCTCCTCCAGATCCTGCGCTTCTTTGTGCAGGTGCGTAGAAGCTTGTCTCTGCCCCCCTCCCCATCTTAGCAGTCGGCAGCAGAGAGGAGGACAAAACTCTTGCTATAGATCCTCCATCTCTCAGTACAGCTGCAGTACCCCCTTGATCTCCATCTTCCCTGGTCTTAGCATTCAGATACCAGCAGCTAACTCTAGTCACTGTGGTCCTCCTCCAGACCCTGTAATTAATGCTTCCTAGCTCCAACCCTAGCTTCTTCCTGACAGCAGTACAAGATAAGGGGGGTGCACTGTGATGTAAGGGAGGGTGGGGGACTCTTGACTTCTGATGTAATGGGAAGGGTGGGGGGGTGCTCTTGACATCTATTTTTACAGATACAACGGGCCTTTGAGGGCAATCATAATGCTGATGCGGCCCGCAATGAAATTGACTTTGACACCCCTGAGCTACTGCTTCAGAATCGCTGACAGGCATCACACCTATCAGTTAATAGAGAGAGGGGGTCTTGACCTCTGAATTGGGGAGGAATTAACCTCCTGGGAGGTGGAAGATGTGGACACCAACCTAGGGTCACCTTTATTCTGAGAGGAGAGCATCACCGGTGATACTGAAGGTGATGAGTGGGGTGACGAAGAGGCATCTTCATTTGAGTGGTCTTGGGGAGACCAAGGGAGAGGATCAGATGCCGAGGATTGGGAAAAGGGTAGCCCGGGAGCGCCAGGAAAGCAACCAGAGAAACAGGCCCTAAAGAGCATCGGAGAGCTGATGTGGGAGTTGCTTGTCCGAGAGTATAGACTGGAGTATCCATACCTTACCAAATAAATCCTAGAGGAGGTAGAGAACAGAAGACAAGGCTGGCATGAAGAAGAGATCTGGGAGTAATCTGGTGGAAGTCTAGCTGTCCTCCCATACTGGAAAAAATTCAGCCAGAAAACTTGAGTTTGGGGTGCTTCATCCTAAAAGAAAGAGTAGTCATAAAAAGTTATCAACAAACAGAGGCGCCTCTAAGTGTAGACTTTATGCAACATGTTTAATGAATAAAATTATACACTCACGTTAGTAAGCATATATTCATGCCCATAAAACAAGGTTCCAGTGTGGAGAAGTGTACATCATCCGGTCATGGATATCCGTCCTGCTGGAGCCGAAATCCTTTCGCCATGGCCGGCTTGTACGGCAAGGTTAGAACCAGGAAGTAGGCTCGGTGTATTTGCTTGACAGCGAGGCTTGGTGGATAGTCGAACCTGGATGATGTCATCTGCATGCGACGCGTTTCCGAGTGTGCTTGCTGCCTGGGGGATACTTGCCCTGAAGAAGGAGCGCGGCTGCCCTCCCCCAGGCAGCAAGCACGCTCTGAAACGCGTCGCATGCAGGTGATACCTACAAAGCAGGGAAATAATTTCCATCTCCTCCCCTAGTAAAAGCGCCTCACACAGTATACACTGGCTAGGCACACAGTTAACCCTTTGATCGCCCCTGATGTTAACCCCTTCCCAGCCAGTGTCATTAGTACAGTAACAGTGCATATTTAATAGCACTGATCACTGTATTAGTGTCCCTGGTCCCCAAAAAGTGTCAGTTAGTGTCAAAATGTCTGCCGCAATATCACAGTCCCACTATAAGTCGCGGATGGCCACCATTGCTAGAAAAAATAAAAAAATAAAAATATCCCACAGTTTGCAGACGCTATAAGTTTTGTGCAAACCAATCAGTATACGCTTATTGGGATTTGTTTTACCAAAAAGATGTAGCAGAATACATATTGGCCTACATTTTTGAAGACATTCGATTTTTTCAATTTTTTTATTGGATATGTTTTATAGCAGAAACAGTGGTGATCAAACACCACCAAAAGAAAGCTCTATTTGTGGGAAAAAGGGACATACATTTAAAGAGTAACTCCACTTTTGTTGAGAAAAAAACATTCCCCTCCCAGTGATCTCTGTACATTACAAGGATTTTAACAAATTTTGTTGCAGATTCCTACCTTTTGTTATTCTGAAGAAATCATTGTTTGTTCCTCTGTACTGAGTGGGTCAAATGGGAGTGGTTTCATAATTATCTGTCAGCTGTGGCAGTTGCAGAGGAAAGCTGGTGGGCCTGCATCCCTTTAGACGTTTTCCTATTTTCCTTTCCCCTTATATTTATATTTATATGACCAGGGATGGAGGCATCTAGCCCCATGGGCAGAGCCTTATATAAAGTTCCACCTTCTGAACTTTTTGTTCAACCTTTTAGTTTTCCTATTGGATTCCTAATGGGAGTATCTCACCAAAAATGAAATTTTTGTTGCAGGGGATGCCAGAAATCTGACTTGTATCTTAGGCAGACTTCTGGGAATATTGGTGGGCCAATCACACAAGCAGGAAATTAAGTTTCTGGGGGTGTGGTCAGTATACATTCTGTGTACAGAACAGCTCCAGGCGGCCATATTGCATTGCATTTTCAGGAAATAAAACAGCTGCAGGTTGAAAAGGAAAGGTGATTTTTAATAACCTTCAATTACAATATGATTTGTGTCACGATTGTATACGCTATATTGTTTTTTCTTCATTTGCTATTTTTTTTCCCCCACGAAAGTGGAGTTACCCTTTCATTTGGGTGCATCGTTACACAACTGCGCAATTGTAAGTTAAAGTAACGCAGTGCCATATTGCAAAAAATGGCCTGGCCATGAATTGGGGTAAATTTTCTGGAGATCAAGTGGTTAAGCACTAAAGCTCATTGCTTTGGATTGATATTGCTTTGGGGTGATATGTTTGGCAACTTTTTTTGTATTATTTTGATGTTTAGCCCTGTATTGAATAAGGGTTAACCTTCTGCATATTAGTATTAGGGGTTTTGTATTACACCTGCTATTTTTTAGTATAGATATTGTATAGATTTTACTAGCTTGAGGTTTCACCATTAAGCATGCAGTGGGGATATACTTGAGTACAGTATATTACTATGGACAGTTCCTTTAACTCCCTCCTATGAGAACAAATCCTTATGTAATGTAATAGTAGCAGATCCCAGAATTGTCAGATTGCTCATAACTTTGACTCTTATGTAGAAATAATCCTTATTTGCCGTTAATGTAGCAGATCCCAGTAACATTATGTTGCTCACAGTCATAGCTAACGACTGGAAATCCGGGGTGATCTGATATCATTTACAGGCGGCAGCAGCCAATGAGTAGGAAATTTGGCCCAGTATTCCTTCAAGGTTAAGACTTGACTGAGCATTCTCCCATCATGCATTTCATGGGAGCGTGCTGCATAATGGAAGGAACATGGTATAAATATTGATTAAAATCACATCACTATGACAAAGACTCCTTGTTCTCCTCTTCTGTCTCCATCCCCCCTTTCCTTTCCTATTTTTTCTCCTTTTTGTATACAGTAGCATTGCTCTGGCTTTCACCTGGATTTAGGTAATTTCTCCAAAATATCTATGACAGTGAAAACATTCTTTTTTTTTTTTTTTATTGTAAAAAAACATACAAGGTTACAAAACATATAAAGTTACAAAATCAGTAAAGTTTAACAAAATCACAAAGTAAAGTAATTGAGTAAACGCAAGAGTCTAAGCCCCCGTTCACACTGGGGCGACCTGTCAGGCGACCTGGTCGCCTGACAGGTCGCCGTAGGTCATCTTCCATAGAGAAGCTGTGGACCCGTTCTAATAGGAGTGACACAAGTCACTCCTATTTATTCCTGCATTTATTCAATAGTATTATAAGTGTCAGATAATCTTGTATTTAGGTCCTGTGTTAAATGTCTTTATTTAGTTAGGACATAACCGACAAAATCTCATCACTGATAGCCCAAAAAAAAAAAAACCTGACAGCGGTTTTAACCCTTCCTCACGCTATCAAAAACTTAAAAAAAAAATACTTTTGGTTGTACATAAACTTTTAGGCTTCATGCACATGGGTGTAGAGGGGCCATTCAGCGTGCAGAGCCTATTGACATTTCCTGGACGCCCCGTGTACAGCTGCCCATTGAAATTCATTAGATGAAACGGCTGTACGTGGTTGGTTGAAAAGGGTTGCGTAAAGCACCCGCATGTGTTCTGACCTTTACACCGAAAGTATTCATTCAGAGCATATGCCAGTGTGCATATGGGTGCCTAATTCATACAGCCACCTGTTCTAATGTATCTCAATGAGCAGCTGTACATGGTGGAAGCGGGTGCCAGGAATGCCAATAAGCAGCCTCTGCATGCTGTAGAGCCCTTGTGTGGCTGTGTGCATGAAGCCTATATAGGGATCCTGTCATTAAAGTTTTAAATACAGTAAACACAGTACTTTAACCACTTTAGCCCCGGAAGGATTTGCCCCCTTAATGACCAGGCCCTATTTTGTGATACTGCACTGCGATACTTTAATGGACAATTGCACGGTCGTGCAACGCTGTACCCAAACAAAATTGATGTCCTTTTTTCCCCCCAAATAGAGCTTTCTTTTGGTGGCATTTGATCACCTGTGTGATTTTTATTTTTTGCGCTATAAACAAAAAAAGAGCGACAATTGTGAAAAAAAAAAACAATATTTTTCACATTCTGCTATAGGACATTCCCAAAAAAAAAATTAAAAATCAAAATTTTTTTAACATTTTAGGCCAATTTGTCTTCTGCTACATATTTTTGGTAAAAAAAATTGCAATAAGTGTATTTTGATTGGTTTGCGCAAAAGTTATCGCATCTACTAACTACGGAAATGATTTATGTCATTTTTATTGTTTTTTTTTTACTAGTAATGGCCGCGATCTGCGATTTTTAGCGGGACTGCGACATTGCGGCAGACAGATTGGAATCCTAACTGACATTTATGACACTTTTGGAGGTACCAGTGACATTACTACAGTAATCAGTGATAAAAATATGCACTGTTACTGTAATAATGCCATTGGCAGGGAAGGGGGTTAACCCTAGGGGTGATCAAAGGGGTAATGTATGCCTGTATGCTTACTAACTGTGTATGGGGGGGGGGGGGGGGGGGGGGTTCTCTGACAGGCACAGACAGATTGCAGTTTCAGCTTAGCTGAAACTTCAGATCTGTCCCTGACTGTCTCACAGAAGATCCGCCTGCTTTGTTTACATAAGCAGCCGGGTCTTCTCTCGGTAATGTATGCCTGTATGCTTACTAACTGTGTATGGGGGGGGGGGTTCTCTGACAGGTACAGACAGATTGCAGTTTCAGCTTAGCTGAAACTTCAGATCTGTCCCTGACTGTCTCACAGAAGATCCGCCTGCTTTGTTTACATAAGCAGCCGGGTCTTCTCTCGGTTTACCGGACGATCGGGAGAGGAAGGCGGCAATCACCGCCTCTTCTCCCGTGTCTAAACACAATGGGAGCGCGCCTCCATGGGCGCGCATGCGCTGCCGAAACCCCTTTCCCCTCCATCCAGTCAAGTCAGTCTTTACACAGGAAAAGGAGGGGTACACTGACCACGACTATATGGCTAGTAGTAATACACAGGTCTAGCCGCTATGGCTAACAGAGGGTGAAATCAGGGAAAGGCTGGATAAAATTAACACAAACAAATCACCAGGCCCGGTTGGCATACATCCGAGAGTACTCAAAGAACTCAGTAAGATTATATCTAGACCACTGTTCCTGATCTTTGCTGACAGTATTATGACAGGAAATGTACCAGGGGATTGGAGGAAAGCTAATAATTAGAGGCCGGTCAGTCTGACATCGATAGTATGTAAACTTCTGGAGGGGATGATAAGGGACTATATCGTAGAGTTTTCTAAAGACAACAACATCATCAGCAGTAATCAGCACGGGTTTACAAATGGGCATTCTTGTCAAACCAATCTCTTAACATTCTACGAGGAGGTGAGCTGTGAGCTAGATAGGGGCAGACCAGTGGATGTGGTGTACCTGGATTTCGCTAAGGCATTTGATACAGTTCCCCACAAGCGCTTCATTTATAAAATAAGGTCTGCAGGTATCGACCGCAGGGTTTGCTCTTGGATACGGAACTGGCTATAAGGACTTGTGACTGTCCAAAGGGTGGTAATAAACCTCGCATACTCAGACTGGTCTGAGGTGGTAAGCGGGGTCCCATAAGGCTCAGGCCTGGGATCAACCTTGTTCAATTTATTCATAAACAGCATTGAGGACGGGATCATTAGTTCTATATCAGTTTTTGCAGATGACACAAAATTGGGCAGGGCAATAACTGCACAGCATGAAGCAGATATCCTACAGAATGACCTGGACAAAATAACAGAGTGGGCAACGACATGGCAAATGAGGTTTAATGTGGAGAAGTGTAAGGTTTTGCACTTAGGGACTAAAAACATAAAAGCACAATACACGTTAGGGGGGGAACCCTTGGGGGAATCAAAAATGGAGAAAGATCTGGGAGTCTTGGTAGATGATAGACTAGGCAATAGCATGCAGTGTAAAGCGGGAGTTGCCAAAGCCAGCAGAATATTAGCATGCATAAAGAAAGGGATGTATTCCAGAGATAAGACTATAATCCTTCCACTTTATAAAACTCTGGTCCGACCACATCTGGAGTATTCTGTCCAGTGCTAGTCGCCAGTCCTCAGGAGGGATGTGTTGGAGCTGGAGAGAGTCCAGAGAAGGGCAACTAAACTAATTAGGGGATTGGAGGACCTTAATTATGAAGAGTGTCTGCAATCGCTTGATTTATTCTCCTTGGAGAAGAGACGCCTGAGAGGGGACATGATAGCAATTTATAAATATCTCAATGGTGATCTCAGCATAGAAAAACAGCTGTTCATTCGAAGGGATTGCATGAGGACTCGAGGGCATACAATGCGATTAGAGGAGAAACATTTTAACCTCAGTCAACATGGGGCGTTCTTTACTGTTAGGGCTACAAGATTGTGGAATTCTCTACCACAAGAGGTGGTTTCTGCGGGAAGTATGGTGGCTTTCAAAAGACTCTTAGATGTACATCTCAAGGATCAGAACATTCAGGGGTATGTGAGATGATTACGGCCACACACACCTACACAGGTTGAACTGGATGGACTATTGTCTTTATTCAACCTCACCTACTATGTAACTATGTAAGTAGTACAACGTGACTGGACCCAGGGGAGCCGCACTGCCGCAGTAATATTACTGTGGGCGGTCGGCAAGCGGTTAAAGAGGTTGTAAACCTCCCCAAAAAAATGAAAAAAAAAATGTGTAAGACAAAGGCACAATGAGCTAGTATGCTAGTCTGTATAATAGCTGGGAAGTGTATGCCATTACACACAGCTGGGAAGTACATTCCCTGGCTGTGCGTGCTGTAGGTTTAACAGCCAGGCTTCTGCTGGGAGCTGCTGCCAAACAACACAGCAGAGCTGGGTGGGTAATATAGCTGCAAACCTGACTATGGGAAATATCCTGTAACTCCTAGAGGCGATCCCAGGGATGCTAACTGAGCACATCAGCACAGATCTGCATTCATGCTTGGCATGGTCAGTTTAAAACAGGAACCCGGAGGAACTGACAGAACTGGCACTTTTTTAGCAGCAACATACAAAGAAAAACATTACATTACAAGAAATATATGGATAACTGAACTTATAAAGGGAATCCTAATTTTTTAGGTACCTTGCACTTTAAGGTCTCACTCCAAGAGGTATTGAAAATATGCGTTTGGGTTGTATTTTTACAGTTTTCTGATCGCCTTTTATCTCCACCCACACCAGGGAGCAGATGGAGGTGTACACAATGCAGCATCATGTTGCATTCTGGCAAGTTAAACATACCATTACCTGCAGAGTATTTTGGCCAATGCATATCGGTATCAGCCGATATTGGCTGATATTTTTGTACATTTAGAGCCGGTTCACACTGGGGCGACTTGTCAGGCGACTTGGTCACCTGACAAGTCGTCGTGGGTCGCCTGCCATAGATTAGCACAGGACCCATTCTAATAGGAGCGACACAAGTCGCTCCGACTTAGAAAAAGGGTCCTGTACTACTTTGGGGCGACCTGGAGCGACCTGCATTGACTTCAATGATATGAAGTCCGTGCATGTCGCTCCGAGGTCGCGGTGCGCGCTGTGCACCGCGACTTCACAGGTCGCCCCGGCAAGTCGGGTCGCCTGTATGTGAACCGGCTATTAAAAATTTATTTATTTATTTTATTTATTTATTTATTTATTTTTTTTGACAGGTACTTTTGTGGAGGGATCTGGGGGGTCTAAAAGACCCCAAACCCCTCCTCTGGACTTAAAAGCATTCAAAACGCCAACTTTGGCTGCTTTGAATGCTGTCAGTTTTTTTAATCTGGCGCCAGACAGTCCACGGAAGTGATGTCACTCATGACATCACTTCCGGGTTTTTGCATGGAGACCCGATCAGAGCCGAATGCGGCTTTCATCGGGTCTTCGGCAGCCGTGCAGGATGGTTGCCCGGGTCTCCTGGTGGGATGAGAGACCCGGGCGAGCTGTGGAAGGCGCCGGGGGGGGGGGGGGGCACGTCCCCTAACGCTCCTTGTAATGACAGCCGAGCGGCTTCTCAGCTGCATTGGTTGTCATTACAAGACAGCCGACTGTCGGCTATGGATGCCGGTACCGGGTTGATGCCTCTAGCTGCAGGCATCACTCTGGTACAGCACTTTCCCGAAATATCGGCAATATCGGTAACCTCAGGGGCCGATTCCGATATATTGGGGAAAGTGCATATCGGGCCTTGATATATAGGCTTTGCCAATAATCGGTCGATCCCTAATTTATACAAATATTAAAACATAGCTCCCAACTGTTCCTGATTTCGAGGGACTGTCCCTGATTTGGCACAAAGTCCCTCTGTCCCTCTTTCCTCCTCATTGTCTCTCATTTTGGTCTGGTCTATATAGTTGTATATAAAATGCATTTTATAGCTTTTCAAATTGTATTTCCCAGTGCTAAACCTTTCATCCAATTTCTAAATTTGCTGCATTTGTAAATGTCAAAAGCCAATATAAAGGAATAGTAGTGGCAAAAAAACACTTGTGGATTTACCTAACCATTTTTTTGCATAATTCTCCTTTAACCACTTGCCCACCGGCCACTGTGCTGCTACTGCGGCACAGTGGCTCGTTCCCGTCCAGCGACGTAGACCTACTTCGCTGGACTCCTCCCCCTGTAGGCGGCGCTCGCGCGCCGCCGGAGGCGCGCTCCTGCTGTTTTCATTCACAGCGGGAGTCGGGCCAGGGGAGGAGCAGCGGCGATCTTCGCCCGACGACCGATCTGCCGATTTTCGGCTTGTTAGTACGATGCTTCCGACAACCGACTCCGACTTTTCGGCCGAAAAAAATCCTGATGTGCAGGCTATAAAATTTTTGTCCTCCGTCAAAACACGTCCGATTTTCGTGCAGTCATTACAGATTTCGACAGGGAAAAATCTTATGAGCAAGACTGGGAATTCTCAGAGAAGAAAGAACACAAAGAAAGCAAACCAGCACATGACATCACTTCTAAAGTAGAATTTTGTCGGGCGGGAAAATTTGTGTGCAGTCTAGGCACATTCCAACCAACAAAACACCACTCTGGACAAAAGATGGACGACCGGTCGGCGGAAATTCGTTGCATGTGTACTAGGCAGAGATGTATAGTAACTAAGTAGAACTACTTCACTACTGTACTTAAGTACCGAAAGGCGGTATCTGTACTTTCCTAGAGTAGAAGTTTTTTCTCCTACTTCCACTTTTACTTCACTACATTTTTTCGATGATTTCAATACTTCTATTCCAATATTTTTTTTTTTGTGCTGCATAGTTACTCGTTACAATTATAAAAATTACCACTGCCAGAACAGTAGATGGCAGGTTTCATGAAGCTCAAAACGTGTGTATTATCAGCGTATACGAAAATAAATGCTACTGTATGTATAAATAAAAGCTGCATTTGAAATAATAAAAAACAATATGATGTTCAAACTTTTGACTTCTTTCTTTAATAACTACATAACACAGTACTTGTACTTTTACTTTCAGTACTTGAGTAGCAAAATTTTTAAAAAAAAACTACTTGCAATACTTAAAGCGGAGTTCCACCCATTTTAAATAGGTTGGAATACATAGCTGTATGTAATCCCCTTTAAAACGGCTTTTACCAATGGAAACTTTTTTTTTTCTTTTTGCTAGTAAGTACCTTAATTTCGGCATTATTGCTCCTCTCCTCACTTCCTGGTCCGATCGGCGATGACGTCATTCGGCGATCCGCAGTGTCTGCTGGGATGTATTCAATTCCAGAAATCTCGGAGTAGCTGTATCTGTACTGAGCCGTGCCTTCCCCGCCTTCGCCCCGCCTCCGCCCCGCCTCCTCTCATTGAGTTGCATTGTATGAATGTATTAAGGCCGTTCTCTGCCCCGCCTCCGCCCCGCCTCCTCTTACAAATCAATGAGAGGAGGCGGGGCAGAGGCGGGGCAGAGAACAGCCTTAATACATTCATACAATGCAATTCAATGAGAGGAGGCGGGGCGGAGGCGGGGCAGAGAACAGCCTTAATACATTCATACAATGAAACTCAATTAGAGGAGGCGGGGCGGAGGCGGGGCGGAGGCGGGGCAGGCACGGCTCAGTACAGATACAGCTACTGCGAGATTTCTGGAATAGAATACATCCCAGCAGACACTGCGGATCGCCGAATGACGTCATCGCCGATCGCACCAGGAAGTGAGGAGAGGAGGAATAAAGCCGAAATTAAGGTATTTACTAGCAAAAAAAAAAAGTTTCCATTGGTAAAAGCCATTTTAAAGGGGATTACATAGATCTAAAGTTCCGAAAATGGGTGGAACTCCACTTTAAGTACAAAAAATGTTGAATACTTTAGTACTTCTACTCAAGTCACTTTTTGATCGAGCACTTCCACTTCTACTCAAGTCACTTTTTGTTCGAGCACTTCCACTTCTACTCAAGTCACTTTTTGATCGAGCACTTGTACTTTTACTCAAGTATGGGTTTCGAGTACTTTATACAACTCTGGTACTAGGCTTAAGTAACACCCATATGCATTCCGCCCAACTTTTTGAGATGGGAATGAGGGACACCTATTAGCAAAAGTATGAAGGCATAGGACACACACCCTGCCACGCCCCCTTAAGGAGACTTAAACAAAAAACAAAAAAGATTAGTTAAAGAGGTTGTAAAAAAAAACACCTGAAAGACAAACACATAATGAGGGACAAAGAAACTTTCTTCCAAATCAGGGACAGTCCCTTGAAATCTGGGACAGTGGGGAGCTATGCCATATGTGATGCTAAACCTCTATGGTTTAAAAAACTGACATCCAGTGAATGAAAGTGGTGGGCTGAGGACAGTTACACTAGGGAGGAAAGAGCTAGATGATGTTGGACATCCTCCAGCCAGAAAATGAGGTGTGCTCTGTCTGACTTACAGCAGCTTCTGATGCACGCTATGAGAAGCGCACAGTGTGGAGTGAAATCAGAGTAAACATTTTCAGTACAGGAGAGGAGTCTGCACAACTGTGCAAGAATGCTGGAATTCAGCTTTAAGATTATGGCTGGAATGACCATCTGCATTGTGACTCCGCCGCTGTTTTCCTGTCTTTTTTCATTTCCTATGTTTTCTGTTTCTCCAACTTCTGGCATTTCTCATCTCTCATTATTGATTCCCATATGTGTTTATAGAGCATCACCTGGTTCATATTTTGTACATAAAGAACTGCAAAGACCAACATCTAAGTATTGAGGTCATCTTGGTTGTCTTCATACTTTACTACCCCCCTTCTTGTACTGTGGTCCATTCATCTGTATATCTAAAATTTGGAATAAAATATTTTGTACAAGAAAATAAAGATAGAAAAAGGTTCTTTGCCTATAGGAACGTGTTAAAAAGTGGGAAATTTAAAAGCAGATGGGAAGCTCAACTAGCATAGGGGCTCTAACACATGAGTTGGCTGAGCCCATTTGGCGTATCTGCCAATGTATTTCCTCTGCCCGGGCATTTTATATATTTTTTTGATAAACCCCTATTGACGATAGCAACAACGAGTACATCAGTGAACAGCCATTCATGTCAATGACAGGCCGTACTCTACACCCGCGCTGCCGGGGCATAGGAAATATGCCAATGGTCATACTGAATGGGCTCAGCTGGCCTGTGTGCAAGAGCCCTAAGAAAGCAACATTCAGCAGCCCTAACCTCTGTTAGACTCGGTTCACACTGCCACAACTTGGGATCCGACTTGTAAGACCCCAAGTCGCATGACATGTGAAATCCCATTTTATTTATTGTAGCTGGCTTAACCACTTTAAGACCGGAGGATTTTGCTGCTCAATGACCAGGCCCTATTTTGCGATTTGGCACTGCGTTACTTTAACGGACCATTGCGCGGTCGTGCCACGCTGTACCCAAACTAAATTGATGTCCTTTTTTTTCCCCCACAAATAGAGCTTTTGGTGGTATTTGATCACCTCTGCGATTTTTATTTTGTGCACTATAAACAAAAAAAGAGGGACAATTTTGAAAAAAAATTATATTTTTCACATTCTTTTATATGAAATTCTCAAAAAAAATGTAAAAATCAAAATTTTTTAACATTTTAGGCTAATTTATTTTCTGCTATATATATTTTTGGTAAAAAAAATCGCAATAAGCATATTTTGATTGGTTTGCACAAAAGTTTTTGCGTTTACTAACTACTACTAACTCTTGTTTTTTTTCTTTTACTAGTAATGGTGGCGATCTGCATTGTTTTGCGGGACTGCGACATTGTGGCGGACAGATCGGACCCCTAACTCACATTTTTGACACTTTTGGGGGGACCAGTGACATTACTACAGTAATCAGTGTTAAAAATATGCACTGTTAGGCACCTTGCACACGATACTCCTGTTAGAGCATCTACGTTTTCTGGCATAATTGTAATGCTCGCATTTTCGCGCATTTTTGCGCTTACGCGCTCGCGCGAATTCGCGTATATGCACGCAATTGCGCATACATTTATTCTAGCGTTCTGGATATTCAATTGACATTTTAGGCCTCTTACACACGATACTCCTGTTTGAGCATCTACTTTTTCCAGACCTTTTTTCTTGTATGTATTTGCGAGTATTTGCGTGTATTCGCGTGTATTCGCGAGTATTGAGGCTTAAATTACTGACCAAAAATGCAGATTTTTCTATTTTGTTCTTACTGAAGAATACACAGCGCTTGTTTACGCGCCTGTGTGCATAGGCACATTACAATTAATGGGCTGTATTTTAGCTCAAAAAGCTGTACTGAGCATTTTTAAGCCGCAAGATGCCCAAACAGGAGTATCGTGTGCAAGAGGCCTTAGGGTCATTTGCGCGCATTCGCACGTATTTGCGCGTATTTGCGCGTTTTTGCACACTTCAGGCGTAAATTACTGACCAAAAATGCAGATTTTTCTATTTTGTTCTTACTGAAGAATAAGCGGCGCTCAATTACGCGGCTGTGTGCATAGGCACATAAGAATGAATGGGCTCTATTTTGGCACAGAAAAAAAAAAATGCTGTACTGAGCATTTTTAAGCTGCAGTGTGCAAGAGGCCTTACTGTAATAATGACACTGGCAGGGAAGGGGTTAACTGTACTGGTGATCAAGGGGTTAAAGGTGTCCCTAGGGGCGTGATTCTAACTGTAGAGGGGTGTGGCTTGTGAGATCATCAGAAACATACGATCCTACATAGCAGGGTCACATGGCCTCTGTGATCATCTAAGGGATAATGACATTCAGCTGTGTTTTAATCAGCCGTTTGTACTTCTCTGTCAGTGGGGGAAGATCACGGGTGGCTGGCGGCCATCGGAGCTGCCGGTTACACGCACTGGCTCCCCAGCTGACGAGCGGGTGCGCCCCCCTAGAGTCTCCTGTGCTTTGCCCAGGAGCGGCTGCCTGCTGCAGTAAAACTTCGGTGGGCGGTCGCTAAGTGGTTAATTAGCACTACTGAAGTCGCTCAGACTTTAGAAAAGGTTCCTGTACTACTTCAAGGCGACTTCTATCCAACTTGTGCCCATAGAATTTAATGGAAACAGCCTCCAAGTGGGATCCTCATCCTAATGGATGTGATTTGGATCGGATATTACAGGAAGATTACCCAGACATACCCTGAAGTTGCTTCAAAGTCGCTTCAAGTTACATTAAGTCACACTGGATTTGCCTGGCAAAGTAGCATTGTAAGTCGTGCGACTTTCAGGTCGGGGCAGTGTGAACCGAGCCTAAAGGGTAATGAGACTCGATCAGATTTATTTCAAATGGGAGGCGCCAGGGGTGCCCACTCTCCCCACTATTCTTTATCTTAATGCAGCACTACTCCCTGGGGAGCTGCTTGAAGTGGGTTCCCTCGGGTTACCCATAGCAACAACTTATCAATTCTTAGTACTTTAAGTATTTGGTTCAGTCAGGAAACAGTCCAGAGGATTTGGTTTTTGTTGTTTTTGTTTTAGAACTTGGGATGGGAGAAGGGATGAGTGGGATACTCCAACTGGATGAACTATGCACAACTTGAGGTCTTCTAGCTATGTTGAGTGCGGCAAGGCCGCTGCTTAACCTTGCCACTGAAGTGAAGTATTTGATAGGCGAACTATGTAGTGAATTACTCTTCAGGGCCCCTGCTTGGCAGCCCCTTTACCCTTACTCTTCAGGGTTATACTTGGCACCCACTTTACTCTTGCTAACTGTGTGAGCTGACTATCTGTCCTCTGACCTAACTGGAGTGGTCCCCCTTCCTGGGCAGACCCCCTGGTACTCACGGACACTGTTTTTCCCAGGTGACCCTGCCAGCAGCTCCACCGTTAGCCTTCCAGGACCCTTCAGGCTCAGCTCCACACCTGGCTCACTAGGCCGACTGCCTGTGACCACCTTCCTCAGACTGCAGAAGGAGAGACAGCCATCTCCCTCCTCCTGGGACTGGCTTTTATGGTCAATCCCAGGATGCACTGCAGTGGTGCCTCCCACTGGGACTGCCACAAAAGCCTGTGTGTCACTGGCCAGGTTTCCTCCACTGTCCAACAGGCTCCCCTATTGGATACAGTGGGGACACTCCCTCAGACCAAGTGACTCACACCTGGACACATGTAACAGGCATAACTATTGATCAGGCTCCCCTGATAAGCAGATGGAGCATAACACTTCTTTTAACCTAGCACCTATCTAGAAGGGTGCTACATTAACATTAGAACCTTTTTTTATGTACAATTCTTGCAAACCATAACGTAGCTGGATACAGCAAGCCCTCTGGTATATATAAGGTTGCGGCATTCGCTGAGGATTTGATCTTATTCTCATTGACCCACTTACCTCCTTACTAAATCTATTGCAGGCTCTCCACAATTACGGTATCCTGTTGTACTTTAACCACTTGCCGACCAGCTGCCGGCAGGTCGGCTCTGTCCCGCGAAACAACGTACCTGTAAGTCACTTTGCGGTACCGCTAGCAGGGACGTGCGTGCACATGCCCATTCACCACAGGGGAAGCTAATCAGCAGGTCCGGTCACCTGCGATCGCTCCCCGTGGAGAGAGAACTGCGGTCTGCCATTATAAACCTGGCAGACTGCTGTTCTGTCTGTAATCAACACAGGATTCCTGTGTTCCTACTATTTAGGAACACAGGTCCCCGTGTTCATGCAGCAAGCCCATCCCCCCCCCCCCCCTCGCAGTGTTAACCCCTTCCCTGCCAGTGTCATTAGTACAGTAACAGTGCATATTTTTAGCACTAATCGCTGTTGTAATGTCACTGGTCCCCCCCAAAAGTGTCAAAAATGTCAGTTAGGTGTCCGATCTGTCTGCCGCAATGTTGCAGTCCCGTTAAAAGTCGTTGATCACCGCCATTACTAGTTAAAAATAAATAAATAAATAAATAAATATGACATAAATCTTTTCCCTAGTTTGTAGATGCGATAACTTTTGCGCAAACCATTTAATATACACTTATCGTGGATTTTTTTTACCAAAAATATGTAGCAGAATATAAATTGGTCTAAAATGATGAAAAGTTTTTATTTTTTATTGGGAATATTATATTATATAGCAGAAAGTAAAAAATATTGTTTTTTTTTTTTGTTTTTTTTCAGAATTGTCACTCTTTTTTGTTTATAGCGCAAAAAATAAAAATCGCACATGTGATCAAATACCACCAAATGAAAACTGTATTTGTGGGAAAAAAAGGATATCAATTTTATTAGAGTACAGTGTCGCAAGACCGCGCAATTGTCAGTTAAAGTGATGTAGTGCCATTTTACAAAAAAAATGGCCTGGTCATTAAGGGGTAAATCCTTCCGGTCGAGAAGTTGTTAAAGAGTAAAGGCCCGTGCACATGTGCAGATTTTCGGCCGAAAAGATTCGGCCGACGACCGATCGGCCGATTTTCGGCTTGTTAGTATGATGCTTCCGACAGCCGACAGCGCACTTTCGGCCGAACAGAATCTGTCGTGCAAGCATTAAAATTTTTGTATGCCGACACCAGAACGGCCGATTGTTCGCCAATCAGTACAGAATTCGGCCGACAGACAGCAGATTTGCAAGACTGGGCATGCTCAGAAAAGAAAAAACACAGGGAAAGTTAACCATCACATGACATCACTTCTGCAGTCGGCGGACAAAATTCGTGTGCAGTCTTTTGCACTTTTCAGCGGACACGACAGCCTGGGGACAAAAGACGGCCGATCGGTCGGCCGACGATCAGTACGTGTGTACGGGGCTTTGCTCCACTTTTTGTTGAGAAAAAAAAACACTCCCCTCTGGGTGATCAATGTACATTACAAGACATTTAACAAACTTTGTTGCAGATTTCTACCTTTTGTTATTCTGAAGAAAACACTATGTGGTTGTCTGTGTCTGTGTGGAATGTGAATCTCTTTGGGAGTGGTTTTATAATTATCAATCAGCTGCTGCACTTGCAGGGCTCTGAGGAAAAAATTGCACGGTCTGCATCCCTTTAGACGTGATTTCCTGTTGGGAGTATCTCACCAAAAAATTACATTTTTGTTGCAGGCGATGCCTGGAATCTGACTTGCATCTTAGTGCAGACTTCTGGGAAAATTATTGAACTAATCCCACAAGCAGGAAATTATATTTCTGGTGGGGGACACTCTGTATACATTCTGTGTACAGAACAGCTCCAGGTAGCCATATTGCATTGCATTTTACAGATTACAGAGCTGCACATTGAAAAGGAAAGGTAATTTTTAATAACATTCAATTACCATATGAATTGAGTTGCAATTGTATATGCTATATTATTATTATTTTGTATTTGCTTTTTTTTACCTCTTGAATGTGGAGTTACCCTTTAAAATCAATCTAGCAAAATGTTTGGCTTTAAATGTCTCTTCCGACTCTAGTGTAATTCGATGTCTTCACCACTTCTTCCCCTTCAGATGGGCACTTTAGTCAATTCTGTATCTGGGTACAAACATCACATCAGATCATTCGCAAAATTTGCACGGTTGTTTCTCAAAATTAAGGCCGATCTGCTTTACTGGCATGGATTCATGCTAACGTTGTTCGGATGCTGTAATGTTTTAAAAACTACGGTCCTTCTCCGAATTCCTTATCTACTACATATTAAATGCCTATGCATCTCTTCAAGAGAGTCAGCGCCATGTTCCTTTGGTCCTACAGAAAGCCTCACCAGGCCTTGCATGTTCTGTTTCTACCTAAGATCCTTGGTGGGGGGGGCTGCCGGATATCCACTCCTATTATCAAGCTGCCCACCTTACACGTTTGACTGGCAATGTCACAGTGAGGCGAAACACTGGGTTGCTATGGAAATGGAAGATTTAGGGCATGGACTTGAGCTGGCCCTGGCTAGTCCACCCTTTGCCCCGAGATCTTGGTGCAAACCCCACTCATGGAAGTACCTTAGAAACCGTTCGGGAACCTTTTTACAGCACATTCATTTTACCCGCCCCTTCACCTTTGGTTCCTATTTTGGGCAACTGCAACTTTGCCCGGGACTTCACAACCAGCGATTCCTCCACCTAAAAACTAGTGGGTTATCTGACGGACTTCCTGTCTTCTGATGAGGCTCTGTTCACTACTGATGGTTGGCGGACCCCCCCCCCCCCTGGACTTCTAGGGAGGCTTTCAGCTTTACCTTAGCTCACTCTTGCGCTCGTCAGGCAATACTCGCCCGTTGACCACCCTTGAAGCCCTATTCCAGTTCGCCAGTCTCTCTACAATCTATTCATCTTTTATCCATCCAGAAGTGGATTTTTCCCCCCCTTTCCTTTCCAAATGTGAGTCTGAATTAGGGGTATCCTTTTCAGCCCCACAGAAGTTGAAAATCACTTCACCTAAAAATCTTCCAGGGCCACCAGGGTCCAAGAGACCATTTATAAATTGCTCCCCCGCTGGAATCAGGTCCCTCCTAAGCTCCACCACATCTCGCCCCAGCTTTCTGATGTTTGTTGGTGCTGTGACGTTGATAGTGGCACCTTTCTTCACATTTTCTGGTAGTGCCCAAAGCTCCAATCATACTGGTGAGGAGTAACTGGCATCAGTAAACAACTCACTGCCGAGGACTTGCATAACGACCCTGCGGCCTGCCTGTTGCACTTGTGAGGAAGTGAATGCAGGCGATTAAGGCTTGCATCTCACTCCGCTGGAAGGAAGTTAACCTCCACTCTTTCTTTCTGGTTTTTCAAAGTAAACAAGCTTAGGGACATGGAGGACATCACAGCCACTTTGCGCAACAAAGAAGAGACCTTCCATGACACTTGGCGTCCATGGCAACATTTTGGCTTTACAGATTATTTGACTGAACTCACTCCCCCTCAAGTGAGGTTTACTGTTTTTGGCACTTTTTATGCTCCCGGGAGAGGATGCATGATTTTTTGCTTATTATTCTGCTCACTACCCTATTCTTCCTTTAGTTTGTCCTTTTTTACCTATTCCCCTGCCCCCCTCCCCCATTAAAAGAAAGCAACATTCAAGCAGTATTAAACCCAAAAGCAAACATTTATTATATTGCATCTTACCAATTCTTAGATGTGATGGCTTTTAGACTTTCTCTCCTCAATTTTCATCTGGTGATCTGGCCGGTAAGTCTGTTGTTTATTAAAAGAACAAGCTCTCCAACAAACCTATCAGTTAGGAGGGTTGAGACAAACCATTTACCACTGACAGAGGTGCTTGCAATGATCAACATTTACAGTGCCTTGCGAAAGTATTCAGCCCCCTTGAACTTTGCGACCTTTTGCCACATTTCAGGCTTCAAACATAAAGATATAAAACTGTAATTTTTTGTGAAGAATGAACAACAAGTGGAACACAATCATGAAGTGGAATGAAATTTATTGGATATTTCAAACTTTGTTAACAAATAAAAAACTGAAAAATTGGGCGTGCAAAATTATTCAGCCCCTTTACTTTCAGTGCAGCAAACTCTCTCCAGAAGTTCAGTGAGGATCTCTGAATGATCCAATGTTGACCTAAATGACTAATGATGATAAATAGAATCCAGTCCACCTGTGTGTAATCAAGTCTCCGTATAAATGCACCTGCACTGTGATAGTCTCAGAGGTCCGTTTAAAGCGCAGAGAGCATCATGAAGAACAAGGAACACACCAGACAGGTCCGAGATACTGTTGTGGAGAAGTTTAAAGCTGGATTTGGATACAAAAAGATTTCCCAAGCTTTAAACATCCCAAGGAGCACTGTGCAAGCGATAATATTGAAATGGAAGGAGTATCAGACCACTGCAAATCTACGAAGACCTGGCCGTCCCTCTAAACTTTCAGCTCATACAAGGAGAAGACTGATCAGAGATGCAGCCAAGAGGCCCATGATCACTCTGGATGAACTGCAGAGATCTACAGCTGAGGTGGGAGACTCTGTCCATAGGACAACAATCAGTCGTATACTGCACAAATCTGGCCTTTATGGAAGAGTGGCGAGAAGAAAGACATTTCTTAAAGATATCCATAAAAAGTGTTGTTTAAAGTTTGCCACAAGCCACCTGGGAGACACACCAAACATGTGGAAGAAGGTGCTCTGGTCAGATGAAACCAAAAACAAACTTTTTGGCAACAATGCAAAACGTTATGTTTGGCATAAAAGCAACACAGCTCATCACCCTGGACACACCACCCCCACCGTCAAACATGGTGGTGGCAGCATCATGGTTTGGGCCTGCTTTTCTTCAGCAGGGACAGGGAAGATGGTTAAAATTGATGGGAAATTGGATGGAGCCAAATACAGGACCAATCTGGAAGAAAGCCTGATGGAGTCTGCAAAAGACCTGAGACTGGGACAGAGATTTGTCTTCCAACAAGACAATGATCCAAAACATAAAGCAAAATCTACAATGGAATGGTTCACAAATAAACATATCCAGGTGTTAGAATGGCCAAGACAAAGTCCAGACCTGAATCCAATCGAGAATCTGTGGAAAGAACTGAAAACTGCTGTTCACAAACGCTCTCCATCCAACCTCACTGAGCTCGAGCTGTTTTGCAAGGAGGAATGGGCAAAAATTTCAGTCTCTCGATGTGCAAAACTGATAGAGACATACCCCAAGCGACTTACAGCTGTAATCACAGCAAAAGGTGGCGCTACAAAGTATTAACTTAAGGGGGCTGAATAATTTTGCACTCCCAATTTTTCAGTTTTTTATTTGTTAAAAAAAGTTTGAAATATCCAATAAATTTCATTCCACTTCATGATTGTGTCCCACTTGTTGTTGATTCTTCACAAAAAAATACAGTTTTATATCTTTATGTTTGAAGCCTGAAATGTGGCAAAAGGTCGCAAAGTTCAAGGGGGCCGAATACTTTCGCAAGGCACTGTATTTATTTATCTAAAACCTTTATCCCAAAGGGAAAAAAACTGTTGCTATAACTGCTTATAAAGTGTAATCTGGAGTTTGGCTACAATTTGTTTTGTGTATCCAAATCTTCTAGTGCATCTAACACTCCCCTCCCCCAACAATACCTCCCAACCGTCCCTGATTCACCGGGACCATGCAGGAATGTAATCCATGTCCCAGAGTCCTGGCGAATCAGGGCTGGGGGGGGGAGATTTGTGCTTGAGGGGGGAGCGAATTTTTGTTGGGAGAAGAAAATATGGAGGGATTTGTTGTGCTGGGAAGGGGGATGGGGGGAGGGAGATTTGTGCTGTGAGGGTGAACTGAGGGGTGTGGGGATAAGTGCGAGAATAGGGAAGAAGGGGGAATTGTGCGTGGGCTGGGTATTTGGGGAGTGTGGAGGAGGGAAGATTTGCATGGAAGGATTTGTTCTGGGAGGGGGAGAGAGGATTTGTGCTGAGGGGGTTAGTGTGCAAATTAGTACTTTTTTTTTTTTTTTGATGGGAGGGAGTATGATTTTTATGCTAAAATGGTAAAATGGGAGGAGCATTGCTTAAAGGTGGAATTTTGCCCTTTCCTTACACCATAGACTGTGTGCTACACGCCCCTGATTCCTGCACCCTTTATTTTGTACTCCTGACTCTTACTAAGCATTACATACTTCTGTCCCCTGCACATTACACACTCCTGTCCCCTGCACATTACACACTCCTGTCCCTGGCACTCTGCGTTATGTATCCTAAACCCTACACTGACTGCAGCACTCCCCCCACCCCTGTGCTCTGCTTCACACACTCTTGCACTATATACACAATACTGTACATTATATACTTCTCACCAAAGTCCTCATTGTCTCAACAGTTGCTGATTGCTATGCAGTCCCTGACTATTTTAATGAAATTCTTCTTGGGGTAGGCTCAGACAAAGCAATTAAAGCATATTCTATACGTCCAAGGAGGCCTGGGTTTTGTTTAACCATATTTCTTAAGCCCCCCCCCCCTCCCACTGCTGCCTGCTTGGCCACACCCACATTTTACAACACACCGCAGGTCCCTCCATCAGTGTCCCTCATTCTGAAGTTCAAAAGTTGGGAGGTATGCCCCAAACTGACAATGCTATGGTCCTAATCTGCCCCCTGTTCTCCTTCATCCAGAGTGGGGGCACTCTAATACAGGAAGTGTGTTACTGGTCAGATCACCAGGTGAAAATAGAGGGGAAAAACCTTAAAAAAAGGAAAAGTATTGCAGCAACCACATCAAATAATTTGTAAGCAGGCCCAAACTCAGTGATCCCTCCCTGTTGCATTCTCTGCACCAATGGGACTCAAATATAGTGGCAACCTTCTCTCCCCCCACTTGCCCCTTTTGGGCTTTCTGGATACCCCTCACTTTTCCCAAGCCTACGATAACCATGGGGCTTTCCCTTGGTGGCGTGTGAGAGGGACCAGATACAACTGTGATCTCCTGGCCCTTGACAGTGTTAAGTCCTTCCAATACTTCCAGCAACATTGGCAATAACCGGCTGACGAGCCTTTTTGGCACACTCAAATAAGTCACCATATTTGTGGCCTCCTCCGGTGCGTCACTTTGCCTACCAAACGCCTTACGGCATTCGAAAACTGATGTTGAAGGGATCTACATCTGAAGGTATTTGTTTCAGACCTTTACTCTTCCCTTCTTAAATTCACTACTCTTTGCAAACTTCCTTATGTAGAGAAATGGGGAAAGGATCTTACTGCCCCACCAGACCAAGGTGCTTGGAACAACATTTTTCTCTCTACTTCCAAATGCAGTATTCTAGCCCAAGAAAACGGCTTTAAAAAACCCAATTGTGTTTCTAAATGGGTCCCTGCCATCTCCTCAATGTGCTTTCAGGGCTGTAGGGAACATGGCACCCTTCTCCATATCTGTTTGTCATGTCCTAGGGCCTAAAATGACCCGATTCTGGACGTGTGTATGCACGATGATCAGGTCGGTTCTGAACATCTACCTCGCCCGAAACCCCAAAACCCCTGACTTGCTGAACTACATAAACCAATCCCGACCTTGACTAACAATCAGGGGAAGCTGGTGGGGATTGTGTTCCTGGCAGTCTGGCAGACGTTGGCCAAAGCCTAAGGTTCAGCAAAGGCTCATGGGGACCATGGTCCACGAGAAGCTCACTTTTATACTCAGACTCTACCGCCAAATTCCAAATGGTCTGAGATTCTTAGATAACCTACAACGCCCACCTGAATATCGATTGCTCCCTTGGTATGACACCATTTACAGAAGATCAATTGTATGCTTGGCTGCTGGCCCACCCAGGAAAACCCCCCCTATCCTCCCAATTCTCTCCCCCTCCCCCCTCCCCCCAGGCAAGCGCCCCTCTCCCATCTTTTTACTTAAATCTGGTCCTTTTTGTTCTCCTTCTCTGTAGTCTATGCTTCTCTATGATCTTCCTTCTTGTCTTAGGCTCCGTCCACATATTGGCATCTCGGATCATGGACCGAATCGCTGCGATTCTGCCCGAATCATTGCAATTCGTGGGACACCCGTGCAATTCCCATAACTTGCAATGGCACCCCAAATTCAGTGCGGTCTTACCACGATTTTTGCCCAACGAATCGCAGTAAAATCACGCAAACAGAATCGCGGGATGCCGGTCACCCAAAATGATTTCTTGTGCAGAGATTCGGGATCGTGGGTGATTCTGCCCACGATCCGAGACACCAATATGTGAATGGAGGTTTAGTGATTTCTGGACAGGTGACTGGCGCTCCTCCTTTCCCTGGCCTTTTTCGTAACTGGTGTTGTGTATACACACACACATATATATATATATATATATATATATATACTGTATATCAGCCTTCCTGGCTATATTCTGTTAACTACATAGCCTCTCCTCCCTATTTTAAGTAAATGAAAAGGAGGTGTTCTTAAGTTCTCATTTCCTGTCCTAGGGTGACAACGCTGCTTCCTCATTGATACAATACAATTAATAGGCGTTGTCAAACCAGGACTGGTGGTGTTGCTTGCAGGATCACAAGATAAAAATAAGGGAAAAAAACCCTGAAAAAAAAAAAGAAAACTAATAGAGACACCACATCTATGGACTGGTAAGCTGCAATAAATAAAAAAATTAGTTTTTTGGGTTTAGATATATTTGCATTTTGTAATTACCTTTAAAATACAGATGAGTGCGTATTTTCATTTTTACATCATTTGTAATGCATCAACCAGAAGTGAGACAGAACTAGAATGAATAAATAATACATCAGCATCACAGTATTAATAATTAATTTTGGTTTGTGGTCATTTGTAAACATAATTTATTTGAATTCATTTTTTTTTTTTTTTTTACATAAAATTGGACAAAAAGTTGACTATGTTATACACTGTAATATTATTTGTAATATTTTAAAATGAATGATGAAGCAGAGGAAAAAGACATGATATAAGAATTACATATTATTAATGACCAATGTATAGAAAAGCATATGAAGAAATAATACTACACTCTAGAACAGTCTTTCTGAACCTTTTTAAAAGATACGTTCGCTTTTAAAAAAAAATTAAATTAAATAAATGCACTTTTTGCAGGTAAAAAAAATGGGCATTTATTTTATAATTTTTTTTTTTTTTTTTTGGAGCCTGTAGAGCATCACACTCACGATCAGCAGATTGCAGGGGCAGTGCCAGGCTCAGTGTAGCTATTTGCCTGTACCTCGTACGAACAGGCAGTTTCTGAATTGCAGGAAGAATCAATGAACTACTATAGAGCTCACCGACACCCTCATAGTTCATTAAGAATTACGAGCCGTCAGGCACAATGGTTGACAGTAGTTGTAGTTCAATCATTCACAGAACTCTGTTTTTAAATTGTGACAGCGGTCATGGGGGGAGAGGTTCCCCGCCTGTTGTCACAACGGGGCTCGGGGCTGATTTAGTAGCATGTTACACCCTGCACACGAGTACAACATTTAACATGTAATGAAAAGTAAACTTTTCTTTTAGTGTCGGTTCACGCTAGTGCGACACGACTATCCCGTCGCCCGTGCACCGCGACTTCGGCGTGGCTTGCAACGACTTCACATAATGGAAGTCAATGCAAGTCGCTCCGATGTCGCCCCGAAGTAGTGCAGGAACCTTTTTCTAAGTCGGAGTAACTTGAGTCGCTCCTATTAGAACGGGTCCAATTGCACAGCACGGCCCGCTACTTGTCAGGCGACCAAGTCGCCTGACAAGTCGGAACAGTTTGAACCGCCACTTAACGGAGAGAAGCTCTTGAGATACATTTTACGTCTCAGGGAACTGCAGCTAAAAATTACTTTATTTACAGCTCTGCCCGTGATTCAGAATCATGGTAAAACGTGCAACACATTTGCAATGCCATTATTTCTCAATGGCACCCTAAACCGTGTGATTTTGTGCTCCATTGCTGCATTCACAACTGCGTGTTTTGAATCGGGGGCGAAATTGGTGTGATTCTGCCCGTGATTCAGAATTGTGGCAAAATGCGCAACGCATCTGTGATGCCATTATTTCCCAATGGCACCCTAAAAGTGGTTTGATTTTGCTGCGATTTTTGCAAAACAAATCGTGCCAAAATCACGCAAACAAAATCGCGGGACACGTGTCTTATTTTACTCACTGAACTGCAACTCAATTTATAACATTTGTATCATTTGTTTTGTCTGGATTTTTGGTTGATATTCTGTCTCTATCATTTAAAATACACCTATGATAAAAATTATAGACCCTTCATTTCTTTGTAAGTGGGCAGACTTACAAAATCCGCAGGGGATCAAATAATGTTTTTTCCCCAGTGTAAGCAGAGGGTTATTCATAAAACAGTTTTTTTTTTTTTGCCCCTGAATATTTGTAACATATACAATGTGCCTCTTATATTGAAAAGTTTGGAAACTGCTTTAGCTGACATAAGTCTTTATCTGCAGATGAAATTAAAAAACAATATGGATCCCCTTATTTGTGAAAATAGTTTCATATTTTCACATTGTAAGAATTGGCAAGGCTCTGTAGCCAGAAGCTGGATGCTTAGCCTGCAGCAAGGGCAGATCATCCGTTCTGGAGCTGGAGATGGGCTGCCATCTGAACAAAGCTGAGCTTGGAGCTGACATTCTGCAGCTGCTGATTTCTGGATGGTGTATGTTGTAGTATGTATATAATGTCATGTGTTCAGCTTCTACAGCCAAGTTCCAGTTTCTTGTTTATAATGTGGATTTGGCTCTTCTCCTGCTTTGTATGAGTGATCTCTCGTAGCTGCCAGCTCTGGAAAATATCTTTGACAGGTTTATAGAAAAGTTGACTGCAGGCATTTTACTGAGACATAATTTTTGCATTATCAACATACATAAAGGGATCACTGCAGACACCTAAAGGACAGGGTAACTTAAGGGAAGGTTTTGCGGTCATGTACCATATGTAGACTGTGAAGTCTGACACCAACAAAAGGATTCTGGGAGCGGAAACAAAAAGCACCCTAGTCCACTGATTGGCATATTAATCTGTTTTAGGACAAACATGTTTGAAAATTGGATTGGTTTAATTTGAGGGCCTTCATTGCCAAAAATTTGGTCTCATGTTTTTTTTACTGCTTCTATCCTTTTTATTAAACACTTATCACAGTCACACAAATAATGTAAAATGCCTGAAAAATATATATATATTTTTTTTTTATCCCTCAACCTCAGACTGACCCTAAACTTAACTGTTAGCCCTTAACGTAACCAGTAAATATAACACTTAAAGCGGAATTATACTTGAAGTTTAAATTTTCAGTACTTGTGATGTGAACTAGATCTTCAGATTGGTCAGAGCAGAAGATGTTGATTGAACTTGAAGAATAGACCTTGACTTCTCTGCCCCAACAGAAAAAGGGGTGTGGGGGGGCTCTCAAGGAATGGCCATCTCCCAAAGTGAGAAATCCAAATTAAATCAAGAAAACAAAGTGTCAGGTGGTCTTCCTAAGTGTTCGTATTCATTTTTTGCGGGTTAAAACGTGACAACAGAATGATAACCCCCAAAAAAACTTTGACTACCTTTTATGTTTCTGTTGTCCATTTTAACTGGCAGTAAATGAATATGGACTTCTAAAACGACCACTTACCCCAGTGTTATGGGTGTATGACATTCCACCACGTGGACTGGCTTGTGGTATCCTTTTCCCTCACCAATCACCACCACCCCACTGCAAACTTGGGCAGCTGAACTGAGGAATACATTAGAAGCATTACAGTTCACAGTAAGCCCATTCTGTATAGGTGCATTTGTTGGGAATGATTCTGGACATATCAACCAAGGAGCAGAGAAATATGCTGGGACTTATTTCATCCATTTCATCAATGCTAGGTGTGCTTCAGCTTATTAAGATATCTACCTTGTTGTTACAAACCTGTAAGCAGAGCCTGAGATGACAAGGGAAGCCTTTTGCACAGTTCCTATCCGAACACCCCTGAATGTTGAGATATGGACTTCAGGGGTAAAGGAAAGGTACACGTGCCAAGGTGTGGACACTTTGAGCAGGAACTGCTGGTAATGGGCTTTGAAGAAGCCAAATCCAGTTGATGGTGGAGTCAGGCCCTACACCTGGTTAAGTGAAAGTCAAGTGTATGGACACGAGGACAACAAGGTACAGACTCACTAGGCAGAAGCCTGGTCAGTAGTCCAGGCAGGGGTCAGTAGCAGAGGCTGACAGCAAACATGAGCAGGCAGGGGGTAATCTGGGAGCAAGGTCAGAGAGGAGGCCAGGTCAGTAACAGAATCAAGGATGCGTATCAGGAACTGGAATACAAGAACAAGACTGAGGACCATACAGCAAGGAGCTAGTGCAGAGTTCAGGTTTAAATAAACCGCTTGGCGGAAGTGGAGTGTCCTCAATGTTGAGAATTACAGGAAGATACGAATCCATCATGCTATACCGTCAGAGAGGCGTGTGATTTGTCCCAAATGTATTCTGCAGCAGGACAATGGCCCAAAACATACGTACAATAGCATTAAAAACTATCCTAAGCATAAAGAAAAACAGTCCTGGAAGTGATGGTTTAGCCTCCACAGAGTCCTGATCTCAACATCATGGAGTCTGTCTGGGATTACATGAAGAGACAGAAGGATTTGAGGCAGCCTTGATCCACAGAAGATCTGTGGTTAGTTCTCTAAGATGTTTGGAACAACCTACCTGCCGAGTTCCTTCAAAAACTGTGTGTAAGTGTACCTAGAAGAATTGATGCTGTTTTGAAGGCAAAGGGTGTTCACACCAAATATTGATTTGATTTGGATTTCTCTTCTGTTCATTTACTTTCCATTTTGTTCATTGTTAAAAATAAACTAAGAAAAAGAACAAGGGCGCCAAGTCATAAAGGTAGATGAACAGCTATAAAATTTAATGTAGTAACTTACATGTTAAAAACAGGTATTCCAATAAGACAGCATGCATCGTGCAAAAGGACAGTCCCCACAGTGAATCCGATGGAAAATGCAAGATGAAGGATAATCGCATCTGGGTCCTGTATAATGGTGAAGGCAGTCCTGGATACCGGCAATACCGGGTGATGCCTGATGAAGGAGGAGGTCCTCCGAAACGACGTTGCAGCCCGCCCTCCACTCTTGATTCAGTGTTCGTTCCTGTCGGCTTCCGTGGAGGAACCGACAGACTTGTCCTTTCTACTTCCGCTTTCCGGGTCATTACCTCCCTGCTGCACGGCGGATTGTGGTGAGGCTGCCCAGCCAGGGAGCCCACGCCATTTGCGGCATCACCCGGTATTGCCGGTATCCAGGACTGCCTTCACCATTATACAGGACCCAGATGCGATTATCCTTCATCTTGCATCTTCCATCGGATCCACTGTGGGGACTGTCCTTTTGCACCATGCATGCTGTCTTATTGGAATACCTGTTTTTAACATGTAAGTTACTACATTAAATTTTATAGCTGTTCATCTACCTTTATGACTTGGCGCCCTTGTTCTTTTTCTTTGTTACATATTTGGAGGGTATCCTTACCTCTTGAGGAGCTGCCTGTCTAATCTTCACCCCAGTACTCTGATTTGGACTTTTTGTACTCTTTCATCAGCAAGGATCCATCCACTCGGGATCATCGCATGATTGAATAGGACTTCTATACATTTGAGGTTCTGGTATCTTGTTTGCCCTGTAATATTTCCATTGTCACTTAATTCAATTTATATATATATTTTTTATTTTTTTATTTATTTTTTTTATTTATTTAAATTTATTCATTTATCCATTTAATGTTATTTACATTTATTTGTGATTTCATCTGTGGCACCACTGGTCATGTGGTCCCCTCCAGAGTGGTCCAGTGAGCGCTGATTCACTGACTTAGGTCAGTGTGTGTCTTTTTATTCGTTAAAAATAAACTATTAACACTTATATCTCTGCAACGTAACCCTTGCAATGTGGGAGGGAGGGGGAATGAAATAGCAATTTTTTTCCCTTTCTTGATTGGGGCTTTAACTGCATTGTATAAAAGTGAGGTCAGGTACAGTGCTTTGCGAAAGTATTCGGCCCCCTTGAACTTTGCGACCTTTTGCCACATTTTAGGCTTCAAACATAAAGATATAAAACTGTATTTTTTTGTGAAGAATAAACAACAAGTGGGACACAATCATGAAGTGGAACGAAATTTATTGGATATTTCAAACTTTTTTAACAAATAAAAAACTGAAAAATTGGGCGTACAAAATTATTCAGCCCCCTTAAGTTAATACTTTGTAGCGCCACCTTTTGCTGCGATTACAGCTGTAAGTCGCTTGGGGTATTTCTCTATCAGTTTTGCACATCGAGAGACTGAAATTTTTGCCCATTCATCCTTGCAAAACAGCTCGAGCTCAATGAGGTTGGATGGAGAGCGTTTGTGAACAGCAGTTTTCAGTTCTTTCCACAGATTCTCGATTGGATTCAGGTCTGGACTTTGACTTGGCCATTCTAACACCTGGATATGTTTATTTGTGAACCATTCCATTGTAGATTTTGCTTTATGTTTTGGATCATTGTCTTGTTGGAAGACAAATCTCCGTCCCAGTCTCAGGTCTTTTGCAGACTCCATCAGGTTTTCTTCCAGAATGGTCCTGTATTTGTCTCCATCCATCTTCCCATCAATTTTAACCATCTTCCCTGTCCCTGCTGAAGAAAAGCAGGTCCAAACCATGATGCTGCCACCACCATGTTTGACAGTGGGGATGGTGTGTTCAGGGTGATGAGCTGTGTTGCTTTTACGCCAAACATAAAGTTTTGCATTGTTGCCAAAAAGTTTGATTTTGGTTTCATCTGACCAGAGCACATTCTTCCACATGTTTGCTGTGTCTCCCAGGTGGCTTGTGGCAAACTTTAACCACTTGCCGTCTGAGTACCGTAGTACTACTGCGGCAAAGTGGCTCGTTATCGTCTGACGACATAGACCTACGTCGTCAGACACTCCCCTTCCTCAGCGCCGCCGGAGACTCACTCCCGCTGTATTCAGTCACAGCGGGAGTCGGGCCAGGGGAGGAGCAGCGGCGATCGCCGCCGCTCTTCCCCGATCGTCGGGGATCTAGTGTGGAGATCCGCCTGCTTGTGTAAACACAAGCGGGCGGATTTCCCAAGTGACAGGCAGGGTCAGATTGCAGGGTTCAGCATAGCTGAACCCTGCATCTGTCCTTGTGTCACTCAGTCACCTCCCCCCACACACGTTAGTAAGCACCAGGCATACATTAACCCCTCCCTCTCCAATAAAATTAACCCCTTCCCTGCCAGTGTCATTTTTACAGTAACAGTGCATATATATAGCACTGATTACTGCAGTAATGTCACTGGTACCCCCAAAAGTGTCAAAAATGTCAGTCAAGGGTCCGATCTGTCCACCGCAATGTCGCAGTCCCGCAAAAAAAATCGCAGATCGCCGCCATTACGCGTTAAAAAAAAACACCAAAAATGACAGAAATCTTTCCCTTTGTTAGTAAACGCAATAACTTTTGCGCAAACCATTCAAAATACGCTTATTGTGAGTTTTTTTTACCAAACATAGGTAGCAGAAAACAAATTGGCCAAAAATTTAAAAAAATTTTGATTTTTACATTTTTTGGGGGGGAATTTCATATAAAAAAATGTGAAAAATATTGTTGTTTTTTCAAAATAAACGCTCTTTTTTTGTTTATAGCGCAAAAAATAAAAATCGCACAGGTGATCAAATACCACCAAAAGAAAGCTCTGTTTGTGAGAAAAAAAGGACATAAATATCGTTTGGGTATGGCGTCGCACGACCGCGCAATTGTCAGTTAAAGTCGCACAGCGCCGAATCGCAAAAAGTGGCCCAGACGTAAGACAGCAAAATACTCTAGTGGTAAAGTGGTTAAACGACACTTTTTATGGATATCTTTAAGAAACGGCTTTCTTCTTGCCACTCTTCCATAATGGCCAGATTTGTGCAGTATACGACTGATTGCTGTCCTATGGACAGAGTCTCCCACCTCAGCTGTAGATCTCTGCAGTTCATCTAGAGTGATCATGGGCCTCTTGGCTGCATCTCTGATCAGTCTTCTCCTTGTATGAGCTGAAAGTTTAGAGGGACGGCCAGGTCTTCGTAGATTTGCAGTGGTCTGATACTCCTTCCATTTCAATATTATCGCTTGCACAGTGCTCCTTGGGATGTTTAAAGCTTGGGAAATATTTTTGTATCCAAATCCGGCTTTAAACTTCTCCACAACAGTATCTCGGACCTGTCTGGTGTGTTCCTTGTTCTTCATGATGTTCTCTGCGCTTTAAACGGACCTCTGAGACTATCACAGTGCAGGTGCATTTATACGGAGACTTGATTACACACAGGTGGATTCTATTTATCATCATTAGTGTAGCACCACCCCCGCAGGAGCTGCTGATTATATTATTGGGTCTACACCCTGCCTAACAACCCAATCAAATTGGCTCGATCCCTCCTCAGGCACAACTGACCCAGAATAGGACTGGACTATCAAATAGATACACAGGTTGGAATACAATACTTCACTATGCAACAATACCTTGTTACCTTCTTGAATAGTAGTCCTTCTGGGTGACACAATGGAACAACGCACAAGATTGTAATTAACCAAACTTAGTTTACTATATATCAAATTGAATAGGGGAGATACAATACAATACAATACAAGTCCATAAAAGGTTATTTAAAACAGCTTTAAAAAGGTAAAAGAATACCCCCACACTCCTCCTGCATTAAGGCTAGACACAGTACCAGGTAGGTGGGCCTATCTGAGTCCCTCCCCCAGAGTTCTCTTCTTTCTTGTTGATCTTCGCTAGCAAGGTTATTGAATAGAGCTCATTTGTAATCCAGATTAGGAATAAAGATCAAGAGAGAGAAAACAACGAGCTGTTAGTTGTCACCGCAGGGTGTCTGCGTAACTAAGCAATAACTTCTGCGAGAGAGATAAGCCTCTGGCGACTCCTTTACAGACCGTATTGTTTGTCTATGAGTCTCCTGAGAGAGTATGGTGATAAACCCCGGGGTTTTATCACCTCCTGCTGCGCTACCGCTATCTGTAGATAAAACTGTCTCTTCAGCAGATAAAGTCAGTTATTGGGCATGTGCCCTCTCACCAACAGAAGTTTCTCCTTCGCGCGCTTCCACTGCGGTCTCAGTCCTTTGGCTATATGCCAGCCGCGCGGGGTCCTTCTGGCGGATGACTTCCGGTCTCGGCAAACAGCAGTATGACCTCCAGGAATGTGCCTCGTGCTTGAGATGGGACGGTTCCACGTCGTCCCTCCAGGCTAAAAGGCTCTGGCCCAATATCCAGTGTCAGTCCTTCACTCTTGCTCGCTGGTTCCTCAGAGTCCAGCGCAGAAAGGCCCCCCCCCTTCGCGCGCTTCTCTCTCCTTTAAATAACCTCCCCCATAGTGCCGTGCGGTGCAGCCGTGCACCCTGGATCTTGCAAAGCAGCCTGGGAGATGTAGTTTCTTCATCTTGTGAAAAGGAAGTCACAGCCCGGGAAATTCCATGCAGCTACCACTAGAGGGAGCCTAGTTCCTGGATCTTGCAAAGCAGCCTGGGAGATGTAGTTTCTTCATCTTGTGAAAAGGAAGTCACAGCCCGGGAAATTCCATGCAGCTACCACTAGAGGGAGCCTAGTTCCTGCCCACATATCAAACAGTGTCTTTAGGCATGTTTAACCCCGCTACACACTCCCCCCACTTGAGAAACTTTGGTCCCCAAAGAGGTCAACAGTATGTACCCTAGTGCATAGGTTGGCATTATACAACAAAAACATTAATATTTTGCTGAAATAAGTCAATCTGAATACATCCAATTTGGTATTCTAATAGCAGTGCAACAGTAAAACAATAAAGTGCAATTAATAAGCAAATAAGTGATTTCTACAGTGTTAATATAGTGCTGATTTCTAGTGCTTTTATATAGTGCTCCTTTAAAAAGCACATGTGCCTTTGCAATTTCTTAAACACTTACATCTTAAAGTTTGTGTTGAAAAAAAAACATCAAAAGGTGAGAAAGAGAAAAAAACATATAGTGAGGTCAGAGCAACAAAATGTGCGCAAACATTAACTCACAAAGTAAACCAAATTGTGAACATCAAAAACTGTGCTTATTATAATGGCCAAACCCAATATCCTTATGTACAAACTTAAATGCAAACGTTTTCTACTTCAATACTTTGTTCTCATGATCTCTCACAGACCCCCCAAAACTTGGGGGGCTTGTACAGTTGTGCCTGGGGGTGAGCTAGGGTTGTCCCCCACCAAATCTACAGTGGAGGAACTAGGCTGGTCAGGAGATCTTTTGGAGGTAAAAACAGCTTCTTCCGAACATTCACCCAATTGATCATAGGTCAGTCTCTTAGGTGGGTGAATGACTCTCCTTTCCCTCTGTTCCCGTGGAGGCATGCTCTCAGAGGTGCTAGGATCAGGCACTTCTGAGGATTCTTCAATGTCCCCCTCCTCATGTTCCAACACAGAGGAACCTGATGGTTCAAGAGAGGTCAGTTCTTCTTCAGAGAAGGGTGCAACCTCCTCCTCAGGATCTTCATCCTCAGCTGCTTCTTCTGGAAGCATATGAAAGGGTATGAATTCAGGGGCTTCTGCCCGAAGGGCTCCTCTATCAGCCAAGTCAGATGAAGACAGGGAGGCAGGTGTGGGTTCTGGCAACTGAGATGACCACAACCAGTCGGGTACCTCCTCTTCATCTTCCAAATCTTCAGATGGAGAACTTCCCTCTCCCTCATCTGGGAGCGTCGTCTGAGATCTGGTAACTGGTCTGGACCGGCGAGAAGTCGAAGGGGCCTCTGACAAGTCTTCCACAGGGGGCATACGAACCGCTTCAGAGAGAGGCAGCAAATGGTTCCGATGCCAAGCCTTCAATGGACCCACACTTCCTTCAGGCCGAATTTGGTACACAGGAAGGTTTGGCAGTTGCTTGCAGATAACATAAGGTTGGGACTTCCAGCGGTCTGCCAACTTGTGTTTTCCCGGGACACCCAAGTTTCTCAACAAAACCCTGTCCCCTGGTTGCAGGTCATGGATCCGAACTTTTAGGTCGAAATTTTTTTTATTCCGCAGTCCACGTTGATCAGATGTGGCCTGAGCCTTGTCATAGGCCGCTTTCAGACTCTTCCGCAGTCGGTCCACATATCCTCTATGCGATGCTGAAGAGGTATGATCAGGCGAAATGCCAAAGGCCAAATCCACTGGCAACCGAGCCTCCCTTCCAAACATCAGCCGATAAGGGGAATATCCAGTAGCATCACTGACAGTGCTGTTGTAGGCATGCACAATGGCAGCTACGTGCTTGCCCCAATGCTGTTTCTTCTCTGAGCTCAAAGTCCCCAACATATCCAAAAGAGTCCTGTTAAATCGTTCAGGCTGGGCATCCCCCTGTGGATGGTAGGGAGTGGTTCTAGTCTTTTGAATGCCTAACATATCTAACAGTCTCTTGATCAGTCTGCTTTCAAAGTCCCTTCCCTGATCAGAATGGAGGCATTGTGGTAACCCATAATGTACAAAGAACTTCTCTACAAGAACTTTGGCTACCGTTGAGGCCTTCTGATCCCTTGTTGGGAATGCTTGAGCATATCTGGTAAAATGGTCTGTTACCACAAGGACATTCCCCTGGCCACTCAGATCAGGCTCTAAGCAAAGGAAATCAATGCACACCAGCTCCATGGGTCCCTGACTTTGTAGATGGCCCATTGGGGCTGCTTGACGTGGCAGAGTCTTCCTCTGTATACACCGGACACAAGAATGACAGTATCCTTCAACTTCGGCCCTCATACAAGGCCAGTAGAACCTGTCCCTGACAAGCTGAAAGGTTCTTTCGGGCCCCAGATGGCCATGATTATCATGAAGAGCGGCCAGAACTCCCTCTCTGTATTTAGCTGGTAAGAACAGTTGCCACTTCTCCTCCAGATCTTCAGATGGACCTCTCCGGTAGGCCACTCCTTCTCTGATCTGTAACCGGGTCCACTCTCTATGCAACAGACGGGCCCCCTGAGGGGAGTCAGTTAGAAGCAACTCAGGGCTCTGGATCTCCAGAGCTTCCAAGAGAAGTTTTCCCAAAGGGTCTTCCAACTGCTCCTTCCGCAAGTCCCTTTTGGACAGCCGGGGCAAACCCTCCCCTTCAACTTGGGTCACCTGGCAGTAGCATTTGGGTACTCCGATAGCCGAAACCCCAATCTCTTCTGCTCTTGACCCTCCTCGGGATCGAAATTCAGTTCCCTGATATAGGGCACGCACCCCTTCTGGAGCCAAATGAGTCCATTCTTCCGCAGGTTCCTGTGGAACATGCAACCTTCTGGATAGGGCATCTGCATCCCTATTTCCGATTCCTGGCCGATACTTCAGGCTAAAATTGAAGCTAGAGAGGGCAGCCAACCATCGATGTCCTGTTGCATCCAGCTTGGCCGTAGTCAACAGATAGGTGAGGGGATTATTATCTGTCTTGACAATGAATTCAGCTCCGTACAGGTAGTCTTTCAATTTGTCAACCACTGCCCACTTCAAGGCCAAGAATTCAAGTTTGTGAGTAGGATAATTCCTTTCAGCAGGCAGTAGGCTTCTGCTCACATAGGCAACAGGTCGCAGATGACCCTCATGCTCCTGATAAAGTACCCCCCCCAGCCCATCTCGGCTGGCATCAACATGCAGTTCATATGGTTTTGTGGGGTCCGCATAGGCCAACACAGGGGCAGTGGTTAGGGTTTCCTTCAGCTGGACAAAGGCCCCTTCGCATTCCGGGGTCCACTGATCCTGGATGGATTCCTTAGCCTTCCGGGGGCCTATGGTGGACTTCGCCGGCTTTACCAACTCAGGGACATCATCTTCTTCATTCTTCAGGAGCTCATTTAGGGGTCGGGCAATCTGGGCGAACCCCTCCACAAACCTCCTGTAATAGGAGCAAAAACCCAAGAATGACCGGAGTTCGGTCACATTTGTGGGTCTCGGCCAGGAAGCAACAGCATCCAGCTTGTCCGGGTCAGTGGCCACCCCTTCTTCAGACACGATATGGCCCAGGTAATGGACCGAGGACTGATAGAATTGGCACTTCTCAGGAGAAAGTTTCAGACCTTCTTCATGTAGCCTCTTCAAGACCTTTTCCAACCTCTCCTCATGTTCTTCTAAAGTTCTGCCAAACACGATAACATCATCCAAGTATACCAGTACCTCTATCAAATTCATATCTCCAACGGTCCTCTCCATCAGCCTTTGGAAGGTAGCAGGGGCCCCGGACAACCCCTGAGGCATGCGATTGAACTCAAAGAACCCCACAGGGGTGATGAAGGCTGTTTTCTCCCGATCTTCAGGGTGCATGGGGATCTGATAATACCCACTCTTTAAGTCCATCACACTGAACCACTTCGCCCCTGACAGACTCTGTAGGGCATCTTCGATTCGAGGAGTGGTATACTGGTCTGGGATGGTTCTTCTGTTCAGCGTTCGGTAGTCGATACAAAGCCTCAAAGATCCATTTTTCTTCCGGACTACCACTATCGGGGAAGCATACGGGCTCCTGGATTCTCGGATAATCCCGATCTTTTTGAGCTCTGCCAGCTGTTGACGTAGATCTTCTAAGTCACCTAAGGGGACTCGCCGGACTCTCTCCCTGAAAGGCTTGTCCTCACTCAGGCGGATCTTATGAGTAGCGCTCCTGGCACATCCCACGTCAAACTCGTCCTTAGAGAATATTTCCCTACATCGAGCAAGTTGTGCCTTGGCCCTCTTCACCCATTCCGGCGGGAGGGCAGCGTTTCCAGAGCAAAGCTCCTCTATAACCGCTTCACCCTGTTCCTTTTCTTTGAAATCAATGGGGGCAACTGGGGTAGCCGGGTTGACTTGGCCCAGGAGCACTCTGGCCGGTACCTTCACTGGTGTAATAGAGGTGTTTCTGACACTCACTAAAACCCTTCCACGGTTTTCCTGTAACACCTTCAAAGGGATCACCTCAGGGATCACTTCTATCCCTCTCTGTCTCTCCTTTTGACCTGATTCAAAGATAATGAAGGGACCCGGCTGTTGCCATGTGAGTTTAACAGAAGCCTTAAAACAGGCCACCTCTCCTGGCTGTAAGACCTTTTCTGCTCTATCCAGCTTCCAGAGTCGTCCAACTCCTTCTGCGGGGGTCTCTTGCTCCAACACTAATCGTTGGTAGGCCTGCCGTAGCATGGGATGGATCCTTGGCGCCTGAGCATCTTGTCCCTGGACCAGTTGTATCAGAAGGCGCCTTACCAGGTCAGTGTTTGTTCCTACGATGAGAGAGCTTTTGTTGGCCCCTGGTGGACGAGGACAGACCACCGCTAAGGTGTCAAAGGTTTCCGCTTCACCAGCCACTGATGGATCAAAGGTCAACTTGATTGGCAGATACCCGTCATAGGGAAAACTTTGGGTCCCAATACCCCATATCTCCAGATCTTCCAACTTCTGCAAAGGTAGATGGGTAAGATATTTATCATAGAAGTCTCTATACAAAAGAGTCACCTGGGCCCCTGTGTCAAGGAGGGCTCTTGTGTAAATTCCTTCCACCTGAACCGAGACCACTGGGGAGGGCCCGACCAAGTTAGTTGGGAATTCTCTTGATGTAGCCTGGTTGTCTGATTCAGTTCTCTGTACCCTGGCCCTCTTCTCCTTTTTCTTCCTTGATCTGGGCCCCCGCTGAACCCGGTGTGCATTGACTTTCCTTCCCTCAGTAACCCGGAGTCTAGAACTGGGGGTATTATATTTGGGTCTGACCCCCTGACTCAGTTTCCCTGATCCTGCACCACTTCTGGAGTCCCTTAAGACTGGCGGACACCCGGTTGACTCCTTCACCGGTGTCCTCTGAAGTTTCCCGCTGGCTCGCGAGGTTTCGCGGCAGCATTTCCTGAGCTGGGACATACCCTTCTAACATGCCCAACTCCCCCGCAGTTGAAACAAGTTAACAATCTTGCAGGCCGTGGCTCTGGATCTGTGCTGAGACTAACAGGTTCATCTGGCCTCTCCGATATACTCCCCTTGGGTAGAGTGGATACCTGACCAGTCAGGATGGACACCATTTCTATCAACTGAGACACTTGGGTCTTTAGGAGTTCAACTTGAGAGTCACCCTCTTCCACACTTATCACTCCAACCCGGGCAGTTGAGTCAAACTGCCGACTTTTCTTCTTGTTGTCCAACATAACCTCTTCCTCTCTGACCATTCGAATCAGATCGGGATATTCTAGAATGCCGCCATCTCGACGAGTTCGTAACAGTATGGCAATGGGATCTAAAGGTTGAGCCCCTTTCAGAACCTGTCGTGCACGAGTCTCATCTATTTTCCGGTGGTCTATTCCTTTCTTTAACAGAATCTGGTGGATAATCCTATCCAGACGTTTAATGAATTCGGACAACTTCTCCCCCTCTTCTTGATAACAGTGGTCCAACTGGTAGAGAAGTTCAGCCGCGTTCTCCGTCCGACCAAACACATCTTGCAGAATGTCCAAATAATCCTGTGCAGTGCAGTTCTTCTTGCTAAGCTTTAGATTACGTACAGCCTCTAATGCAGGTCCCCTTAAACTCTCTGTGATTCTCTGCTTCTTGTGCTGTTCTGGTACCTCCCATTCCTCCAAAGCCTGAGTGGCGGTATCTAACCACTCTTCGAACCCATCTTCTGCTGAAGGCACAGGCTGTTTCCCAGAGAATGTCCGGAGCTTCCTATATCCAGTCATCAAATAGCTCGAGGAGTCCCTACTACATTTTGCCACAATCTCCCCAAGAACAGCACACAGTTCTGAGCTAAAAGTCGACAAAGGTGATGACTCAGGATGCCCTTCTTGGACACCTTTTTCTTGGCTGGATACCCCAGGGGTGGTGGATGAGGGACCCGCAATAGGAACTCCTGGATGTATCAGGAAAAGTTCTGTTTGGTCAGTAGTTTTTACACTGTTTCCATTGAAATAATCAGGGACCCCTTTCCTCCACTCACACAGTGCATACGTGTGTGGGGCAGTGGTGTCAGTTTTTATGTCAATCACCCAGAATTTCCTGTCTGTGGATAGTGCCCTTAAAACAGGGAGGAGCTTTTCTTCAGTCCAGGCTTCTCCCTTGATTTCAACCACCAGGCCATTTTCCACTATGACATTCTCTTCCTTGCACCACTCAGCAGCAGCGACAGGATCCATTTCTGCGTGGGAGGGGATTCTGGGGCTGAGAGGGTTGTGTTGCAGGACTGTAGAAATCCCGGACGAGCCCCCACGTGTAGCACCACCCCCGCAGGAGCTGCTGATTATATTATTGGGTCTACACCCTGCCTAACAACCCAATCAAATTGGCTCGATCCCTCCTCAGGCACAACTGACCCAGAATAGGACTGGACTATCAAATAGATACACAGGTTGGAATACAATACTTCACTATGCAACAATACCTTGTTACCTTCTTGAATAGTAGTCCTTCTGGGTGACACAATGGAACAACGCACAAGATTGTAATTAACCAAACTTAGTTTACTATATATCAAATTGAATAGGGGAGATACAATACAATACAATACAAGTCCATAAAAGGTTATTTAAAACAGCTTTAAAAAGGTAAAAGAATACCCCCACACTCCTCCTGCATTAAGGCTAGACACAGTACCAGGTAGGTGGGCCTATCTGAGTCCCTCCCCCAGAGTTCTCTTCTTTCTTGTTGATCTTCGCTAGCAAGGTTATTGAATAGAGCTCATTTGTAATCCAGATTAGGAATAAAGATCAAGAGAGAGAAAACAACGAGCTGTTAGTTGTCACCGCAGGGTGTCTGCGTAACTAAGCAATAACTTCTGCGAGAGAGATAAGCCTCTGGCGACTCCTTTACAGACCGTATTGTTTGTCTATGAGTCTCCTGAGAGAGTATGGTGATAAACCCCGGGGTTTTATCACCTCCTGCTGCGCTACCGCTATCTGTAGATAAAACTGTCTCTTCAGCAGATAAAGTCAGTTATTGGGCATGTGCCCTCTCACCAACAGAAGTTTCTCCTTCGCGCGCTTCCACTGCGGTCTCAGTCCTTTGGCTATATGCCAGCCGCGCGGGGTCCTTCTGGCGGATGACTTCCGGTCTCGGCAAACAGCAGTATGACCTCCAGGAATGTGCCTCGTGCTTGAGATGGGACGGTTCCACGTCGTCCCTCCAGGCTAAAAGGCTCTGGCCCAATATCCAGTGTCAGTCCTTCACTCTTGCTCGCTGGTTCCTCAGAGTCCAGCGCAGAAAGGCCCCCCCCCTTCGCGCGCTTCTCTCTCCTTTAAATAACCTCCCCCATAGTGCCGTGCGGTGCAGCCGTGCACCCTGGATCTTGCAAAGCAGCCTGGGAGATGTAGTTTCTTCATCTTGTGAAAAGGAAGTCACAGCCCGGGAAATTCCATGCAGCTACCACTAGAGGGAGCCTAGTTCCTGGATCTTGCAAAGCAGCCTGGGAGATGTAGTTTCTTCATCTTGTGAAAAGGAAGTCACAGCCCGGGAAATTCCATGCAGCTACCACTAGAGGGAGCCTAGTTCCTGCCCACATATCAAACAGTGTCTTTAGGCATGTTTAACCCCGCTACATTAGTCATTTAGGTCAACATTGGATCATTCAGAGATCCTCACTGAACTTCTGGAGAGAGTTTGCTGCACTGAAAGTAAAGGGGCTGAATAATTTTGCACGCCCAATTTTTCAGTTTTTTATTTGTTAACAAAGTTTGAAATATCCAATAAATTTCGTTCCACTTCATGAGTGTGTCCCACTTGTTGTTGATTCTTCATAAAAAATTACAGTTTTATATTGTTATGTTTGAAGCCTGAAATGTGGCAAAAGGTAGCAAAGTTCAAGGGGGTCGAATACTTTCGCAAGGCACTGTATGTGACTATTTTGTGTGTTTAAATGAATCGTAAGAGTGATTGAGCATAATTACAAATCCTTTAGCAGGTAAAGCAGATCACAAATACACTATATTTCCAAAAGTATTGGGACGCCTGCCTTTACACGCACATGAACTTTAATGGCATCCCAGTCTTAGTCTGTAGGGTTCAATGTTGCGTTGGCTCACCCTTTGCAGCTATAACAGCTTCAACTCTTCTGGGAAGGCTGTCCATGAGGTTTAGGAGTGTGTCTATGAGAATTTTTGACCATTCTTCAAGAAGTGCATTTGTGATGTCAGGCACTGATGTTGGACAAGAAGGCCTGGCTCACAATCTCTGCTCTAATTCATCCCAAAGGTGTTCTATTGAGTTGTGGCCAGTCAAGTCCTTCCACTCCAAATGCACTTATTCATGTCTTTATGGACCTTGCTTTGTGCACTGGTGCGCAGTCAGGTTGGAACAGGAAAGGGCCATCCCCAAACTGTTCCCACAAAGTTGGGAGCATGAAAGTGTCCAAAATGTCTTTCTATGCTGACGCTTCAAGAGTTTCCTTCAAGAGTTTCCTTCACTGGAACTAAGGGGCCAAGCCCGGTGACATACCTAGAGCATTTGGCATCCGGGGCGGATCCTATATCTGGCACACCCCCTCACCAACTTTATAAAGTAAAAACACCCGCAAAAATGTGTAATGTTTCCAAGAATATTTCTTGCAGAAATTTCACAGCCCCCCTATCACAGTGCCCTTTGCAGTCTGCCCCTTTTGCACTCTTTGCCTCCCCTGCAAAGTCCTACCTTTGGCATAAACAGATAGCTAATACTATTATCAATGTGTTTAAGTTTAAGGAAGAGATTGGCGACATGCTAAAGGAGATGATCAGAGACTGTGGACATGGTACAGGAGATAGTCAGAGACTGAGGACATGATACAAGAGATGGTCAGAGACTGAGGACATGATACAAGAGATGGTCAGAGACTACGGACCTAATACAAGAGAAATCAGAGACTGAGGACATGATACAAGAGATGGTCAGAGACTACGGACGGGATACTAGAGATGGTCAGAGACTGCAGACAACATACAGGAGATGGTCAGAGACTGAGGACATGATACAGGAGATGGTCAGAGACTGAGGGCATGGTACAGGAGATGGTCAGAGACTGAGGACATGATACAAGAGAAGGTCAGAGACTGCAGACATGATACAGTAGATGGTCAGACACTGCAGACGTGATACAAGAGATGATCAGAGACTGCGGACATGATGCAGTAGATGGTCAGACACTGCATACGTGATACAAGAGATGGTCAGAGACTGCAGACGTGATACAAGAGATGGTCAGAGACTGCGGACATGATACAAGAGATGATCCGAGACTGAGGACATGATACAAGGGATGGTAAGAGACTATGGACCTAATACAAGAGAAATCAGAGACTGAGGACATGATATAAGAGATGGTCAGAGACTATGGACGTGATACTTGAGATGGTCAGAGACTGCAGACAAGATACAGGAGATGGTCAGAGACTGAGGACATGATCCAAGAGATGGTCAGAGACTGAGGGCATGATACAAAAGAAAGTCAGAGACTGCAGACATGATAGAAGAGCACTAGGGGAGCCGGAAAGCACAGGGCAAGCAGAGAGCACTGGAGGAGCTGAAGGGCGTGGGGGGGGGGGATTAAGAGGGGTTTGAAAAGCATTGCAGGGGGGTTGAAAGGCACGGGGGGGTGGAGAGCACTGGGGGGTACAGGGAAAACCAGGGGGATGGAGAGCACGGGGGAGGGGGGAACTGGAAATCACTGAGGGGGGAGCAAGGGAGCACAAGGGGGTGGAGAGCACTGGGGGAGCCAGACAGCATGTGGGGAGATGAAAAGCACTGTGGGGAGTTGAAGAGCACCGGGGTGGGCTAAAGAACACAGGGGGGAGGGGCTAAAGAGCACTGGGGGGCTAAAGAGCAAAGGGGGCTAAAAAGCACTGGGGGGGGGGGTTAAGAGCAGGGGGGTGTTAAGAGCACTGGGGGGTGTTAAGAGCACTGGGGGGGGGGCTGGAGAGCACTTGGAGGCCAGCAAAAGAAGTTGTATAGAAGAAGGGGTGGGACAGCTGCATATAGATGAATTGATCTTTCAATATTCCTCCTGCTGCCGCTGAATGCCTGCAGGAGGGAGAGGAGAATCAGCCATTTAGCGGCTGCAGGAGGAATACGGAAAGATGAATTCCTCTATATGCAGCTGTCCCATCCCCTCTCCTATCCAGTCACACACACGAGGCTGCTCACCTTCTTCCCGCCGGCCGCCGCCCCCCCCCCCCCCCCTGAGCAGCACGGACTGAAGGAGCTGCCACTGCAGCTGCCTTCACACTGAGATGCGGGCCGCCCCCCGTTGGTACGCCACTGGCCAAGCCCAACCCCTGAAAAACAACCCCACACCATAATCCCCCCTCTACCAAATGATTTGGACCAGTGCACAAGCAAGGTGCATAAGGAAATAGATGAGCGAGTTTGGGGTGGAGGAACCTGACTGGCTTGCACCTCAACCCAACAGGTTACTTTTCTTATTTCCCCTTTTTTCTGTTTAATTTTTCCATCACTGGTGGTTTCACACTTCCACTACTTATGCTTTTCTATATTTTCCCTTGTGATGGTTTCACACACCCATTCTGCACACTTTTTCCATTTTTCCTGACTCACTGTCACATCCATTTGCCCTATTCACTCCTTCTATTTATACCCATGTCAGTATCATTATGAATTCCTAATAAGTATACATATACTCATTCCACAATTTTATTTTTCCACTGGGGCTTTACATACCTATCCCTTATTGTTTTCATTCTACTCTGATTTACTGCCATTCTTACTTCACCTTTCCAATCCTCCTATTTATACCCATGCTAGTACTATTATGTACCTTACTAAATATATACATACTCATTATACAATTATTTTATCTATTATAGATACTCTTTCATGTTGCTACTAGTTTTACGCATTCTTACCCACGCTCCTTCCTGTGTGTGGCGCAACCTACCTAGTCCGCCTGCCTTGTGCGCCCTCAGCTCCCGTGGGAGACACCCAGGGTCGGGCTTTGCCTCCAGTGCCAGTTGCAGCCAAAGCTGACATGTATGTTGGGAATTTGGGGTCTATGCCTCCCCTTCCCTTCCCCCCCCCCTCCAGTTTCGTTTAACCATCATTGTCGCTATTTTTTATACTTATATATTTTTTATAGACCCATGTCATACATACTATATACTCCTGAGGAAGTGGCAATATTAGTCCACAAAAAGTGTCGAGTCTGATGTCATGATTCTACTCAATCAACTCTTTACTGTGTTATACTTCACCATGTTGGTTTTATATGAACCTGGACCTGGAGACCTCTTACGAGCTTTGTTACTACATCGATTTTTACATTATTTATTTATATGATATGTCTCAATACTTTATGTATCAATAAATGTGATATTATTGTCCTGCCAGTTGTGTCATGTCTCTCATCTAAAGTTCCAACCTTCCTTTTATTTCTACTCGAATAGGAATGGAGGTACACGACACTCCCATCGTGCGCCTCATTCAAAGTCCCACACCTCCCCCCATTTGCAACAGGTCACTTTTGGGATGAATTTGAGCGTAGACTGTGAGCCAGGCCTTCTCCTCCACATCAGTGCCTGACCTCACAAATGCGCTTCTGGAAAAATGGTCAAACATTCCCATAGACACACTCCTAAACCTTGTGGACAACCTTCCCAGAAGAGTTGAAGCTGGTATAGCTGCAATGGGTGGGCCGACTCAATATTGACTAAGGCTGGGATGCCATTAAAGTTCATGTGCGTGTAAAGGCAGGTGTCCCAATACTTTTGGTAATATAGTGTATGTGTTTATGCTGCCTGTCTATAATTCTGCTGTAATGATCATAAGGGGAATTCACATTTCTGTTATAGTACTATGATGTGCTGATGAAAGATGCTGTTTATTGGTCTGAGGAGTGGATATATTACTGCCGCTAAATACTAATTTATCTTTGACTAATGTCCTTGACTTGGAGCGCTGATTTATACCTAGCGGAGGTGAGCGCCAGGACAGTGCACACCCCCAACACTAACCTTATATTGAAGAAAAAAAATAATAAGCAATCCAATTCTGTTGTTGCACCTTCACCCCAAAAATATTGATGCATTTGCTGTATTTCTTTTTGGATTGCTCTATCGTTTCACCATAGAGTGACTTTCAGAATAATCATTGAGTGTGAGTATTGATTGTAGAGCGGTTGCCTTACTATGGGGAATTTTCTCGTTCAGCGCCATCTGTGACCGTGTTCACATTTGACTTTTGCTTGACCCTTTCCTTCTCTGCTTCTCCAGACATACTGTATGTGATTTGCTGGGTGGCCTCTCCTGGGTTTTGCCGGTTGTCACCGTTCCCTCCTGTTTGGTTTAGCTGTGTTTGATTATTTGTATCTTTATTGTCTCTTCTGGAGCTCCATATTCCTCTTCTCCTTTTCTTAGTCATCATTTGTTTAGTAAATGTTAACTTTCGGTATTGTTGTTTTATTTGCTGTAGAAGGCAATGAAAAGGTCATTAGTAACGTGTATTATCTCTTTTGTCAGCTTTGTGCTGTGGAATCATATAGAAGGTTTTGTGTACATTAAGGGGTTGTGGCAATGTACACTTTATAGTGTTATTTTTTATAACAATGAATGTTTGTATAATCCTAGAACTGAATAGAGGGCACACCGGAGAGAAGCAGATTTTTTTTTTTTTTTTACTGTTTTTTTCATGTGCTGCAGATTGCTGGGAAGAATGGGAGAGAACAAAGAGCTTGTGTGGATGGGCAAACACAGTGTGCGTTCAGGTGGATTTACCACTTGCCTACTGGGCACTTTCACCCCCTCCCTGCCCAGGCCAATTTTCGCATTTCAGAGCTGTTACACTTTGAATGACAATTGCGCAGTCATGCAACACTGTACCCAAATAAAATCTTTTTTTTTTTTTCTTTTTTCACACAAATAGAGCTTTCTTTTGGTGGCATTTAACCTCCTAGGCGGTAATCCCGAGCGTGACTCGGGGTTGAATTTTCATATCAAGAAGTCACGCTCGGGGTAGAGTTGCAGAGTGCCAGCGGAGCCTCCCTTGGCTCCCAGAAGCATTCCACTTACCTTGTCCCGGCGATCCAGCGATGTCCTTCGCTCCGATCGCCGGGTGACCGGCATCTGACTTCCTGGTTCCGTTCCCTGCGAGCAGAGGCGGCGCACGGGAGCGGAACTGGGCGGGAATTTTGAAAAGTGAAACTAAATAAAAGAGGTGATACACTGTAATCTGATAGGATTACACTGTATCACCACAGATCACCTCAGATCTGATATTACAGTGCCCCTCTCTTCAGTAAACGTGATTTGTGCCCAAAAAAAAAAAAATATATTATGGCATCAAAAAAGCGCCAGTCTAAACCGCTTTTGGACCAGCTGAGTGACAGCGGCAGCGACAGCGACCCAGAGGTGCTCGCGGAAGTGAGCGATAGCGAGTCATGCGGTGATTTGTCGTCCGACACTGACACTGACACGGATCTGGCAAGTGAGAACGGCGATGACCCTGACCTCAGCGATGTGCGCACTTGGTGCGCTATTGATTGCGATGCGGACCAGGTAGCGCCCCCAAGATTCCCCTTCACCGGATCACCTGGGATGAAGGTAGATGTCGAGCGTGACAATCCTCTGGCCTACCTTCAATTATTTCTCACTGAGGAGGTAATTGAATTAATTGTCGCCGAGACGAATCGCTACCAACAGCAGCAATCCGCAACGCTGCATGCCAGGCTTTCCCGAAGCAGAAGGTGGGAACCGGTAACGAAAGAGGACATGTGGCTGTTTATGGGACTCCTCTTTCTTCAGGGGTTGGTGGGGAAACCGTTCCAAAAATGGTACTGGACCACCAACAGGTTACTGGCCACACCGTTCTTTGGGACCGTGATGTCTGAGTATCGCTTCTCCCTGATTATGAAGTATTTGCACTTCACAAACAATGAGGAATTTGTTGAGGCCACGCATCCTGCGCCCAAACTGAAAAAGATCTGGGAGGTATGGCAACTTATTGTGGGAAATTTCCAGCGGACCTACGTGCCAGAAAGGGACATCAGCGCGGATGAGAGTTTGATGGCCTACAAAGGTCGCCTATGTTGGATTCAGTACATCGCATCAAAAAGAGCACGGTTTGGCATCAAATCATATATGCTCTGCGAGTCATCCACGGGGTACATATGGAATTCCGTAATTTACACCTGCAAAGGCACTAAATTCAACCCGAGGTACAGCGACTATGGGATTGCCACATCATCCGTCCTGACACTTCTTGACCCCTTGCTGAACCAGGGATATTGTTTGACGACGGACAACTTCTATACCTCCCCGGAACTATATGATGTTTTGCTACAAAATAGAACCGACTCATATGGTACCGTTCGGCCTAACCGTCGAGACATGCCATCTTTTTTTGCCAAAAAAAAACTAAAAACCGGAGAAATGGTTGCCTGGCAGAAGGGAAAGGTGATGGCAATGAGATGGAGAGACAAGAAGGATGTGTGTCTTATGAGCACTGTTCACACTACCTCCACTGCCACGGTCCATACAAAACGTGGGACTGATGTGCTGAAACCACAGGTCGTAATTGACTATAACAAAACAATGGGAGGTGTGGACAGAGCCGATCAGGCCATGACCTTCTATCCCGCTGTACGAAAACAGCAAAAAAAATATTATAAAAAAATATTTAGACATCTTCTGGAACAATGTCTATGGAACGCTTACATCCTGCACAAAGCCAACAGTGAAAACCCTCTTGCTCATTCCGAGTTTGTCTGGAAGGTGGCTGAGCAGATTTTTGCAAAGTACCAGACACCATCAGGAGTTGAAAATAGACCTGGATGTCGCGCTGTTGACGTGGTCAACCCAGAGCGTCTGACCGGCCGTCACTTTGGAGACTATATTCCGCCAACTGCAAAAAAGGCAGCACCAACCAGGATGTGTGTTGTCTGCTGCTCGAAACGCGATAGAAATGGAAAGAAAGTCCGAAAGGAAACTAGGTTCCTATGTCCTGACTGTGACGTTGGACTTTCTGTAGTTCCTTGTTTCAAGATTTATCACACGCAGCATTTGTATTGAATTTTCTTTCTTTGACAAATTTCCTTATTTACTGCATTATTGAATAAAATTACATTATTTATGAGATTATAATTCATGCGTTTGTGTTTCAAAATTTATCACATCTGGGATGTCTACTAGAGTCTTGTTTTGCTCAGGTTTAAGTCAGTAATTACTAAGAATTGTAGGCCTATAATACATAACGCCAAATTTCCATGAAAATAATTGTACCGCTTTTGGTATGAACTTCCAGACATAATCATACCGCCAGGGAGGTTAATTACTCCTGAGTTTTTAATTTTTTACTAAACAAACAAAAAAAAGGCCGAACATTTTGAAAAAACTAAACAAAACATTTTTCATAGTTTGTTGTAATATTTTGCAAACAGGTAATTTTTCTCCTTTACTGATGTGCGCTGAATAGGCTGCACTGATGAGGTGGCATTGATAGGCACTGATGAGGTGGCACTGATAGGTGGTACTCTTGGGTGGCACTGATGGGCTCTGATAGACGGCACTGATCAGTTGCACTGATAGTCAGCACTGATGGGCGGCACTGATAGGCACTGGGTAGGCAGTACTGATAGCTGACACTGATTGGCAGCACTGATGGGCACTGATAGGCCGCACTGGTGGGCACTGATTGGCAGCCCTGGTGGGCACTGATTGGCAGCCCTGGTGGGCACTGATTGGCAGACTTGGTGGGCACTTATTAGCAGCCTTGGTGGGCACTGATTTGCAGCACTGGTGGGCATTGTTGGGACTGATAACAGAAACCAGTTATTAGCTTTCTTCTCTCCTCACGGACAGCGCACTGATGAGCACTGATAGGTGACACCGATAAGGAGGCACTGATTGGCAGCACTGATGGGCACTGCTTGGGAGCACTGGTGGGCATTAATTGGCAGCACTGGTGGGCACACATTGATAGAACTGGTGGGCACACATTGGCAGCACTGGAGGGCACACATTGATAGAACTGGTGGGCACCCATTGGCAGCACTGGTGGGCACGTTTGGACTGAACTGATGATCAGGCTTCTATTTACATCCGTGATCAGCTATGATTGGACACAGATGATCATATGGTATAGAGAGGTTGATTGGCTCTTTACCTCATTCTGTGATCAGCAGTGTCCTCTGGGCACTGTGTTTACAGAGCGCGCTGCCCTCGCTTTACATCGGGAGCGCGGCAGGCGCGATCACGGGAGTGCGTTATATGACTGCCTCCCAGAACTAGCTGTCTGTGCTGTAGCTGTTATTTAGCTACAGCTTGGTCGGCAAGTGGATAAAGTACAACTAAAGGCTCCTGTACAATGGTCTAAAAAAGTACCAAGTCCATGTATGTTCGCTATAAACATAAATAAACTTAAATCACAAAAATAAAACAATGATTAAATGTCTAAAATCTTTCCTTAACGAACAACATATTAATAGTGGTCAGTATTAGAGTGCGTGATTTTGCATGCAGTGCTACTTCATTATAACCAAACAAAAAACTTTTGTAACAAAGCGCCTTGAGTCGTTGTGTAATGTAGACCTCCTCTTCCATGACTGCATCACCAACATTGCTGTCATACTGCAGCAACCGTATATAGAGAAGCTGTCAGACTGACTCCAGCTGGTCCACTGACATAAGGAAAGGTGTTCATGCAAAGCTGATCAGTCCTCCAGGTGGAGGACTCTGACATCTTATTGCACGTATTTGCTGTGCTGCCGGTGAGCGCGCACTGCACTAAGGCCCCTTTCACACTTGTGCAACTTGTCATGCAACTTTGGACATCAGAGCTGCACGACATGTTGTTGCCCATGTTTTCCAATGATACCCATTCATATATGTGCAACTTAAAGTTGCAGCAACTTCAAAGTAGTTCATGCACTGCTTTGATCCAACTTTCATGCAACTTCAGGGCCATAGACTTCAATGTTAACCCTCAGAAGTTGCATGAAAGTCATACCAGAATGTTTTACAATGCAACTTGTGTGCAACAGTGGTCCATTAAAACTGGTCAAAGTCGTATCCAAGTTGCACCCATCCAAAGTTGCACCAAAGTTGCATTTTAAAGTTGGCGCAACTTTGAAGTTGTACAAGTGTGAAAGGGGCCTTAAGGTGGAAGTGTTTGGCACAACAGCACCTTATCTGTATAAGAAAAGAAGAGGTGCTTTGTTACAACGTTGATTCGCACAGCTGAGCCAGCCTGTCGAAGTATATATGCGACGGCGGTCAGCAGGTGGTTAATATTTGTTCGTTAAGGAAAGATTTTAGACATTTGATCATTGTTTTGGTATTTTTGTGATTAAAGTTTATTTATGTTTATAGCGAACACACATGAATAGCGCACACCCTCCATTCACATACTGCTGATCATTTCAAGTTTTTGAGTACTTGAACGCGGTGGGATCAGCAATTCACGTCAACTAATTATCAATTTTGTTGTTCTACCACAGCAGCACACCTTTGTCATTCATTCACAAGCACCAAATCCAGTTACAATGAATAGAGTTCACCCCTGCAGTGACTGCTGATTTTGCCCCAGGTTCTTCTCCCAGATATGTGCAACAGCAGCCAGGCACACAACGACATCCACTGTTTTGGCTCAATAAATAGTCAAGGGTTTGTTCATTTAAAGTTTATTGCTGGATAAGTTGGATAGGGCGTGCGATGACGTTCAGCTCCCAGGAGTCAACGCAAACAGGAAGAGACGGCGGCTGCAGAGGGAGGAAGTAGAAGGAAGGTGAGTATATTTTCTTAAAAAACAAGGTAAGTAAAGAAAAAAAAAATTTGGGAGCATCCATTTGTTTTTCAGGGCATTCACAGCAAGAGGATGGGCCAAAGTTGTTTTTGAGCCCGAAACTCCGCTTTAAGGCCAAAGTAGCAGAGTTGGAATAATTCTCCCATTCAGCTGCACTACTTCTGCCTAAAGTTTAAAATTCTCATCACAATTCCCTGCAATTCTAAAGTGTGAAATGTGCTCAGGTGTGACCATACGAAAAATGTAATATGTAAATATAAATAAAGTGCAAGCTGTAAATAAGTACGATAAAACCTAATTATACTATCTGGTATAATTCAATTTTATCGTACTTATTTACAGCTTGCACTTTATTTATATTTACATTTTTTGTATGGTCACACCTGAGCACATTTCACACTTTATTCACATGTCATGTTACCGGATATTTTGGCACATAAGATTGTGGCTTTCATCCTACCTACCTTCATGTCTGTGAATGTGTCCTCACTCTCCAGGGGTCCTTCTCTCCTGTGGCGGCCGGCACCGGTGAGGCGCTGCTGAGAACGAGTGCCTTTGATTTAAAAATGACACCAGGCAGCACCATCACATAACTGCGCATGCGCCCACCTTGCCGAGCGAGTACAAGATTTCCCAAGCCTGGCAGGCTTCGGAACGGCGCATGCGCCGTTACGATGTTGGCCCGCAACCATTTTTTTACGGGCACCGGCTGCCCGTAACAGCCATTTACAGGCAGCCCAATTAATGGGCGCTTGCCGGGACAATGTAAATTACCCGGGACAGGCTTCTATTTGCCAGGACTGTCCCGACAAAAACGGGACAGTTGGCAAGTATGCTCTTCTCTCTGCAGCTACTTCATAGAACAGCCCCTTCAGCCATAGCTTAGGTTATGGACAGCACTGGGACACCATAAATAGTGTTCTAGGCCAGGAAAGCCTTAAGCCTCGTACACACGATCAGATTATCGAACGATCTGTTGTCCATTTTTTGTTGCATGCTAGTCTCATATGGAAAGTGAAGAGGTTACTTTCATATGAAAATTCCCGTACGACAGAATTCAACTTCAGAAGTGATGTCATGTGTTGAATTGTTTTGTATGTGTTCTTTCGTTTCTGAGCATGCCTAGTCTTGCTCTTACGATGTTCTTCGGACGAAAACTGTACTAATTAAACGAAAATCGGACGTTGTGTTGACGTACGATAAAAGTTTTATAGCCTGCACATCCAGTTTTTGTCGTCCGAAAATTTGTAACCGGCCGTGGAAAGCACTACACTAACAATCCGAAAATCGGCAGATCGTTAGTCGGATAAAATTTTACTTCCGATTTTCATATCGTGTGTACGGGCCGTTAGTAAAGGCAAAACTTTTTTTACTTTTGGATAAAGTGTAGGAGGTTTAGACCCCCTGTCAGTTTTTATTGCTGTCCGTACCCCCGTTAAGGAGATTCACTCTCTCTATTTGTCCCGTTTACCATTATCATTGAAAGTAAAATAAAATGTTAAATTTTGGGTTGTCCCCAGAAAAGTAATGGAGGGGAAATCTTCCAATGGGGACACTAGTTCTGATGAGCTGGGAGTCCCCAAGGGATTCCCTTAATTTGCAGAGATTTCCTTTCACTTCCTGTTTGGCTATGGGACGGGAAGTAAATGGAAATCTTGGAAATGGGACACAGATTGTGAACAAAATCTGACAGGGGTTACAATCCTCCCTTACACTTTTCAAAATGAAAAAAAAAAAAAAGTTTTGCCTATAGTTCTACATTAAAAGCAGCAACAGTCACCCAGATCCTGCACTTAGGTCTGTAGTAACAAGTTCTTGGGTAATGCCTCCCTCAGAGTCAGGTAGACATTTCCTTAGTGGACTCTCCAGACTGGATCCTAGGTGAAATCCCCCCTTTTCGTTTGCTTCAAAGTCTTTCAGCAAGTAGGCCCCCCAGTTTAAGCATAGCTGGAACCTCAATGAGCTCCTGGTAAGTATCAGCTGGACTGCCTGGGAGGGCAGTAGTGGTGTCACTATGGGGGTGAAGGGAGTGCGGACTGTACCCAGGTGACACTCACAAGGGGGATGACACCATCAAGTAGGAAGGGGGGGATGGGTGACATCATTTTTCACTGCGGAGGGTGCGTGACACCATTTTTTACCCTGGATGGGGGGTGACACCAGGTGACACCTACCCTAGTAATGCCACTGGGGGGCAGCAGCGCTCTGGGATTGGAACTTCTTCTCCTGAACAAGAACAGGGCTGCCTCTGACCGCAGACCATTTATGCACTCTCCAGCCCCCCATTGTCCTCTGACTGTCCTATGAGGCTGCATAAACCTTGATCCTCTGTCTTGACAGTGCTGATTGGCCCTGTGCTGATCACGTGCACCCTCCCAAAAAAAAAAAAAAAAAAAAAAACTCTCTAGCAAAACACACCAAACTGAGCATTTCAGAGTGCCCCCAGGGCTCTTTACTATCAGCAGATGGATTGGGGACAGTAAAATAGGGGGAAGGATCAGAGAAGACAGGATCAAACAGCCTTTTTATACAATGCACAGAGGATTAACTCCCTTAGGTTCCACAGTGACTATAACAAGCATGGTTTACTGCAAATACAGACTGATTTTACTGTTGTGGGTTTAGTAACACTTTAGGTAAAACAAAATATAATTATTGGTCTGTAATGTGTCCTCAATAGTGTGTCTGTTCTGAAGCCATTGCCTTCATGGTGAGATGATTTTTGCACCATTTTAGTTCAGTGTTTCCTTTTCTTGAAAGCCATAATATGAAGTCATCCAAGCCCGTACATACAACGGTACGCATCACACGGCTCTTGATATATGTCAGGAGTGTGCCAGGATTTGATGTAACAGCATCCTGACTTTGTGTTCAAAGGAGAGACAAGGAGAGCCGCGGCTGCTTGTGCTGCTGTAAGCTGAACGGATTCGGCGATGGACTTTTTGCATTATTCATAGAGGGAGAAAGGTGGATCAAGGACGTGGAAGTGCAAACTATCTGTCTCAATAAAAAGTCACAATGCAAAGCCACAGTTCGCTATTTGGTGAAAACTCCAGTAATGGCGATTAAATCCCTGTAGAATAAACACTGGATTCCAAAATATTCACCAAATATGCGATAAATTATACAAATATTTTCCTGCGCAATCAAACTCTATATCTCAGTCTATATCTCTATATTTGTATATTTATTGATTTGTTTTTTTCCACACAGTTCATTGCAGCAATCATGGAGGTATTTGGAATTAAAAAAAAAACAGAGAAATGAATTTAGATGCGTTCAGCAAACATAATAAATGCACCAAATGTGCGATGATTTCATTTTGGAGCAGAGATTTCAGTACAGCTTGTTTGGAATTGACATTTCAAATTTTTTTAAATATATGAATAAATTATTAATTAATGATTAGATTTGGTGGATGGGTTCAGGTTAAGGGTCACAACTAGTTGTGTGCATTGTGGTTCACTGTGCTCCATCAGGTGCTGAGATGCATTAAAGTGACCTTAAACCCTCACCATGTACAATACCCTATTTAGTTTAAAATATAAATAAAAGCAAAACGTTTGTGTATAGATATAAAAAAAATTATAAATACCTTTTTTCACCTTTTTTTTTTTTTTTTTTATAAATGATCACATATCCTCTGTTGTCAGCTGCATAAGAGCTGGGGGAGAAGAAACAGCACTACACTGATCTTCCACGTGAAAGGCTTTGCAGGAGGGGGCGTGTCAGGAAAAATCTGATCATTGGAGGACAGCAGGCTGAGTTTGAAACACAGCTAGAGAACTGACTACAGTGTGTTCTCCTGCTTAGTATGGTCAGTTTTTAACAGGAAAGCAGAGGGACTGGCAGGAACACCAGTGATTTCACACAAAGGAAGCAATACAAAGAGAACAGGATATGTTTTTATACAAGTACATGGTATAGCAGTCACATATGTGGATGTGGTGTATCTGGACTTTGCAAAGGCCTTTGACACCGTTCCCCACAAACGCTTACTGTACAAACTAAGGAAGGTAGGTATGGACCATAAGGTGAGTACCTGGATAGAGAACTGGCTTCAGGGGAGAGTCCAGAGGGTGATGATTAATGGGGAGTACTCGGATTGGGCGGGTGTGGAAAGTGGGGTCCCCCAGGGTTCTGTCCTGGGACCAATCCTGTTTAATTTATTCATAAATGATCTAGAGGAGGGGATATCTAGTACAATCTCAGTATTTGCAGATGATACTAAACTAAGCATGCCAATATCTTCTATGCAGGATGTGGAAACCTTACAAGTGGTCCTGAACAAAATAACGGGGTGGGCAACTACATGGCAGATGAGGTTTAATGTTGAAAAATGTAAAGTAATGCACCTGGGTGCCAGAAACCAGAAAGCAAGCTACTCACTAGGGGGGGGGGGGGAACCTCTGGGTGAGTCTAAGATGGAAAAAGACTTGGGGGTACTGGTAGACAACAGGCTTGGCAGTGGCATGCAATACCAAGCCGCTGCAAGCAAAGCCAACAGAATACTGGGATGTATAAAAAAGGGGATTCACTCCAGAAATAAAGAGATTATTTTCCCGCTCTACAAGACTCTGGTCCGGCCACATCTGGAGTATGCTGTCCAGTTCTGGGCACCGGTCCTCAGGAAGGATGTGCTGGAATTGGAAAGAGTCCAGAGAAGGGCAACAAAAATAATTAGGGGAATGGAGGGCATCGGCTATGAGGAAAGACTACAAGCATTGAACTTATTCTCTCTGGAGAAGAGACGATTGAGGGGGGATATGATATCAATGTACAAATACTGTACTGGTGACCCGAGCATAAGGAACAAACTATTCTGAGAAAGGAGATACAATAAGACACGTGGCCACTCACTAAAACTAGAGGAAAGGCGGTTTAACCTTAAAATGCGTAAGGGGTTCTTCACTGTAAGAGCGGTAAGGATGTGGAATCCTCTTCCACAAGCAGTCGTATCAGCAGGGAGCATTGATAGTTTCAAAAAACTATTAGATGGGCACCTTAGAGACCACAACATACAGGGGTATACAATGTACGGTTAAAAGCAAACACACACTCACATCAAAGGTTGAACTGGATGGACTGATGTCTTTTTTCAACCTCACTAACTATGTAACTATGTAACTATATGAGGAATATGAAATGCTGCGTTTACATATTCAGAACATTTTGTTTGCGGATATTCTGGTACCAAGCATCGTAGGCTAAATGCAACCAAGTCCGTTGTCAAAAATCTAAAGATTGTACTGCTTGAAGCAGGACTAAACCACTGAATGAATGCCTCTCCCCATCCATCTTCAGCGCTGCCATCGTTAAAACTCCAGAGCATGCGCATATGCACCACCCGTATCTAGGACCAGGTGGAGACCGGCAGCACATATGTACATGCGCCCAGGAATTTCTGTGTAACACCCTCCTACATAGGCTGCAAATTTCGTTTGGGCTTCCGCTGTAGCTACAGAAGCTGGGATTATTTAGTTTGATCTGCTCGAGGCTCCGCAGACTGGAAGTTTGATTGCCTCTCCGTGACTCTAGGAGAAACTTCTGGAAATTAGGGTGAAAGGATTCAAATACTTGGCCTGAATATTTAGTAAGGCCTTTCCATTCCCTGGGGAGGTGTTCCCACATTGTTGAGTTCCTGTTAACCACTTCAGCTCCGGAAGGTTTTACCCCCTTAATGACCAGGCCATTTTTTGCGATTCGGCACTGTGTTACTTTAACTAACAATTGCGTGGTCGTACGACGCTGTACCCAAATAGAATTGATGTCCTTTTTTTCCCCACAAATAGAGCTTTTGGTGGTATTTGATCACCTCTGCGGTTTTTAGATTTTGTGCTATTAACAAAAAAAATAGCGACAATTTTGAAGAAAACAATATTTTTTACATTCTGCTATAAAACATTCCCAATAAAAAAAAAATGAAAAAATCTATTTTTTTTTATAAGTTTAGGCTAATTTGTATTTTGCTACATATTTTTGGTGAAAAAATTATTGTTTTTTTATTATTATATTAAAAGTTATAGCTTTGACAAACTATGGGATAGATTTTTGGACTTTTAATTTTTTTTATTAGTAATGGCGGCTATTAGCAATTTTTAGCAGGACTGCGACATTGCAGTGGACAGATCGGACCCCTAACTGACATTTTTTACACTTTTGGGGATACCAGTGACATTACTACAGTAATCAGTGCTAAATAATATGCACTGTTACTGTATAAATGACAATAGCAGGGAAGGGGTTATTACTGGGGGTGATCAAGTGGTTAAATGTATGCCTGAATGTGCTTGCTAAATGTGAAGGGGGGGGGGGAGGGCTCTGTGACAGGCACACAGAGATCGGTGTTTCAGCTTAGCTGAGACACACGATCTCTGTGTGCCTGTCTGACAGAAGAACCACCTGCTTTGTTTACATAGACAGGCGGCTCGCCTGTCAGTTTTTCTGAAGATTGCGTGAGGCCGGCGGCGATCGAGCCCGCTCCTCCCACACTCTGGCTCCCACTGTGCCTAATTAGAGACCGCGTGCATATAATCATGCGCAGCCGAGCCTCCCTGCTGCAGTAAATTTGCATGGGGCAGTCGGCAAGTGGTTAAATAGGCTGGAGCCCAGAGGAGAGGGGCTTCTCCTGAATGGGCATAGATCTGTGAGTTCCAGGGGTTGTTTGTCCTGGGGCTTTCCTGGACTGAATGCTGGACTACTTTTTTGGGGCCGCATCCATGGACTGTGGACATTCCAGGACCACATGAGTAGAGCATTTACACTTGCACTGAAGCTTCATGGTCCCCAGCCATGAAGCATGGACTACTTCAGTTTCCTATTACCTGCTCTACACTTTGCTGCATGGTCCCAAGCTTTGCGCAGATAGTCTGCCCTGGCTTGCTACTACTACTTATGTAACTTCTACTACTGTTGCTAAGATAGAAGTGTTCTCCATTAGCAACCTGTTTCATTTGGAATATCCCGCATCACTCCCTGAACCCCCCAAAAGTTCTACTAGCAATGAAGTTACATTGAAAAGGGCACCTCAAGACTGTTTATTGAAATTGAATGGATGAAATGTTTCTGAGTGCCTGGCTGCCCTGCACTGATCAGAGAGAACCTGTGTACTTCTACAGCGGGTCCTACAGGTGTAATGCTACATCTATGCGCACAAGCACTGCCAGCATACCATCCAGTGGCGTTTGTGCATGTGGGCAGAAATCTATCATGCATGTGCACTAACCCCACACAGTTGCGTCTTGGTTAAATGCCGCCTCCTGGGATAGCTGTGACGTAGCTATCCCAGGAGGCAGCAGGGTCTGGCCTAGCCTGGAAACCCAGAAATGCTTCTCTGCTGCACAAAAAGATATGAAAAGGTAGAAACAGATGTAGCAGTGTCCCACGTAGGGCTTGCTGTATGATGACTTGTTGGGCCTCCTCTGATTACCAGCACACAGTCACTAAGACCGCATTCACACTGGTACGACTTGGACCGGGACTTGTCAGCCTGACAAGTCACGGTCCTCACGCTCCCATTGTGTAGTACAGGAGCCGTTCTAATAGGAGCGACACAAGTCGCTCCGACTTAGAAAAAGGGTCCTGTACTACTTTGGGGCGACCTGGAGGCGACTTGCATTGACTTCCATTATGTGAAGTCTGTGCAAGTCGCGCCGAAGTCGCGCTGCACGCGACTTCACAGGTCGCCCCCTAAGTCGGAGTGACCTAATGTGAAAGGAGGCTTAGGGTACAGTTCACACATCCCTCCTTACTCCTGATGGCTCGTCACACAAAAAACAGTCCAGGGGTATTGGTTTTTAGTGTTTATTTTGGAACTTGGATGGGAGAAGGGAATAGTGGGACACTCCAACTGTAACTATTTACAATGGACAAGGACATCTCTCACTTGGCCTCACCAGGTTGCCTGTGGAAGCAGCTGCACTGCTTAATCCATACTGCAGCATGTATGGAAAGGGTTAAGTCTCCTTGCTCTTTTCTCTCCAGCAATAAGCTTGGTGAACTACATTTTCAGGACACTCAGTAGCATCCCCTTTAGTGACACCTGTCCACTGACTCTTCTAGCTGCAGGGGTGCCCCCCCCCCCCTCAGGTCAGGCCCCTTGACACAGATCTGTACTCTCTGTACTGCAGAATCATATCCTTCCAGTGTCTCCCCTTTCAGTCAGCTTCACAGGAACTCTGGGTTCAGTTCCTCTCTATCTCTCTCTAGGCCCTCAGGTCGATTACCTGAGGCCGCATGGCACCTCTACAGAGGAGGAGGCAGCCGCTATCCAGCTGAAAGCCCCCGAGCACATGTGCTCCTGGCATTTATATAGCATCCCAGCATGCAACAAGGCACTTTCCTCTGCCAAATCACCAGGGCTGTATCAAAAACCTTTGCACTCATTTGTCAGGTTTCCTCCCACTGTCCAACATGCCTCCCTATTGGACCAGTGTAAAACACTCTGCAGACTGACTGAGTTGCACCCGAGTACAATGAGCAGCCCTCACTAGCAGATCTTACTCTCTGGTGGGCAGAAAACAATATAGATTCACCTTCAATCCCTCTGGTAAGAAGACAGGATTCAAAACTATACTCACTCTCTACCACCTACCTAGGAGGGTGCTACATAGAATACATTGTCTTCGCATTACTGTAATGAGAGGAAATCCCTCCAAAGTGAGGCAATCCCTGGTTGTCCCCAGAGTCATCAGTAGTGGCTCTTTCACTTTCACTCTTGGTGATAACCATAAAGAGGACAATAAGAGATTTATACTTTAATGCCAGCTTGTGTATGTTCTAGATGTAGTAAGAATGCAAATAATTTCGCTAATGCCTGGTCACATTTGCTAATTGCTCAAACAACGAGGAAAACTGTCTTGTGTTAAAATTTTAAATTAATGGAACTTGCAAAGTTGTAATTGTCATTTACAAACCACAAAATAGCAAGTTTATTATAATTGAATCCAATGATGAAAAAGTGAAATTCTTAAGGGAGCATTGCTTTGATTTTAATTCAGACAATTATTTCTGGGTGTCAGTGGCCTGCCTCCTAAATATACTGTAACAAAGACTGAACTGTCAATGCTGCCAAACTCACCCCCCCCCCCCTTTCCTAGTGTCTCTAGTGCCTAAAGCTCACCATAGATGGGTTGTTTTTTATCATTCAGCCAGCAGTGGTGGATGGAGGACAAAGGAAGTGGATGGAGAAAATGCCTCTCCCCTTCCTTTTCCCTGCCAGGACATTGTATTCTGACAACAGGACTTGCTGCTGGTGGGCTGCAGCTGCTGATCGACAAAAGTTTTCCAGTATGTCCCTTTAACAGAGGTTGATTAACCACTTCCCGCCTACCCACCGTCAAATGATGGCGGAGCGGTGTGGCTATTGTTCTGGGTTGCCGTCATATGACGGTGCACCAGAACAGTCTCTCTCGTGCACCCACGGGGGAGCGCAGTGCGGCGACCGTGGCCGCACCGCGTTGCTAGGAAACAGTGCGACCCCAATCTTGGTAAAGAGCCAATGACTTGGCTCTTTACCCATGTGACCGGCTGTGTCCAATCACAGCCGGTCACATGTAAATGAGGAAGTGCTGTTTATCGACTCTCCTCGCCTCACACTGTCAGAGTGTGTGGCGAGGAGAGCCGATCAGTGGCTCCTCCTCAAAGGGGAACATAGAAAAGGTAATCAGGGCACTGATTACATAAAACCTCAAACAGTGCCCACAATCAGTGCCCACAATCAGTGCCCATAGTGTTGCCAGTCAGTGCTTGCTCATCTGTGCTGCCCATCAGTGTCCATCAGTGCTGCCTGTCAGTGCCACCTGTCAGTGCCCACAATCATTGCCCATAGTGTTGCCAGTCAGTGCTTGCTCATCTGTGCTGCCCATCAGTGTCCATCAGTGCTGCCTGTCAGTGCTCATCAGTGCCCATCAGTGCCAACTCTCAGTGCCGCCTATCAGTGCCCATCAGTGCGGCATATTAGTACCTCCTCATCAGTGCCACCTCATCAGTTCCCTTAAGTGCCACCTCATCAGTGCAGCCTATCAGTGCCCATCAGTGCCGCCTCATCAGTGCACATCAGTGAAGGAGAAAAATTACTTATTTTAAAAATTTACTGACAGAAAATAAGAAAAACTTTTTTTTTCCAAATTTTCTGTCTTTTTTCTTTTTTTTTTGTAGCAAGAAATAAAAAACCCAGCAGTGATTAAATATCACCAAAAGAAAGCTCTATTTGTGTGAAAAAAACGATAAATATTTCATTTGGGTACAGTGTAGCATGACCGCGCAATTGTCATTTAAAGTATGACAGTGCTGAAAGCTGAAAATTGGCCTGGGCAGGAAGGGGGTGAAAGTGCCCTGTATTGAAGTAGTTAAACAGTTGACTTCTGTTGAACAGCGATGGTCCCACATGGATCAAAATTTGGCTGGTCCCTGCTGAACCCATCTATCTATGGCCAGCTTAAAGCGGACCTTTACTCCAAAACAGTGCTTTAAGTGGCCCAAAAGAGGTGTCGGTACTCTATTATAGCCTATAAATTCCCCCCCACCCCACATCAGGGTCCCCACAGAGCACCCCCCCTGGCCTGGGCTGGGACTCTGGAGCAGGGGGACTCACTGGTGGTGACTGGTCTGGCTCTGGAGTGGGAAATATTATTGGGGGGGCAATTGAGGGCGCAGATGTCCAAAATGAGTGTACTGGTACGCTAAGGCGCACGGAGAGGTGGCGGTATGCTCAAGAGCCATATTTGGAAGTGGCGGTACTGGGTACCAGTGCATACCGGCCCACTTAAAGCACTGCTCCAAAAGACAAAATGACTGTACCTTGCTCCAGCCCTTTCCCTCTACCACAATTGATTTTTTTTTTTTTTTATGTGCTTTCCTATTAGGCGAGAATGACATTGCATACACATCTGCAGATGTGCTGATGGTCTCTGCCAGGCTTTGGGAGACCTTCTACACTGCGCACAGATGGACGGCGCAGTGAAGGAGTCCTGGGACCTCTTTTCCTGCACAGATGTGCACCAAGTCCTGAAGCCCTTGACTATTTAAAAAATGTCAGACCCACAAAACTCACTGGCAGGTGCATCTATGTGTAAATATAGCCACTGTAGCCAATCAGACAGCTCATACACACCAATTAATTTATGATATATGTAACTTTTACTACCTGTTCAAAATGTAAAATCTATTGTGGAAGTACTTCTAGACATCATAAATAAATAAAACCTTCCACGCTAATCAGCCACAATAACACCCCTGATACACACACCACAAATATATATATATATATTAAATACAAGTAAATTAAACAGAAGCTGCCAACATCAGAAATGCACTCACCAATCTGTGCTAAATGCAATATAAATATATAAACCAAACATGATGTAGTGCTACCCAATAATACAGTAAATAATTCCATTCAGTGAAATTGTGAATCTAAATACATAAACTAAAAATTATGCTATAATGTTCATAATTAATGGTACAAACGCATACAGTATCTCACAAAAGTGAGTACACCCCTCACATTTTTGTAAATATTTTATTATATCTTTTCATGTGACAACACTGAAGAAATTACACTTTGCTACAATGTAAAGTAGCGAGTGTACAGCTTGTATAAGAGACGGTTCACACTACTCCGACTTGTCAGGCGACTTGATCGCCTGACAAGTAGCTCCCAATGCTGTGCAATGGAACCGTTCTAATCAGAGCGACTCAAGTCGCTCTGACTTAGAAAAAGGTTCCTGCACTATTTTTTGGCAAAGTCGGAAAGACTTGCATTGACCTCTATTAGTCGTTTGCAAGCCGCGATGAAGTCGCGCTTCATGGGCGACTTCAAAGTCGCCCAAAGTCGGGGCGACTTTGAGTTGGATTAGTGTGAACCGGCTCTAACAGTGTAAATTTGCTGTCCCCTCAAAATAACTCAACACAGCCATTAATTTCTAAACTGCTGGCAACAAAAGTGAGTACACCCCTAAGTGGGGGTGTCCAAATTGGGCCCAAAGTGTCAATATTTTGCGTGTGGTCACCATTATTTTCCAGCACTGCCTTAACCCTCTTAGAGATGAAGTTCACCAGAGCTTCACAAGTTACCACTGTAGTCCTCTTCTACTTCTCCATGACAACATAACAGAGCTGGTGGATGTTAGTGACCTTGCGCTTCTCTGGCTTCCATTTGAGGATGCCCTACAGATGCTCGATAGGGTTTAGGTCTGGAGACATGCCTGGCCAGTCCATCACCTTTACCCTCAGGTTCTATAGCAAGGCAATGGTCATCTTGGAGGTGTGTTTGGAGTCATGGTGTTATATACGTCTCTCATATTTTCAACAGTGGCTCTCTGTTATCATTCCCGGAGCTTCGTGCTCAATTTTCCCTACCTTTGAATGCACATTATCAATACCTTCAGCTGCACCATGCAATCAAATCTCAGGGAGTTATGTGTGAATGGAGGATGTCCCCCACTCCTGTCTTTAATTTTATGCGATCGTGTAACACTTCCAAAGGATTTATATCCCGGTGTTTCTCTATGCTGATATCGTCCTATCTGGAGGGGTTCCCTTCTGGTGCATTGGGGAAGTGGGAAAATAATGTTGGTACCCTGTCAGGGAATGAGTGGGACACCGCACTCCAAACCATTCCACTGGTCTTATTTAACCACCCACAATGACTGACGCAATTGTATATATTGTTATAGGCACATTATACACCATCTAGGCTCCTTAAAATGGGTATTCTCTCAGAACCCACAGGTAGAAAGTACCAAAGGGAACAAAGGGATCTCATACATCTCTGCACTGCGCCCTGAGCCCACCCAGTTGTGTGACAATAGCGAATGAATATTCGCTATTGTCACACTGATCTTCCTCCTGGCCAATCAGGAAGCGGGTCCTGAGACCCGTTTCCCGATTGGCTGGAAGGAGAAGCCATGCCATTGGCCAAGGAGGAGGAGGGAGAAGACGCAGGAGACTGAGGGGGAAGCTGCCGCCACTGCTGCTGCTGCCTGCCCTCCACATGTCCAGGGTGAGTGAGCTGGCGACCGGGGGGGGGGGGGGTGTATGGCGTGCGGGCTTGTGTGGTCCGGGGGAGGGGCGTTTGGTGTGGTCCGTCTGCCGCCCCTGGTTCCATATTCTGAAGCACTGCCACTGGTTCCATATTCTGTACAAAAATGTGGCTATAGCTATACTTTAGTGTTTGCAAATGTGTTTTACAATACCGGTGCATTCTATATGTTTGCTGTTTTTAAGAATTCTAGTAGCAAATTCTAATAAGGAGACCTGAGATGATCTGCCTTAATTGGCTGTTTTGATTTGTTTAATGCCAAGATTGGGAAATGCTACAAAAAGAGAAAACAGGAAGCTTTCTTAATTTGGTATATATTAATTGAGCCCTGCTTGTCCTCAGTGGGCGAATTGTAGAAATTGCTGACTTTCAACATTTGCTAAGTATTTATTAGTCAGTGGAAGCAGCTGCTGAGTGCTGTGCATGTTGCGAAGTGGGTGACTAGCATGGGATAATTATACCATGACCATATGGTCTGTGTAGTCATTACATTGCATGGTGCACGTACACAAGGCCCAATTTAGGGCATACTGTAAAGTGAAGCTCCAAAACCACCACTCATTTTATAATCAATCTACAAAAATAAATAAAATGGACCAAAACCACAATGGTTTCATAGTCTTTTTAGAGTGTGTAAGAGCTAAAATTTTTCTCAGGTTCTGTACTTCTCCATGTCATGTTCTGTTATAAATTCATCCAGCACCAGACCCATGTTTCCTTCTTTAAGTGGAACTTCACTCTCTCAATCAGCATGGGCTATTTCTAATCTTTATGCTGCTAGCATTAGTAAATTGATAGGAAAGTATATCATATTTACTTGTTTTACACTTTTTTTTGCATTTCTTAAGTTACTTCCTGGTTCCCATGCCTAGGCAAAATGATGTCATATATCCCAGGAGTCTTGAGGAGGGGAGGGTTCTTGGCTCAGCCAATGCCTGAGACGGATTCCAGGAAGTAAATGATACATGAATCGTCTGCCCTTACCCAAGATGGCCATGGCCAGAAATGCCAGGGAGCATTTTATAAAATTATTTCTCAGAAAAATAAAGCATGGAGGCATGGATGGATGGGGGAATTTGTTTTAAATACTAAAAATGAATGAAATAGTGTTTTTGATTTGTGTTGCCCAGATGCAGTGCAGTTCCTCTTTACTTGAGAGTGCATGGCCCATAGTGACAACCATTTGATAAGATGCCAGCACTTAGCCAATACATCTCGCAGCTGTCTCTGTCACCTTGAGATAGAGGTCCTTCCAGGCCCTAAAACATCATTATTGACTTTGCTTTTTTATATATGACCTCTGAAACTTAAAGTGATTGTAAACAATCACCGTACTAAAAGCAAAACATTTTTGCATAGATATAAAAAAAAATTATAAATACCTTTTTTCCCTGATCACATTCCCTCTGTTCTCAGCTGCAAAAGAGCTGGGGAGAGAAGCAGCAGCACACTGAGCTCCCCAGTAAATGGCTGTGCAGAGATGGGGTGTGTCAGAACAAGTCTTATCATTGGAGGAGAGCAGGCTGAGTTCCCAGCACAGCTAGAGAACTGACCACGGTGTGCTCAATGTGGTCAGTTTTTAATAGGAAAGTAAGGGAACTAGCAGGAACACCAGGGATTTCACATAAAGGAAGCAATACAAAGAGAACAGGAGGCATTCTCATAAAAGTACATGGTAAAGCAGGCACATATTAGGATTATGAAGTGTTGGGGTAACAAATGTTTTAACTTCTAAAGTTAAAATTGTGCAGTGTATTGGCCGAGTGTCTTTATCAAAAGGTTCTTACTTTTGTCTTTGACTCCACTGAGGAGATTTTTACTCTTTCTTGTCCCTTTGACACCTGTACCAAAAAGTGGAGGTGAGGTCGTGTCAGGGAAGAACTTGATAAAGAATGGCAAAGATGCCAATTTCCAAAATGGCCGCACGGGACTGTCAGGGAATGGCAGATATGCCAATTTCCAAAATGGCCGCACAGGACTGTCAGGAAATGACATATATGCTAATTTCCAAAATGGCCATGTGGGACGTCCTAATTAGTGCCAATTATCAACACCCACTTCCTATATAAACTCAGTACTGGCTGCCATTCATTGCTGGATTATCTTCAGCTAGTACCTGATTTCCTTGTGCCTTGAAACTCCTGCTTGATTGTTTACCCGTTACCGAACCAGCTATCCTTGACCTGCTCTGGCTTTCTCCTGCTCTGAACCCGGCTTGCCTTACAGACTTCTCCCTGCTTGCTCCTGGTTGACTACCCGTGTTTGACCCCTTGATTTGCACTAACCTGCCTGCACTTCCAGTGATCCAAGTGACTGTCTTTCCTACTGCGGATCCGATTCCTGACACAGCTAAACCTGCAGGCAACCCGTGCACCTTTGGGCACAGCACCCTGTGTCACCATCTCCAGGGGTGCTCTGCACTCAGCGGCAAGGGGATCCCTCTCGTCACCTCAGCCTCCAACCAGGTTTGTGACAGGTCGTCAGCAGTAAAAACAGTTCTTACTCATCCTCATTATACTAAAAATGTGTTCTAATCCTGAGCGTTTCCCTAAGTCCTCAATCTGTACCAAACCTCAAGAGAAAAATTTTCAAATTTTAACCAGAACAGTACAGGGCCACCATCATCCTCCATATATTTTATCCTAATGTCATTGAGCGTTGTTTGCATTACTTTACGGATTAGGGTACCATTCTCCACATGTTCTGGTCTTGTCCAAAACATAAAATCTTCTAACAGGGCATCAATCTCAGAAAAGTTCACAGATCCCCTGATCCCGGAGGACCCCTCTTTTTCCTTTTCTACACAATTCTAGCATCCCTGCGAAGGCCTGTCATAGATCTACCCTCCAACACCTCCTCAGTGCCTCTAAAGTGTGTATATCCGTGAAGTGGAAGACCCCCTCTCCCTCTTCAATAGCTGTATGGTTGCATATGGTGGAGAAGATTAGGGTGATGGAAGATCGTATGTTCTCCTCTCAAAACATCACAAAACGTGTCTTTACTGGATCAACTTCACTTTCTCAAATGAGGGTAAGGATTCCCCCCTCAGGCCCTTTCGTTCCTTTTCCTATGCTTGCCCTTCTTCCCTCTGGTGCTGCCTTTATTTCCCTTACTTCCCTTCCCTTCCCCTTTTTTCCCTACTATCCCTCCAGACCCTGTTTACCTCGACCCCTGTCCCTCCCTCTGACCCCTCTACCCCATATGTCTGACCTGACGTTCTCCAACAACCCCACCCCTAATCCTACTCGGAGTTAATGTAGTCTTAAAGTCGAGCTAAAGGCAAAATATTTTTCCCAGTTTCATTTAATTTGAAGTAAGGGAGAGTTATAAAACCTGTCAGTTTTTTTTTTGCTTGCCATCTGTGTCCCACTTAGGTGTTCCTTAATGTGGAAATTTAGTCATAACATTAGGTCCTGTAAAACATTAAAAATAAGTGTCTATACTGTTAAACATCCAGTAATACACGGTCTCACCCTGCTCTGCACATGCTTAGTTCCTCTCCATTTTTAGGCACTGCTGAGCTTTTAGAGGCCAATCTGCTGACAGCCTTAAAGCGGCATTAAACCTTCCTATCCTTTACAGCGAAGGAAGCTACTTCTGTTTGATCTGCAACTGCCATGGTACGCAAAGGAAGCTACTTCTGTTTGATCTGCAACTGCCATGGTACTGCACATGTCAACAGTTAGGACACCAGTCATTTGATGGTTTGACGGTTTGGTTGAGGACACAAACAAATCAAACAGTTTTTTTTAAACTGGTAAATCAATGGATTTAGTTCCCCTTTATGATTTACAGTTGGGGCTCTGGGCTTCAGCAAAATGGCAGCCTCTAGCAAGAAGAAACAGGAGCAATACTAGAGGCAATTTACAGTACACACTCATTTGGGTAGCATTAATAATAATGCAGAATATATGTTCCTTGCTAAAGAACATTATTTTTTATCAAGTTGTTGTGGGTAAAGTTCCGCTTTAAGGCGTTTGTAAACCTTATTTTCTTAATTAAAATAATAAGAATGTTATACTTACCTGCTCTGTGCAATGGTATTGCACAGAGCAGTCCCTCACCTCCTCTTCTGATATCCCATCCTCCTTTTCTCTGAGTGCCCCTGCAGCAAGCCATGTGTTATGGGGGCACCTGTGCAGGGGTACTCCTGAGCCAGGCAGTGTGCATCCATAGATACACACAGCGTGGGTCAGCCACCACCTCTGCTACCTCCTCACATGATTTGACTGACAGCAACAGGAGTCTATAGCCTATGGCCTAGGAGCTGCTCTCATTGTGTCCTGTGAGAAGAGGAAGATAGAGCACATGGGACAGCGTTGGGTCGAGTGAGGACTCAGGTAAGTGTTTAGGGATGGGGATGAAGGTAAATAGGCTTCAGAAGGTTTTTTACCATAATGTTAAAAAAAAAAAAACTTTTTGCGTTTAGACCCACTTTAACGTCCTGTCCTATAGCCAAAACAGGAAATGAGAGGGAGTCCCTGGTTGTCACCAGAATTAGTGTCCCCATTGGAATATTTCCCCTCTATTCCTGATCTGGTGACAACCCAAAATTTGGGATTTTCTTTTACTTTCACTTTTGATGATAACAATAAACAGAACAAATTGAAATTGTACAAACAGCAATAACAAGCTGACAGGTGTTGGGTCCCTCTCAACTCTATCCAAAACCTAAAATAAAAGTTTTGCCATTTGTTATGGTTTAAGCTTTAACCTTCCCACCATACAGATAAATCCTCATGGCTTCTTTTTTTGTTATGCATCTCTTACCTGGACCTTTCTTTCAGAATACCAGTGGTGACATAACCCATGAGACAACTAAAGATTCAGAATAATATTCCATTATATATTATTTACTTTATTGGACTGTTACATGTATGCCAGTTTTTTATAGCTTAACCGCTTCCCATCCGCGCTACAGCCTATATACGGCTGCAGCGCGGACTTGAATTTTCGGGAGGCCGTTTTTAAACGGCCTCCCAGAAAGACTCTCCCCGTGCGCTCCCGCGAGCGCGCATCGGGGAGAATCTGTGTCGCCCGTGTCCCTTGGACACGGCCGATCACAGATCGTGGTGAATGGCCAATCACAGCGGCCATTCACCACGTGATCAAGCCGTCCAATGAGAGATGATCTCATATGTAAACATATGAGATCATCTCTCATCGCCGGCGCTCCTTCCTCACACAGACACTGCAGTGTGAGGAAGGAGGGGGAGCCGACAGCCGCTGGGGACACAGAGAAATGTAATCAGGGCACTGATCACCAGTGCCCTGATTACTAAAGGTAAAAAAACCACACACATTGCCCCCCCATCAGTGCCCACAGTGCCCGCCATCAGTGCCCCCATCAATGCCCACAATCAGTGCCCATAGTGCTGCCAGTCAGTGCCCATCAGTGCCTGCTCATCTAGGCACTGATGAGCACTGACTGGCAGCACTATGGGCACTGAGTGTGGGCACTGATGGTGCTGCCCATCAGTGCTCATCAGTGCCGCCCGTCAGTGTCCATCAGTGCCACCCGTCAGTGTCCATCAGTGCCATCCGCCAGTGCCCATCAGTGCCGCCTATCAGTGCCCATCAGTGCCGCCCATCAGTGCCGCCTCTCAGTGCCCAGCAGTGCCACCTCTCAATGCCCAGCAGTGCCGCCTATCAGTGCTCATCAGTGCCGCCTATCAGTGCCGCCTATCAATGCCGCCTATCAGTGCTCATCATATTAGTGCCACCTCATCAGTGCCCATAAGTGCCACCTCATCAGTGCCCATCAGTGCAGCCTATCAGTGCCCATCAGTGCCGCCTCATCAGCGCACATCAGTGAGGGAGAAAATTTTATTTTCAAAATTTACTCGCAGAAAATAAGAAAAACTTTTTTTTTTTTCAAAAATTTCTGTCTTTTTTCTTTTTTTTTTGTAAAAAATAAAAAACCCAGAGGTGATTACATACCACCAAAAGAAAGCTCTATTTGTGTGAAAAAAATGATAAAAAATTTCATATGGGTACAGTGTAGCATGACCGCGCAATTGTCATTCAAAGTGTGCGAGCGCTGAAAGCTGAAAATTGGCCTGGATGGGAAGGGTGTTTAAGTGCACAGTAGGCAAGTGGTTAACCTGGTGATCTATGACAGGAGTCTCCAAACTGCAGCTTGGGGGCCACATCTGGCCCACTACAAGATTTTCTCCTGCCCACAGCTAGGGTCAGTGCCGTATCCTTAATGTGTACAGATTGAGGAACAGCAGAGGCTACCTATGGTCTCCAATTCAACCCCCTTCTTTGATATACGGGGAACTGATGGACCTCAAAATAACCCTAATGTTAGGGGGGCTCTGATGTTAGGGGGGGACACCAATGTAGGGGTACTCTGATGGGGTCCTTGATGTAAGGAAGAATATGATGGGGACCCTGTTTTAGCGGAGGACTCTGATGAGGATGTTTTTTCGGCCCGCAATTTTTAAAATCTACAATAGGGCACTCTTGCTGAAAAGCTTGGAGAGCCCTGGTCTATGACCTCACCATGCGTTTTATGCACTACTTGGCTCTGGGTTTGCATAAAGAAAAATGTTTTTTTGGTTTTGTCTGTCGCCACACTGGGGAGATTTTTCAGATGTTTGAGAATTTCTCTCCTGCTTTAAAAGAAAGGGTTTTCAGATTACCAACCAAAGGAACTAGGGTGAAATGGTTAAGTGGCTGGTAAAAAAAAATGGAGGTTTCCATTTAAATTTTGTCGAAATTGTACCTTCATAGTGGTTGAGTCTGTATATCTTGTCTCAGTGCAAGGCTAGTTAGTAAGCAATTCATTGGAAGTAGAAAGATATATGGAAAATAATCTGTTTATCTGATTATCTGAATGGGTTTAAATCTAAATTATTTCATCACAGCACTCATTCATCAAGGATGCTGAATGCGTTGTCTGGCTTGTGAACTTGAGAAAAGGCAGGGATGCCTGAAACAATTGTTCAATGTTTTGTAAAAATGAAAAAGAGCATATTTGTGGCATCTTGTCTCAGCTTCTGAAATAAATTGTACAAGTGGGGTTGGGAAGTCCGCTGGAAAATTGTGCACACAATTCAAAGAAGGAAGAAGACGTGCCGCTCACGAATAGCTTATATATACACTCAGTACAGTGACCTCATTGTCATGTTCAAGAAACCAGTGGTGAGATGATTTGAGCTTTGTGACATGGTGCATTATCTTTTTGGAAGGAGCCAGCAGAAGATGGGTACACTGTCATCATAAAGGGATGGACATGGTCAGCAACAATACTCAGGTAGGCTGTGGCGTTTCAACGATGCTCAATCGGTACTAAGGGGCCCAAAGTGTGTGAAGAAAATATCCCCCACACCATTACGCTACCAGCGTGAACTGTTGATACAAGGCAGGATGGATCCATGCTTTCATGTTGTTTACGCCAATTTCTGACCCTACCATCTGAATTTCGCAGCTAAAATTGAGACTCATCAGACCAGGCAACGTTTATGCAATCTTCTGTTGTCCAATTTTGGTGAGCCTGTGCAAACTGTAGCCTTAGTTTCCTGTTTTTAGCTGACAGGAGTGTCAGGTTTGATGTGTTGTGCATTCAGAGATGGTATTCTGTATACCTTGGTTGTAACGAGTGGTTATTTGAGTTACTGTTGCCTTTCTATCATCTCAAACCAGTCTGCCCATTCTCCTCTGACCTCTGACATCAACAAGGCATTTTTGTCCGCACAACTGCCGCACGCTAGATATTTTCTCTTTTTTGGACCATTCTCTGTAAACCCAAGAGATGGTTGTGAATGAAAACGCCAGTAGATCAGCAGTTTTTAAAATACCCAGATCAGCCAGTGTATATATTCAGGCAGAATTCAGAAGCCAAACTGTCCTTATTTTGAGGACAGCCCATCTTTACATTTTGGACCCAAATTTCTTTCACTCTCCTTCCTTCCTATGGTGGCACCAAAAATAGGAAATGGTTAGAACCTGTCAGGTTATTATTACTGTCCAATTTGAATGGGCTGCCATCACACTTACTTTGTGGCAAAACCGACAATTGACAACTTTTTCGGGAACGCATTGTGCTCAGTGGCGCACTACAGCACAGGTTACATTAATGCATTCATTCAAAATGTATGAAGCACTGACAAACATTACATGTTATCCCATCCTATGTCCCAGCACCAGATGCTGGAATGCTTATTCTAGCAAGGGGCGCTTGTAAAGAGCCAAATGTCCGGGCAGCATAGTGTGCTTTTCTTCACCCTCCTTGGGTGGGCATGGCCAGGCTCCAACTGCCAGCGGCTAGAGGCAGGCTGTACCACTTCCTCTTCACAGAGGTTATTTGTGTCAGTTTTGGTGGCCGGTCTGCTTCCACCACGACTGCCAGGTATAGGTCAGCCGCAGACCTATGACTTGACATTATCTGCAGCTGGATAAGGCTGGGCTTACACCTTGTATGTGTTGGGAATGATCACAAAATCACTTACTTTTCTGACACACACAGAAACATGTTACCCTAGCAGATGTGAAGTGGTGCGATTAATTGTTAATGGCTTCTCAATGCATCTGCTAACATGCCGAAATGCACCATGTGGATCAGTGTGGCACATTTTGTCAAAGGGCCAGGGACTTCTTTTCTGCATTACTCATGTGTAGGGACAGGGCCGGCCTTTGGGGTGTGGGAGCTGTGTGGCCACACAGGGCTCCATGGGCAACAGCAACGCACTGCGGCTATCACAGCTCGCAATCAGTTACTCACAGGACAAGACTCATCCAACGGGTCACAGCAGGCGCTTCCAGATCAAGTACCCCTGCCCTGGGGCTGGCTAAAGATCTACACAGCATCGCGGCACCAACACCTGAAAAAAATGGCCGCGGCCAGCCCAACAGGTACACTGCGCATGCGCCGCCGCCGCTCAGGAAAGCCTGTACACGCTCGGCTATTCTCGGGCAGACGGCGCATGCGTGGTGATGTGTTGGCCCCGGGCGGCGCTATTTTTAAATGCAAAGCCAAGGCGCCTCACCAAATGGTAAGTGAGACCCCTCCACAGCCCCTGCATCTCCTCAGGAGATGCAGTGCTGCGGAATCTCCTGTACCATGCCCGCAGCACTGCATCTCCTGTACTATGCCCATTAAAATAAATGTATGGTAGGGAAATATAAAGTAGGGAAGCCCATTAAAATAAATGGACTGCTGAGAAAGCGCGCTCACTCCCTTGCATTATGGTGTGAACCTAATGAAAAAAACACAGAGGAAGGTGCAAACGCCTAGTACATTACCACCATTAAATCTTATTGAATAAAAATATAATATATTAGTGTATTCACAAAAGTTGTAAGGAACAAGAACATCATAAGTAGTGTTGAGCGAACACGGACTGTATTATTCGTGTTCGTACCGAATAATTGGATTTTTTGTACCCGAACACGGACACGGACACTTTACTGTATGTTCGGGTAAAAATCCGTGTTCGGTCGTTTTATTTCCGGGTTTTGCATGCTTTGGCGCTCTTTTCATGGCGGGCTTTCAACAGCCAATCAACAATCGTTTAACTGGTGTGCCTTAAGCCATCCCAGCCATGCCTGCAAATGTCTCAGTAGCTGTGATTGGCCGTCTGAAGCATGTGACCAAGTCTTTATAAGTTCGAGGCAGCCGCAGCGGCGTCATTATGCTGCTTAGATTCAGGGACAGAGCACACATCAACGTGCTGGCTGCTGATTAGGGAAAGATAGGCAGGAAAAAACCATTTGTGTCCGGATAGAATTGAGGGACAGGTCGGAGTGTTTAGGCAGGGCGAGTTGTAGGCATTTTAGGGATAGAGTCTGCTGAATTATATAGGGTCAGTGTCTTCTACAAACTACAATCGATATTGCTGTGTGGGGGGTGGGGTGAATCTGCACTCAATCCTGATCTACGATCTCTTCTCAATCCTGTTAGGGACAGAGTCTGCTGAATTTTAGGGAAACTGTGTTCTACAAACTACAATCGATATTGCTGTGTGGGGGGTGGGGTGAATCTGCACTCAATCCTGATCTACGATCTCTTCTCAATCCTGTTAGGGACAGAGTCTGCTGAATTTTAGGGAAACTGTGTTCTACAAACTACAATCAATATTGCTGTGTGGTGTGGGATTGGAGATAGGCAGGTGTCAGTGATCCACATCCATTTTTCTGTGTGTGAGCTGCAGTGAACACAATCTTTTTGGGCTGCAGTGAACACAATCTTTTTGGGCTGCAGTGAACACAATCTTTTTGGGCTGCAGTGAACACAATCTTTTTGGGGTGCAGTGAACAAAATCTTTTTGGGGTGCAGTGAACACAATCCTTTTTGGTGTGCAGTGAACACAATCTTTGTGGGGTGCAGTGAACAAAATCCTTTGTGGGGTGCAGTGAACACAATCTTTTTGGGGTGCAGTGAACAAAATCCTTTTTGGGGTGCAGTGAACAACATCCTTTTTGGGGTGCAGTGAACACAATCTTTTTGGGGTGCAGTGAACAAAATCCTTTGTGGGGTGCAGTGAACACAATCTTTTTGGGGTGCAGTGAACACAATCTTTTTGGGGTGGAGTGAACAACATCCTTTTTGGGGTGCAGTGAACAAAATCCTTTTTGGGGTGCAGTGAACAAAATCATTTTTGGGGTGCAGTGAACACAATCTTTTTGGGGTGCAGTGAACACAATCTTTGTGGGGTGCAGTGAACACAATCTTTTTGGGGTGGAGTGAACAACATCCTTTTTGGGGTGCAGTGAACAAAATCCTTTTTGGGGTGCAGTGAACAACATCCTTTTTGGGGTGCAGTGAACACAATCTTTTTGGGGTGCAGTGAACACAATCTTTGTGGGGTACAGTGAACAGAATCTTTGTGGGGTGCAGTGAACACAATCTTTGGGGGGTACAGTGAACACAATCTTTGTGAGGTGCAGTGAACACAATCTTTGTGGGGTGCAGTGAACACAATCATTGTGGGGTGCAGTGAACTCAATCTTTGTGGGGTACAGTGAACACAATCTCATACTGAAGGTTTGAGGGTGCTGCCTGTTCCATACTCCCCCTACTCCTCATCTAGCCTTTTAGGGGTACAAACAATAGTAATTGGGGCCTAGTGTGGTTGTGTACGTGTGATATACATACACTTTTTTGGGATCATATTTTCTATTCCGCTATTTAATCAAAAACCTTTGGGGATCAGTTAAATTGGGGGATAGTCTGTGTTGGTACGTGTGAGAGAGATCCACCTTTCCAAGTTGTTGGGGTTCATCTCATACTTCTGAAGGTTTGAGGGTGCTGCCTGTTCCATACTCCCCCCTACTCCTAGCCTTTTAGGGGTACAAACAATAGTAATTGGGGCCTAGTGTGGTTGTGTACGTGTGATATACATACACTTTTTTGGGATCATATTTTCTATTCCGCTATTTAATCAAAAACCTCTGGGGATCAGTTAAATTGGGGGATAGTCTGTGTTGGTACGTGTGAGAGAGATCCACCTTTCCAAGTTGTTGGGGTTCATCTCATACTTCTGAAGGTTTGAGGGTGCTGCCTGTTCCATACTCCCCCTACTCCTAGCCTTTTAGGGGTACAAACAATAGTAATTGGGGCCTAGTGTGGTTGTGTACGTGTGATATACATACACTTTTTTGGGATCATATTTTCTATTCCGCTATTTAATCAAAAACCTCTGGGGATCAGTTAAATTGGGGGATAGTCTGTGTTGGTACGTGTGAGAGAGATCCACCTTTCCAAGTTGTTGGGGTTCATCTCATACTTCTGAAGGTTTGAGGGTGCTGCCTGTTCCATACTCCCCCCTACTCCTAGCCTTTTAGGGGTACAAACAATAGTAATTGGGGCCTAGTGTGGTTGTGTACGTGTGATATACATACACTTTTTTGGGATCATATTTTCTATTCCGCTATTTAATCAAAAACCTCTGGGGATCAGTTAAATTGGGGGATAGTCTGTGTTGGTACGTGTGAGAGAGATCCACCTTTCCAAGTTGTTGGGGTTCATCTCATACTTCTGAAGGTTTGAGGGTGCTGCCTGTTCCATACTCCCCCCTACTCCTAGCCTTTTAGGGGTACAAACAATAGTAATTGGGGCCTAGTGTGGTTGTGTACGTGTGATATACATACACTTTTTTGGGATCATATTTTCTATTCCGCTATTTAATCAAAAACCTCTGGGGATCAGTTAAATTGGGGGATAGTCTGTGTTGGTACGTGTGAGAGAGATCCACCTTTCCAAGTTGTTGGGGTTCATCTCATACTTCTGAAGGTTTGAGGGTGCTGCCTGTTCCATACTCCCCCTACTCCTAGCCTTTTAGGGGTACAAACAATAGTAATTGGGGCCTAGTGTGGTTGTGTACGTGTGATATACATACACTTTTTTGGGATCATATTTTCTATTCCGCTATTTAATCAAAAACCTCTGGGGATCAGTTAAATTGGGGGATAGTCTGTGTTGGTACGTGTGAGAGAGATCCACCTTTCCAAGTTGTTGGGGTTCATCTCATACTTCTGAAGGTTTGAGGGTGCTGCCTGTTCCATACTCCCCCTACTCCTAGCCTTTTAGGGGTACAAACAATAGTAATTGGGGCCTAGTGTGGTTGTGTACGTGTGATATACATACACTTTTTTGGGATCATATTTTCTATTCCGCTATTTAATCAAAAACCTTTGGGGATCAGTTAAATTGGGGGATAGTCTGTGTTGGTACGTGTGAGAGAGATCCACCTTTCCAAGTTGTTGGGGTTCATCTCATACTTCTGAAGGTTTGAGGGTGCTGCCTGTTCCATACTCCCCCTACTCCTAGCCTTTTAGGGGTACAAACAATAGTAATTGGGGCCTAGTGTGGTTGTGTACGTGTGATATACATACACTTTTTTGGGATCATATTTTCTATTCCGCTATTTAATCAAAAACCTTTGGGGATCAGTTAAATTGGGGGATAGTCTGTGTTGGTACGTGTGAGAGAGATCCACCTTTCCAAGTTGTTGGGGTTCATCTCATACTTCTGAAGGTTTGAGGGTGCTGCCTGTTCCATACTCCCCCTACTCCTAGCCTTTTAGGGGTACAAACAATAGTAATTGGGGCCTAGTGTGGTTGTGTACGTGTGATATACATACACTTTTTTGGGATCATATTTTCTATTCCGCTATTTAATCAAAAACCTTTGGGGATCAGTTAAATTGGGGGATAGTCTGTGTTGGTACGTGTGAGAGAGATCCACCTTTCCAAGTTGTTGGGGTTCATCTCATACTTCTGAAGGTTTGAGGGTGCTGCCTGTTCCATACTCCCCCTACTCCTAGCCTTTTAGGGGTACAAACAATAGTAATTGGGGCCTAGTGTGGTTGTGTACGTGTGATATACATACACTTTTTTGGGATCATATTTTCTATTCCGCTATTTAATCAAAAACCTCTGGGGATCAGTTAAATTGGGGGATAGTCTGTGTTGGTACGTGTGAGAGAGATCCACCTTTCCAAGTTGTTGGGGTTCATCTCATACTTCTGAAGGTTTGAGGGTGCTGCCTGTTCCATACTCCCCCCTACTCCTAGCCTTTTAGGGGTACAAACAATAGTAATTGGGGCCTAGTGTGGTTGTGTACGTGTGATATACATACACTTTTTTGGGATCATATTTTCTATTCCGCTATTTAATCAAAAACCTCTGGGGATCAGTTAAATTGGGGGATAGTCTGTGTTGGTACGTGTGAGAGAGATCCACCTTTCCAAGTTGTTGGGGTTCATCTCATACTTCTGAAGGTTTGAGGGTGCTGCCTGTTCCATACTCCCCCCTACTCCTAGCCTTTTAGGGGTACAAACAATAGTAATTGGGGCCTAGTGTGGTTGTGTACGTGTGATATACATACACTTTTTTGGGATCATATTTTCTATTCCGCTATTTAATCAAAAACCTCTGGGGATCAGTTAAATTGGGGGATAGTCTGTGTTGGTACGTGTGAGAGAGATCCACCTTTCCAAGTTTTTGGGGTTCATCTCATACTTCTGAAGGTTTGAGGGTGCTGCCTGTTCCATACTCCCCCCTACTCCTAGCCTTTTAGGGGTACAAACAATAGTAATTGGGGCCTAGTGTGGTTGTGTACGTGTGATATACATACACTTTTTTGGGATCATATTTTCTATTCCGCTATTTAATCAAAAACCTCTGGGGATCAGTTAAATTGGGGGATAGTCTGTGTTGGTACGTGTGAGAGAGATCCACCTTTCCAAGTTGTTGGGGTTCATCTCATACTTCTGAAGGTTTGAGGGTGCTGCCTGTTCCATACTCCCCCCTACTCCTAGCCTTTTAGGGGTACAAACAATAGTAATTGGGGCCTAGTGTGGTTGTGTACGTGTGATATACATACACTTTTTTGGGATCATATTTTCTATTCCGCTATTTAATCAAAAACCTCTGGGGATCAGTTAAATTGGGGGATAGTCTGTGTTGGTACGTGTGAGAGAGATCCACCTTTCCAAGTTGTTGGGGTTCATCTCATACTTCTGAAGGTTTGAGGGTGCTGCCTGTTCCATACTCCCCCTACTCCTAGCCTTTTAGGGGTACAAACAATAGTAATTGGGGCCTAGTGTGGTTGTGTACGTGTGATATACATACACTTTTTTGGGATCATATTTTCTATTCCGCTATTTAATCAAAAACCTCTGGGGATCAGTTAAATTGGGGGATAGTCTGTGTTGGTACGTGTGAGAGAGATCCACCTTTCCAAGTTGTTGGGGTTCATCTCATACTTCTGAAGGTTTGAGGGTGCTGCCTGTTCCATACTCCCCCTACTCCTAGCCTTTTAGGGGTACAAACAATAGTAATTGGGGCCTAGTGTGGTTGTGTACGTGTGATATACATACACTTTTTTGGGATCATATTTTCTATTCCGCTATTTAATCAAAAACCTCTGGGGATCAGTTAAATTGGGGGATAGTCTGTGTTGGTACGTGTGAGAGAGATCCACCTTTCCAAGTTGTTGGGGTTCATCTCATACTTCTGAAGGTTTGAGGGTGCTGCCTGTTCCATACTCCCCCTACTCCTAGCCTTTTAGGGGTACAAACAATAGTAATTGGGGCCTAGTGTGGTTGTGTACGTGTGATATACATACACTTTTTTGGGATCATATTTTCTATTCCGCTATTTAATCAAAAACCTCTGGGGATCAGTTAAATTGGGGGATAGTCTGTGTTGGTACGTGTGAGAGAGATCCACCTTTCCAAGTTGTTGGGGTTCATCTCATACTTCTGAAGGTTTGAGGGTGCTGCCTGTTCCATACTCCCCCTACTCCTAGCCTTTTAGGGGTACAAACAATAGTAATTGGGGCCTAGTGTGGTTGTGTACGTGTGATATACATACACTTTTTTGGGATCATATTTTCTATTCCGCTATTTAATCAAAAACCTTTGGGGATCAGTTAAATTGGGGGATAGTCTGTGTTGGTACGTGTGAGAGAGATCCACCTTTCCAAGTTGTTGGGGTTCATCTCATACTTCTGAAGGTTTGAGGGTGCTGCCTGTTCCATACTCCCCCTACTCCTAGCCTTTTAGGGGTACAAACAATAGTAATTGGGGCCTAGTGTGGTTGTGTACGTGTGATATACATACACTTTTTTGGGATCATATTTTCTATTCCGCTATTTAATCAAAAACCTCTGGGGATCAGTTAAATTGGGGGATAGTCTGTGTTGGTACGTGTGAGAGAGATCCACCTTTCCAAGTTGTTGGGGTTCATCTCATACTTCTGAAGGTTTGAGGGTGCTGCCTGTTCCATACCCCCCCTACTCCTCATCTAGCCTTTTAGGGGTACAAACAATAGTAATTGGGGCCTAGTGTGGTTGTGTACGTGCGAGATACATACACTTTTTTTGATCATATTTCCTATTCCGCTATTCAATAAAAACCTTTGAGGATCAATTGAATTGCGGGATAGTCTGTGTCGGTACGTGTGAGAGAGATCCACCTTTCCAAGTTGTTGGGGTTCATCTCATACTTCTGAAGGTTTGAGGGTGCTGCCTGTTCCATACCCCCCCTACTCCTCATCTAGCCTTTTAGGGGTACAAACAATAGTAATTGGGGCCTAGTGTGGTTGTGTACGTGCGAGATACATACACTTTTTTTGATCATATTTCCTATTCCGCTATTCAATAAAAACCTTTGGGGATCAATTAAATTGCGGGATAGTCTGTGTCGGTACGTGTGAGATCCACCTTTCCAAGTTTTTGGGGTTCATCTCATACTTCTGAAGCTTTGAGGGTGCTGCCTGTTCCATACTCCTCCTCCTCCTCATCCATCCTTTTAGGTGTACAAACAATAGTAATTGGGGCCTAGTGTGCTTCTGTACGTGTGAGATACATACACATTTTTTGATCATATTTCCTATTCCGCTATTCAATAAAAACCTTTGGGGATCAATTAAATTGCGGGATAGTCTGTGTCGGTACGTGTGAGATCCACCTTTCCAAGTTTTTGGGGTTCATCTCATACTTCTGAAGCTTTGAGGGTGCTGCCTGTTCCATACTCCTCCTCCTCCTCATCCATCCTTTTAGGTGTACAAACAATAGTAATTGGGGCCTAGTGTGCTTCTGTACGTGTGAGATACATACACATTTTTTGATCATATTTCCTATTCCGCTATTCAATAAAAACCTTTGGGGATCAATTAAATTGCGGAATAGTCTGTGTCGGTACGTGTGAGATCCACCTTTCCAAGTTTTTGGGGTTCATCTCATACTTCTGAAGCTTTGAGGGTGCTGCCTGTTCCATACTCCTCCTCCTCCTCATCCATCCTTTTAGGTGTACAAACAATAGTAATTGGGGCCTAGTGTGTTTCTGTACGTGTGAGATACATACACTTTTTTTGATCATATTTCCTATTCCGCTATTCAATAAAAACCTTTGGGGATCAATTAAATTGCGGGATAGTCTGTGTCGGTACGTGTGAGATCCACCTTTCCAAGTTTTTGGGGTTCATCTCATACTTCTGAAGCTTTGAGGGTGCTGCCTGTTCCATACTCCTCCTCCTCCTCATCCATCCTTTTAGGTGTACAAACAATAGTAATTGGGGCCTAGTGTGCTTCTGTACGTGTGAGATACATACACATTTTTTGATCATATTTCCTATTCCGCTATTCAATAAAAACCTTTGGGGATCAATTAAATTGCGGGATAGTCTGTGTCGGTACGTGTGAGATCCACCTTTCCAAGTTTTTGGGGTTCATCTCATACTTCTGAAGCTTTGAGGGTGCTGCCTGTTCCATACTCCTCCTCCTCCTCATCCATCCTTTTAGGTGTACAAACAATAGTAATTGGGGCCTAGTGTGGTTGTGTACGTGCGAGATACATACACTTTTTTTGATCATATTTCCTATTCCGCTATTCAATAAAAACCTTTGAGGATCAATTGAATTGCGGGATAGTCTGTGTCGGTACGTGTGAGAGAGATCCACCTTTCCAAGTTGTTGGGGTTCATCTCATACTTCTGAAGGTTTGAGGGTGCTGCCTGTTCCATACTCCCCCTACTCCTCATCTAGCCTTTTAGGGGTACAAACAATAGTAATTGGGGCCTAGTGTGGTTGTGTACGTGTGATATACATACACTTTTTTTGGATCATATTTTCTATTCCGCTATTTAATCAAAAACCTTTGGGGATCAGTTAAATTGGGGGATAGTCTGTGTTGGTACGTGTGAGAGAGATCCACCTTTCCAAGTTGTTGGGGTTCATCTCATACTTCTGAAGGTTTGAGGGTGCTGCCTGTTCCATACTCCCCCTACTCCTCATCTAGCCTTTTAGGGGTACAAACAATAGTAATTGGGGCCCAGTGTGGTTGTGTACGTGTGATATACATACACTTTTTTTGGATCATATTTTCTATTCCGCTATTTAATTTAACTGGGCCTCCATGCGAGACCTGTGTGCCTTGTTGCGCTGTTTTGAGTACTCCACCAACATGGCCAGTGGCAATGACGCCGTTCTCAGCTTAACTATCCCACTTCTATGCCTCCTTGAAAAAACAATTCGGGCGATGATGGAAGAGGATGTGGCACAGGATGAGGAGGAGGAGGAGGATGAAGAGGTAACATTTCCAAGGCTTTCAGGGCAGTCATTCGCAAGGGGCTCCGAGGGTGGGTTCCTGCACACGCAAACGCCAGGGACGCAATTGTCCAGCAGGGGCACAGTTCTGGAGGATGAGGAGGATGAGGAGGAGGAGGAGCTGGAGGAGGAGATGGAACCATGTTCACAGCAGGGTGGCACCCAGGCCAGCTCATGGCCATCACTGGTGCGTGGCTGGGGGGATACAGAGGACACGGACCATACACCTCCCACAGAGGACAGCCTTTCGTCGCCTCTGGGCAGCCTGGCACACATGAGCGATTACATGCTGCAGTGTCTCCACAACGACCGCCGAGTTGCCCACATTCTAACTTGTGCTGATTACTGGGTGGCCACGCTGCTGGATCCCCGTTACAAGGACAACGTACCGTCCTTAATTCACTCACTGGAGCGCGATCGCAAGATGCGCGAGTACAAGCGCACGCTGGTAGACGCCATGCTGCTGGCATTCCCATCTGACAGCGGGGCCACAGTGGAAGCACAAGGCAGAGGAGGAGGAGGAGGAGGTCGCCAACGCAACCAGGGCACCGCCAGCACCTCAGAAGGCAGGGTTAGCATGGCCGAAATGTGGAAAAGCTTTGTCAGCACGCCACAACAAACAGCAGCACCAGCAGCTCAGATGGAACGTCTTAGCAGGAGGCAGCATTTTACCAACATGGTGGAGCAGTATGTGTGCACACGCCTACATGTAGTGAATGACGGGTCTGCCCCCTTCAACTTCTGGGTCTCCAAATTGGGCACATGGCCTGAGCTTGCCCTTTACGCCTTGGAGGTGCTGGCGTGCCCTGCAGCCAGTGTATTATCTGAACGGGTATTTAGCACGGCTGGGGGCGTTATAACAGACAAGCGCAGCCGCCTGTCCAGAGACAATGTGGACAAGCTCACGTTCATTAAAATGAACCAGGCATGGATCCCACGGGACTTTTCCGTACCTTATGCAGAATAGCAATGGATACCGACCTTACCCACCCATTGTTCCATTTTTGCTCTTTCTCACTCTTTTGGGGTGTACCCTCATTTAAAATTTGTGAAAAGAAGCAGTGTTGGCTACCTCGTCCTCCTCCTCAGGGCCAGATTAATGTAGGGTCTATTGGAGCTGCAGCTCCAGGCCCCTACCTTTTATATAGGCCCCGGGTTGGCCATATTCACTGTTACCGCTCTTCTGTCACTTGTAAACACAGAAGTCTGGCTTCTATGCTCGCTTCCCCAGGCAGCACCCTCAGAACCTCCCCACACAGCGTGAAGGCCGGACAAGGAGGGACAGTTGGCGATGCATGGATGTGTTTATGGGCTTCAGAGACAGCATCCCATGTTGAATTAGGCATGCATGGCTGCACCCTTCCTCCTCTGGGTGCATGGCAAGGCACGGCCCTAAGGCCCTTCAAAATCCTCAGCACCAAGCCCATGATGCTGTTAATCCGGCCCTGGTCCTCCTCCACCGCCGCTTCCACCTACACCGCCCATAGGTGTGCGCAGCCTATTGCATTAAGGTGTGCACCCCAAAGTTGAAATACACATGCATGTGTTTGCCAGCAGGGAGAGTAATGTATCGGGGCCATGTACCTGTAGGCAAGGAGAAATAGAGCAGAGCAGGTCCCAGGGAGATCTTTCCCATCTCCTCACTGGCAATGCTATGTGCCCTAGGTGATTAGGGTGTGCCCAGGCACACCCAGCACACCCTGTGCGCACGCCTATGTCACCGCCACATCCACCACCACCTCAACCTCCCTCCTACTCCATATGGGCCTCGTCCTTCAGAGATGAAGAAGAACATTGTTTTATTTTTCTGTTTTTTTTTGTTGTTTTAAGTTATTTCCCTATCCACATTTGTTTGCAGAGCACTTGCCATGCTCTTAATTACGTTTTGCTGCCATTTGCAGCACTCTAGCCCTTTCCTTTGGTGTTTTAGAGCCATTTTAGTGCCTTAAAGTTCGGGTCCCCATTGACTTCAATGGGGTTCGGTGTCCGGGAAAAGTTCGGTAAAAGTCCGGGACACGGACCCGGACTTTTTTTTAAAGTTCGGCCGAACCCGTCGAACACGGACATCTAGGTGTCCGCTCAACCCTAATCATAAGACATCTCCAGCCACAAGGCACAAGTGCCTATCCAAACATGGCACAGTTGAAAAGCGAATGCGCTTCGGGGGTCGTAACCCCTTCCTCAGAGCTAATAATGATTTGAACCTCGTCTTAAAATTGCTTGTGATAAAAGAACTATACAAGCTTAATCATACTCTAAGCTCAGAGGCAATGCTTCCCTAGGAGGGAGGAATATGTCACGGGTGGACAGGATTTTAACTTTTTTCTGAGCAGAAATTGGACAGAATAGCTGCAAGTGAGATGGCAAAATACAGTATCAGGTAATTACAAAGCTGCAACAGGAGATAAGCTTCAGCATACATGATAGTATGATAGCTCTGTTCAGTTATTACATTGTATATCCCATGGGGCTCCTAAGAGCCTGGGGCATGCTGCTCCTCTTGTGTCCCAGGATTTTGTCCAACTTCTGTTAGTAGCTTTATTACTTGTCCCAAATTTCTAGGGGAAATATAGCACACCACAATGCTTTTGTTTTTAAAATTAATATTTTTTTTTCATTGATACTTGCCCTTTGGACTTATAACTTTTAGTAAACATGAAGTCAGCTTTATGTAGAAAATGTCTTGGCAGGACCAGAATCGTGCGCTATAAACAAAAAAAGAGCGACAATTTTGCAAAAATAACAATATTTTTCACATTTTTTTATATGAAATTCCCCCCAAAAAAAAATGTAAAAATCAAAATTTTTTAACATTTTAGGCCAATTTGTTTTATGCTACCTATGTTTGGTAAAAAGAATCGCAAAAAGCGTATTTTGATTTGTTTGCGTAAAAGTTATTGCGTTTACTAACTAAGGGAAAGATTTTTGTCATTTTTGTTGTTTTTTTTTTAACGAGTAATAGCGGCGATCTGCGATTTTTTTGCGGGACTGCGACATTGCGGCAGACAGATCGGACCCTTGACTGACATTTTTGACACTTTTGGGGTTACCAGTGACATTACTGCAGTAATCAGTGCTATACATATGCACTGTTACTGTAAAAATGACACTGGCAGTGAAGGAGTTAACTTTATTGGAGAGGGAGGGGTTAAGTGTGTCCCTAGGGGCGTTTTTCTAGCTGTGATTGGCTGTGGCTACTAGTGTAAGAACAGAGATCAACGGTCCTACATAGCAGAACCGTTTGATCTCCATTCTTACACAGGGAAGAATGACAGGTGGCTTTGTTTATATAAGCCACCTGCCTTTCTTCCGGTGTAATGGAAGATCGCGAGTGTCCGCCGGTCACACGCGCGGGGGGGGGGGGGGTCCGTGACCGCGCGGGAGCGCGCCTCAGGCGGCGCGCGCTCGCTCCCTAGAGCCTCACATGCTAGCGATTTAGACCTACGTCGCTTTGCCTGTGAGGGGCTGACTGCCGACGTAAATCGTTGTGCGGCGGTCAGCAAGCTGTTAATAACCCTAAAGCAGTCCTTCACTAAAAAGAGAAGTATGGGTTTGCAAAAAAAAAAAAAACCTAGGTGGATGCAGCATTAATCCAATGCTACATCTGTCCCCTGCTGCCTCTGCACTGAAAACTGAGCTATCAAACACTGCTGATTATTCAGTTCTCCCATCTGCTCTTAACAGAGAGCACTGTCAGTCACTGGCTCTCTGCTCTACTCCTCCAGCGCTGGCTGGAGCGCCAGCCTAGGAAGGGAGGGAGCCTCTGGCTGGCTCAGTCTCCTAGCGGCACAGCTGAGAGGCTGAGCCAGCTCCTGGTCCAGACATCTGGGTGGATCCTGGCTGTAATGGTAAGATCTTTCCTGAGCCATGACTGGCTGGTTGATGTCAGCTCACAATGGGTGCAGAACGTACTGAATTCCTGTGACAACCAGGAGAAGTATAGGCAAAAAAGCTTTGGCCCTTTTTCTCTTTTAAAAATGAAAGTTCAACTTATCCTCCTTCTCCCTCCTAGTGTAACAAATTGGGTGTTTCTTTTTCTCTGGGAATGGGTACCTTTTCTGACAGGTTCCCCTTTCCCCTTCCACAGTTCTCACCAAGGCAAAAAATACATAAGTTTGGCTCGCTCCCTGCCCCCCACAATGTCCTGAGACACATCAAGCCCCAGGAGGCTGCGGGACCAGTCTAAAAGTGCTGTGCGATCTCACGCATGCGCAGTAGACATCAGAAAGTCATACCTGGCTTCCACATCCAAGATGGCAGTGCACATGTACATCAAAAATGAAGAAGCATATTTCTTTTGGTACTGGCACCACCAAACATGTCCTATTTAGGTCTATGGGACGGCCCTGCAAATCTGCGTGCAATGCATTTTTTTTTTCTAATTCAATAGTTTTTATTTGTTTTGCATATAAGCATGAAAGTACACAAGTTGTGGATGCAGCCGCTAAATACAATGCAAAATGTATGAAGTAAGATCTCTTTTGAACAATTAAACACATAGATAGAAAGAGAGAAAGATGTATTTAGGCAACTATAGTATACATATGACATGTTGCAAGGTACTTATTAAGGTAACAACAACAACAACCTCAGCAGTATTATGGCTACTAAAACAAAGAGGTAAGAAGAGAGGAAAACCTAGACCATGGATACCCTGGGTCCTAAAATGGATACCAGGAGGCCCACGGTTCCCAAATAATGTTGTTGGGTAACGTTCACAACCTCTCGATTAGGAGCCAAGTTTTCCTTCCAGTGTCTCGTGGGGATTAGTTTGGCTGAAAGTAGTATATTGGCGATTACACTCTGGAATTGAGATGGAAATTGGTCAATGCCAATATTAAGTTGGGCTATGGCAGAGTTTGCGAGAGTAAAAATGACAGTAACTTCCGAGATCAATTGAAATGTTTTCCGCCGGAAGCTGCAAATGTTTTTACAATGGTAACTAGGTTACCTGGAGTACCACAGCCATGCCAGCATAATGGAGAACACGTTTTATATATATTTGCCGGTCTATAGGGGGAAAGATACCACCAGTGGAAGATTTGAAGCGCTAGCTCCCAGTGATTCACACAGTGTGTGTTAGGGTATATGTGTTTTTTTTTTTTTTTTACTCTTGTCCACTGGTTGTTAGAGAAGGAAGAGTTTAATTCGGTCTCCAATTTTGTCATTGATTTGGTCTTGTGGAAAGTCAGCTTGTCCTGCAGTAATTTGTATTTAAGGGAAGTACCTCTTACGGATTTGAGAATGTTCCCATAGTATTGCCATAGTTTGGGATGCACTGTAATTGGTGGTGGAGGAAATGATGATAGGAAACTGTATATGCAGCATAGAAAGAAGTATGAGAAGTTAGATAATTTAAATTTAGCAGTGGCATTATCCGGCAGAGTAGGAGCTTCCTTTGTTTGTAGGTCGGCTATCAAGTGTAGAACAATTTGGTCCTAACCTCTTATATCCAAGTCCAGGATAAGGTGTGTAAGGGTGGTAATTGGTATGTCTACTTTGTGGTGTTGGGAGGATTGTGGTGCGTTCTGTACTACCATTCTCCAAGCTAGTAGGGATGTTTTAGCGGAGGGTGGAAAAAGGGTTAGGTTTAGCGGTTTCCACATGTCAGCATAGAGTACAGAGCAAAGATTGGAGGTATTGTTAAAACCTTTCTCAATGTTCAGTCAAAGTGGTTTGGCTATTGGGGTAAACCAATGTTTTAGGTGATCCGCATGGACCGCTGTGTGGTAGTCCTGTAGGTCTACCATAACAATGCCTCCAACTGATCTGTGTTTTGTTAAGAATGAGTGGGAGCAGCAGGCCCTCTTCCCCTGCCAGATGAAGGTTCTCATTAGTGAAGTTAAAACTTTCAAGTATGTTTGTTTCAAGGGGACGTGTAAATTTTAAAATAAAGCATTTGGGGGAGTATAAGCATCTTGTATGCAGCCAGTCTACCCACCCAGGATATCTCAAATTTGGCTAAGTTTTTATAATTTCCTTATCTAGTTTGCCTAATATTGGTTTGTAGTTTGCATCTGCTAGTGATGCACTAGATGGTGTTATTATAATACCAAGGTAGGTTATGCTTTTTTCGGCCAAGTGTACGGTAACCTGTCCTTTAAGCTTGATACACATTGACTAGAGATGCCCAAATCCAAAATAATGATTTAGAGTGGTTGACCTTATAATACAACAATTGACTAAATTCTGATAGAATTTAGTGAGCCCTAGGGAGAGGGATGTGAGGGTTCATTAACATCAGAATGATATAATCCGCAAATTTATGACATGAGGTTTGTCTCAAAATAGGAACCCGGAGAGCTCTGGATCAGAGCGGATTTTTTCTGCTAAAGGTTCAATCACTAGCTTAAATATTGTTGACAAAAGTGGACATCCCTGCCTTGTACCATGTGATATATTGAACGGCTTAGACAACATGTTCTCCGTAAAAACCTGGGCCGATGGGGAAGAATACAATGGTAATATTGCTGAGAATATAGAATTTTGAAAGCCAAATTTGTGAAGAACTTTTGACATGTAGTTCCAGTGTACTTGATTGAACGCCTTCTCTGCATCAATGGAAAGTAGCAAAGAAGGCATTCTTCATCGCTGAGCAGAGTACACGCCTAGTAGCATCTGATGTCTGCCTACCAGGTACAAATCCCATTTGGTCTGGTTGTATTAATTTGAGGATTACCTCTTTCAGCCTTTGTGCTGAAGGCTTAGAAGTTTGGTGTATATCTTAACATCTACGTATGCCTAGAGATTTCCCACTAGGCATAGTTTGGATAATTCTGAGTATCTCAGGTTTAGAGAAGGGACGATTTAGTTTGTCAAGGTTCGAGGGAGTCACCGAGGGTAGTTTTAATTTGTCCAGGAATGAAGAACTCAAGTCAGCCGTAGCTTGTGGAGTAGCTAAATCATCCTTCAGGTTGTAGAGTGATCCATAATAATCCACAAAGGCGTCAGCTGTTTGTTTGAGATTGGTCAATTTTTGTTTGGTGTGTGGATGGTACAGGAAGGGGATTTTGTCTTTAACTCTCCTGGCTTTAAGCCTGGATGCTAGGAATTTCCCAGCTCTGTTTTGTGGGAAGCATAGCATTTCACTTTAAGCTGTCTAAGCATACAATCATGATTTTCCAGGAGCAGGGAACAGAGGTCCATGCGTAGCATAGTCAGTTTAGAGGCTTTTAAAGGGTCTGATTTGTCCTTTTTTTGACGTTCTAGATCACTAAGTTCTGACATTACCCTTTGTAGTTTAGCAGAGTGGATATGTTTAGCACGTGCACCCAACTGTATCAGAATCCCTGTAATATATGCTTTATGAGCATTCCACATTGTAAATATGTTAATGTCAGGTTTGTCATTGGAAGTAAAGTACTCGTCAAGGTGGCAGTTAAGCAGATCCCTAGTGGTGGGATTGTCTAATAATTTATGGTAACAATGCCACAACAGGGTGGGACCGCAGGAGGCCTGCTCCGATATCGTAATGGAGATAGCCGCATGGTCAGACCACGTGATGTCAGTTATGTCCTAGTGGGATACCTGCTGTAGCAGCCACTTATCCACCAAAAAAGGTAAATTCTAGAGTATGAATTAAATCTAGATGAGTAATACCCAGATGAGCATCTCCGTACATCTTAAATATCTTCTCTTAGCAAGAGATTGGCTAAGGAGAATGATTCAGGTCTCCTATTGGAGGTGGCATCTAATTTGGGATCAACAACTGAATTCATATCTCCACAGATAATCAGGTTACCTTGTTTGTGCTTGGCAATGCATTTAAATAATTTGCTGAAAAACAAACCACGTCTTCAATTGGAAACACACACCCCCAGAATTGTGTACAATTTCTCATTCATGTTGCATACCCACACGACAAATCAACCTTCTGAGTCAATAACAGAGGAGTATAACTTAAAGACTCAGCTCTTGATGGCTTTGAGAACTCCCCTTTTTTTTGTTTAGAGTTCTGCTGAAAAGATGAATGGGAAGTCTTTGTGCTGATAGTGATGCAACACATTTTAATGGGCCCGTAAGTACAGCTTTGAAAGTGTTAAATCAGGCGGCGAGGAGGCAGCATACAGTATTGCCTCCTTACCACCTGTCAAACAGCTCTGAAAAGTGATTTGGGCACGGATCACTCTTCAGAGGGGGGGGGGGGGGAGACCTTGTTGTATGTCTGAAAGAGTAAGGCAGCTCCAAAGCACATGCGTTGCCATGCACCACCACCATGCATTGTGGTGCACTGCCACAAATTGTGCATGTCCATGTTTTCGGGGGCTTTGGTGCTTTGCCAGTCTGTTCATTTTGATGGGCTACCTTAACATAATGCATGCTAACACACAAAAAACTTCATCACACTGGGAACACGTGACCCAGCTTAAGGTTTTCTTTTGAGGAAAGTGGAAAGATAGCGCTGGACCCGTAGGTTTATTTTACTGGTATTTTTATCTTAAGGTATGAATGCTTTTGTAAATGATCTGGTTCCTGGGCAGGCGGCTTCTGTACCCCAGAGGATCTCCACAGTCTCCTTGGCTTGTAGTATAATGTAAGAAGGGTTGATATTAAAGTGCCACACCACTGCTAAGAGGTCCAGCTGCAACTTTATTCTATTGAAGGTCAGGGGTACAATTCAAGAAATAGCCAAAGTGTTTTGAGGGTCTAAGTGCCCCCTTCATCAGGGCTTGACTGGCAACAAAGTGAACAAACCAGCAGTGAACTTGACCTGAAATGTTTTTTTATTCCAGGGTGAGTTGAAAGCACAGGCCTAATTAGCAGCTTGTTTGGCAGCAAGTTTTCTTTTGTCCAGGGTAAACAGTGCATGGCTCAGCTCTGTTCAGAGAGCCAAAAGGTAAATAGCTTATTAGTGCTCTGGGAATCCTATATCAAGGGTGTGCTCTGAACAAAATGGGATTTTGTATAATAGGAACAAAAAATGAAACTAGTAGTTAGAAACATGTGAACCAAATTTGATCCCAAACCATTCTAGGTTCTCTTTAAGATATAATTCTATATTAATCGCAGTCTTCTCTTGTCTCTGCAGTCCACCCATGTCGCACAGGCCAGCTTTCAAATTGATGCCTTTGGAACGTCCTTCATCTTGGATGTTGAACTGAACCAGTAAGTACAACATTCTAACCAGAGAAATGATAATACTGTGCGTTGATCACCGCCACCCCCCCCTTTTTTTTTTGTGAGAACTTTACTGAAATGTCACAAAGTGCATTGTACCATGCTGCACTGAAAAAAAAGTACTACATGCCATAACCTTTTCTCACCTCAGCATGGCAGTGTGAACTGGCAGGATAAGGAGTAAGGCTGTGTGCATTGTCTTTCAATAGACTATGAAAATAGTCCTTACACAGTTACTTCTGTCATTTAAAAAACTGCCTCTCAGCATTCATTTGAAACAGACTTTAACTCTGCTTTAAGTGATGGATCCAATTAAATTCAGTTAACAGAAGGGTGAGCTTATTATTTTACAGCAGCACCAAAGTGATATTGTGTTCCAGGAAACCAATATGTATAGTTCTATGCTGTGTAATGTTCATATCCAAATGAGAAATTTGAAAATAAGCAGGGAGTCCTTTGAGACCTGAAATTTGTATGTGGTCGAACAGGAATTATATAATTAATATTTTACAAATGTTTGCTAGCTTGAATAATGCTTTCGACTTTGGTTGCTCATAGTAATTAGTGCCTTCATAGCTAACTGCCATGCAATTATCACCATAGGGGTTGATTTACTAAAGGCAAACTGTGCACTTGGCAAAGTGCAGTTGCTCCAGAGCTTAGTAAATGAGGAGGAATCTGACTACGATCACCCAATCACGTGCAAGCAAAAATGCTTTTTTTTTTAAATTTCCCTTGCATGTGATTAGGTATTCTTTGCAAAGTTTAGCTTTACCTCATTTACTAAGCTCTGGAGCAACTGCACTTTGCAAAGTGCAGTCTATTAGCCTTTAGTAAACCAACTCCTAAGTGTCTGTTCCTCATCCTCATGTAACATCAATATACTGAATAGTACGCATTATCATTAATGTATTTCCTTCCAAATATGCCCTAACCATCAATGATTTATAGATAGAAAAGGTAAGTAAAACGCACATATTCTTTTAGTAGATGTGAACCCAATACCATAATCTAAAAAAAAGCTAAACACAGAGGCGTAACTAGAACCTTCAGGGCCCCGGTGCAAGAAACCATGAAGGGCCCCTGGACCCCTGGCCGCCCCTCCTATCCAGGTGTACAGGGGAGCCGCACAGGCCCTCTGGAGCATGGGGCCCGGTTGCAATTGCAACCCCTGCAACGCCTGTAGTTATGCCCCTGGCTAAACATAAAAAAGTAATTTTAATCTTTCTGCAGCTTTGATTAAAATAATGACTGGTGATCCTGCCATGAGGATCCTTGTTCAGACACCTCCTGTAAAATTGTGACATTGTTCTTTCCCTGTCTTCCAGTTGTGCTCCTGCATTGTCACCCTGTCACACTGGCTTCTGATAAAGACTACATGTGGTTTCAGTGCACATTTCCTATGCATGGTCCACTGTTGTCACCATCAGGAAACCTTCTCTGAGTAATTCCTTGCAGCTATCACTATAGTGCGTGTAGACAGGAAGTGGCTTCAAAGAAGCCGCAGAAAACAAGCAGCACTAATAGGTAACAAAGGATGAAAAAAAGGGGGGAAATAGCTATGGTTTATGATACACAGTGCTTTAACAAACTAATTTAGGGTTAGGATTTACATATACTTGGATGGAGATCCTCTGGCCAGGCTCCTGTAAAGGATGGGGGTGGGTCGAGATCATCCAGCCAGACCCCTGGAGAGGATGGGGGTGGGTGGAGATCCTCCAGCCAGGCCTCTGAAAAAGATGGGCGTAGGTGGAGATCCACCAGCCAGGCTCCTGTAAAGGATGGGGGTGGGTGGAGATCATCCAGCCAGACCCCTGGAGAGGATGGGGGTGGGTGGAGATCCTCCAGCCAGGCCTCTGAAAAAGATGGGCGTAGGTGGAGATCCACCAGCCAGGCTCCTGGAAAGGATGGGAGTGGGTGGAGATCCTTCAGCCAGACTCCTGGAAAAGATGGAGGTGGGTGGAGATCTTTCAACCAGGCTCCTGGAGAGGATGGGGGTGGGTGGAGATCCTCCAGTCAGGCTCCTGGAAATGATGGGGTTGGGTGGAGATCCTCCAGCTAGGCTCATGGAAAAGATGTGGGTGGGTTGGGATCCTCCAGCCAGGCTCCTGTAAGGATGGGGGTGGGTGGAGATCCTTCTGCCAGGCTCTTGGAAAAGATGGGGGGGGGGGGTAGGTAGAGATGCTTCAGCCAGGCTCCTGGAAAGGATGAGGGTGGGTGGAGATTCTCCAGCCAGGCTCCTGGAAAAGAATGGGGGTGGGTGGAGATCCTTCAGCCAGGCTCCTTGAAAGGTTTATGGTGGTCAAGATCCCCCAGCCAGGCTCCTGGAAAGGATGGGGGTGGGTTGATATCCTTTAGCCATGCTCCTGGAAAAGATGGGGGTGGGTGGACATCCTTCAGCCAGGCTCCTGGACAGGATGGGGGTGAAAGGAGATCGTCCAACCAGGGCCATGGACAGAATGGGGGAAGGAGAAAATCCCTCAGTCAAGGTCATGGATAGCATGGGAGCTGGTGCAACATCCCCAAGCCAGGTTCATGGAGAAAATGGAAATGTTAGGAGATCCCCTAGCCAGGCTCTTGAATAGGATGTTGGTGGAGATCCCAAAGCAGGATTACAGATAGGATTGGGGGTGGGAGAAGATCCCAGAATAATTGATAGGATAGGGGGTTCATGGACATATAACAGTCAGGTTCATGGACAGGATGAGCATGGGAGGAAATCCCCACCCAGGGTAATGGACAGGGTTGGAGTGGGAGGAAATTTCTCAACCAGGTTAATGAACAGGAAGGGGATAAAGGGACATATAGCAGCCAAGCTTACAGACAAGATGGTGTTGAAAGGAGATCCCCAGCCATGCTCACGAACAGAAGAAAGTTAATGGATGGAATGGGGATAAAAGGACATATAGCAGCCACACTCATGGGCAGAAGAATGCGGTGAGGGACAAAATCACTTCTCACTCTATCAAAAACTTGAAATGAAATTGAATAGAGCATTGCTGTGAACGGCATGCATTGCTTCAGTGCAGGCTCTGGGTATCCCAGCCATTTATGACTGTTAACCTTCCTATAAGCACTGCATTAAGGTTGTATCTTACATATTGAAAGAGATAATTACTGATAAGTGTCCATCCATTATTAATGTGCTGCTGCCGAAGTGCCAGTGCAGATAGATGCTTTTTGTTGATTCTACACACACCAAGGGGAAATGCAACTTGGAACTGGCATCTCTTTTCTGGCAAAACTTAAATGACCTTCTGGCTTTAATAAAGATTTGGCACAGATAAACTCTAATACTACATTCCTCATTTTGCATTGCAACATTGCAAAAACTCTGTATGATTTCAGACAAAACTACATTCTTTCATAGATTATCAGGAAAAGCCTGGTAGATGTAGACCAGGGGACTTCAAAAAACGATTACAGCAGATTCCAAACTAACAGGATTTTTAGATTATTTTAGAAGTCCCTTTCGGCACACTTAACACAGAGGGGTTGATTTACCAAAGGGAAAAAGACTGTGCACTCTGCAAGTGCAGTTACTCCAGAACCTAGTAATTGAGGAGAAACTCTGCTGACTCCCATCATCCAATCATGTGCAAGCAAAAATGTACTTTTTTTTTATTTTCCTTGATTGGGTATTCTTTGCAAAGTGAAGCCTTACCTCACTTACTAAGCTCTGGAGCAACTGCACTTGTAGAGGGCAACTGCACTTTGTAAAGTGCACACTCTATTTGCCTTTAGTAAATCAACCCCAGAGTGTAAAATTTACGTAACCACTTGCTGACTGCGCACAGTATATTTACTGCGGCAGTCAGCCCCAGCGAGGCAGAGTGACGTAGGTCTACGTCGCTCGCCTGTCACCGGGTTTTGAGCCAATAGCGGGCGAGCGCGCGCCCGCTGAGGCGCGCGCCCGCTGAGGCGCGCGCCCGCCTCGGCTCATTCACAGAGGAGTGCGGGCGTGTGACCGGCGGACCTGATGTCCGCCGGTCACACTATGATCGCAGGTACAGTGGGAGAAAGGCGGGCGGCTTATGTAAACAAGCTGCCTGTCATTCTCCCCTGTGTAAAAATGGAGATCAGACGGTTCTACTATGTAGAACCGTTGATCTCTGTTTTTACAATAGTAGACCTGTCCCACTACAGTTAGAAACACGCCCCTAGGACACACTTAACCCCTCCCTCTCCAATATAGTTAACCCATTCCCTGCCAGTGTCATTTTTGCAGTAACAGTGCATATGTATAGCACTGATTACTGCAGTAATGTCACTGGTACCCCCAAAAGTGTCAAAAATGTCAGTCAAGGGTCCGATCTGTCCACCGCAATGTCGCAGTACCGCAAAAAAAAAACGCAGATCGCCGCCATTACTCGTTAAAAAAAAACCACCAAAAATGACAAAAATCTTTCCCTTTGTTAGTAAACGCGATAACTTTTGCGCAAACCAATCAAAATACGCTTTTTGCGATTTTTTTTTACCAAACATATGTAGCATAAAACAAATTGGCTGAAAATGTTAAAAAATTTTGATTTTTACATTTTTTTGGGGGGGAATTTCATATAAAAAAAGTAAAAAATATTGTTATTTTTGCAAAATTTATGCTCTTTTTTGTTTATAGCGCATGATCAAAAAATCGCACAGGTGATCAAATACCACCAAAAGAAAGCTCTGTTTATGGGAAAAAAGGACATGAAATTCGTTTAGGTACAGCGTCGCACGACCGCGCAATTTTCCGTTAAAGTCACGCAGTAAAAAATCGCAAAAAAAACCCTGGTCAGGAAGGGGGTAAAATCTTCCGGGGCTTAAGTGGTTAAGGAGTAGAGTATGTTCACTCTGAAAATTTTTGAATGTAGTAAAACAAAATACTTTACAAAGAATACCCAATCACGTGCAAGAAAAAAAAAAAAAAACAGGATTATTAGTTGTGTCTGATTGGATAATAGAAGTCAATACAGCTTCACTTTAATCACTAAGCTTAGTAAAAATTCAAGATAAACATGCTCTATCTCTATCTAAATCATGTGCAAGAAAAAATGCTAAATCTCTACTGCTTCACCTGTCTATTTTTCTGTATGCTACAAAATCCAATCTTTTCTCTTTTCATTCTAATATTTGTTTAAAAAATATTTGTATGGAAAAAAAAAAAAAAACGCATCTAGTGTTTTTACAGACAAAACTTTTTGTTTTAGTTTTAGGTTAAGTTTTGAATTGTTTGCACTTGACATGAGAAATGTAGACGTGTGATTGGTTGGGTTTACAAAATGTTCATATACAGATCTCTGAAACGCAATACTAACGAAAATTTCAACAAACCTTAAATACATTATAATGAAACAATGAAATGAATTTGTTTCATTCGTGCCATTTGGATGTTTAAAGCATCCAAAATAACATATCGACATAACGAATTATCTGAATTGACTCGGATCAAGTTTGTTTTCATTTGCAATAACATTTTTTATTGTTATAAAAAATGCACTACATACAGTATGAAATGGAAACATATTGCAATAAATACAGTAAGGTATAAAAGTGAAATAAGTTGATGATTTCTACCTATTGTGTTTGGGTTGGATGGAGGTGGTGTGGCAGATCCATCCCTGAATCATAACATTACTTGATTAATCCAAATGAATCCAAATTAATCTTAATTGAAAAAATAACTTGTGTTCCATTCACACTTTCAGATTTATTTTTTTTTATTTTGCATATACATTTTTAATTATTATAAAAAATACACTACTAATGAAATGGAAACATGTTGCAATAAATACAGTAAGGTATTAAAATGAAATAAGATGATAAAGACTACATTGTATTTGGGTTGATCATAGAGGTGGATCCATCAAGATTCTCAGAATTATAACATAATAAATGAATCCGAAATTAACTTTATTCTATTCATTCTTTCGGATCTATTTACTTTTTATTTTGCATTAACATTTTTCATTATTATAATCAGCTCATTCCATTTCTCTTTGTGGGTTGGACTAACAGGGATGTCTGCATAAGTAATCTCCTGAAATAACAAATGAACATATTAAAACTATAATAGCCAATCTCCTGAAATATACTAAACAAATCCGAATATACAAAATGGATCTAAATATGCAAAACGAATTCCGAAAATGAATCATTCTAACATAATGAATATGACGAAACGAAATGATGAATGTAACGAAACGAAACAAATTTTTCCATGGTGCACATGACAACTCTAGTGACATGTCAATATCACAGGACATCAAGAGAAAATCTCCAAATCTCTGTTGGGCATTTTCCCTTTTCCTCTTGTCTGAATGACAACATTGTCAGGTGGATAGGAAATAAGGGGAAAATTTGCTTGACCAAGGCCCGAATTAAAGGGGAGCGCCAGTCTCACTCCAAAAAAATGAAGTCAGCAGCTACAAATACTACCCTATGGACCCTTTCGCTACCAGGTCCGTACATTGTTTGCCCCTGACAGTAGGGGTTTCACACACAATTCGGTGCAGCCACCGGAATTGTGTGTAAAACTGACAGGCAGGTTCCTGCCTGTCAGGTGGATGCATTTGGGCGGCTGCCGCCCAATTTCCTTCACACACCCCGGTACCAGCACCCCTGCCATGTATTCTGGGCTATGCTTGCCCACCTTCAGGCTCAGGACCGACATTGGGGGTGGAGGGGAAGTAGAAGAGCAGACACACGCTGTGACCTGGAAGGCGACGTGTATGATGTCAGTTCCGAGTCAGGCTCCCAGTGTCCCTGGCTAACGTTGCAGTCTGCATTGCAATGCATTCAGTTGACCCCAGAGAAGACATGCAAGGTCTAAAAGTCCTGTTAAAGAGAACCTGTCACCTAAAAATCATCAAATAGGGTAAAAACTTTGATTGAAATACACTTGTTGGATTTTCCTGCGCGCGCCTGAGTGAGAGCAATAATTCTACCACAAGACCTCCTCCATAACACTAAACAGATGACCTATATGGCACTTTTGAAGTGTTGGCTAAAGAAAATATAGGGTACTGAAGTTTGTCGCCATTTCACGGACGCACACAAATTTAAGGTTTGACATGTTGGGTATCTATTTACTCTGTGCAACCTAATCTTTTATATTTCACAAAAAAGTTAGGTAGGTTATTGTGTTTTTTTACCCCTATAATTCACTTTAGTGCGTTTTTTACAAAAATTTTGAGTTTCCTAGAATTTTGCAGTAATATCAAGCTACATAAAAAATCTTTAGCCGTCTTTGGGTCCAGGCGCTGGCATTTTAACATGGGGAAACTTGTGGCTTCACTGCTGGTTTTCCACTGCGCATACATGAGCCACGCAATCTTCTGGGACCTGTGATGTGTCCTATAAGGCTGCGGGGGAAAGAGGGGGGGCCAAAGTGGGAGTGGGTACCTGTCAAAACCAGGTACCGGAGGGGGGAGGATGCAACCTTTTGGGTGAAGTTCCACTTTAACTACTGAGAGAGGCTTTTCCTTCCCTACTCTCTAGAACAGGGATTCCCAAACTACGACCCTCCAGTTGTTCAGGAACTACAATTCCCATCATGCCTAGTCATGTATGTGAATGAGTTTTACAATGCCCCATGGGATGTGTAGTTCTGTAGCAGCTGCAGGGCCATAGTTTGGGAATCCCTGTTCTAGAACAAAAACATTGTTGGCTGGGTAACACTGAAGTGTAAATACATATAAAATAATTAGGGTATATACTTGTTACATTTTTTAAATACAGGTAATATAAGTACACAACATATTTCTTTGTATTAGCTTTCTAGAGTCCTCTACACAGCAGAAATCAGACTGGCGGGGTGGGGGGGATACCAATGTAAGGTATTGATTTACGCTGTGCTTTCAGTTTAACTCTACCATGCTTACAAGGGGGAGCAGACACAGACTAGTTCATCATCAGATTCCCATTGCTTTTCCATTTTCCATCCAGAAGAGTGGAGGTTAGGGAAGTGACCTTGATGTATTCCGTCATTTGAAAAGTAAAATGTATACATTGCATAGATTTTAGCAAATAGTATTTTAGATTTTTTTTTCTCTGGGAAGATATGTGTGTAATGTATGTAAAACTTGCTCTGTTTTTTCTCAATCTGATTGCTAAGTGGGAGGTCCTGTCATTTTTTAACCACTTCCTTACCGCTGGACGTCAAATGACATCCTGGGCTTTGGGTGGGGATATCTGAATGATGGCAGCAGCTACAGACATCATTCAGATATATATATTTTTTTAGCTGGCGATTCCCTGCACCGTAAGAACAATCATTGCGGCTGTTCAGCCGCTTGATCATTCTTACAGGTGGCGGGAGGGGAGGGGACCCCCCTGTCCTCCCGCTGCCCTCCCGTGCTTCTACCTGCTCGCCCGTGCGATCAGCGATCCGGAGAAGGAATCCGCCGGCAGCGGAAGTACACTATAGAGACTGCCGAGGACCAGATGGTCCCTGTGACTTTTTCTATGACTCTCGGAGGCCTGGGAGTGACGTTGTGACGTCACACCCGGCCTGGCAGTTGTCAATACTGTTGTGATCTCAGCTGGATAGCCGAGATCTTCTTTTTTTTTTTTTTTTTTTATTTTAGGCTGTTCAGCCCATAGGAAAGATCTGAGGTCTTATTGACCCCAGATCTCTCCAAAAAGAGGACCTATCATGCCATATTCCTATTACAAGAGATGTTTACATTCCTTGTAATAGGAATAAAAGTAATTAAAAAAATTAAAAGGAAAGAGTAAAAATAAAAAATAAAGATAAAATAAACAATAATTAAAAAAAAATGTTTAAACTGTCCTCATCCCCGCGTGCTCGCATGCAGAAGCGAACACATACTTACCTCGCAGCAACATATGTAAACGGCGTTCAATCCATGCATGTGTAGTATTGCTACGAATGTTAGAGAGCGAGCAACAATTCTAGTCCAGGAACTCCTCTGTAACTCTAAATTGGTAACCTGTAAAAAATTTTAAAGCATTGCCTATGAAGATTTTTAAGTACCGAAGTTTGGCGTCATTCCACGAGTGTGGGTAATTTTAAAGCGTGACATGCTAGGTATCTATTTACTCAGGGTACCATCATCTTTCACATTATGCAAAAAAAATGGGCTAACTTAAGTGTTTTGTTTTTTTTTAATTCATAAAACAGTTTTTTTCAAAAAAAAAAACACGTTTGAAAAATTGCTGCGCAAATACCATGTGACATAAAAAGTTGCAATAACCACCATTCTATTCCCTAGGGTCTCTGCTAAAACAAATATATAATATTTGGGGGTTTAGAGCAATCTTCTAGCAAAAAAATGATCATTTTTACATGTAGGAGCGGAGTGCCAGAAATGGCTTGGTATGGAAGTGGTTAATAGCATATAAGCGGTCTCCTGGTTGTAATTAGAAAAGCAGAAGAAGTCATCCAACCATACTAAGAGAAAATAAGATTTCCAAACAGTGTACAAAATAAAACCCAGGTCTCTGTACTGCACTTGAGTTTTTAATTCATTTTTAAATTTTTACTTTTAAAGGACGAGGGCGCCTATCTTTTTTGTCCACCTTTTCTGACCTAATCTATTCCACATTACCATTCCCCAGATGAATCTACCATCCTTGACATGAGTTGCAGCCTCCAGTGCCTATTTTGAAAGTTATTTTGTGCTGACTGTTGTTCCTGTGCACTGTTTCCCATAGAATTCTACAAGGATATCTTCTCTGTCCTCAGGACAACATGGGTGGGCTAATTTAAAGATTGGCAAACACGGCTAAAACTTTGCCCAATTTATCCTGAATCAGCCAAAATTCGAGCTGTGGCGTCTCCCTTCTGCACCACCCGGCCTAAAAAATGAGACTTTGTCAAAGGAGCCAGGTGGAAGAGTGGCGGTCAAACAGTGCATGCATCCAATCAGGATTGATTTTGATGGCCACTATTGCTGTCTGTAAAAATACAATAGCAGACGGGAGATTCCTCCATCCATGCTGTTTAGTGAAGTGTGGAATCTATCAGATTTCTTTTGTTCAGTCCACACATCTGTATTCATATGACTATACACTTGTAGAATTTTGGTAAAAGTTTAGAAGGAATTTTGAAAAATTGATCGTCAGAGCGTTTAAACAAACAAAGAAGATTCTAGCTGTGGATGTGTTTTTCGTTCAAAGGGGAAGTCCACCCTTACACTAAAATCTCTACATCTACAGGCATCCACAATCTAAGACTATCTATCCTGTAAAGAAATAAAAGCTATAAATACCTCTTCTGAAGCCGCTCCGGTCTGTTCTCCAGCGGCAGCAGCTCTGCAGAGGAGACAGCCGGCTGGGAAATGAATGGGAAGTGACGTCACCCATAGACTTACTATAGGGCTTCTTTTGTTGGCTGCCTCCACAGCAAAGCGGCCATTGACAGCTCAGCGTGGGACCGGACCGAATCGGCTTCAGAAAAGGTATGTATAGTGGTTTCTTCTTTACAGGATAGATAGTCTTAAGATAACATGTAGGTGGGTTCAGGGGCTTCTGAAAAAAACGCCCAACTGCTCCTAAACGGCCATTTACAACGTCCCCTGTACATGGAGCCTTAGATTTGCGGATGCCTGTAGATGTAGAGATTTTAGTGTAATGATAGATTTCCCCCCTGAACGAAAAACACATCCACAGCTAGAATCTTGTTTGTTTGTTTGAGAAAACATTTTTACCCCGCTCCTTCAAATTTTTATCACCCCACTAACCAATGGAAAAATCGAAGGAACGTTCTGAAAAGTAAAATTTTCTAACAAAATTCTAATAGTGTATTGCCAGCTTAAAGCTTTACCGCTCCAGCAACTGTCCATTCCCAGCTGTGAAAGGAGGCAGGGTGGTGCACAATTCAGCGCATCACATTGTTCCCCTTTTTTTCTGTTTGTACAAAGTTAAAGTGGAGCTCCACCCAAAAGGGAAGCTCTGCTTGTTCGTGCCCTCCACTTCTCCACTGCCACATTTGGCAATTTTTGGTCAAAACCAGATACCCGCTCCCACTTCCGAGTAAGATCGCCACAGCGATCTATGAGCATTTCCGGCCCCTCCCCTCCCCACCCCCGCTGCCTTCTGGGACACACAAACGTCCCAGCAGACGATGGGACCATTCAGAAAGTGCAGAACGACTTGCATGTCGGTTTCCCTAACTTACAATTTTTGGGGCGAGCAGGTACCCAGAAGTTCACTCCCTTCTCCCGCAGCCAGCCCATTCACAAAGCGCAGAAACCTTTGCGCATGTGCAATAGGAAACTGGCTGTGAAGCCGCAAATTCTTCACTGCTGGTTTCCCTTAGTCAAGATAGCAGTGCCAGCACTCGAAGCTGATTGGCGAATCAGCTCGGAGTGCTGACATCACAGGATCCCTGGACAGGGATCCTGTGATTATATTAAAAGTCAGCAGCTAAAGTATTTGTGGATAAAGTAATCAGTGGATAGGTGATTACCTATAGCGCTTGCTACAAATTAATAAACCATCTAATAAAAATTCATGATATGACAATATGAGTAATCTAATAAAGAGTATATATATATATATATATATACATGGTGACAATAGAAGTGCTTAATAAATAGAAAATATATAATATGCAAAAAAATTAAAAAATAAATATATTCACTCTCAGAAAAAAATCTTAAAGTTCATGTGCACAAACAATTGTAAGTGAACAGTCCATTAGATGATGCAAGAAAACAATAGTGACTTCTTGATGAAAAAATGTCCAAAAAATATATGTATTTAAAGTGCGGGTGCTTTCACTCTTGCCCTGGTATCCCTTCACCGTGAGAGATAAATAAATGTCACACTCACCAGAACTCGTGGGTCCTATATGCCTTATGACACTAGGACCAATCGTGCTTAAATGACCCTCTCCAGGTCGGGGTGCGTTCCGTCCTGGCGAAACTATCCCTCTGCAGTACCACTCTTACTGCTGATAGCCTCCAAATCGGGTGCCTTTCCTCCAAACAGACCTGCTCCTTCTTGCAGTAGCAATCCTCCTGTTAATCACCTCCAATCAAGGGGGGTGTATAGAAGAAAAAAATCCAGATAGTGCAGTACCGTTTAAGTGGTTTATTTAATGCACACAGCCCTGGTCAATCCAAAAAATACATTTCCAATGGGGTGATAAGAACAGGTGTAAAAACAGAAAAGTTCAATTAAATCCAGTAAAATCCAATAAATTCGGTGAGAAAACAGTGAGAAACAATGTAAAAAACCGAAAGAACGCCGTCATACATGTGAGCTGCGAGTGGAGAGCGGTAGTTCCAGCTTGCGTTCCACTAAGCTCGTATGATGTCACGACGTGCGTTCCACCTAACGCGTTTCGTCATTGGCTAGACGTCTTCAGAGCTACAGTATTTGTGGCTGCTGACTTTCATTTTTCTTTTTTTTCCAGACTGGAGCTGCTCTTTAAGAATGATATGTTTTGGGGTTTTCTTTTTTTTTTTGGTGGGGGGTATATTGATTGGAAGGAAAATGTGGAAAATGCAGAAATCTGTCAATGGGGGGCACTAGTTTTGGTGATACTAATGACAACAAGGGATTCCCTCACTTTGGAGGGATTGCCTCACATTTTTCTGGGACACAGATGGCAAAAGAAAAAAAAAACTGACAGGGTTTATAAACCCCCTTTACTCCAAAATGAAAAAAAATAAAGTGTTGCCTATAGTTCTACTTTAAACTTTTAGTTTACTCTTTGGCTTTCATATTGTTTTTCAATGGTTTTTATTGAGAATTGTCAGTAGAAAAAGTAAAACTCAACAGGTACATAGACTGCAAATAAGGTAAATTAGTTGTGCATGAAAATACAAAAAGATTTTTAACATAAAAAAAGAACATCATATGGTCAATACTGTATGTATTACACTATGCAGAGAAATTATGAAGGTCCGGCCTGGTACACAATGATAATGTACTCTCTCCTGCCTAATCGTAGTTAATCTCTCCCCCCAACAGCTTATTGCAGGGGGGAAGAGATGGGGATGATGCTTTGATGTACTGACAAATAATCAGCCCCTCTACTAGGGCCCTACAAATGGGGGACCAGTGGGGATGAACATCGTTCCTGTCATCCTCATCCCGCAGCATATCCCCAGTGTACAGAAATGGGCACATAGTGTATCGTGTAAACAAAGACAGGAGTGCACTCAAGCCATCAGTAATGTAAACATCTTGATTTCATATTGAATAGCATTGGTTATAATTTAGTGAACTGAGCTGCATATTCTTCAGCAGTTGTAGAATTTGATACACAATCTTTCATAGAGAGATTAAAAAGTTTCTTCGTTACAATCTAAACATAAAATATCATTTAAATTGGTGTACCTTTTTTTAGTTCATTTTATAAATGTAAGAATCTAGGTAAACCATAATAGTTCATTATTAGTACAAATTAAAAGTAACTTGAAATTAACACAGAATTCCAATATCAATTTGGGTGTCTTTGTTCTTGCTTTGTTTTACTGCTTGTTAGACAGGTTCCTAACTTCATAAATAATAGACTTTGAAAATGCAATAATGAGCATGTCACATCATTCTAAGAAGAAAAATCACAAGAGAAAATTAATAATTAAAATGGCTTTAAATTATGTGCAAATCCTAAGAACCCGTCTCTAGCAAATCAACGTGAAAGCCTTTGTTTGCACTGGAGAAGTGACCATGTTGAGAAACAAGCCAGGATATGTGTGAGAAGGCATCTTGTTGCAGTACAAGGAGCTTGTTAACACCACTGGGGGCTTATGTATGAGCCTTCGAGGGAAAGAGAAGTCAAAGTGTTTACTGTCCAGAGGATTACTTCATTTTAATCTGCTGTCGAAACATAGAAGCTGATTTCTTGACATGAACACACCCCCCCAACCATCCCAGACTCTGCAAAACTGTCCAGGGATCTTAGCATGATCCCAATATCCCACAAATCCATCCTGTGTGTGCTATAGCCAAGCCTTCGAACATTCATTCCAGCCCCTGACTTCATCTCCTTGCATAGCTTTATGGCAGAGCGATCCCCTGCCGACACATAGGTGCATAGTCCCTGTAGTAGGAGGACCCGGATCAGCAGAGTGAGGCACTCACTACAGTGCAGAGTAAGTGCTTTACCCACTGACCATTAATGTCTTCCTTCCCACCCACATTCAGCAGGAATCAGCCCTAATTTGAGGTGTGGGTGCCCCTTTAGACATGTGCATGATTGAAAAATTAGTTTTGTTTCATTTATATTCGTTAATCTAGGTATTTTATTTCCTTAAATTTGGTTGATTCCTTTTCGGAATTCATATTCGGAACTTGTTTTAAGTCTTTTTCAAATTTTCTTTGGTGTTACCAATTTTTTCGACCAATCGGTAAAATCGAAAATGTTAAATTTATATTCCATTTCGAATGCGGCAAAGTGAACAAACAAAAGAAAAATCTTAATCAAATGATTACAATGACTCTTTAAATCATCTTTGGCTTAACAAAAGCAGCATTATCTACAAATAGTACTCTAATAACACGTCATTGATTTCAGAAATATGTTTTACAGCTCGAATTGGAATTTAATTTAAAATTCAATTTGAATTTTGGAAATTCAGACGAATTTCCTTTCGTTATTCGGAGCATTTGGTAAACTTTGTTTATACTGTAATTCGGGTATTCAGGCATATCTGAATCTTCGAATAATGAAAAATTTGTCTGAATATTTATTTGGAAGGAGACGAACTGCATATGTCTAGTGCCCCTGTTATCACCACTGGACTTGACAAAAGTTGGTTAAACAATTGACTTTTGTCAAAGGAGCTTAATGGAAAATTGTTGGCTTAACAGCATCTGGATCCAGGTACTGTTCAGGTATTCTGACAGCTGCTGGAGCTGGCTGTCACAGTAAAACAGTTTGCAGAGGAGATATGCCCTTCCTCGCTGTATAGCGTGCAGTGGGGGAATCTGTTAGATTTATTTTATTCAGCTTTACTTGGACATCCTATTGCAAAGCCATGAGCATTACTTACCTGGCTTCTCTTTTGATCCAGCGCTGTGCCTGAGATCAGCATTGCTGCTCTCTCTCTCCTAACAGGCACAGAGGCAGCAGCGGGAGCCATTGGCTTCTGCTGCTGTCAATCAAATATTGTGGATTGGGAGTGGGAGGCTGGTGTCCAGCCTGGCTGTGTGTGTCTATGGAAGCACAAAACTATTACCAAAAAGTTCTGGCGCTACTCCAAGATGATGAAGTCCTGGAATGTCCCTTCACAGAGAATACACAAAAACCTGTAAAGTTCATGTGTTGAAGATGTATGGGAATAGCAACACTGTTCGCCCAATTCCTGATGTAAGACAGCATAGAACATGTAATGGAAATTAGATATAGGAGATGGCGCTCAGTGTGCATATAGTAACAAACCCCAATATGGACTTGGATGGATAGTCTCATAAACACTTTATTATGATGATCCAAGGGTAAAGTATATTGTGAATAAAACAAGGTCAGTCCTACCGCCCCTTGTAGCCTCTGGACATTCACACCGATGGTAATGGAATCCTGTAGGAGACCGGTGGATAATGTTAAGAGCCGGTTGTCAGATGGGGTCGCAGGCAGGAGAGCTCAGTTGGTCTGATGTGCGGCCGCTTCCTCAGACCGGAGCTTCTGTGTCACACTCCCTCGGCACCCGACAAGAGCCTCGGGAGTCGCGCTTTGATGACGTCACTGCACGGGACCGAAGATCCACAGCCAGCCGGCTTAGAGGAATACTAGGATGTCAGCACGGATGGGGGACTGGTTGAATTTGCTTCTGAAGAGCCTCCCGATCGCCACAACGACATGTTTCGCTACAATAGTAGCTTTATCAAGTTGTGGCAAGAGGCGATCGGGGGCTCTATAAAGCCAAAAAATGGGCGGGGTTAGGCACAATGGCCAATAAACTGACCCCAAACAGCTGAATCAGAAAAAGCATTAAGAGATCAATGAATAAATAAAAAAATGGAAAAAGGGGGGAATAAAGGTGTAAAAAAATCGGGAAAAAGGTGAAAAAATTGAAAAAATAAATAATAATTAAAAAACAATGAGCATGTAATAAATAAAAAGTATATATATAAAAGAACATATATAACGGTATATTGAAGGTCCAGAATGCTACAGGGGGCTAACAAGAATTAGTATATCACAACTAAATGTATACGGTTATAATACCTTTGTTGATATACATGGAACGATCTAAAAATTGATAAGATAATAAATATGTGTAAATCAATAAAAATATATATCTATATATATATCTATATGATATTTATATATATATCTATATGATATTTATCTATAAAAAATATATATATATATATATATATATATTAAAATTAACCCGTAAGCACCTGAATCTCCATAGGTCGGCAGGCTTAAAATTAGGACATCATTATACCAGAATAAATATTACTTTAAAACATTTAAATTCTAAAATGCATCAGATAAGGTGATTTAATTCTAATTCCTCGTTGAGGCCTTGAGGCGCTAGACAATTAAATTTATAAATCCAGTATGTTTCTCTCTTGCATAGCAGAGAGAAACGTTCGTTCTCCGTCAGTGTTCCTTTCGGGATGCTTTCTATCGCCATAACTTCAAGTTTCTTGAAGTCTTTATTGTGATATTTTGAAAAGTGACGTGGGACGCTGTGCTTGTCACATCCCTTATGGATGAACCGGCGGTGTTCCCCTATTCTTTTTCGTAATGTCCGCATGGTGCGTCCCACATAGATCAACTTGCATGGACATCTAAGCACATATATGACGAATTCAGTCGAACATGTGATAAATTGTTTTATGTGGATCTTCGGTCCCGTGCAGTGACGTCATCAAAGCGCGACTCCCGAGGCTCTTGTCGGGTGCCGAGGGAGTGTGACACAGAAGCTCCGGTCTGAGGAAGCGGCCGCACATCAGACCAACTGAGCTCTCCTGCCTGCGACCCCATCTGACAACCGGCTCTTAACATTATCCACCGGTCTCCTACAGGATTCCATTACCATCGGTGTGAATGTCCAGAGGCTACAAGGGGCGGTAGGACTGACCTTGTTTTATTCACAATATACTTTACCCTTGGATCATCATAATAAAGTGTTTATGAGACTATCCATCCAAGTCCATATTGGGGTTTGTTACTATATGCACACTGAGCGCCATCTCCTATATCTAATTTCTATGGAAGCACAAAGCCTGCCTTAGGAGTGAGCCCATGCTTGCAAGGGCTTGCTATGGGGACAGACACAGAAGAGGAGGAACCGAGATTCCTGGTCGGGGACCCCAGAAGAGGAGGTTATGCTCTGTGCAATACCATTGCAAAGAGCAGGTGAGTATAACGTTTATTATATTAATTTAAAAAAATGCCTTTATTAATGCTTTACCCTTCACCGGAAACACCTGTACTCAGTAATTTTGAGAGTTTTCCACAAATATCTAGTATTTAAATACCCGTTAGTATTGGAAAAAAGATTATAAAATAGAGATTGTTAACCACTTAAGCCCCGGAAGATTTTACCCCCTTCCTGACCAGGGGGTATTTTGCGATTCGGCACTGCGTGACTTTAACGGACAATTGCGCAGTCGTGCGACGCTGTATCTAAACGGATTTGGCGTCCTTTTTTTCCCACAAACAGAGCTTTCTTTTGGTGGTATTTGATCACCTGTGCGATTTTTTGATCACGCGCTATAAACAAAAAAAGAGCGTCAATTTTTCAAAAATGGCAATATTTTTCACATTTTTTATATGAAATTCCCCCCAAAAAAAATGTAAAAATCAAAATTTTTTAACATTTTCGGCCAATTTGTTTTATGCTACCTATGTTTGGTAAAAAAAAATCGCAAAAAGCGTATTTTGATTGGTTTGCGCAAAAGTTATCGCGTTTACTAACTAAGGGAAACATTTTTGTCATTTTTGTTGTTTTTTTTTTTAACGCGTAATGGCGGCGATCTGCGATTTTTTTTGCGGTACTGCGACATTGCGGCGGACAGATCGGACCCTTGACTGTCATTTTTGACACTTTTGGGGTTACCAGTGACATTACTACAGTAATCAGTGCTATACATATGCACTGTTACTGTAAAAATACACTGGTAGTGAAGGGGTTAACTTTATTTGAGAGAAAGGGGCTGTGTGTGTCCCTAGGGGCGTGCTTTCTACTGTGATTGGCTGTGGCTTCAGATGTATGAAGAGTGATCAACGGTTCTACATAGTAGAACTGTATGATCATCCTTCATACACCGGGGAGAATGGCAGGCAGCTTGTTTACACAAGAGCCTGACTTTCTCCCTCTCCCCCGACGATTGCATAGTGACCGGCGGACATCGGGTCCGCCGGTCACAGGCGCGGGGGGGTGCGTGACCACGCGGGAGCGTGCCTCCAGGGGCGCGCGCTCGCTCCCTAGACCCTCACAAGCTAGCGACGTAGACCTACGTCGATTTGCCTGTGAGGGGCTGACTGCCGACGTAGATCTGCGTTAGGCAGTCGGCAAGTGGTTAATACAATGTGTATCTGTCTGCATATCTACAATAAGTGAATAAAAAACAAAAGTGAAAACCGAGCTATTGTGAATGTACAAAAAAAGCAGCTAGCACTACAGATGACAACCTGTATGTATAATAGAAATATATAAAGTGCAGCGCTAAAACATGATCAAAAATAAAGTGCATATATAGTGCAAAAATGAAAGTTATCTATGTGGCAATTGATACAAAACACACATATAATAAAGTCAAAGGTTAATAGTGGCTAATTGTAACAAACAGATAAAGAAAAGTCCAGAGTGAATCCAAAATGTGAAGTTAAAAACAAAAATCTTCAAACATTATTCCACGTGAAAGATTCAAACTCGTGCAAAGGAACCACCAACATCAGAGGGGGCTTACCGGATGAAATGGACTCATATAAGCTTACGCCTAGTCGGTCTAAATCATGGGCGATGGGCAGACACCCCAGATGATGTCTATTCAGATGAAACGCGTCGGATCTGCTGCCATGTCACCACTGCATCTCATCTGATCCTAGGATGTTTTATGTTAAAGCACTTTTATTTATCTAATATTGTAAGTGTTCTGGGTTTTAATAAATTAGTTGCTTTTTGTATGGTTTTACACTGTGTGGAGTTTTCTATTCCATTGAGTCTGTGTGGAGAAGAGATTGGGACTCTTGTTCTATCTGGACTTTCTGTTGTGGGAGTTGTCTGTATCCAAGTGATTGATCGGTTGATGCTGCTATTACGATTGAAGTCCACCTGGATGACTTTTGGTTCTATCCATCTATATATGCTAATTTAGACAAATATAACAAAAAACTATCAGCGCAAAACCAAATATGTGATATAACACTCAAAATAGGTAAAAACACTTTGCGTGAATAATGTACTGAAAAAGTGCTTGAATATCACTGTGCATAAAACATATATAGCCGGCAGCATACACCAATCGTGTTCACATCCCACAATAAATCAAAATAAATACAAAAACTGTGCTGCGCCAGACGTGCACCAATAAACATAAATGATGTTAATATAATCAATATCTGAAGTCCATACAAGCTGTGATTGTGCTCAAAATCCAATAAATGTGCATTAGTGTCCAAGTGTCCAAATCAGAAATGCAATCTGGTGAAAAGTGCACACCAATCTGTGAAATCCCTCCACCTGCTAGATTGGCCTCTCACCTCCAAAAAGGACCCAGACGGGCCAGCAAAAGCATATACTGAGGATATCAGACTCCTGGAAAGACACTCCAGCCTCTCACCTCCGGAGGTCTCAAGACACGGGACATGCGATGCAAAATATAAAAGGGAAAATATAGTGCTCTCCGTTTCAACAATCAGGCTTTATTGAGGAAAATAGAAGTTTACTCACATGTACAGGGCACTTCACCGTGCCTGCTGTTATGGCAATAATAGCGTGTGTCACTCGAGAGATGTTCGGCGTTGGTCACGCAAGCTCCGCCCCCCTATACGCGTTACGACGAGCGTATGGCTCCAACGTCTTCCTCGGTAGGGGTTTAGACCCACTAGGCGTAAGCTTATGTGAGTCCATTTCATCCGGTAAGCCCCCTCTGATGTTGGTGGTTCCTGTGCACGAGTTTGAATCTTTCACGTGGAATAAGGTTTGAAGTTTTTTGTTTTTAACTTCACATTTTGAACTCACTCTGGACTTTTCTTTATCTGTTTGTTACAATTAGCCACTATTATCATTGTATCATTTGGCTTTATTATATGTGTGTTTTGTATCAATTGCCACATAGATAGCTTTCATTTTTGCACTATATATGCACTTTATTTTTGATCATATTTTAGTGCTGCACTTTACACATATCTACAATAAGGCCATAAGTACTTGGCTGAGATGTAGAGCCCCATTGGCACTCTGGATAGTAGGGATGCAAGCATTAGAAAAAAGTTATCCACTCTGATATTGGACTGTTCTGTATATATTTTTCTTTTTTTATTTCTCTTTGTATCTCTCTGGATGACCTGTTACATGCCTTTATGTTCCACTCAATAAAAGAATTTATAAAAAAGAAAAAAGTTATCCAGTAAACAATTAACATTTAACCGTGAAACTGCCGCTCACCATAGCCAGTCCTAGTGTGGATGGGAAAGCCTCAGTCAATGTCACTCCTTAGGCCATGCCGCCTGACATGTTTTGCCCCACCCACCAGGACTTAATCTTAGGGGTCTCCATATCTATTTCTGCAAATCAGGCAGGCATGTCAATCTAATCGTTTTCTTGGAACATCCAGCAGGCTCATGACTAGCCTCAGATGCGCAGTAGAGAGGGTGGGATAGATGGCATGTTTTTGGTCTGTTATTTTTGTTTGTATATTCTTGCTTTGCATTGTAGGTAATACTGTATATTCTTAGAAATATAGAGATATCTTAGAACAAATAAGTAGATGCAAGCTTGTTTTGAAGCTGCAGCTCTGCTGCCTTCTGTGACATTTTCAGGTTGATGTCAGCAGTAGGTAATCCTCTCTTATGCCCTTACTTATGACCTTCTACTTGTATTTTGATGGATGAGCCTTTTAAATAAACAGCCATATTTCTTAGATATCTTCTAAAATCTAGATGAAGTGACAACATTTTAATTGAATAAAAGGTGGAAGTTCTCTCCACAGATGTCTCTTCACAGTTTCTCTGTAGGCCGTGTTTGTGAGTGATTTAGGGAAAAAGAATTTTGCTGCAAAGTTACCAATTTTGAGGTCGGCCAAAGTGGAAATTCAATTTCACGAATTTACCTATTTAAATGAAATTTGCTTGGGAAATAAAATCTTTTGATGCTTTTTGTGTAGTTGATTGTTATTTGTGTACTGTTACTTTATTTAGTTTACTTCTTTTTCACCTTTTGTCTATTTTCCTTTCTGTAGCAAAAAAAAAAAAGAAAATAACAAAGCTAATGAAAAGTGCATTGTTGACACAAGAAAAGGTACAGGATAGGTAAAAGGATTTCCTGTAACCTTCAGGAGCCAATTAAAGCACACGAACCCCTAAAACACACCAAACACACTTTAAAAGAGAAGTGCGGGAATACAAAAAAAAATAAAAATAATAATAATACTCACCTAGATGATTACAGCACCAATCCCAGCTGCAGCTGTCCCCCGCCAGCTCTACCCGAGAACTGAGTGATCAAACACTGGTTAACGCTCAGTTCTCCCTCTCCGCTCAGATCAGAGAGCCACAACTGTCAGTCAGCCCCTCTGCCCCTCCAGCACTCACTGGAGTGCTGGGCCGTGGAAGGGCTGAAGCTGCTGGCTCAGGCTCTCATCGGTATGCTGAGATGCTAAGCCAGCTGCTGGTCCAGGCATCTGGGTGGCATCTGGGTGAATCATGGATTTAGCCCACTTTCGGCTGAAAGCGGGTCACAGCAGTGCAGAATGAACTTGCACTCCTGTGATCCATAGAAAAAGTAAAGCCAAAACAGCTTTAACTATACTTCTTTTTTAATTTCACCATCCCCGTTAACTTTAATTAATTTTGCCAAAATAGCAAACTTTCATAAACATTTTCCTAAAAGTTTTGAGAAACTGCAATTATTCTCTGTGACATTTTTCCAACTCTTAAATTTACTCATCTTTACAGAGCAATCTCCAGTTTGTGCATTGTTTCTACTTTTTAAAGCCCCTATACTGGTGTCATTTCGGCTAAGTGGGTGTGGTGTGCTCATACAGACTGAGGGAAAAGGTGTGTGTGTATATGTACACAAATTCTAAAGAAAAAAAAAAAACAACTTTAAAAACGGAATGACATTTAGATCAAAAACCATTAGTGGGGGAAATCTCCTCTTAGAGAGTGGTCAACAGAACAGGTGTCTACTCTTCACTAGAAGATTTTCTCTCACCTCCTCTTCTGGCAACAACTGTAAAAATTTGTGTTTCCCTTTGCTTTCTGTCCTGGTGTCACTAAAGTATACATCTTCACAGTGGGGAGCAAGACAAACCTGACAGAAGTTTTAACCCTTTAAAAAAAAATGGGGCCATAAATACACTTCCAACTGCCCTGAATCAACTCCAGCTTGGACACCATATTGATCTCCTGCATAGATATACAGTCTACAGATATACAGTGTCACCCTAAATGTTAGCGAGTTGTTTAATAAAAGTTCCTCCACCCTCATGACTGGCAGCTATCAACTAAAATACTTACCAATAGCTTCCCTCCCAGATTCTTCATTGGATGACCCTTTCTGGTGCCAAATAGCCTTTTCATATAGAAGTCCATGCCATGTCCAGCTTATATTGCCCATGTGCACCCCTCACACCATTCATTCTTATGGCTGGAGCCATACACCTCTGGATAGCTTGAGGCTGCCATGAGTATGGACCTCAACTATATACCCTATATACCATGAGCTGGAGTTTTTCTTCAGTCCTCATGCACACTTTACAGGTGTTTGACTTTTTTTTTTTTCTTTCTGGTTCTAAATGCCCCTCTATTAGTCTATGGGGTCGATTTACTAAAGGCAAATACTCTGTGCACATTGCAAAGTGCAGTTGCACTCTGCAAGAGCAGTTGCTCCAGAGCTTAGTAAATGAGCAGAAGCTCTGCTGACTTCTATCATCCAATCATTTGCAAGAAAAAATGCAGTTTTTTTTTCCTTGCATGTGATTGGGTACTTTTTGCAAAGTGAAACTTTACCTCATTTACTAAGCTCTGGAGCAACTGCACTTTGCAAAGTACACAGTCCATTTCCCTTTAGTAAATCAACCCCTGTGTGTCCATGCACACATAGATGTTTCTCAAGAGCTCTCCTCAAGAGAGGAGGGTTTTGGCTGAAAAAAATACCAAAACGCGCTTAAACAGGTGTAATGCGTATAAACATGCCTAAGTGCTTGAATCATTTATCGCTTGAACGTTTATTCATTTCAGTGACCACAATAAATGAATATTCTGGCCAATGAAATGAATGAATGCCCAAGCACTTGACGCGCCTAAACGTGTTTGCAAAAATGTGGCCTCGGCGCGTTTTTGAAGCTTCTTTTCTTATGCCAGGAGAAAAGCATTTAGGAGAGCCTCAGTGTGCATGGGGGCCTAAAGTGAACATGTGCTTTGCCCATACAGGGAGTGCTGTAAACAATCCCAGTTTATGTAATTTCACTACTGGTTTAGGTGCAGACAGTGAAGACGGGGGGGGGGGGGGATGTAGCAGGAAGAGAGCGACATTTCATTTATGCATGGGAAGACAAATGCTGCCGTAGGAGAGCCCACATGTAGTGCGCTAGGATATGTCATTCACATGTCTGTGAGGGGAGGAGCCTGGAGTAAATAAAGAGCGTAATGGAAGGTCCAACACTTTCATTGATGAGACTAAGAATGAAATGTCAGCCCAATCTATGGAGCAGAGAAGCATTTAACCATCTTAGATGCTGAGGTATCACTTTCTTTTCACTCTGATTGTCCTTTTTACTCCACCGGGCTTAGCACTCTGTCTTATCGATTTGCTGGAGCTGAATATATTTCTTGGGAATCTAATAAAACCTTCTTCACGTAAACTGAACCGCTGGCTACGTGTGATAGTGGCTTTCACTGCCGATAAAAATAACATTGACCCGGAGTGATCCTTCCAATAAATCAAGATTGGAGTACCAGTGAAGAAACTGTGTGGCACAGAGACATCCCAGCAGGGGCGTGCTGGGATTTTTGCTTCCCTACTGCAACTAGTGTTTTCAGAAGGAAAGCCTATCCGTGGCAGCCCACATATTTCTCCCAGCACTGATGCATTAATACAGTTTTTCTTTAAATAATACATGTGTTTTTAACGCTCCCACATATTGATGCTACCTGTCAGCATATTTGGGGGTTTAATTTCACTTTAAAACCGTGCTATACAGCAACGACTTAGGAATCACATTTGATCAGTGAGACATAATGGCATTATTTGCATGGCTCTGTCCGAAAATGAAGAATTCAGTTCTTGCTTTTATAGATTTGGGAGAGATGTGACCAGTGGCAGAGCTGCTTTCCAAGGTGCCCCGGGCAATCTTTTTATCTTACTGGTCATTTTCCTTTCCCAAAAGAGTGCTAAAGTCTTTTCAAGTAAAGTATTACCATGCTTACAAGGATAAAGTGACAGGTTCCCTTGAAAGGTCACCCAGTGATGTTCACTCGGTTTACCTGCAGGAGTGCTGGGTTTAACAACTTGCTGTCCAGGGCAATTTTAAATGTTTCACACGCATATTAAAATCAGCATTATTTTTTTCTAGAAGATTTTTCTAGAAGATTACATAGAACCCACAAACATTATATATTTTCAGAATTTGGAGAATAAAATGGTGGTTGTTGGATTTATTTTTTATGTCGCATGATATTTGTATAGCCGTGTATCAAATGCAAATTTTCATGAAAAAATACACTTAAATTAATATAAGTACACTCAAACACCATATAATACCCACGTTTTGGGTAAAATATAAAAGATGATGTTATATTGAGTGAATAGATATCAAATCTGTCAAGATTTCACAGGTGCACACCTGTGAAATGGTGACAAACTACAGTAACTAAAATTATCCACAGGTGATGTTTGAATTAGTAATCAAATATGCTTACATCAAAGGACTACGACATTAACAGCACTAGTGGTTACAATTCAAAAATGACCCAACAGAATTCAAACTCTATTAAAAAAAATAACATGTGTAAGGCCCATAAAAAGTCCACAACACTAGGTGAGAAAATAATAATTAGCCAATGGGAAGGTAGATATGGCTCAAAGACTTGCAAGAAGACCGTCACCACACCTCGTGGAATCCCACTCCCTTTGGTAGAAAACTCACTGCAAATCAGAAAGAATGGGCGATAAAATCAAATGTCCATTCACTGTTGTGGAATTGCAATCATCCGACCATTAACTAGACTCCTCGCTCCGAATCTCATTCACATATATGCAGTGGAGCCTTTTGGCTTCAAACCAGCATCCTGCAAACTTACACCTGCACATAGTCAGGGATTTTGTAGTGCCTTAAAATGATTGCTCTCACTCTGACATTCGTGGCGATACCTCATGTGTGTGGTGCCATCACTGTTTACATTTGCATGCTGGACCTATGTGCGCGTTTACATTTGTACATGAGCATGGGGGTTAGGAGTGCTTTTATTTATTTCTTACATTTACTTTTTTATACTTAAAAAAAATTAATTAATTAATGTAACTTTATTGCTATCATAAGGGGATAATCAAGCCCCCTTGTGATAGCTTTGGGTAGTGATGGGTACTCTTTATGGAGGCATCAGGGGTCTATTTGACTCCTGATGTCTCCTCGGCCTTCCAAGGCAGCTGCTCAAACACAGACCGTGCTAGATCAGCTGCTTCCCTGGCTGTAACAGCCAGGGAATGACAACACTCACTCCAGAACTGACAAAATCCTCATTGCTTCCAGCTGCATTTGTCACAGAAATGGGGGAACAGATCTCCTCTGAGGGCAGCTGGTCTAAACACTTACTGCGGGAGATTATGGGAGGGGGGAAACCCTACCCAGCGCTGTAAAGTGACCTGGCAGCTCTAAAGCCACTCAGATAGAGGGGGTGTGACCAAGATGGCAACCATGCCGGATGTCTAGTTAAGGAGCTCTGCAGCCACTGAGGGGGGAATCTTCCTGTTTTACTGCCCTTTTTGCACCTTGCCCTAACTGTGGACCCTCCTGACACTCTTCTGCCGGGGATGACACAGGGCCAACAGCAATCCAAATCTCTATGCCACAGGGGAAACTCATAATAGCTCTGGAGGAGCGGGAGCCCCTGTGGCAGAGGCAGCCAATTTGGCGATGCAGGCAGAGGGCTTCGAACTGGCTCTTACAGAACAGGCACATTTTTGGCCCTGAAGCAAGCAATCACAGGTTCTCAAACTGCCCTCAATACCAAGATCGATTCCCTGCAGGAAACGTCAATTTCAGCTTCCTTCCTGGATGTACTTCAGGTTTCTACAGCTTAGGCATGTCATTCGCAGTTTTCGGGTTCCCATAACCTTTACGTCTCACGCGGTTGAAAAACCCTAATGTAGATAGAACTTTATTGTCCACTTATCTTTAACTTACCTGTACAGGCGCTCATAACACAAGGACATTCCAAGCTTGGCAGCGCGATGTGTCAAATCTAACTGATAAAGATTTGAGTGAAAGTCTCCAACAGTACATCCCACTTATGATTTCAGCTAGGGACTGTTTTGTTTAATTGAAATTTCTTCATAGGGTATATTTCATGCCCCAGAGACTGTCGGCCATCTATCATACTAATGTCGATATCTGTCCTAAGTGTCGTGGTAGAGGTAGGGAAATGTATCCATATGATTTGGTCCTGTCCGCAGATTCAAAACTTTTTACGGGCGATGGTTGCTGACATCAATGTGATTAGCAGAGTCACTATTACTGCGGATCTCCTGATTCTTTTACTAGGTATAAACGATAACCTACCTACACTCACACTAAATTGTTTATTTTTTATTCTGCCTACTATGCAAGAAAAACTATTTGGAGGACACCAGACCCCCCCCCCCCCCACAGTCTCCACATGGAAATTTATAACTAATACCACCCTACCCCTATATAAGTTGACCTCCATGGGGCCCAATTTCCCCAAGAAATTCCATAAAATATGGTCCTCTTGGGTAGAAGCTAGGAACCTTACGATCTAATACTGTGGATATAGATAATTTATCTGTTGTTGACTTTTTCCTTCCCTTTCTGCACCACCCCTCTGAGAGGTGTGTAGCAGCTGGTCCCTCTTTACCTGTTTCATGTGCTTTGTTTTCTGTGCCTCACTTTTGTCTCTCTCACTCACAAGAAACCAGATCACTGGCTCCAAAACCACTTGCTGTCCAGGACGTTTATATATTTACACTAGGCAGCAGGTGGTTAAACCCTGTAAATGCTCCATGGCGGTTCGTATTGGAGCTTACACAGGTTTTTGAGCTTCTCCATTACTCCACAAGAGATCTTTGAGCCTAGCTATTGGCTGCAGGCATGAGCACTGCATCCTAAAAGGAACAGAAGAGGATGTTATACTTCCCCATGCCAACAAATGCCAGGTATTTCTCGCAGGGAAGATAGCAGGCTGGCACAGAACCCTTTTAAAATATTGCAGATCACATGACCAAGAGGTGTCGGGAAATGTCCCCATGCTCTGGGCCAGTCATGTTACTTCCACGTGCTACTCTGCAGGATCACCTGGCAGTGAATGCTGCAATCCCTGTTCCTTCAGCAGAGCACGTAATGACCTTCTGTTATAGGAAGACAATACTCTACCGATCAAAACACATTAGAGGATGCAGTGTTTATATTTATTTTCATTTGTCTTACAAGGTTGCCTTTTGCAAATTGTTCATGTATTTGTGGATGCAATGCTGATGTCCGGTTTGGCTCAGTCTACATGAATGCAATGACTTGTCCAAGGTCAGGAGCAGCAGAGCTGTATCTCAGTCTTGTTTTGTAGACATGCGGCTAAACCAGCTTCTCCTATGAATTTCTTTTAAAGGTGATGTTTATTTCATTTTAAAGGTGACCCTCATTTATATAACGGGATAAGACATAGAAACAGTTAGAATTTTATTTTACTGAATACTTTACTACTACTTTAACTAATTAAAAGCTGGAAGGGAATGGTTGCTGTGGACAAAAAAAGAAACAACATTTTAAAGTGAACATATATATATACTGTATATACAGGTGTTGGACAAAAATATGGAAACACCAGGTAAAAGAATGAAATTGTTACCTAATATGGCTTTGGTATCCAAGACGGCTTGAATTCTCCTGTGAATTGACAAATATAAGTGTTGGATGGTGGACAATGGAATCTGATACCACTCTTCATTCAAAAATCGATCCAGTTCTCGTGGAGATGCTGGAAGCAGAAAACGAGTCCGCACCTTGTTCTCCAAATTGACCATAGTGGCTCTATGATATTGATGTCCACCGACTGCGGCGACCAGGAATGGTGCATGACTTCATCTGCATGCTCGTCAAACCACAATTTGACAACACCAGCTGTGTAAATCAGAGCATTATCATCTTGGAAAATGGGGCTGTCTTAGGGAATTAATGTCTGCACCATGAGGTGCACATGGTCAGCCAAAATGTGTAGTACATAGTCGCTGGCAGTGACTCTACCTTTCAAGGTGATGATGGGGCCTGCAGAATACAAAGATATGGCTGCCCAAACCGTAATTGCGCCACCACCATGCTTTACTGTTAGCACACGACAGTCCTGGTTGTAAGCTTGAGACGGTGTTCACCACACGTAAGCATATCCGGTGGTTAGGAACAGTGCGAAGCTCGATTCATCAGACCATATTACAATCTTCCATTGATTGATAGTCCATGACTTTGTCCAACCCCTGTATAAACAGTATATATAATCATTATATGCAATATTTGAATGTCTATGGACACAAGTTTTTTTTTATACTATTAGCATAACTTTTTGTTTTCATTTCTATTACATTTTCTGATTTGTGTCTGTTTTGATGAAGAGGGAGCTTTGTTGCCCCTGAAATTCATTGGCTTTTTTTATGTGACGGTAATATGAACAATTAAAGACACTTTTGGACTCCATCACTATGTGGTTTGCTGCCAATTTGCATAGTTTGAGACAATTTTTCAAGGATGCCCATATATAGGTAGATTAGGTACCTGTGGCCTCCAAAGAACTATATAGCCAAAATGATGTGGACAGCCCTCAAAACCAGGGCTGCTGTTAGAAATCACAGGGGCTCCATACAGCCTACCTGAAAGCCCCCCCCCCCCCCTTTACTATAAAATACACTTATATCATTATTAGCAGACACAAACATAACATAACTTACAAAATTCCTACTAAATCGAATTACATATTTCTGACTCCTGCACTCTGTAGCTAGTGCCAAGTTTGAACCCCCTCCCACTGTTAGCACAATTTTGCCACACTATTCAACAGCCCGGCCCACCACTCCATCCCCTTATTGGTCCTTGTTCTAACGAGCTTTTGAATTTGAAAATATCAGGTCTGTTAATGCATAAAGGGTATATTGGTATATTGGTATATACAGGCTGTGATTGAAGTGGTTACCCGCTTGCTGACCAGCCACCATAGTTTTTCTGCGGCAGGTCGGCTCTGTTCCGCGAAACGACGTACTGCCCACGCCCAATTGCCACAGGGGAAGCTAATTTAGCGGGTCCAGCAGCCGCGATTGCCACGGGGCACCCGCAATCACTCCCTGTGGGGATAGAACGGGGTTCTCCACGGTGTAAACACAGCAGGCTGTTCTATCAGTTATGAACAACGGGATCATGTGTTCCTTTTTTTTTTTAGGTCTCTGTGTTCATGCAGCAAGCCCCCCCCCCCCACAGTTAGGAAGCACCCTCTAAGGACAAATTTACTCCTTTGATCTCTCATGCTGTTAACCCCTTCCCTGTCCTTAGTACAGTAACAGTGCATATTTTTAGCACTAATTACTGTAGTAATGTCACTGGTCCCCCCAAAAGTGTCAAAAATGTCAGTTAGGTGTCCAATCTGTCCACCACAATGTTGCAGTCCCGCTAAAAATCGCTGATTGCCAGCATTACTAGTAAAAAAATAAAATAAATAAAAATTACATAATTTTTTCCCCTAGTTTGTAGACACAATAACTTTTGCAAAAAACAATCAATAAACATTTATTGAGATTTTTTTTTACCAAGAATATGTAGCAGAATACAAATTGGCCTAAAATGATGAAAAAAAAAATGTTTTTTTTTTTTTATTGGGAATATTATATATACAGAAAGTAAAAAAATATTGTTTTTTTTTCTTTTTTCAAAATTTGTCGCTCTTTTTTTGTTTATAGCGCAAAAAATTTATTAGGGTACAGCGATGAACAACCGCGCAATTGTGTATGTAATGCAGTGCCGTATCGCTAAAAATGGCCTGGTCATTATCCTTCCTGTCCAGAAGAGGGGCAATTCTTCCAAATCCCAGCTGTCCTCTAGGCCCCCCCTGTATCCTCCTGTCCTGACCTCTATCCCTTTTAACTACCTAGAAGGTAGAGCAGAGTCATGATCCTGCCACACACAGAGAGTCAGAGACAGGAGAGCTCTATATTGTGCAGAAATAAAGTTCGGAATTCAGCAAAAGAGAAATGGTGTGTGGAAAAGTTCTAAATACTTACAAGTGGGGAGGTTATGCTAAACCATGTGAATAGTATGCAAACCAGAGATGAGGCTGTAGAAGATATGCTTGTCTTACCATGCACTTTTGTCCTGGTGTCGATGGTCGCACACACAGAGAGCCAAACCTTTGTCCATCTAGGTGGTTGGTTTTTGGAATGGCTGCACATATTATAAAGGTGTGTGCAAAAATCCCAAACAGCTTATGCAGCAGAGGTGACCAAAAAAAGTGTATTTCACAGAGAGCTGGAAAAAAGTTTTGGGGTACCTCTGTTCAAAAAGCAAAAGTTTATTTACTGAGAAAAATGTTAAGACACCAAAATAATACATTTTGTGGCAAATGACCAGTTCCATTGGGTGTCACAAACACTGAGCTCAACTGAAGCTACAGGCTGTCTTTGGCATTGGATTTTCAAAGAATTATGGATTTTACAAAGCGCACAGCAGATGCTGTTTGCCTTCAGACTTTCTTTGTCTTTCACTTTGATCAGAGCAGCCAGGGGGAGGAAAGAGTTAATCCTTTCAGGTGTGTGTGTGTGTGTGTGTGTGGGTGTGTGTGTGGGTGTGTGTATTGGAACTTCAGCTATTGAACTTTGTTAACTAAAGGCTTTTTGTAAGCAGAGCAGCTAAGAATAGACTGATAAAAATGTCAAAAGATGCTACGAGCACCCGCTGTCTTAAATATATATAAACAACAATTCATATAAAAGTATTGTTTAATGGTGTTTTTAGCACTGACCATGATTTAAAAAAAAAGGGAAGGAAGTCAACTGCAGGTCAAATGTACCTATTAATGAATTCCTAATGAGCCCAGCAGCGTCCCAAATTGATGTCAACCTGAAGCCATAGACACAAGCCCAAAGCTCAAGGTCCTTAGGATTTCATTTTCTTTTTTTTTTTTTATAAGGCAGTACACATAACATTGGGGATGTACAAAGTGCAGTAAACCTTAGCAACCAATCAGATCCGAGCATGTATGAAGGATTAGTTTGAGGTAGATTCTGATGGCTATGAATTACTGCACTTTACACACTTTTTTGCTATTTTTATTTCTGTAGTGAGGTTGCCAGTATATTGTGAACCTTTCGCTGTTCCTGTACAGAATGACAGGTACCCGTATCATCCCTTTCCCGTACATTCATTGATTTGTCTGTTCTTCAGAACATGTCTATCTTTGCCTTCTAAAGAATCAACATGACTCAAATAATCTAATGATCTGCTGACAGCTGTCATTACAAGGAAATGCTTCTACGGTATACTATATCCAAGAGGCGCCGGCATCACTCATATTCATCGTAATTCAGACTTTTTCAACCACAGACGTATTGTCTGAAAGTCCACTTAGGTCCAGAAATTCCACTGCCATCCAGAGAGTGTATATTTCCAGATTCTGTCCAGTACACAAAATTAAAGGGTACACTGCAGTCAAGAATGATAATGTAAAATTTAAAAAGAAGCATGTGCTAACCGTGTAATGCCCTGAATTCTAACCCTGGTTTTAAACCCCCTCCTTGGTTTGCTGTTAACCCAGATTTCCGTTTTTTTTTTAATCTTTATTTATTGGTATGCGTCCAATTAACACAACATAAGACAATATGAATGGGTACAAATAGGCCTTGAACAGTCATCAACAAAACAAAGAAACAAGAGTGTACAGAAGGCTGCACCGCAATAAAAATTAGTCACTAGCACACTTAAAGCGGAGATCCGGCCTCAAAAACAACTTTGGCCCATCCGCTTGCTGAAAATCACCTAAAAAAGAATTGGATAATCCCGTTTTTTTTTTTTTTTTTCATTTACATACCTTGATTTTGAAGAAAATATACTTACCTTCCTTTCACTTCCTGCCTCTGTGGCCATGCCCCGCGCCGTCTCTTCCTGCTTGACATAGTCAATGCGCCTGCACTGGCCCCGCTCGTCACTTCCGGTGCAGGCGCGTCATTCCCTGCTAAACAGCTTCTGGGCATGCCCCGGAAGTGACGAGCGGGGCCGGTGCAGGGCATTCTGGGACTGAAGAGGACACCGAAACGGAGGCCCTGGCTTCAGCTGCCCACACCTGAGATGGCAGCGCTGGACAAGAAATTTTCAAGATAAGTATTTCTTCTAAAAGGTAAGTGAAACCTGGGACAGTTCAGAGGCTATCATTGCTGCAATGCACTAGCCCTGACTGTCCCGGGGGTATTTTTATCTAAAAAAATGTTTGAGGCCGGAACTCCACTTTAACCTAAACTACCATTAAGATGAAAAGTGCTAGACCTCATTAAATCCCATATACATACACCTCAATATAGTGGCTAGTAAAAAGAGTTCAGGTGGAGTACAAGATTCAGAACCTGTACACATGGTCTCCGAGCAGTCAAACCCATGGTATCAATGCACACCAGAAAACATTTTGAAAAATTTTTAATGGGAAGAGTGACACCCTAGGGTGTCTGAGGGGGGGGGGGGTGAGATGTTAAAAAGAGAGGAGAGAGATGAAAAAAAGGAGGGGTAGAGGAGGAAGCAGAATAAGTGGGCGATTGGAAGGGGCAGCAATTCATGACTGGGGCAATGGATCCTCAAATGGAATCCAATCCAGAAAATGTTTGCAGGTTAGGTAAGCAATAAGTAGTCATCTGAATAGTAAAGTCGCAGTAAAGCCATCGCGTGTTGTGTTCCTCTATTTTGTCTCTAAGGGCAGCATTCAAAAGCTGTGTTGGATGTCCTTCACCCTGGTGAACCATTTTAGATGGTAGATGAAAATAGTTTTTTCCACATACTAGGGATACAGGCCCTGGCAGCATTTAGTGCATGCTTTAGTAGTGACTTACCGCATCTCTTACTGGACATAGGGGTTTCGTTAAGTGGAACTCCTTTTTTGAAAGTGTTAGAGCCTAACTGGATGACATTCATTTGCTAAAGCGCTTGGTCACTTGATAAGGCGCAGGCACGCAAAACATTTCTTCATGGTGACAGGACCTTTCTGGAATTGGCTTGCCTTCCACCGACTGACTCACTCTTGAGACTTAAGGGCCGTACACACTTGACGAAAATCGGACAAAATATTCTCAGATTTTTCTCTGTCTTCTCAGCGTTCATTACCGTTTTTGGTTGTCAGTGCATAAATGTTCACAAAATTTTTCGTCCGATTTTTCTTTTTTTTGGCACATTTGCTCCTAGACTTCCGGGTTGTCAGCAACTTCAGATCATGCGCGGCCTTTCGTATCCGGTTTTGCACGGACGTACTGCATACACATTAAACGAAAATCGGTCGTCTGGGGACGGATGAAAAAAATTTTGGTGTTTGTCCCTCCGTTTGTTTTAGTTGAAAATGTCGGCATCGGCTGCTGAAAGTTGTGTACACACTAGGCGAAAATCGGACGATTTTACCTCGGATGGGAATTTTCGGCAGATTTTCTACTAGTGTGTACCCCACTTTAGGCCTGTCTTCTGGGCGTGGTGAGTGACGTCATCACTGGTCACCTCCACACAGTCAGGTTGTCATCTATTGCCTCTGGACGCCATGACTTCTCTCCCACCAGCCTTTTCATCTGCGGGTTTGATACCTGCATTCCCAGGGAGTTCCAGCTGCTTGTTGTACAGAGCCATTGCTCTACCAGTGGCCTGATTACCTCCCCTTGGAAACCTTTATCTGTCGGGCAAGTAAACAGGTGCAGCCCTTGTTGCTGTCTTTCCATCCAGTTGTTGTGACAGGTTATAAGCCCTGTTTTAAAGTTTTCATTGGTTTTATATGTCTATTCGTGGCTAATAAAAGACTTCATTTTTTTACCAAATATTTGGTGTGAAGTGTACCAGTCTCATATTGATCCTTGGGACATTGATCTTCCAATTTTATCCTTCGCAAGCCTGACCCTAAGCTCTCTCTGTTCTTGATGCTGACTTTGGTGGTTCTCCGCCCCAGGAGATTTGTATGAGCAGCTATGGATTTCAGGGCCTAATATTCCACTAGTCCCTCTCAACCAGGCGCCTGATCATTTTTGTGGATTATCTTATTCTCTGGATTCTTGTCTATACTGCTTAGTATGAAGGTAGTATGAAGCTTTTTAGTGAAGATGACTGCTAGTCATAGAGTGACACCCATGGAGTCAATCTGTCCAGCTATCTTCTACTCTGGCTGCTGCCTTCAGGCGATCCCTGAAAACTCATATCTTCAGGGAAGCCTATCATGTCTCAAATTAATCTTTTATCACTTCCATCAGCTCATTCCCCAAAGTTACAACCTTTTGTACCATTTGCCCCACCCTGTTAGATTGTAAGGTATTTTGAGGGGCACTGTATTAACCCTCTTGTATTTTATTGTATTGTAACTGTACTGTCCCCCTTTATATTGTAAAGCGCTGCTTAAACTGTTGGTGCTATATAAATCCTGTATAATAATAATGGAGTCCAGTGTGGTGTCAAGAAGGACAAACGTGTTTGAGTCAGGAGACTGGCCTATACTGGTAGGGAGGAGAAGGGTGATAGAGGATCACCCATGAGATCCTTGGGACTGGGGAGGCTAAGCAGATTCCTGCACTGAAGGTCTAAAAGACTATTTTACCGCACTCTGGTGGACCTATGCACTGTAAATAAAGGAGGAGGGTAGAGCAGAGTGAACATGATTGTACCCCAAGTAGTTGAAGTCGCCCCTCTATAGTATTACCACACAGTATGCCAAGTGGAGTGGTGCCAGCAGCACACTTTAAAGCAAAGCTGCAAAGTAAATGCTTCTCTTTGCAACTACCTGCAATTCCAGCTCTTTTCCTATGAAGTACACTATATGACCAAACATTTGTGGACACCTGACCATCAGACCTATATGAGCTTGTCGAAAAACCCATTGCAAAACCATGGACATTAGCTCCTTCATGACAAAGGTAAAATAAATCTTAACACCTGAAGACAGTTTTGCAACTTTGACATGTGTTAGGCTCCATTCACACTTGTATGACTCTTGGAGTGCAACTTTGATACGACTTTGGATGGGTGCAACATGGATACAACTTTGGATTTGGCCAGAGATAATTGACAACTGTTGCACAACTGTCGCATTGTATAACATTTAAGTATGACTTTCATGCAACTTTTGAGGGTTAACGTTGAAGTCTATGGCCTGCAAGTTGCATGCAAAGTCGGGCCAAAGTAGTGCATGAACAACTTTAATTCGCACATATATGAATGGTTAACATTGGAAAACATGGGGAACGACTTGTCATGTGACTTTGATGTCCAAAGTTGCATGGCAAGTCACAGAAGTGTGGATGGAGCCTTAGTAAAACTCATCACAATTACTGTACCTAGTGTATCCAGGTAAATTATACCTTTTTTTAGGATTGGGTTTTTTTATTTCGTGGTAAATAGTAATAGAAATGGAAAGCTCCTAATTATTGTTTTCAATATTGAAGAAATACTAGTCAAAAAATAGTTTATTTTTTTAATTTAGCTGTATTTTTAATGCTACCACCATAACCTACCTCCAAAGAACAACACAAAATAAATAATTTTCCTCCTGACAATTGCAGCAATGCCACATACAGGTACTATATGTGTATGTTATTTTTTATATCCGTAGTACAGCCCAGAAACAATGGTGCACATTTTGCTTTTTTTTATCCTACTTAAGGGTCCTTTCACACGAACGATCCGATCAGATCCGCCTGACAGTTTTTTAGGCAGACCTGATCGGATCCTCCATGCAACCCTATGGGGCAGTGGATGTCAGCTGAGACATCTCCGCTGACACCCGCTGCTTTCCGATTCCGATCCTGTCCGTGAAATCCGGACGGATGGAAACCCTATTTTCCATCTGTCCAGCGGATCGGATCGGATAAGAACGGACAGGCGGTCCATTCTCATCCGATTCCCCCATAGGGGACAGCGGGGATCTGACAACTCCCTCTCCACACACAGAGCTGAGACGGAGCTGTCATCCACCTGCACAGCGTGGATCGGCGGATCGATCCCCCGCTAAGCAGCAAGGAGTCCGCTGGTGGAGGAAGGGAAGGGAGCCTAAAGCACACTGGCAGTAACTGACACTAATTTAAAAAATGTTTTTTTCAAATCCTACCTAAAATATATTAACTCTAAAGCTGCCACTAACCTAGATCAAACCTTGATATAGCCTTCCTAACCTTCCTTCCTCACACATTTTTGTTTATTTACATTTTTCTCCTCTGGCAAGGAGAGAAAGATACCATGAATATTTTGCTCCATTCAGAGAAGAAAACACACAAAGGGGCGGGCTTTACAGTAATTAATCATTGTGATAGCCAATCAGAAGCAATCACAGCGATCAGGTGATCAGAGACCATGCTTCCCAAACATTAGTACAGGACCTGGGGCTGTCAATGAGAGCCTGGTCCCTGTGCTTAGAGTGCGTTGTGCAGCACGTTACCAGCACAAACACAGGTACACATATGTGCAGGCTCATGGAAGAAGGCTCCCTTCAGTGAGGCTGCATGTATGCATACACTCAATGGCGTCAAGGGGTTAGAGTGGAATTGGAAGAAGTATCGGCCACACTTCCCCTTTGCAGCTATAACAGCCTCCACTCTTTCGGGAAGGCTTTCTACAAGATCATGGACAGTGTTTGTGGAAATTTGTGCCCAAAGATAATTTGTAAGGTCCGGTACTGATGGAGAACGCCCAGCTCACAATCTACATTCCAATTAATTCCATAGGTGTTTCATAGGGTTGAGGTCAGAGCTCTGTGCAGACCACTTGAGTTCCTCCACACCAAACTCATCAAACCATCTCTTTATGGAGCTTGCTTTGTACACAGGAGCACAGCCATGCTGGGACAGAAAAGTTTTCCCTAAACTGTTACTGCAAGGATAGAAGCACTCTATTGTCTAAAATGGCTTTGTATGCCATAGTATTAACAGTTTATTTTGGCCACATCACTGTGTATTTTCATAGCATGTTTAGTGTATTTATTCTTTATTTTTATGTTTTTGTTACGCTTTAACCTCCTTTCAATTACAGATTTAGGTGGAATATTTTATCTCAAGCCCCTTCCACGCTTGTACGACCTGAAAGTCACGTGACTTTGCCGTGACTTTTATGCCACTTCGACGAGACTTAAGGCTCGGTTCACACTATTGCGATGCGGGAAGGCTGCGAATTCGCAGCCTGTTCCCGCATCGCACACGCACCCCCGGCAGTTCACACTGCCATATGCGATACGCTGGGGGTGTCAATGTAATCTTAACGACACCCCCAGTTTGATCGCATATCGCAGTGCGATCGTGCAGTTCGCACAGGATCGGATCGCACAAGTGTGAACCGCTGTGCGATCCGATCCTGATGCGGCAGCAAAAATGCCTCCTGTGCGTCTTTGCTGCGGGTGCGATGCGAATTTAGCCATACAAACTGTATGGCTAAACTCGCACCGCACAGCTGATCGCATGTAATGTCGGAGCAGTGCGCTCCGACATGACATGCGAACCCGGCACACGCAGAAGTGTGAACCGGCTCTCAAGCAATGCCTGTGTAATCTTGAGGTCTACATACCTCAAGTCGCATCAAAGTCAGAATAAAGAGTAGTGCAGGGTCTACTTTGAAGTCGCACATATATTAACTGTACTCATCGGAAATCATGGGGTACAACTTGTCATGCGACTTTGCAGTCCCAAGTCGCAGGACAAGTCGCAAAAGTGTGAAAGGGGCCTTAGTCACACGAGCCCTTTATGTTCTCATTCCCATCTATAATTTGAGAGTTATTCTGAATACAGGTTGTCCCCGGGTTACAAACAACTTACTTACAAACGACTCCTACTTTGAAATGGAGAGAGACAACAGGAAGTGAGAGGAAATCTACATCTAGGAAGGGAAATTCACTCCAGTAAGAGTTATCATGGGAAAAAGGTGTCTCCACTGAAGCTTTATCACCAATCCATGTCCCCACAACAACCCAAAATTTTCAACAACGATTTATCACAGGGACAGAAAGTGAGGTGAAATCTTCTAAACAGGGGTACAGACAGCAAAACAAATGTTACAGGGTGTTAACCCTTCCCTATGCTATCCAAAAAACGTAAAAATTATTTTTTGGGCTGGAGCTACACTTAAAAAATATACCTGTTCCAACTCACCAAAAATTTGGACTTAAGAACAAACCTACAGTCCTGATCTTGTTTGTAACCCGGGGACCGCCTGGTATTGTTCTATTGCTTTGTTCAACTTCCTCATTGACAAAATCGTGGGACAACGGCTTATATATTTATATGTAAACCCTTTTTTGGATTCTTCTCACAATCTATCGATCTACAATCTATTACATGTGCATTGAATGCTCTTGGTAAAAGTTTAACCACTTCACTACAGTGCACTTTCACCCCCTCCTGCCCAGGCCAATTTTCAGCTGTCAGTGCTGTCACATTTTGAATGACAATTGCACGGTCATGCTACACTGTACCCATATGAAATTTCTATCATTTCTTTCACACAAATAGAGCTTTTTTTTGGTGGTATTTAATCACCGCTGTTTTTTTTATTTCCTACTAAAAAAAAAAGAAAAAAATAGAAAGTTTTGAAAAAAAAAGTTATTCTTATTTTCTGTCAGTAAATTTTGAAAATAAGTAATTTTTCTCCTTCACTGATGTGCGCTGATGAGGCTGCACTGATGGGCACTGATAGGCTGCACTGATGGGCACTGATAGGCTGCACTGATGGGCACTGATGAGGTGCCACTTATGGGCACTGATGAGGTGGCACTTATGAGGAGGTACTAATATGCCACACTGATGGGCACTGATAGACGGCACTGATGAGCACTGATAGGCGGCACTGATGGGCACTGAAAGGTGGCACAGATGGGCACTAATAGGTGGCACTGATGAGCACTGATAGGCGGCACTGATGGGCACTGAGAGGTGGCACTGATGGGCACTGAGAGGCAGCACTGGCTCGCACTGACAGGAGGCACTGACGGCAGCACTGATGGGCACTGACAGGCAACACTGATGGGCACTGACGGCCAGGACTGATGGACACTGATGGGCAGCACAGATGAGCAGGCACTGATGGGCACTGACTGGCAGCACTATAGGCACTGATTGTGAGCACTGTGGGCACTGATTGTGGGCGCTGATGGGCACAGTTTTTTTTACATTACTGTAATCAGGGCACTGGTGATGAGTGCCCTGATTACCTGTCCTAGACTCTCCTTTGAGGAGGAGCCACTGATCGGCTCTCCTCGCCACACACTCTGACAGTGTGAGGCAAAGGTAGCCGATAAACGGCACTTCCTCATTTACATGTGACTGGCTGTGATTGGACACAGCCGATCACATGGATAAAGAGCCAAGTTATTGGCTCTTTACCAAGATCGGGGTCGCGCTGTGTCCTAGGAACACGGCGCAGCCACGATCGCCGCACTGTGTGTCCCCGCGGGCGCGCAAGAGCGGGCGTTCTGGGGCTCCGTCATATGACGTAGTCCCAGAATGAGAGTCGCACCACTCTGCCATCATTTGACTGTGGGTGGACGGCAAGTGGTAAAGTGATTGTAAAGGCTAAAGGTTTTTTTTACTGTCATGCATTGAATGCATTATATGCTCGATAATACTACTGAGTTCTGTAGTGACGTAGTTGTAGGTGGAAGGAAGCACAAAGTGCAAGGCAAACCATACACCTGGCACACCCTGAAATGTTGGATGCTGGATTCTTTAGAGCAGGGATCTTCAAACTGCGGCCCTCCAGCTGTTGCGGAACTAAACGTCCCATGAGACATTGTAAAACTCTGACATTTAGAGACATGAATATGGCATGATGGGAATTGTAATTCCTGAACAACTGGAGGGCCATAGTTTGGAGACCCCTGCTTTAGGCAGTAGTATCTTTTGAACGCAGAGGAGAACAGTGGCATGGGCTGCAGCATATGTAAATGGTAAAAATGCTTTTTCCTATGTAGCTTTTTAGCAATTGTTAGGAGAAGAAAGGTTCTCTTTAAAGGCAACCTGTCAGAATCATATCATTGGGACTTGCTGGACAATTTGTAAAAATAAAGTTCATTTGTGAGAGGGACCCTTTAATATCCTGATCTGTGCCTTGTATCTGCATTTCTTTAACATCAGTTTAACTAATTTTATAGAAAAACAATTAAGCATGATTTCATTTCTCATCTCCTAAATCAGAGGCAGGTACTTTCATTGCTGTTAAGTCAAGGGGCACAACATTGTCTTCAAATTACTATTCTAATGTAACCTCTTCCCGTAATTTCCTGTTTCTTGTATAAATTATATTTCCATCTTTCTCCGAATCCTCTTGTTGTAGAGATTTGAGTTCAAAGATGGGATTGTTCTTAAAATTAAATTCTGGTAATCCTATCTGAAAGATATCCCATAAATTGCTGGTGTTAGATGTTTCCACAATAATGTTGGCAGAATGTGAGCGAGCTGGGAGAAAAACGAATCAGACAATATAAAGCGCACTGTACGGTATCGCTGTGCTCCCCTTTGCAGTGATCTCATTCCATTTACCTTTCCAAATACTGCAGAAAGATATTTAAAGGGAAATTATAGTTTATATTTTATATTTGTGTGTCTGCAGAAGTAGACTGTCCAGACTTGCCTCTCTAGTTCGGATGCAGAGTGTCAAGGAACATCCTCACATCCTACACTTCTTCTAAAACAGGCATGTCCAACCTGCGGCCCGCGGGCGGCATGGGGCCCTGAACCGCAGGCAATGCGGGCCAACGGCCGCGGAACTCCAGACAGTCTCCCCCCTTTGGCCGGTGGCTCACGGACACCTGCAAGTGCCGTGCGATCTCTCAGCTGTCGCGAGAGACTTAGGATGTTTGCAGTCAGTGACAGAGCCGCTGCTTCCTGTATAGTTCTGAAATGCACTCCGCCTGTGACAGGAGCCATACAGGAAGCAGCGGCTCTGCTCTCTACTGCAGCCGCTGCTTCCTCCAGCAGTACCCGACATCATGACTAGCAGTACCCGCATGACCAGCATTACCCGTCAGCAGTGCCCACCAGCATTACCCACCAGCAGTAACCGCCAGCATTACCCACCAGCATTACCCACCAGCAGTAACCGCCAGCAGTGACTGCCAGCATTACCCACCAGCAGTAACCACCAGCAGTAACTGCCAGCAGTACCCACCAGCACTACCTGCCAGCAGTACCCACCAGCACTACCTGACAGCATTATCCTCCTGCAGTAACTGCCAGCAGTAATCGCCAGCATTACCCACTAGCAGTAACCGCCAGCAGTAACCGCACCAGCAGTAACCATCAGCAGTCTGCAAAATAAGTAGAAAAGGTATGTGCATTAGCGTGTGTAAATTGTTTCAATATGTTTTTTACCCACTTCAATACAGGGCAGTTACACCCCCTTCCTGCCCAGGCCAATTTTCAGCTTTTAGCGCTGTTGCATTTTGAATGACAATTGCGCGGTCATGCAACACTGTACCTAAACCAAATTTATGTCATTTTTTTCCCCACAAATAGATCTTTCTTTTGGTGGTATTTGATCACCGCAAGGTTTTTTCTTTTTTGCTACACAAATAAAAAAAGACCGAAAAGTTTGAAAAAAAAATATTTTTTTGTTTGTTATAAAATTTTGTAAATAGATACGTTTTTTCCTGCACTGATGAGGCCGCACTGACAGGCACTGGTGAGGAGGCACTGATGGTGTGGCACTAATATGCGGCACTGATGGGCGGCACTGATATACAGCACTGATGGGCACTGATATGTGGCAATGATAGGTAGCACTGATAGGCGGCACTGATAGGTGGCACTGATGGGCACTGATAGGAGGCACTGATGGGCACTGATAGGTGGCACTGATGGGCACTGATAGGCGGCACTGATGGGCACTGATAGGCGGTACTGGTGGGCAGTAATGGGCACTGTTGGGCAGCACTGATAGATGGCAATGATGGGCACTGGTGGGCAGCACTGATAAGTGGCAATGGTGGGCAGTACTGATGGAGAGGGCACCACTGGCAGACTCCCTGAGTCCTGATTGCCATCCCTGGTTGCCATGGTGGGCATACCTGGAGGTCATGGGTGGGCATCCCTGGTGGCCATGGGTGGGCATCCCTGGTGGCTCTAGTGGCACCCCCCCAAGGGTCTGCACTGGTAATCAATGCTCTGATTACAATGCCATTACACACTCTTGATCCTTGCACTCGGTAGGTTACATACTCCTGACCACTGCACTCAGTATGTTACATACTCCTGACCACTGCACTCGGTAGGTTACATACTCCTCACCCCTGCACTCAGTATGTTACATACTCCTGACCAATGCATTCAGTATGTTACATACTCCTGACCACTACACTCAGTATGTTACATACTCCTGACCACTGCACTCAGTATGTTACATACTCCTGACCCCTGCACTCAGTATGTTACATACTCCTGACCACTGCACTCAGTATGTTACATATTCCTGACCACTGCACTCAGTATGTTACATACTCCTGACCACTGCACTCAGTATGTTACATACTTTTGACCCCTGCACTCAGTATGTTACATACTCCTGACCACTGCACTCAGTATGTTACATATTCCTGACCCCTGCACTCAGTATGTTACATACTCCTGACCACTGCACGCGGTAAGTTACATACTCCTGACTACTGCACTCAGTATGTTACATACTTCTGACCCCTGCGCTCAGTATGTTACATACTCCTGACCACTGCACTCAGTATGTTACATATTCCTGACCACTGCACTCAATATGTTACATACTTCTGACCACTGCACTCAGTATGTTACATACTCCTGACAACTGCACTCAGTAAGTTACATACTCCTGACTACTGCACTCAGTATGTTACATACTCCTGACCACTGCATTTAGTATTGTACATACTCCTGACCACTGCACTCACTACGTTACATACTCCTGAGCACTGCACTCAGTATGTTACATACTCCTGACCCCTGCACTCAGTATGTTACATACTCCTGACCCCTGCACTCAGTATGTTACATACTGAGTTACAACAGGGAGTCACTGGAAAGTGGGGGTTTTTAACATGCCCAAAAGTCAAACACTATGTATCATGACAAAAACCAATATCTTTTTATTGTTACATACAACATTTAAAATAGCAAAACAATGTGTTTTACATAAAAATATATCATGTTATGCATATCACCATACAGTACAGGGTTCTAAGTATTGGATAATCCCATAAAGGTTCTGATCGACATGTTTCGCCTGACGTATGGGCTTCTTCAGTATACGGTTTTTAATATGTGTAAACATTTATCATCCACAAAAAAAATGTGTACAATAAGATGTAATATCCACATGTATCCTAGAGGATATGGAAGTTCCGGATCTAAGATCAAACATCAGTCTATGGTATTGAATCTGAATATTGAGATTGAAGATGAAGTGGTCATCAAAAAAGAAGATATCAAGTCAAAAAAGTGCACACCATGACAATAAGTTGAAAGAAGTCTCACAATCAGACCCTAAAGGAGCATCCAGAGTCAGACATATAGACCAAAGACATTTATCCGTAGTGATACACATCAGCCATATTCCAGAAGTGCAAAGAAACACCCTTATTCCAGGACGAACAAGATTCCAATCCCTACTCTGTACATTATACACTCCTGATCCTTGCACTCGGTAGGTTACATACTCCTGACCACTGCACTCAGTATGTTACATACTCCTGACCACTGCACTCAGTAGGTTACATACTCCTCACCCCTGCACTCAGTATGTTACATACTCCTGACCACTGCACTCATTATGTTACATACTCATGACCACTGCACTCAGTATGTTACATACTCCTGACCACTGCACTCAGTATGTTACATACTCCTGACCACTGCACTCAGTATGTTACATACTCATGACCACTGCACTCAGTATGTTACATATTCCTGACCACTGTACTCAGCACGCTGCAATATCGCAGTGCTGCAATAAGTCGCTTATCGTTGCCATTACTAGTATAAAATAAATGCCAGTATATATCCCATTGTTTGTAGACGCTATAACCTTTGCCCAAACCAATCAATATACACTTATTGGGATTTTGTTTACCAAAAATATTTAGCAGAACACATATTGGCCTAAATTTACGAAGAAACGTGATTTTTAAAAAGTATATACATTTTATTTATGTACAGCGAAGCATGACCGCGCAATTGTCAGTTAGCGCAGTACTGTACTGCAAGAAATGGCCTGATCATGAAGGGGTAAAACCTTCACGGAGGTCAAGTGGATAAATAGATCTTTATTGCTGTCTGTGTGCCCCCAGGAAGATTCACCCTCTCTATTGTGTCTGCAGTACAGGATATTGTAAATGGAAATTTCACAGTTGTTGAACAGATGCTAGATAATAAAAACCTGACAGGGGTTTTAACTTTTCCCTATTAACTCCAAAATGAAAAGTTTTGGCTTTAGATATACCATAACATTTGATGTAGCAGACGTACAGTTCTAGATCAGCTCTTACTGGCAGACTGCCCCCTACATGTTTATGACACTTATCTCAGAAACCTTCCTATTATTATTATACCTAAAACATGAATTTATTATTGAAATCAGTCATGGGAAAAATGTAAAGGCAATTTATACCTTTTGTAAAAATTCGATAACACGCTCACATTTTTTTAGCATTTTTTAAGCAACTAAAAGCTATTATTAGCATTTTTTTTTTTTGCTCCTAAGGGCTCTTTCAGACGGCCGCTCCGCTGCTTTAGTCCACTGCGGGACTTTTTTTTTTTTTTTTCACGGAGAGGATGACATTTGTGTCATCCGCTTCGTATGCCCACATATCATCCCATCCGTTTGCGGATGATATGTGGACATAATGTAAGTCTATGGCATTGCGGATGTCAGCGGATGTCCGCTGACATCCGATTTTCCTTCCTTTTCGTTTTTTGAACGGATGAAAAAATAGGGTTCTGTTCCGTTCCAAAAAACGGAACAGAACTGAAAGGAAGAAAATCGGATGTCAGCGGATGGTATTCCGCTGACATCCGCAGTGCCATTCACTTACATTATGTCCACAAATCATCCGCAAAAAAATAGGATGATTTGCGGACAAGCGGAGCGCCCGTGTGAAAGAGCCCTAAAAGCTAAATCATGTTATCCTTCGTGTCCATGCACATTACTTTAGGCTATTAGCGCTTTTTGAGCTTCAGCTTCGAGGAGCAGAAAAAAAATAGTTTTTGTAGATTTTCTGTGGAGCATTTTTCCCTTAAAAAATGCTTCTAAACGCTGCTAGACGCTCCTAAACACTACTAATATTGTTGTTGAGCTTTTTTTCCCCCTTTTTTTATTATAATAGAACTGCAAAAATGCATTTAGCGAACACTCCTAAACTCTCTTAAACGCTCTTAAAGCGCTGCTACAAAAATCTATTAACATCGTTTTTTTATTCAGCATTTTTCCAGCGTTTTTTAAGTTAAAAAAATGGCTAGTGTGCATGGAGCCCAATAAAAAAAATTGTTAGATTTTTGCATTGGTGCCTGCAGAACATTTCCACTGCTATCCCTGGATTGTGGGTCTCATACACAGGCTGCTGCAGACTATTCCTCCAGTTCCAGGTGTGTTAGTGTCCTGAGGCATGGACCTTCAGTTATGGGGCTGGAGGAAGTAGCTGTGTACTATAGGTGTGGTTGCTGCGGTGGCAGATGTGATTTGTAATCTTCCATTCGCAGATCTCTGTGATTGGATGATGCAGCTTTGTGTCTGAGACGCACCCTGTGAGCCACATAAATTAGGGGGGGCTTGGAAATGTTTCATGCTTCATGTTACATGGGTATAATATGAAGCAAGGTCTCAAAGTTGGAATTTTCCTTTAAAGGGTAATTCCACTTTCCTAGGGAAAAATATAGCAAATAAAAAAAATAAAATAATATACAATTATGGCACAAGTCAAATTGTAATTGAATGTTATCAAAAATGACCTTTTCTTTTCAAGCTGCAGCCGCTGTAATTTTCTGTAAAATCCAATATGGCTACCTCTAGGCATTCTATTATACACAGATGGTGTACCCCCACCCCGGAAATTACATTTCCTGCTTTTGTGATTTTCCCAGAAGTCTGCACTGAGATACAAGTCAGATTTTTGGCATCCCTTGCAACAAAAATGTCATTTTTGGTGAAATACTCCCAAAAGGAAATGACGTCTGATGGGATGCAGACCCTGCCACAATCCTCATTAGAGCCCTGCAGATTCAGCAGCTGATTGATAATTATAAAATCACTCCCCTACAGATTCACTCAGAACATGGACATAGACTAACAATTATTAATTCAGAATAATAAAAGGTAGGATTCTGCAACAAAGTTTGCTAAAATCCATGCAATGTACAGAGAATACACAGAGGGGAAAGTTTTTTCTCAACAAAAGTAGAGTTAGGGTCCTTTCACTCAGGCTTTCCGCCCGGCGGACTCCGTTTTGCTCAGCGGGGATTGATCCACTGATTCCCTGCTGAGCAGGCAGATGACAGGTCCCTCCCTGCTTACTTTGCGAAGACAGACCTGTCAGATCCCAGCTCTCCTCTATGGGAGATCGGATGAAAACGGACCGCCTGTCCATTTTGATCCGATCCGATCCTCCAGGTGGATGGAAAATAGGGTTTCCACCCGTCTGGATTTCACGGATCACATCGGATCGGATAACAGCGGGTGTCAGTGGACATACAGTATCACCGCTCACATCCACCTCTCCGTAGAGGTACACGGAGAGTCCGATCAGGTCCGCCTGAAAAACTGACAGGCGAATTGGAAAGCCCGTGTGAAAGGGGCCTAAAGGCCCGTACACACGATAAGAAAATCTGACGGGAAATTTCGTCCGACGACCAATCTGTCGATTTTCAGATTGTTAGTATGGTGCTTTCGACAGGCGACTCCGACTTTTCGGCTGACAAAATCCTGATGTGCAGGCTATAAAATTTTTGTTGCCCGTAATACAACATCCGATTTTCGTCTCATTAGTACAGATTTTGACGAAAAAAAAATCTTAAGAGCAAGACTAGGCATGCTCAGAGACGAAAGAACACATGCAAAGCAATCCAACACATGACATCACTTCTAAAGTAGAATTCTGTCCTACGGGAAAATTCGTATGAAAAAAACCTCTTCACTTTCCACATCAGACTAGCATGCCGCAAATAACGGATGACAGATCTTTTGATAATCTTATCGTGTGTACGGGGCTTAACTCTTCAAATAAAAATGCTGGTGACAAGTTTTTATAGCGCTATAACCCAATCAAAGAACTTCATCTTGTAGCAGGATTAGATGTGTTTTGGAAGATTTTTCAGATCTTTTAGAGCTAGAAGATATATATGATGTGTTTTAGTTGTTGATTTAAATTACACTGCTCAAAAAAAATGAAAGGAACACTTTTTAATCAAAGTATAGCATCAAGTCAATTCAACTCCTGGGATATTGATCTGGTAAGTTAAAGGGGAACTCCAGACAAAAATGAAATTTTTCCTATTATTAGTATGTTAAATATATTTATATTTGATATTATTCATTTTCTGCCTAGCTGCTTGTGTAGCTTAGAAAGTCTTATCTAAACTAGACAATCAGCTTCTTCCTGTTCTTCACCGACAACGCTATTTCCTGTTATCTGAATTTGCTAATCTGCATTTCACATCCTGAAAAGGTTGTCGGTCTGCTTAGACCTGCCCAGCCCCGCCACACCCATGCCTGCCCCCATCCCGCCCCCATCCCGCCCCCATCCCGCCCCCATTCCTCCTATCCTTCACAGAACATGATCTACATCTACACAGCCTTCATAGATCTACATAGTCTTCATAGCCTCGTGTAGGCTAGCAGCTTTTCCTGAGAGAGAGGGGGGGTCACATGACCGGCACAATCTATGAAAGAAATAAGGTACAAAGGAACATTTTTGAAAGTTTAGAAGGATACAGATCCATTTCTATTGCTCATTACATGTGGGGAATGAGTTTTAGGTTCCATTTCCACTAATGCAACTTGTCATGCGACTTTGGACACATAAAGTCGCATGACAAGTCACAGCCCATTGATTTCAATGGCACCAGTTCCCATCTATGCCACTTTGAAAATCAGCGACTTTGAAAAGGTGCCTGCACTACTTTTATGCGACTTTGATACAGAGAGCGTAAAGTTGGATCAAAGTTGCTCTCAAAGTTGCACTCTAAATCGCCCAACTTAAGATTTGCACTAGAGGAAACATAGCCACTAGGCTAGAATGCAACTTTGGAGTGCGAATTTGAGTGATCAAACTTTACACTCTCTGGATCAAAGTCACATCAAAAGTTGCATCAAAGTAGTGCAGGTACCTTTTCAAAGTTGCTGATTTTCAAAGTCGCATAGATGGGAACGGGTGCCATTGAAATAAATAGGCCGTGACTTGCCATGCGACTTTGTGTGTCCAAAATTGCATGACAGATCACACTAGTGGAAACAGAGCATTATTATACGTTTCCACCATTGCGATTTAGAGTGCGACTTCGATGCAACTTTGATCCAACTTTACACTCTTTGGCTCAAAGTCGCATCAAAAGTTGCATTGAAATAGTGCAGGTACCTTTTCAAAGTCGTCTATTTTCAAAGTTGCATTGATGGGAACAGGTGCCATTGAAATCAATCGGCTGTGACTTGTCATGCCACTTTGTATGTCCAAAGTCACATGACAAGTTGCACTAGTGGAAACGGAGCTTTAATCTACGTTTCCATTATTGCGATTTAGAGTGCAACTTTGATGGGACTTTGATCCATCTTTACACTCTCCGGATCAAAGTTGCATCAAAGTAGTGCAGGTACCTTTTCAAAGTCACATAGATGGGAACGGGTGCCATTGAAATCAATGAGCTGTGACTTATCATGCAACTTTATGTGTCCAAAGTCACATGACAAGTTGCACTAGTGGAAACTGAGCTTTAGTCTACGATTTATTGTGCGACTTTGATCCAACTTTACACTCTCTGAATCAAGGTCGCATCAAAAGTTGTATCAAAGTAGTGCAGATACCTTTTCAAAGTCACTGATTCTCAAAGTCGCATAGATTGCAACGGGTGCCATTGAAATCAATGGGCTGTGACTTGTCATGCGACTTTGTAGACTTAGTGTGGTTGCCTGTACTATGATCATTGTAGACTGTGAGCTGAGACCCCCGAGTGCATCCTTACTGATGAGAGAACACTGGGTGGGAACCTATGATCAGCTCCTCCCATTCTGTATACGCCCACTGGCTACACAGGAACAGTGCCCCTCCCTGGAAGTGATGTCGCTGGCTTTCAGTAACCACACCCCCTTCCTGCTCTTGGACTCAGCAGGAAGAGGAATTGAAGTCATGTGACAGCACTGAATACTACAGAATAAAGGGAGAAAACTGGGATTTTTTTCATTTTGACACATAAGGCTGAACTCCGCTCACATTAATGATTGCAGGGGAGAATTTTAGGTATTAGGTTGTACTTCTGCTTTAAGTAGCAGAGGGAGTTGTTAATCAGTTTCAGCTGCTTCAGTGTTAATGAAATTAACAGGTGCACTAGATGGGCAACAATGAGATGACCTCCAAAACAGGGATTGTTTTACAGGTGGAGGCCACTAAAATATTTTTCCCCTACTCATCTTTTCTGACTGTTTTTCACTAGTTTTGCATTTGGCTAGGCTCAGTATCACTACTGATAGCATGAGGCGATACCTGGACCCTATAGAGGTTACACAAGCAGTCCAACTCCTCCAGGAGGGCACATCAATATGTTACATAGTTACATACATAGTAGGTGAGGTTGAATAAAGACAATAGTCCATCTAGTTCAACCTGTGTAGGTATGTGTGGCTGTAATCATCTCCCATACCCCTGAATGTTCTGATCCTTGAGATGTAAGTCTAAGAGTCTTTTGAAAGCCACCATACTACCCGCAGAAACCACCTCTTGTGGTAGAGAATTCCACAATCTTGTTGCCCTAACAGTAAAGAACCCCCCGCGTTGCCTGAGGTTAAAACGCTTCTCCTCTAATCGCATTGTATGCCCTCGAGTCCTCATGCAATCCCTTCGAATGAACAGCTTTTTTTCTAAGCTGGGATCCCCATTAAGATATTTATAAATTGCTATCATGTCCCCCCTCAGACGTCTCTTCTCCAGGGAGAATAAATCGAGCGATTGTAGACGCTCTTCATAGTCAAGGTCCTCCAATCCCCTAATTAGTTTAGTTGCCCTTCTCTGGACTCTCTCCAGCTCCAACACATCCCTCCTGAGGACTGGCGACCAGAACTGGACGGAATACTCCAGATGCGGTCGGACCAGAGTTTTATAAAGTGGAAGGATTATGTGCCATTGCAAGAGGGTTTCTGCGTCTCCCAGCACAGTCTCGAGCATGGAGGAGATTCCAGGAGACAGGCAATTACTCTAGGAGAGTTGGACAGGGCTGTAGAAGGTTCTTAATCCATCAGCAGGAGTGGTATTTGTTCCTTTGTGCATGGAGGAACAGGATGAGCACTGCCAGAGCCCTACAAAATGACCTCCAGCAGGCCACTGGTGTGAATGTCTGTGACCAAACAATCAGAAACAGACTTCATGAGGGTGGCCTCAGGACCCCACGCCCTCTAGTGGGTCCTATGTTCACTGCCCGGCATGGTGGAGCTTGATTGGCATTTTCTATTTAACACCAGAATTGGCAGGTTCACCCTGAGCACATGCGACAAGCGTGAAAGGATATGGAGAAGTCGTGGAGAACGTTAGGCTGCCTGTAATATTGTTCTGTATGACCGGTTTGGTGGTGGGTCAGTGATGGTCTGGGGAGGCAAATCCATGGAGGGATGCACAGCCCTCTACAGGATAGACAACAGCATCCTGACTGCCATTAGGCATCGGGTTCCATGAGGCTAAAGGAATTGCTACCATTGAATGCCCCCACGCTCATCTGACCTAAATCCAATAGAACACCTCTGGTACATTATGTTTCGGTCCATCCGATGCCGCCCGGTTGCACCTCAGTCTGTTCAGGAGCTCAGTGATGCCCTAGTCCAGATCTGGGAGGAAATTTCCCAGGACACCATCCATTGTCAGGCATGCATACAAGAACGTGGGGGGGCCATACAAACTGCTGAGGACCATTTTGAGTTGCTGCAATGAACTTTCAGCAAAATGGACTAGCCTGCTGCATCATTTTTTTTTCACTTTTTTTTAGGGAGTGTCTTTGAATTCAGCCCTCTGTAGGGTGATCATTTTAATTTCCATGATGATGTGGCATTCTTTCATTACTAACACATTACCCAGTCCATATCAGTATAGATATCCAGCATGAGATTTTTCCCCATTGAGATTTGATGTGTTTTTAAAGTGTTTCTTTAGTATTTTGAGCAGTGTACATCCTAACCATCAACTCCTCCTATGTGATTCCTTTTGGTCTGTTAAATATACTAATACAAATGCAATAAAATACTTGATCCTGCCAGAAATCTAGTGACCTGACAACTTTCTGTGCACCTGTGCTGCACTCTAATAGTTTATTTTGTTATTAATATAGTTGAGTCGCTTAGCTTTGTTTCCACATCCTATGGCTGTAAAACGTAGGAAGTGGGGTGCAGAAAAATGGCACTAATGAGTCAAAATGTGAAATATTTGGCTATAGCAGGAGGCAGTTTGTTGGTGAAGGGCTGGAGAGTGGTATAATATTGAGTGTCTTCAGGCAACATTGAAGCATGGTGGAGGTTCCTTGAAGGTTTGGGGCTGCATTTCTGTAAAAGGTGTTGGAGATTTGGTCAGGATAAATGGTGTCCCCGATGCTGAGAAATACAGGCAGATATTTATCCATCATGCCATACCATCCGAGAGGAGTGTGATTGGCCCCAAATTTACTCTGCAGCAGGACAACAACCCCAAACATACAGCCAATGTTATTAAGAACTATCTTTAGTGTAAAGAAGAAGGAGTCCTGGAAGTGATGGTTTGGCCCCCACAAAGCTCTGATCTCAACATCATGGAGTCTGTCAAGGATTTGAGGAGACAGAAGGATTTGAGGCAGCCTACACAGAAGATCTGTGGTTAGTTCTCCAACATGTTTGGAACAACCTACCTGCCAAGTTCCTTTAAAAACTGTGTGCAAGTGTACCTAGAAGAATTGATGCTGTTTTGAAGGCAAAGGGTGGTCACTCCAAATATTGATTTGATTTGGATTTCTCTTCTGTACATTTATTTTCCATTTTTTAGTTAATAAAAAATAAACTATTGACACTTCTATTTCTGAAAGCATTCTTAATCGCTTGCCAACCACCCTATAGCAGCTGCACTGTGCATAATTGCATATATACAGCTGCAAGAAAAAGTATGTGAACCCCTAGACTAATGACATCTCCAAGAGCTAATTGGAGTGAGATGTCAGCCAACTGGAGTCCAATAAATGAGATGAGATTGGAGGTGTTGGTTACAGCAGCCCTGCCCTATAAAAAACACACACCAGTTCTGGGTTTGCTTTTCACAAGAAGCATTGCCTGATGTGAATGATACCTCGCACAAAAGAGCTCTCAGAAGACCTAGGATTAAGAATTGTTGACTTTCATAAAGCTGGAAAGGGTTATAAAAGTATCTCCAAAAGCCTTGCTGTTCATCAGTCCATGGTAAAACAAATAGTCTATGAATGGAGAAAGTTCAGCACTGCTGCTACTCTCCCTAGGAGTGGCCATCCTGTAAAGATGACTGCAAGAGCACAGTGCAGACTGTTCAATGAGGTGAAGAAGAATCCTAGAGTGTCAGCTAAAGACTTACAGATGTCACTGGCAAATGCTAACATCCCTGTTAGCGATTCTACAATACGTAAAACACTAAACAAGAATGGATTTCATGGGAGGATACCACAGTGGAAGCCACTGCTGTCCAAACAAAACATTGCTGCATGATTACAGTTTGCACAAGAGCACCTGGATGTTCCACAGCAGTACTGGCAAAATATTCTGTGGACAGATGAAACAAAAGTTGAGTTGTTTGGAAGAAACACACAACACTATGTGTGGCGAAAAAGAGGCACATCACACCAACATCAAAACCTCATCCCAACTGTGAAGTATGGTGGTGGGGGCATTATGGTTTGGGGCTGCTTTGCTGCGTCAGGGCCTGGACGGATTGCTATCATCAAAAGAAAAATGAATTGCCAAGTTTATCAAGACATTTTGTAGGAGAACTTAAGGCCATCTGTCTACCAGCTTAAGCTCAACAGAAGATGGGTGTTGCAACAGGACAATGACCCAAAGCATAGAAGTAAATCAACAACAGAATGGCTTAAACAGAAGAAAATATGCCTTCTGAAGTGGCCTGACCTTAACCCGATTGAGATGCTGTGGCATGACCTCAAGAAAGCGATTCACACCAGACATCCCAAGAATATTGCTGAACTGAAACAGATCTGTAAAGAGGAATGATCAAGAATTACTCCTGACCGTTGTGCATGTCTGATCTGCAACTACAGGAAACGTTTGGTTGAAGTTATTGCTTGCCAAAGGAGGTTCAACCAGTTATTAAATCCAAGGGTTCACATACTTTTTCCACCTGCATTGTGAATGTTTACATGGTGTGTTCAATAAAAACATGGCAACATTTCATTCTTTGTGTGTTATTAATTTAAGCAGACTGTGATTGTCTATTGTTGTGACTTAGATGATGATCAGATTACATTTTATGACCAATTTGTGCAGAAATCCATATCATTCTAAAGGGTTCACATACTTTTTCTTGCAGCTGTATATACCTGATTCTGCACTTCCGGGAAGTTGTCACAGCGAGTGTCATTAGTACAGTGAGAGTGCATTTAGCATTGATTCCCACAAAGTGTCAGTTAGTGTCCGATTTTCTGCCGCAATATCGCAGTCCCGCTATAAGTCGCTGATCCCTGCCATTACTAGTATAAAGAAAAAATGAATAAAAATTCCAGCACATATCCCATAGTTTATAAGCGCTATAACTTTTGTGCAAACCAATCAATATACACTTATTGGGATTTTTTTTTAACAAAAATATGTAGCAGAATACAAATTGGTCTAAATTTATGAAGACATTTCATTTTTTTTCCGTTGGATATGTTTTTTTTAGCAGAAAGTAATTTAGCAGAAAGTAACAAATATTGTTTTTTTTTTTTTTTTTCCCACAATTGTTGGTCTTTTTTTGTTTATAGAGCAAAAAATAAAAAAAACAGAGGTGATCAAATACCAGCAAAAGAAAGCTTTATTTTTGAGGAAAAAAGGACAATTTTAGTTATGTACAGCATTGCATGAGTGTGCAATTGTCAATTAAAGTAACGCAGTGCCGTATTGTAAAAAATCGCCTGGTCATGAAGGGGGGGGGGGGGTAAATCTTCCAGAAGTGGTTAAATTACAGCATTTTTTCACACCTGTGTAAAACCTTTGTGTGTGTGTGTGTGTGTGTAATACAGTCATTGCTTATTAATCATATTGTGTATTTATGTACTGCGTATTTATTTAGACATATTACACAGTGCTCCTCAGCCATTCCATTCTTCATATAGATCCCCATACTTCATTATTCTTGTGTACTGTCCTCATAAACCTTCTTTACTGGCATCCGCTGTGCATTATCTCATCATTAAATATGCAAGACCTGCATCATGAGTATCTGAGCCATTTGTGATGCACAGCGAGCTTTCAGAAATCAGCATTTTTCTTTATGGTCGAAGACAGAACGTGTAATCGTGAGACCTAACCAATCTTTTTTTTTTTTTTTATATATAAATTTTTTAAAGGGGTTTTCAGGTTTTAACCACTTCTGGACCGGAAGTTTTTACCCCCTTAATGACCAGGCCATTTTTTGTGATTCGCCACTGCGTTACTTTAACAATTGTGCGGTCGTGTGACGCGGTACCCAAATAAAATTGATGTAATTTTTTTCCCACAAATAGCGCTTTCTTTTGGTTGGTATTTGATCACCTCTGCGATTTTTATTTTCTGCACTATAAACAAAAAAAGAGTGACAATTCTGAAAAAAAACACAATATTTTTTGCATTCTGCTATATAACATTCCCAATAAAAAAAATTAAAAAAATCGAATTTCTTCATCATTTTAGGCCAATTTGTATTCTGCTGCATATTTCTGGTAAAAAAAAAATCCCAATAAGCGTATTTTGATTGGTTTGCGCAAAAGTTATCGCATCTACGAACTAGGGGAAAGATTTATGTAATTTTTATTTATTTATTTATTTTTACTAGTAATGGCGGTGATCTGCGATTTTTAGTGGGGCTGTGACATTGCGGCAGACAGATCGGACCCCTAATTGACATTTTTGACACTTTTGGGGGGACCAGTGACATTACTACAGTAATCAGTGCTAAAACTATGCCCTGTTACTGTACTAATGACACTGACAGGGAAGGGGTTAACTCAGGGGCGATCGAAGGGTTAAATGTGAGTCTATGGGGTATTTACTAACTGTGCGGTGGGGTGGGCTTGTTGAATCAACACAGAGATCTGTGTTCCTAAATTGGAGGATCACAGGCGCTGTGCGTTCATTCCAGAGAGAACAATGGTCTGCTGTGTTTACAACAGAAGACCGTCGTTCTCTCTCCACCGGGAGCGATCGCGGGTGCCCGGTGGCAATCGCAGCCACTGGCTCCGTGGATCGGCTTCCCCGCTTCCTAATGGGGGCGCGCCCGCACCTCCGGCGAGGCGCACACGCCCCCAGGTGCGCTTCCGTAAACCGATTTACCGATACATCAGTTTGCGCAGCCAAGCAGCGGCGGGCGGTCGGCAAGTGGGTAAGTGATATGTCTCCTCTGAAGTCTCTTGATAGTTAGATATAAGACCCTTTCCCATGTTGCAGGATATAGCTTTTCATTACCATACTGTACTTCAGAACTTTTGTAATTATGCAGCACTTTCTGAGATTTGGGGAACAATGCTGAATTAGAGGCATGGCAAAAATATGGGGATGTTTAGGGGAACGGATTAATAGTGACAGGTCTGCCAGGAAGGGGATGGCAGGGGGTGTGTCTTTTGATAAAACAATGTTGGCTCCTAAAAGGTTCTTTCACACAGGTGTTGAAAATAGGCAGCTGGGTCGCATTTTTAATATATGAATACCTATTAATGCCAATTGTTAAGGTAGGGGGTGGATGGAGATGTACACGCTGCAGCGCTAGTGTTGTCCTGCATCGCAGCCACTTTGCACACATTGCAACTGCCTACATTATCCATCCGATTGAAATGCACCCCAAGTGCAACGCCAACACACATGTGGCGTTAACAGTGCGTTTAACCACTTGCAGACCGCCCGCCCGCCCACAATGTAATGTGGATGGGCAGCTCGCACAGGCAAAGTGATGTATCCGTACATTCCTGGAAGCTTCCCTGTTTCGGGCGCGCACATGCACGCCTCCCACCAACACCCACTGTAGGAGCTAGAGCTGCACGATTAATCGTTAAAAATTAAGGATTCACCCCCCCATGATCTTAATTCAGCATTTCCTCAATTCATACAGAGCAGAGCTGTTCTCTGCTCACTCACCGATGTAAAAAAAAAAAAAAAGAGCCCAATGTTTATCAACATTGCTAAGCGCTGGGAGATAACTATTAACACATTTTACAATGTATCATTTGGTTCTTTTAGAGCAGGTTCACGCTACCACGACCAGAAAGTCGCCCCGTGACTTGAAGAGACTTGTTTAGAGACTTGGAAGAGACTTGGAAGAGACTTGTGCACTACTTTGAAGAGACTTAAATGATAGGCGACTTTGTCTGTGGGGAATGCCTGGCTAATCTTTTTCTTCTTCCTGGAAAGTCTGATAACAAGTCGCTTCAATTAAGATAAGGAGGCAACTCCCATTGAAGTATATGGGACAGTCGGATCACAGGTCGCCTCAAAGTAGTACAGGACCCTTTTCTGAAGTCGGAGCAACTTCAGTAGTGCCAATTAAGACGGCACTGATTGATTAACATTGCTTTTGTTATGTCAAGCTACCTGGGGCTACACAAGTCGCCTCACAAGTCGTGCTAGTGTGAATGGGCTCTTAGATGAAAGGAATGAACTTCGGTCTGTAAATAAAGACAGTTTAATCACTTAGAGCCCATTCACACTAGCACGACTTGTGAGGCGACTTGTGTAGCCCCAGGTCGCTTGACATAACAAAAGCAATGTTAATCAATCAGTGCCATCTTAATTGGCACTACTGAAGTCGCTCCGACTTCAGAAAAGGGTCCTGTACTACTTTGAGGCGACCTGTGATCCGACTGTCCCATATACTTCAATGGGAGTCGCCTCCTTATCTTAATTGACACGACTTGTTATCAGACTTTCCAGGAAGAAGAAAGAGATTAGCCAGGCATTCCCCACAGACAAAGTCGCCTGTCTCTTCAAAGTAGTGCACAAGTCTCTTCCAAGTCTCTAAACAAGTCTCTAAACAAGTCTCTTCAAGTCACGGGGCGACTTTCTGGGTCGTGGTAGTGTGAACCGGCTCTAATGCCCCGTACACACGTGCAGATTATCTGCAGACTTTTGTCTGCAGACTTACCTTTTCTATGTAGTGCAAGGGCCTGCCGGATTGCATACAAATTGAAAGTGTTTAGGTTTGACCTCAAATTATATGGTTTTGGTAAAGGCCCGTACACACGTACCGATCGTCGGCATACAAACGTCGGTGGACGAAGGATCTGCCGATTGTACGCGTGTTAGTATGGTGCCTCCGACAGATGTCTGCGCACAATCCGCGGACAAAAGTCTTTCTTGCAAACATGAAAATTTTTGTATGCCGACACCAGAACGGACGATTGTTCGCCTGTCAGTACACAATTCGGCCGACAGACCGCAGATTTGCAAGACTGGGCATGCTCAGAAAATTAAAAACACAGGGAAAGTTAACCATCACATGACATCACTTCTGCAGTCAGCTGAAGTCTGCAGACAAAATTCTTGTGCTGTCCTTTTGCTGTCTTTGCACTTTTCAACAGACACCGACATCCCGGGGAGAAAAGAGGAACATTTGTATGCCGACCATCGGTACGTGTGTACGGGGCTTTAGTCTGCAGACAAAAGTCTTCAGATAATCTGCACGTGTGTATGGGGCATAAAGGCCCGTACACACGTACCGATCGTCGGCATACAAACGTCGGTGGACGAAGGATCTGCCGATTGTACGCGTGTTAGTATGGTGCCTCCGACAGATGTCTGCGCACAATCCGCGGACAAAAGTCTTTTGTGCAAACATGAAAATATTTGTATGCCGACACCAGAACGGACGATTGTTCGCCTGTCAGTACACAATTCGGCCGACAGACCGCAGATTTGCAAGACTGGGCATGCTCAGAAAATAGAAAACACAGGGAAAGTTAACCATTACATGACATCACTTCTGCAGTCGGCGGACAAAATTCTTGTGCTGTCCTTGTGCTGTCTTTGCACTTTTCAGCAGACACCGACATCCCGGGGAGAAAAGAGGAACATTTGTAAGCCGACCATCGGTACGTGTGTACGGGGCTTAAGTCTACATGTACACTGGACATTTGCAAACCTCCTTTGAACGCTGGAACTTAACAGCTATGTAAACGACGTTTAAAACATCCGTTGTGTTGCGTTTGCATGCCGCTTTAGCAGCGTTAGCGCTCAGATCCGTTTTTAGAGGTAAAAAATCCTTCCCCCTTTAAACAGTAAAAAACGCAAGCGCTAAACGTGGGTAGCCGTGTTTAGCCGTGCTTGGCATTCGAAACACCAGTAAACACACATTCTTAACATCCTGAACACAAATAATTGCTTTCCAAAAAACGACACTAAACTCAACTGCTTCTAAATGACTGTAATCGACTAAGTGTACATGGACAGATAAGATAACATAGAGGAGGGTTCAGGGGCAACGTCAAACTGCTCCTAAACATCCATTTACAAGTAGCAGTGTACATGAGGCCTTAAAGTGGAACTTTACTCTCCCAATCAACATTGATTATTTTTAATCCTCACACTGCTAGCATTAGTAAATAGATAGGAAATTATTTTATATTTACTTGTTTTAAACTTTTTTTTTTTTTTACATTTCTTCAGTTACTTCCTGGTTTCCATGCCTAGGCAAATGATGTCATACATCCCAGGAGTCTTCAGGAGGGGAGGAGAGGAGGAAGGAATTTCTCAGCTAAGCACACTCTCCAGCATGCATACTTAAATGAAGGGCAGAAAGTAAATGCTACATGATGAATCATTTGCCCTTACTTAAGATGGCCACGGCCAGAAATCCTAGGGGTAGTTTTTCAAAGAGATTACTCACCAAAGTAAAGCATTGAGACATAGATGGATGGGGGAGTTTGCTTTGAATATTAAAAATTAATTAAATAGCTTTTTTGGTTTGTGGTGCTCAGATGCAGTTAAGATCTGCTTTAAAGACTAAGCCTTTTTCTGACATTTGTTGCTTACAAGTTAAAATCAGAATTTTTTGCTATAAAATTACTTAGAACCCCCAGACATTATATATATATATTTTTTAGCAGAGACTCTAGAGAATAAAATGGCGGTGGTTGCAATATTTTATGTCACACTGTATTTGCGCAACTGTCTTTCAAAAGCAATTTTTGGAAAATAAATACACTTTAATGAATTAAAAGAGAAAAAAACTAAACCGTAAAGTTAGCCCAATTTTTTAATGGGAAAGATGATGTTACTCCAAGAATCATGATCTTTATTCTAAGCAAAAAAAAAATCATTATTCTCATTTTATCCAAATGGTGCGGCTCTAGTGGGAGCCTGTCAGCAGATCCCAGCCAGGACATTTAATAGCAGCACAGAGCTCTGTGTTGACAATCAGCACAGAGCTCTGTACAGAGTGAATAATATCTCTGTTTCTCAGGGATGAGAAACTTAGAGATCTATTAGTAAAAGCAGCACACTTTACACACATTACACATAGTTAGGCACACATTTAACCCCTTTATCACCCTGGATGTTAAACCCTTCCCAGCCAGTGTCATTAGTACAGTGACAGTGTATATAGACCCTAATTACTATATATCCATTTACAACGAGCCCCTATACCTTGTTAGTGATGTATAGGGTCTTGAGGTACTTTTTTCTCCAATCCATCATGCACAATTTTCTTCTTTTGTCCCCCCCCCCCCCTCTTTTTTTAGTTTCAATAGAACCCACCATAGATGTTGCACATATGGTTCTATAAATATATACGGGTGTGTATATATATTATTTTTGATATACGCCTATGCCTGGGGCCTCAGGGGTATGATCAATTCTGATATTCTTTTTAAAGGTTCACAAAAAAAATTCAATTTTATATAATATAATGCTATTAAGATTGATTTTATATGTTTTATGGCTTGTGTTTTTATATATATATATATATATATATATATATACATATATATATGCACGTATCTCCATAGACACATATATAGGTTGTCTAGCATATATATATATATATATATATATATATATACACACACACACACACACATGTTCCTAATATTCTTTTCCTTTTGTGGTATTCCAGCTGGACCATTAGATATAATGTAATTGTTGATATGACTGTTCAATATGTTCCAGCAGGAATAGAAGGTTCCCCTAGGTGCGGGACTTTTTAGGCAAAGGACCATCAAGATAGTAATAAGAGTATGTGCAAAATTTGTAAAAAATGAATAGTATAAATGTATTCAAGTATAAAGAAAAAATTATGTTAAATAACATACAGTGTGAGTAAAAAACAATACAATATACATGCGGTGATGCTACATCATATCGAAAAACTGAAGAGCGAAGGCGTGAAAGATCTCCCAAGATGAGACCTTGACGCATTTCAGGTAGCAGCCCTTTGTCTGAAAGGTCAGTTGGGGTACATTTCACATGTCAGGGTTCCAGGAGTTCGTAACCGCATATGTATAGGGATGCTGCGGTTTAAAGAAGCCGCAGCACTAAAAAGGAGCGCGCCAGTAAGGGGAGGGGCTAGAGCAAAAAAGTCCCCACGTCCTTATAATGGGGAAGGGGAAAGATGTAATCGGCAATAGTAAATCCAAGTCGAAATTAGAATGCTTGATTGGATAGTATTGTGTTGAAGCCCTCCGTGACCTATCCCGCAAGGTTCCCACAGGGCAGGTGGCCAAAAAATGCACAGGTATCTGGGATTCGCATAATATTCTTTTTTGTAGTATTGAAGATATAGGGAAAAATAATAATGGAAGAGATTCTCCGTCCACGAACTATGCGAACCTGAAATAAATCAATGGCCACAGAAGGTAGAAGAAGGCTGTCTCGCGGTAAAGTACTGTGCAGACTTCCCCCGGCGCGGAATATGTTCCAGCACGGTACCAGTGTGTCCTCACTGTGTGGAGTCTGCACTGTGTCCGCAACACAACTGATTGCCAAAACTTCCAATTATTCACATAATCCTGCCCCTTTGGGTGTATTTCTTGAAACTCTCCTCCCAATGGCAATACATAAAGAAGTTTGGTCCGTCCCGTCGCTTAGCTTGACAAGGCGCAGGAGCGCGAAACATGTTGCTATTGCGACTGGACCAACCTCAGACACTCTCCTCCCCTCCACCTTCTCCTCTTGTGCTTCCGAGATCCGGCGCGGTGAGTGACGTCATCACCCGGTCCCGCATCTGCCTCGCAGTGACCGGAGCATTCCACAGCCGACACTTGGCTCACTGGCCGGATCGTTTCTCTCCTACTGAGCTGACGCCCCAGACAGAGAACGGAGCGAAGTTTCAATTTTAAGGTATCTACCTTTCCTGTATACAGCATCATTTTTTTATTGCAATGTGCATCTGACTTGGCATTGGTTTACATTTTTATCCTTTAATAAACTTGGTTGTTTTTTATATAAGAAGTTTCTTCAAGTCTTTTCTGGCCAGGATCCCTAGTGGATGACTGTATTCGTTTAGCCTGTTCCTGTCAGTGCTTGAATTCATCTTTCTGTGGATTTTTACAAAAAACCTGCGCCTCATGTTATGAAGCTCAGGAAGAGGCTGTCCTAATACACTTTTTGCCATAGTTGCCAACATTTGAAAACAATTTCCAGGGACACTTTGCAGCACGGCTGTCAATTACTTACTTGAAAATGTACCAAACCCACTTCCCTGAAGCTCAGCCCACTCTGCATAATTATTCTCTGCTTACTTATCATCAGATTATAGGGTCTACCAGGGGTCAAGTCCTGGGAAAAAAAGTGTGGGAACTCACCCAAGAGTACCACCCCCCCCCCACCTCAAAAATTAAAAAAAAGCGTGTGTCCGTCTATACATATACTGTAAGGTTACGTATACTTTGAGTTGCAAATTTCCCTTTCTATTTCTCCTCTGTCTCTTGCCCCTCTCTATTCTTTCTTTCTTCTCTCACTTGTTCTTTTCTCCCCCCCCCCCCATCCCTCTCTCTCATTCCATCTATCTCTTTATATCGCTCTATTTCCATCTCTCTCTCATTATATATATATATATATATATATATATATATATATATTCTCATCTCTTCCTCTCTTCCTACCTCTCTTTCCTTCCTCTTTCTCTCTCTTTCTCATCTCTCTCCTTCTACCCAGGGACAGACTGGCAACTTTTAGCCCAGGGGGCAAGTGCAACTCAGAGGCCCATGGTGCAGCGAATTGGCCCCCCTCCCACTCTCCCTATTCCGTACCTCCTCCTGACCCCCATCCCAGGCTAAAGCTCAGCTCCAGGTACTCTCTGTTCACTGGCTGTGTCGGGCTGGACATAGCCTGCTGCACTGACTCTGAGGTCCCAAACTAGCCAGCAGGGGCTGCCAGGGGAAGTCGGGGTGGCTATGTAGGGGCTGGGCTGTGCTCTGTCCTTGTCCTCATCCCACACTTGATAGGACGCTGGTGGGGACTTTTTACTCAGCTTCACCAGGAAGCCTTTAGTTTAGGCATGCCTGCGGTGCAGCCAAGGCTGGATTAAGAGCATCATGGGCCTGGTGCTGGTGGCAGTGGAGCAGATTTGGGAGTGGCAGGGATATGACGATATGACGTAGGTAAGGTCATATCCCAGCCTTCCTACTTACTGGACACCCTCCTGCATTTCCAAGAGCCTGTGTTGTGTGCGTCCAAACTTAAAATGGCGCAATGGACAGGATGCCTGGCATTTGATTTTTCAGGCTTCTGTAAGGGCTGCGGGTCGACAAGTGCCCTGAGGTGAAAGGGTACAGCCACAAAGTCTCAATACTTCACAAGCTTGAGGCCTCCCGTAGGAGCCCTGCACCAGAGTTCGCAGCGTGCCCTGGGGTGAGGTGGAAGGGCGCAGAGCAGCCGTGCATGCCTAACTCTACAAAAGCAAACTACTGGGCTTCCATTAGGAATGCCCGCCCAACACCCATTATTAATCCCACCACCCAGCCCATGTGTAAAGTTACCACCTTTTTTTCAAGCCAAACTCTAACACTTTAGTGGCTTATGGGAACTTGTTTTGTAGTAAGCACTATGAGAACAGTAGGTGTGGCCAAATTGTGTTAACAGTGGGAGGGGCTTAAGGGTGTGTGGTTAAATAAAACAAAAGCATTATTGTTTCCATAAAATATGCTTAGACTAAAGGAGTGTTGGGGGTATGACAGTGAGCACTACGTACAAAAGATGAGTGCGGAGGGTATGACAGTGGGCAATACATACAGAAGGTGAGTGCGGAGGGTATGACAGTGGGCACTACATACAGAAAATGAGTGTGGAGGGTATGACAGTGGGCACTACATACAGAAGATGAGTGCGGAGGGTATGACAGTGGGCACTACATACAGAAGATGAGTGCGGAGGGTATGACAGTGGGCACTACATACAGAAGATGAGTGCGGAGGGTATGACAGTGGGCACTACATACAGAAGATGAGTGTGGAGGGTATGACAGTGGGCACTACGTAGAGAATATGAGTGTGGAGGGTATGACAGTGGGTACTACATACAGAAGATGAGTTTTGAGGGTATGACAGTGGGCACTACATACAGAAGATGAGTGCGGAGGGTATGACAGTGGGCACTACATACAGAAGATGAGTGTGGAGGGTATGACAGTGGGCACTACGTAGAGAATATGAGTGTGGAGGGTATGACAGTGGGCACTACATACAGAAGATGAGTTTGGAGGGTATGACAGTGGGCACTACATACAGAAGATGAGTGTGGAGGGTATGACAGTGGGCACTACATACAGAAGATGAGTGCGGAGGGTATGACAGTGGGCACCACATACAGAAGATGAGTGCGGAGGGTATGACAGTGGGCACTACATACAGAAGATGAGTGCGGAGGGTATGACAGTGGGCACTACATACAGAAGATGAGTGTGGAGGGTATGACAGTGGGCACTACATACAGAAGATGAGTGTGGAGGGTATGACAGTGGGCACTACATACAGAAGATGAGTGCGGAGGGTATGACAGTGGGCACTACATACAGAAGATGAGTGTGGAGGGTATGACAGTGGGCACTACATACAGAAGATGAGTGTGGAGGGTATGACAGTGGGCACTACATACAGGAGTTTGAAGGATATTATAGTGGGCACTGCAGTATGTACGGGACAGGAGTGTGAAGGGTATACCGGTAATTGAGGGGAAGTGAAACCCTGTAGCTGAGCTGCACTTTTACCACCCCCAACCCCTCCCCCTTTAGCTGCAGAGGCAGTGGCTGGGTGTGTATACATATCGCAGCCGCAAAGGTCTGCTTTGCTTTCAGGTGAATAGGGACACTCTGTAACTGTGCTAGTGTGGGGTTAAATCAGGCAATGAGAAGACAATAAAGTGCTTCCTCACAGTCTTTTAAATGCTTTCAAAAACAGATCACTTTTCAGAGAGCACTGCTAGTGTGAAAGCGCCTCAGAGGGTAATAAGCACTGCCATCTGTATTAAAGGACTCATTCACACTAATGCTGGTGTCTGAAGGGCAATCTGTGTTTGGATCTCTCTTTCTAGGGCATTTTATTGCCTCTACACTGCCTGCTTTATCCCCTTGATCCCTATGGTTGCAGGGCAGCATTCATTTGAACAGCTCAGATTTGTCAGGCGCTAAACCTGCTAAAAAGTTGCAGGGGCTATAATTCTTACCATGCGGTGACAGCAAGCGTACACCCTTGGATGTTCCCTCTGAAAAAGTGGTTGGAGGCAGGGTTGGTAAATTTTTAATCAAACATAAAGTTTTACTGCCCCCCTCCCCCAACCACTAGTGTAAATGAGCCCCAATTCACTGCAGGGGCCACTGGACAGTGACATGCACAGAGCAACTGCATCAGCACTAGTTTAACAGCCACCTGTATATTATCCCCTCACAAAAATGAATCCTGCTCTCAATTCCCCACCAGAGTCTGAGCCACAATAACACCCCATGTTGAGTCCCTGGCACACACACAAATAACAACTTACCATGATACAATGCTGTTCCTTGCACAGATCAACACAGAAGCCGGTAACATGGAGCTCCTGCCCCCATCTCCATGTCCCTCATGCAGCCAATAAGGACAACAGCAAGATGAAGGCTCCGCCTCCATGTCCCTTCTGCACCCAGTCAGAGCTGTCTGCAATATGGAGGCGGAGCCTTCATGTCCTGTCTGAAGCACACAAGACTGATACACAGTGCTGAGGTGAGATAGGGAAGGGAGAACCATGTAGCATAATTCAAGCAGCCATGCAGTGATTATCAGGAGGAAAGACACTGTACATTGTAGCTGTCACTGTGGCCCCGATCACGGCCGTGGTGAGACAGCGTAGGCACAGTGATCCACTGCACAGACTGAATATTGTGTCGGCACCAGGTGCTGAGATTAGTGTCGGGGGGGGACGCGGCTGCTAATGGGAACGGCGTTCCTGCTGTAGAAATAGTACAGGAACGTAGTTCCCATGCGTTCCCGCAGGACTCGAGCCCTGGGGTCTACTCAATAAAGAGAGAATTACAGAAAATTGAAAAGGGAATTTCAAACTTAAGACCAAAGTAGCAGAGTTGGAATAATTCTCCCATTCAGCTGCACTACTTCTGCCTAAAGTTTAAAATTCTCATCGCAATTCCCTGCAATTCTCTCTTTATTGAGTAGGCCTTTATAACACCAAGTTCCCACCAACAGTACCATCATAAAACGTGTGTGTAAAGGCACTAAATAATAATTCAAAATTAAAAAAATCATACTATTTTGTATTATCTATTTGAGCCAACAGGTGTAGCTTTAGGCTCCTTTTCACATTCAAAGGCTTTCAGTTTGTTTTGTTGATGAAAGAAACCCATTGTTCACATAGCTCAGTTAACGCGTTTCTTTTGGGATAGTTAAGTCTGAAGTTTCATTCAAGGAACATGTATCTCAAAGCGAGCAGCTCTGCTGTACTGTCTCCATAATCAACCCGAAGTTCAGGCAAAGCAAGATGTTCTTTTTTAACCCATCAATCCCCAGCCACTTCCTTCAGCTGCCCTGAGGAGAAGAAGCCCCCTTGCAAATAACTTAAATATAGTAGGCGGAGGAATGTCCATGTGCGGCACATTGTAACAAATCCATAGTAAAAGCATGAATGGCAGCCTCAGTGTGGGCTCTGGCGGGGCCTGGCTGGAGCTCAGGCTGAGGCTGCCATTCATCCTCTTACTATGGGTTTGTTACAATGTGCGGCACATGGACATCCTCCTGCTATATTGAAGCTTACAGCCGATACGAGCTCCGTTCCTGGCCAGCACTCACAGTGGTCAGCTATTGATTCCTACCTCTAGCCTGACTGAAACCCACACTTTTACAGTTGGGAACTGCAACAAAACTTAGCTTACACAGAGCCATGGACACTCCTGTAGCGCCCTCCTATGTAGGTGCTAGGAAAAAGCATCTATTACTCCTTCTGCTTATCAGGGGAGCCTGATCTGTTAGGTTGTCTGTTGCATGTCTCCAGGTGTAATTCACTGGATCTGAGGGAGTGTCCCCACTGCATCCAATGAGGGAACTTATTGGACAGTGGAGGAAACCTAGCCAGTGACACATCATGTTTTATGGCAGTCCCAGTGGGAGGGCATTCCTGCAATGCATACTGGGATTGCCCATAAATACGGAGGGGACATGTGACAGGGCGTCTTTGGGCGGGAAGCCAAATCCCAGGAGGAGGTAGATGGCTGTCTCTCCTCCTGCAGGTGTAAGGAAAGTGGTTCAGGCGGTCGGCCTAGTTAACCAGGTGTGGAGCTGAGCTACAGAGGATCCAGAGTGCTGATAGTGGAGTTGCTGGCGGAGTCTCTCTGGAAAAACGGTGTCCGTGAGTACCAGGAGATCTGCCTAAGGGTCTGCCCAGAAAGGGGGGCCACTCCAATGAAGTCAGGGGATCAAGGAGCTAGCTCACACAGGGAGTGATACATTAAAGGGGGTGCTGTGTAGTTAACCCTGAAAAAATAGGAACAAAGGGGGTGCCAGGAAGGGCCCTGAAAAGTGTTCTGCAGTACAGTCAAGTTTACCTCAATAGTTCATTAACTACTTCTTCACCACTACTGACAAGGTGGAGCAGCGGCCTTGCCACACTCAGCAATATTCAGTCATTCTAGCAGATTGTGCATAGTTATATAAGTTGGAGTATCCCACTCATTCCCTTCTCCTACCCAAGTTCTCAAAAAAAAACACAAAAACCAAAGCTACTGGACTGTTTTCTGACTGAGCTAAAACACTTGGGAAAATGTTGGACTGTCATGCTGTTGCTAATGGTAACCCAGGGGAACCCGTAACCAGCAGCTCCCAAGGAAGTAGTGCTACACTCCTTATGTGACAGAGCTGGTGCTGGGTGAGTGGTCTATTCCAGACGCTATTGTACTGGGTATTGTTTTTCTCCCAGTATCGGGAGGAGCATTGGAGGAGAATGTTGAGTGTGTGCTGTGCGGAGAAAAAAAAGGCGTGTAGCACCCTCCTTGGTAGGTGCTAGGTTAAAGCATTGTTTGCTTCATCCGATTATCAGGGGAGCCTGATCAGTAGTTTTGCCTGTTGCATGTGTCTAGGGTGTGATTCATCTGGGCTGAAGGAGTGTCCCCACTGTATCCAATGGGAGAGCCTGTTGGACAGTGGAGGAAACCCAGTCAGTGACATACTGGCTTTTGTGACTGTCTTAGTGGGTGGGCACAACAGTGGTGCATTCTGGGATAGGTAATAAAAGCCGGGGGCACATGTGACTGGGCATCTTTGGGTGGGAAGCCAGGTCCCAGCAGGAGGGTGACAGATGTCTCTCCTCCTGTCAGCAAGGAAGGTGGTCACAGCCGGCCTGGTGAGCCAAAGTGTGGTGCTGAGCCAGGAGGTCCAGAGGAGACTGACGGTGGAGCAAGTGGCAGAGCAACCTGAGGTAAAACAGTGTCCGTGAGTACCAGGGAACTTGCCAGGGGTCTGCCCAGGAAGGGGACCACTCCAGTGAGAGTCAGTGGATAGGGGCTAGCACACACAGCAGCTGAGAAAGGGGGTTCCAAATTGAGACCCCGAAGAGTAACTTTTAAAGGAGCATATTCAGCTATCTTCACTTCTGTGGCAAGGTAAAGCAGCGGCCTTGCCGCATACACTACAGCTAGTTGTCCTCAATATTGTGCATGGTTCAAGTTGGAGTATCCCACTCATCCCTTCTCCCATCCAAGTTCTAAAATAAAACACAAAAAAAACAATCCCCTGGACTGTTCATTGTCTGAGCGAAGTCTTAAAGTGATAGGTGTTACAGACTGTTGCAATCTGCAACCCAGGGGAATCAAATCTCAGCAGCTCCCTAGGGGTCAGTGCTACAGGGGGAAATTAAAGCAAACCTATTTCTTTAAGTTAACCAAACACAACTCAAATGTCCCTGCTGACAGGCCCAGGCTTAACAAACCTAAATTGAGAAAGCAAAGGAGGCGAGCTAAAAAAAAGTCAGCCAAGGAGTGACTGCAGCCAATCTGCTGCAGTCACTGTTTGGGTATTCTGACAGCCACCAGTGACAACTGTCAGAACACAATAGCGAGCAGTGGGAGATGCATCCACTCACACTTAGCAATGATGGGGGAATTTATGCATTTTTCTCATTCAGCTCGGTGTGTATGCATGGCCAGCCTTACTATACAAAGAAACAATTCAGTTTTTATGATAACCACAGATCTGGCTGAATCAATTCAGTGACTTACAGCTATAGCAGCCAATTATTTACATGAAATTGCTGGATGATAACTGATATTGTGTAGGTAGTTATACAGGGATGAGACGTTTCACTTAACTATTTAAAATTCCATAAAAAAAAAAAAAAAAAAAATTCCATCAAGTTAAACCTGTGATTATCCATCTGAAGAAAATGAAAGCAGGTAGCATGAGAAATTCCTTGCTACACACCAAACCAAGCATGGAACATGTACAGACCTGCAGTGTCCAATAAGGACAAGGAGGATTCACATACAAAAAATCTTCTTAAAAAAAACTATTTCTATCAGTGCTCCTTTTTTTCATTTTTCACCTTGGTCACGGTCTTTGCTCGGTACTAAGAAATTGTTTGAAATGAATATCTGAACAGACTAAACAAGGCAAATGGAATGTGCAGAGCTGAAAAAAAAAATGAATTGGTGCAGCACCTCCAACCCAGCTCTGTACCCCGCCCCCCAACACACAAAAAGTTAATCAGAGCACCCCATGGCCACTGACCTGCAACTGTGGTGCTGGCAGCATCATGATCTCCCCCTGTACCTTGCTGTCAGCTCATAATTGAGAGGGGGGCAGGTGGCAGCTCTGTGGTGCCCACGTGGGATCTCCCTCGGCATCATAGACACCCTTAGGCAAAAACATAGCTGCCAACACTCCAGTTTTTCCCAGGACAGTCCCGGTTTTCAGACCCTTGTCCTGGTCTGTCCGTGTCGCGGCGCTTCGTCCCGGTGTTCTCTGGCCAGGCAACCTATCAGGTCACCGATAGCCAAAGTTTCTGGCTATGAAAACATAGCCGTGGGATCTCCCTCCGGCTAACAGGTCACTTCCTTGTGTGCAGTGGAGAGGGGAGGGCCCTCCGGCCCGGGCAGCTAATCGGCTCTGGCTAGCAGGTCAATTCCTTGTGTACAGTGGAGGGGCCTCTGACCCAGGCAGCTAATCGGCTCCGGCTAGCAGGTCACTTTCTTGTGTACGGTGGAGAGGGGAGGGGCCTCTGACCTGGGCAGCTAATCGGCTCCGGCTAGCAGGTCACTTCCTTGTGTACAGTGGAGAGGGGAGGGGCCTCTGACCTGGGCAGCTAATTGGCTCCAGTGTACAAGTGAATTGCTTTGCTTGTACACTGAAGAGAAAAGCTGATTAGCTGCTCAGGTCGGAGGCCCCTCCCCTCTCCACTGCACACAAGGAAGTGACCTGCTAGCCGGAGGGAGATCCCACGGCTATGTTTTCATAGCCAGAAACTTTGGCTATCGGTGATCTGATAGGTTGCCCGGCCAGAGAACACCGGGACGAAGCCCCGGGACACGGACAGACCAGGACAAGGGTCTGAAAACCGGGACTGTCCTGGGAAAAACTGGACTGTTGGCAGCTATGTTTTTGCCTAAGGGTGTCTATGATGCTTTTCCGTACATACAGTACAATGAATGAGCTTTGTTACCCTAGGACAGGAAGTATGTTACTGGCAGAATCAACAGATTAAAACAAAGGAAAAAAGAAAACTAATACAGCCACCATATCTTAGGGCTGGTAAACTACAATATATTATATTTTTATATACATTTTTACTTCCGCCTTCTTCAGGCATGCATACTCACTTTCCTTTCACGCTCCTGCCACTCCATTAAAACCCAAATGATACTTTTGTTTAAATTTGCTAAATACTGTATGTTCTAGGGCAGTGGTTCTTAACCTGGGTTCGATCGAACCCCATGGGTTCAGTGAGTCACTCTCCGTGGTTCGGCGGGGGGGACAAAGGGGAAATTGCTCCCCCCGAGAAAATATTACTGATTGTGAGGCCGAGCGCACCCCGGGAAATCAGAGCTGCAGTCGGGACAACTCACAGCCATTACACATAGACACTTGACACTCCGCCCCCTGTACCTCCCCCAGCAGGTTTCCAGCCTATCTCCTGCAGGCTGCTTGCTGCGTGAGTGGGCGGGATGGGGATGTACCTGACCACGGAGATCGCGCCCGCCTGGAAGAGGGAAGTGTGAGCAGATGAGCAGAGGGAGCCGAGTGAATGTTCCTGGAGGTAGGCTCAACTAGCTGTACATGGTGGATTCGTTTACAAGGACCTCTATGCTACGTCTGCTGAGTTACTGCAGCTTAGCATAGAGGTGCTGTTAGCTGACAGATGGAAATGCATGTCCTTTTCATTTAGCTCAATAAAGCATTGTGAATACCCCCTGGTGTGTGCCCTCCTGATACCCCATGGAATGCTCTCCCAACACCTCCCCCCAATGTGTGCCCTCCTAACACCCCATGGTATGCCCTCCAAACACCTCCCCAAAGTGTGTTCCCTCTTGACACCCCATGCTATGTCCTCCCAACCCCCCCAGTGTGTGCCCTCCTGATACCCCATGGTATGTCCTCCTGATACCCCATGGAATGCCCTCCCAACACCACCCCCCAGTGTGTTCCCTCCTGACACCCCATGGTATGTCTTCCCAGCCCCCCCCAGTGTGTGCCCTCCTGATACCCCATGGTATGCCCTCCCAACCCCCCACCCCAGTGTGTGCCCTCCTGACACCCCATGTTTTAATGGTTTTGTTCTTTGTTCTTAATGGTTTTGTTTTTTGAGATACAGTCGCCAACACTTGCAGGGAGGCCCCAGCGAGATTTGAACTCGCGACCCCTGGTTTACAAGACCAGTGCTCTAACCCCTGAGCTATGGAGCCTTTTTTTTTTTTTTTTTTTTTTTATGGTTTTGTTTTTTAATGGTTTTGTTCATTTTGTGCACCTATGTATAAATATATACCTAAATATATTCCTATGTTTTGAATTTGAAAAAATCATATTTTATTTTTTCAATTAAGAAGGGTTCGGTGAATGCGCATATGAAACTGGTGGGGTTCAGTACCTCCAACAAGGTTAAGAACCACTGTTCTAGGGGCATCATTACAAAAAGGCGTTCAGTGTATTGCAGTTTGAAAAACAGCCACAGCCTGTCAGCTGTGGGGCCCTTGCTTTCTGCATGGAAGCAATGATCTCTCTGCAGAGGTCCAACATGCCCCCTGCTGAGTCTGAGCTATAACACAGCAATCAAAACAGCTCATGCTCTCTGCTATTGCTTTAGCTCTGACTCTTCAGGTAACAAGCTGGACCTCTGCACAGAGACCGCAGCTTCACCATGTAGGGCAAGGGACCTTTCCTGCAGCATGCTGGCAGGGCACAGGCTTTTCTAGTCAGGCTGTGGCTGATGTTTAAAGATACCAACCTGTCTGGCTTTACACACCCTTTGTTTTTATGCCTCTGGTTCGTACTGAGCTGATTTAAAATTAAAGTTTGCTGTGGCTTTAGGGTCAGGGGTCAAAGTGAGCCTGTGGTATGCCTATAGAGAGCAATTAAATCTGTCAGCAGATAAGAAATATACTCATTTGTGTAGTAGAGATTGATCGCTAAACAGAAGAATAATATGTAATGCTACAGCTGTCCATTTGGTTGTTCAGAACAGACAAAAAAATCTGACAAGCACAATGGCAGTGCGTTGATGTGCGCTGTGGTGCACTGCAATGCATATGTTTTGGAAGTGCGCTGGGTCAATGTGCTGAGGTACAATTGACAATGAATAGCACTGCAACACACTAATGCATGTAACATGTGATAACATATATTGCAGTAACGCACAATAGTGTGATTCAGTGCTTAAGCATGGCAGTTCACAGAACAATACAATACATAGAATTCATCAGAACACTTATCAGCCAGTCAGCAAAACAAAAAAACAAAAACAAATCTAAATTATTTCAACAGTTTGTGTTTGGGTTACGTTGGATACATTTGCAAATATACGTGAAGCCGCACTGCCACGTCAAGGCCCCTCTGCAAAGTGCGGTCCCTAACTGTACTCTAACATTGTTTCTAAATAGAGACATACAAAGCAAGAAATACATTGAAAGTCTAAACTAGTTTAACAAATTCATTAAAAAAACAGAGGTTTTGGTTGCATATATTTGCAATCATAAGTGAAATCACCTTTTATTATAGCAAAAAAAGGTCCCAAAACATGCTTGAAAAAAACTGCTGGCATTCTCCTTAATCTGGACCTGAAAATTGTCATCAAAATCCTTTACCAACCAGCTTTAACCACACATCACAAATATCATACACCTGGACCAAGTAGGATTTCACCCACTAGGGAGGCCAGGGACAATGTCATCAAAGTCCTCCACCTCATCCTCTTTGCCTCCTCCACAAAGACTCCATGCCTCTTTCTATCAACCGATGCTGAAAAGGCTTTGGATCGGGTAATATGGCAATTCATCATATGCCGCATTAAGACATATAAGCCTAGGCTCCTGTTTCCTCCAATGGACCTGCACAATTTATTCTACCCCCTCTGCAGGGGTCACTGGTATTCTGTTTTACCCATTCCCTATCACAAATGGGACTAGATAGGGTTTCCCTTTGTCTCCACTTCTCTAATCTTGGACTTGGATCTCTATGGAGACCTCACATCCTTTAAAATGAATGTACAAATATCTGTGACTGTAGCCATGGCCCTTACTCATTTGCGGGCCATCCAAACAAGCCTTAAGTTAAACTGGGCAACTAAAGCTCTGAAATATAAGTAAAGGTGAACCTGTGCGCTACCAAATAGAGAGAAGGAGACGGATAAACAAGAGGTGATGCTATTAGAAAAATGGAGCACCAGAGACCTACAGCTAATTATGTAGTGTCACCACATACAACAGATGCAAGAGTAAAAAAGTAAAAATCAGCGCAGGCACTCTATACTTAGTGAACCATACATATCTAAAAGTAAGATAATCACTCAATAATGTTTAAAAACATCAATATTCAACATCCATAAAGTGTTTGAAGTGCCAAAGTGAAAATGAGTAAATATATAAAAATCAAGGTAAAAAACAACGTGAAATATTCTCAAATTCATAAACCCAAGATCGTGGGTAATAAGAGATAGAAAAATACAGTGATATATTTAGAAATGCTGGATGATAAAAATATTAAAATTATCAAATAATGATAATAATGTGTGGAAAATGTAGATATCCCAAAGAAAAGGTACTCAGGTGATCTAGAAGGTGATCAACAAATAGCTGGTGATCAACATTTTTACTAAAGCTCTGAAATACCTTGGTACCCCCATTCCAGTGGATCTAAAACACACTTTTGAGCTCAACTTCCCTCCTCTCCTTTACAGGATCTACAAAAATGGAACAATGGCCCCTTTTCCTGGTTTAGGTTTATGACCCTCCCAATCTGCATCCCTCCCTCCTTAAATCAGTGAACTCTCTTTTTTCTAAATTCATGTGGGCCCAGAAATACCCCAAATCTAAATCAAGCACCCTGGCCCTCCTCAAAGCTATGGAGGCCTGGCTTTCCCTGACCTCTACAAATATCAAGCCACAGCATGCTTTACATGACTATTGGAATGGCACAAACACAGAGACCTGAAAGAGTGGGTCTCTCTGGAACAATCCACAACTAGTTCACTTCTGAGCTGCCTACCCTGGTGCTTCCCTCATATTCTTCCTCCCTCGCATCCTTGAAAGCCCATCCTCTAGCCCCACAATCTATTGTTCTGCCAGGGACCTCCAGAAATGCAAACTCTCCCTGCCCTGGTCCCATCCCCTCTGTACCGAACTTTAGGTAACCAATTTTTTTCCCCAGGTACAAACCTTCAGGCCTGGATTTTTTTCAGACCTCCTAATTTCTGGAAGCCCTCTTCTTACAGACTGAACCCTAATTAAACTTTTGAAGTGCTTCACAGATCCATTATTTTCTTCTCATGCTCCCTGCCTCATCAGACAGTCCCTCACCCAGTTCAAACACTCCTTGGCCTCCTACTGGCCTCCAACCTCCCCTTATAGCTGGTCTAACACCTGCCTGAGAAAAAGAACCGGCCTCCATCCTCCCCTTATAATCAGTCCAACACACGCCTGCACAAAAAGGCTTCTGGCCTCTACCCTCCTCTTACAGCCAGTCCAACACACGCCTGCAGAAAAGAGAAAAGTCTACCAGCCTCCAACCTCCCCTCACAGCCAGTCCACGCGCCTGCAGAAAAAAGAAACGTCTACTGGCCTCCAACCTCCCCTTACAGGCAGTCCAGCATACGCCTGCAGAAAAAAGAAAAGTCTACTGGCCTCCAACCTCCCCTCACAGCCAGTCCAGCACATGCCTGCAGAAATAAGAAAAGTCTTCTGGCCTCCAGCCTCCCCTCACAGCCAGTCCAGCACGCGCCTAAAGAAAAAAGAAAAGTCTACTGGCCTTCAACCTTCCTTCACAGCCAGTCCAACACATGCCTGCATAAAAATGAAAATTCTACTGGTGCAACACACACCTACAGGAAAGAAAAAAGTCAACCAGCCTTCAACCTTCCTTACAGCCAGTTCAATGCACATCTGTAAGAAAAGTCTACCGGCCTCCAATCTCCCCTAATTACTGGCCCAACACATGCCTGCAAAAAGGACTACTGGCCTCCAACCTCCCCTCCCAGCCAGTCCAGCACGCACCTGCAGAAAAAAGAAAAGTCTACTGGCCCCCATCTTCCCTTACAGCCAGTCCAACACATGCCTGCAGAAAAAAGAAAAGTCTACTGGCCTCCAACCTCCCCTCACAGCCAGTCCAGCACATGCCTGCAGAAAAAAGAAAAGTCTACTGGCCTCCAACCTCCCCTTACAGCCAGTCCAGCACGCGCCTGCAGAAAAAAAGAAAAGTCTACTGGCCTCCAACCTCCCCTCACAGCCAGTCCAGCACACGCCTGCAGAAAAAAGAAAAGTCTACTGGCCTCCAACCTCCCCTCAAGCCAGTCCAGCACACGCCTGCAGAAAAAAGAAAAGTCTACTGGCCTCCAACCTCCCCTTACAGCCAGTCCAGCACGCGCCTGCAGAAAAAAAGAAAAGTCTACTGGCCTCCAACCTCCCCTGACAGCCAGTCCAGCACACGCCTGCAGAAAAAAGAAAAGTCTACTGGCCTCCAACCTCCCCTCACAGCCAGTCCAGCACACGCCTGCAGAAAAAAGAAAAGTCTACTGGCCTTCAACCTCCCCTCACAGCCAGTCCAGCATGCACCTGCAGAAAAAAGAAAAGTCTACTGGCCTCCAACCTCCCCTCACAGCCAGTCCAGCACGCGCCTTCAGAAAAAAGGAAAGTCTACTGGCCTCCAACCTCCTTTCACAGCCGGTCCAACATGGCTGGAGAATAAAGAAAAGTCTACTGGCCTCCAACCTCCCCTTACAGCTGGTCCAAAGCATACTTGCAAAAAAGTGTGAGGATTCTCCTGACTCCTGTGGTCACCATTAAGAGTGCTATTTCTTGTTGATGAAGAGAGCTGGTGGCATTGCTCTCTTGGAGACATGTACCCACCCGAGCTATCTTTTATTATTTTTTCTATTGTTTTTTGTTGTTCTGTTTCTTTTGTCTGGTTTTGTGGTGACTGAGGGTTCTTCTACAGGGGGGTCTGGACTCTTAGTACGACCACGACATTTCCGTGGCGTCTTAGTGTCAACGGCACTTTCTGGAGGAAGCATAAAGCGAACACGACGTTTTGGCTTAATATGAACATCACTTTCTGCTGGGTTCTCAATGTGAAGGTCTGCAGGGGGGTCTGGAATCCTAGAACGGCGAAGACGACGACATTTTCGTGGCGTGTTAGTGTCATCGTCACCTCCTGGAAGAAGCATAAAGCGAACATGACGTTTTGGCTTAATGTGAACATCACTTTTTGCCGGGTTCTCAATGTGAAGGTCTGCAGGGGGGTCTGGAATCTTAGAACGACCACGACATTTTCGTGGCGTCTTAGTGTCAACGTCCCTTCCTGGAGAAAGCATAAAGCGAACACAACGTTTTGGCTTAATGTGAACATCACTTTTTGCCGGGTTCTCAATGTGAAGGTCACATTCTGGTGGGGTGTCAATATGAAGGTAACACTCTGGTGAAGTCTCAATTTGATGGTCACAATCTGGTGGGGTCCCCATGTGAAGGTCACACTCTTGCAGGGTCTCAATGTGAACAACACTTTCTGGTGGAGCCTGAATGGGAAGTTCACAAACTGGTGGAGTCTCCATGTGAAGGTCACACTCTGCTGGAGTCTTCTTGTGAAGGCCACTCTCTGCTGGAGGCTCCATGTGAAGGTCACACTCTGGTGGAATCTTAATGTCAATGTCACACTCTGATGGAGTCTCCTTGTGAAGGTCACACTCTGGTGGGGTCTCCTTGTTAAAGTCACATTCTGGTGGGGTCTCAATGTTAATGTCACTTTCTAGTGAAGCCTGAAAGTGAAGGCCGCAATCTGGTAGAATCTCAATGTGAAGGTCACACTCAGGTGGAGCATTGCACACTGATGGAGTCTCCATTTGAAGGCCACACTCTGGTGGAGTCTCCATGTGAACATCACACTCTGGTGCAGTCTCAATGTTAATGTCACTTTCTGGTGAAGCCTGAGTGTGAAAGCTGCAATCTGGTAGAATCTCAATGTGAAGGTCACACTCTAGTGGAGCCTTAAACTCAACATTTCTTCTTTTAGGACGCACACCGCGTTTGCGATGTTTTCGTGGATTGTTACAACGTTTTGGTGGAGTGTCTATGTGACCGTCTCTTTCTGTGGGAGTTTCAATGTGAATGTCACTTTCTGGTAGAACCTGAAAATGAAGGTCCCGCTTTGGTAGAGTCTCCATGTGAAGGTTACACTCTGTTGGTGTCTCAATGTCACACTCTGGTGGAGTCTCTGTGTGGAGGTCACACTCTGCTGGAGTCTCCATGTGAACGTCACACTCTGCTGGAGTCTCCGTGTGAACATCACACTCTGGTGAAATCTTAATGTCAATGTCACACTCTGATGGAGTCTCCTTGTGAAGGTCACACTCTGGTGGGGTCTCCTTGTGAAGGTCATACTCTGGTGGGGTCTCCTTGTGAAGGTCACATTCTGGTGGGGTCTCCTTGTGAAGTCCACACTCTGGTGGGGTCTCCTTGTGAAGGTCACACTCTGGTGGAGTCTCCATGTGAAGGTCACACTCTGGTAGAGTCTCTTTGTGAAGGTCACACTCTGGTAGAGTCTCCATGTGAAGATCATATTCTTGTGGAGTCTCGATGTCAATGTCACACTCTGGTTGGGTCTCCTTGTGAAGGTCACACTCTGGTGGTATCTCCATGTAAAGGTCACATTCTTGTGGAGTCTTAATGTAAATGTCACACTCTGGTGGAGCAACGCACTCTGGTGAAGTCTCCATGTGAAGTTCACACTCTGGTGGTGTCACCATTTGAACGTCACTTTTTGGCGGCATCTCAATGTGAAGGGCACATTTTGCCGGAATCTCAATGTGAATGTCACATTCAGTCTCGCTCACTGGGGCAGGCCTGCCGTGTGAGCCTTGTCTGCAGTAAATATCACGTAAGTCTGCAAAAAGAAAAGAGAGGAAAATAGATTTAGCACCATTTACCTACATTTCATATATTTTTCTTTTAAATTATAGAGAGAAATTATAATTAAATTCAATTAAATAATTAAAATCAAATTTTAGAGAGAAAAGTTCAAAACTGCTATGCCAGGGACAAAAAATAAAATTAACATGACAGGGACATGTTTATGACTATTATTGGCCTTCAAATAAAAATGCTGGTTGCTTGCCACTCATCCCGACCCACTGGCTGTCAATAATCGCATGAAAATTGCAAAAGACTGCTTGTACCCAAGTTGATGGATCGATCAACTTGGGTGCAATCAGCCTGCCCATACACGGTTAGATTCAAACCGCCTATTGTTGGCTTTAATCTCAAAGTTTAGGAATACAGACACTTTAAATGACAGGACTTTAGTTTAAATGGATATCAAAATGCTCATGGATAACGAATTAGCGCTGTTTTATTTAAATTCATTTTGTCTGTCTGTATGGCCTTGTTTACAAGGGTGATGACGCCCATATAGCATGAATGGGCCATTTTTGTAGCACTTGTGACTTTTAGGTGCTGTATGCAGGCAGTCTGATTAGAACGCACAGCTGCATGGATGCAGCCACTCCTCCTAATATGACGGTGTACTTGTGAGCAGCCCTGAATGTGCACTGTCAAATTCAGGGCCATTAGCGCACACCCAGGGACACTGTTAGAAATCATGGGGCCCCCATACAGCTTACATGACTGGTCCCCCTCCACCTAAAGGAGCCAGGGCTTGAGCCTTCCCCCCAGCTCACAGCCAGCCGGCAGAGAAAGGAGGTGGTGTGCACTGTGATAAAATTAGGGTGTGGCAACATTTTCATTGTTTTCTTCGGGGCACTGCTAAGTAATCTGGTTTTCAGCAAATACAAAAAACTTCCGCAGACCCTCTTTGCTCAGCTGGGGCCGGGGACGGAATCAGACTATTTGTTTTTTTTTTGGGCACAGGCAGCATAATCCTTTAGTGCCGGTTCACATTTGTGTGATCACAGAGATCGCATGTAATTCGGAGCGCACTGCTCCTAAAATTACATGCGATCTCTGTGCGGTGCAAATTCAGCCATACAGTTTGTATGGCTAAATTCGCACCGCAATTGCACCTAACTTTTTTGGTCTGCAGCAGAATCTAATCTCATGGTGGTTCACACTAGTGAGATCCGATTCTGTGTGAACTTGCAGATCGCACTGTGATATGCGATCTGATCTGGGGGTGTCATTAACTTTTAACTGACACCCCCAGCGTATCGCATATGGCAGTGTGAACTGCCAGGGGTGCAGATGCGATGCAGGAACACGCTGCATATTCGCAGCGTTCCCACATCTCACAAATGTGAACCGGCACGTAACCACTTCAGCCCCGAAAGGTTTCACCCCCTTCCTGATCAGAGCATTTTTGCAATTTGGCAATGTGCTACTTTAACTGGTAATTGCACATTCATGCAACACTGCAACCAAACAAAATTTATGTCCATTTTTTACCCACAAATAGAGATTTTTTTTTTTTTTGGTGGTATTTAATCACCTCTGCGGTTTTTATTTTTTGCGCTATAAACAAAGAGCAACTGACAATTTTTAAAAATAAACAATATTTTTTACCTTTTGCTATAAAACATATCCAATAAAAAAAATGTAAAAAATCAAATTTCTTCATCAATTTATGCTAAAATGTATTCTGCTACATGTTTTTGGTAAAAAAAAATTAATCCCAATAAGTGTATATTGTTTGGTTTGCCCAAAAGATATCACATCCACAAACTATAGGATATTTTATGGCATTTTTTTTTTTTACTAGTAATGGTGGCAATCAGCAACTTATAGCAGGACTGCGACATTGCGGCAGCCAAACGGACACTAACTGGCACTTTTGACGTTTTTTTTGGGGACCAGTGACAGTGATCAGTGCTAAAAAGTATGTACTGTCATTGTACTAATGACACTGGCAGGGAAGGAGTTAACATCAGGGGCAATCAAAGGGTTAAATGTGTTCCCTGGGAGTACTTTCTAACTGTGTGGGGGATGCTTTGACTGAGGGAAGACAGATATCTGTGTTCCTGTCTAGCAGGAACACAATATCTCCATCTTCCCCTCTGACAGAATGGTGGTCTGCCTCTCTCTGGAGAGATCGCCGGGTGTTGGTGAACATCAGGTCCACTGAACCCACTGATTGGCTCCTGCTGTGTCCCATCACAGTAGGAGCTTGTGGTTGGAGGCACGCGTGTGTGCCCCGGACCCAGAAAAAGCCGTGACGTTCCTGTATGTGATTTAGCACAGTAAAAGTACGTGGGAAGGTCCAGAAGTGGTTAAATGATTAATTTAAATTAAATTTAAATTACATTCAAATTTAAATTGTTAAGTTAACCACTTTAAGACCGGAAGAATTTGCCCCCTTAATGACCAGGCCTTATTTTGCGATTCGGCACTGCGTTACTTTAACGGACAATTGCGCGGTCGTGCGACGCTGTACAAAAATAAAATTGACGTCCTTTTTTTCCCACAAATAGAGCTTTCTTTTGGTGGATAATTTTGAAAACGAAAACAATATTTTTCACATTCTGCTATATGACACTCTCAAAAAAAAAAAAAAAATGTAACAATCAAAATTTTTTAACATTTTAGGCCAATTTGTATTCTGCTACATGTTATTGGTAAAAAAAAAAACGCAATAGGCGTATTTTGATTGGTTTGCGCAAAAGTTATCGCATCTACTAACTACGGTAAAGATTTATGTAATTTTTAATGTTTTGTTTTGTTTTTTTTTACTAGTAATGGCGGCGATCTGCAATTTTTCACGGGACTGCGAATCAGATCATACTCCTGACTGACATTTTTGACACTTTTGGGGATACCAGTGACATTACTACAGTAATCAGTGCTATAAATATGCACTGTAACTGTAATAATGCCATTGGTAGGGAAGGGGTTAACAGTATAGGTGATCAAGGGGTTAAATGTGACCCTAGCAGTGGCGCCGGACGCATGGAGCTTAATAGGGTTTTTTTTTTTTACATCACCTGATTAGAGCCAGAGGCTCTAATAGGGCGATTCAAAGGGTGGGCACGGGGCGCAGAGCAGTGCGTCCCAAGCCCACCCATTGTGGGACAATAGCGAATGAAAATTCGCTATTGCCACACCGATCCTCCTCCTGGCCAATCATGAAGCCCGTCCGATACGCGCTTCCTGATTGGCTTCAAGGCAAACCCGATGCCATTGGCCGAGGAGGAGGCGGGAGCGGGAGGACTACAGGAGACGCGCCAGGGGACAGAGTGAGGAGAAGCCGCCAGGACTGAATAGAACTTGAAGCCGCCGCCAGGTAAGTGCATTGGTCTCGGGGGGGGGGGGGGGGAGCCCACACTGCATTGAAGGGGGCACGCACGCTGGTCTCTGCATTGATGGGGGCATGCTGTGGCGCTCTGCATTGATGGGGGCATGCTGTGGCACTCTGCATTGATGGGGGCATGCTGTGGCACTCTGCATTGATTGGGGGGCATACTCTGACACTCTGCATTGATTGGGGGCATGCTGTGGCACTCTGCATTGATTGGGGGCATGCTGTGGCACTCTGCATTGATTGGGGGCAATGCTGTGGCACTCTGCATTGATAGAGGGGCAATGCTGTGGCACTCTGCATTGATTGGGGGGCATGCTGTGGCACTCTGCATTGATTGGGGGCATGCTGTGGCACTCTGCATTGATGGGGGCATGCTGTGGCACTCTGCATTGATTGGGGGGCATGCTGTGACACTCTGCATTGATTGGGAGCACGCTGTGGCACCCTGCATTGATTGGGGGCACGCTGTGGCACTCTGCATTGATTGGGGGGCACGCTGTGGCACTCTGCATTGATTGGGGGCATGCTGTGGCACTCTGCATTGATTGGGGGGCACGCTGGGGCACTCTGCATTGATTGGGGGCACGCTGTGGCATTCTGCATTGATTGGGGGGCACGCTGTGGCACTCTGCATTGATTAGGGGCACGCTGGTCACTCATTTTTCTGTTTGCGCCCCCCCAAAAATTTTGAGCACCAGCCGCCACTGGACCCTAGGGGAGTGATTATAACTGTATAGAGGGGTAGGACTTGTGAAATGATCACAGAGACATGCGATCATATATAGCAGGATCACATGAGCTCTGTGATCATTGCAGGGAGAAGGACGGTCGGCCATGTTTACAACAGCCGACCGTCCTTCTCTCTCAGCGGGGAGCGATCGCAGGTGTCAGGCAGAAATCGTAGCGGCCTGACACACGCATAGGCTTTCCCGCTGACGATCGGGAGCGGGAGCACGCCGTCGGCAGCGCGCGCTTGCCCCCTAGCTCCTTTCAGACGAGTGACGTATCCCTACGTTGCTTTGCCTGTACGAGCCAGCTTGCCACCATAAATATAACGTAAGCGGTCGGCAACTGGTTAAAAACAGGTTTTTTTTGCTATAAAATTACTTAGAACCCCCAAACATTATATATATATATATATATATATATATATATTTTTTTTAGCAGAGAGAATGACCCTAGAGAATATAATTGAGTTTGTTGCAATATTTTTTATCACACCATATTTGCGCAGCGGTCTCACAAACGTAATTTTTTTGGGAAAAAAATTCACTTTCTTGAATTAAAAAATAAGAAAACAGTAAAGTTAGCCCAATTTTTTTCTCTAATGTGAAAGATAATGTTACGCTGAGTAAACAGATACCCAACATGTCATGCTTCAAATTTGCGCACGCTCGCGTAATGGCGACAAACATTGGTACCTAAAAAACCCCATAGGCGACACTTTAAAATTCCACAGGTTACCAGTTTAGAGTTACAGAGAAGGTCTAGGGCTCAAACTATTGCACTTGATCTAACGATCGTGCAAATACCTCACATGTGTGGTTTGAACAGCGTTTACATATGTGGGCGTAACTTGCGTATGCGTTCACTTCTGCGCGCGAGCTAACAGGGACGGGGCGCTTTAATTTTTTTTCCTATTTATTTTATCATTTATCTATTATTTTTATACTGTTTTTTTTTTTTTTTTTAATTTTGAGCACTTTCATTCCTATTACAAGGAATGTAAACATCCCTTGTAATAGAAATAAGCATGACAGGACCTCTTTAATGTGAGATCTGGGGTCAAAAAGACCTCACATCCCACATATACACTAAAAAAAGTTTTTTTCATCTTCCGCCGCCCATAAGGACCACCCTTATTTTAAAGCGGACTGCCCGCAGTTTCAAGAAATACCGGGGTTATGTTAGCTATCTGCTGCCATATCCCCGATATTTAATGTCAAAGTACCCATGTAAAACTGCAGCCTGAAGTGGTTAAATGTATTTGAATAATTTAAATTAACCACTTAAGCCCCGGAAGATTTTACCCCCTTCCTGACCAGGGGTTTTTTTTGCGATTTTTTACTGCGTGACTTTAACGGACAATTGCGCGGTTGTGCGACGCTGTACCTAAACGAATTAGACATCCTTTTTTTCCCACAAACAGAGCCTTCTTTTGGTGGTATTTGATCACCTGTGCGATTTTTTGATCATGCGCTATAAACAAAAAAAGCGTAAATTTTGCAAAAATAACAATATTTTTCACATTTTTATATATGAAATTCCCCCCAAAAAAATGTAAAAATCAAATTTTTTTAACATTTTCGGCCAATTTGTTTTCTGCTACATATGTTTGGTAAAAAAAATCGCAAAAAGCATATTTTGATTGGTTTGCGCAAAAGTTATCGCGTCTACTAACAAAGGGAAAGATTTTTGTCATTTTTGTTGTTTTTTTTTTTAACGAGTAATGGCGGCAATCTGCGATTTTTTTTCTGGTACTGCGACATTGCGGCGGACAGATCGGACCCTTGACTGACATTTTTGACACTTTTGGGGTTACCAGTGACATTACTGCAGTAATCAGTGCTATACATATGCACTGTTACTGTAAAAATGACACTGGCAGGGAAGGGGTTAACTGGATTGGAGAGGGAGGGGTTAAGTGTGTCCTAGGGGTGTGCTTCTAACTGTGATGGGACATGGCTACTACTGTAAAAACAGAGATCAACGGTCCTACATAGTAGAATCGGCTGATCTCCATTTTTACACAGGGGAGAATGACAGGCGGCTTGTTTACATTAGCCGCCTGCCTTTCTCCCTCTCTACCGACGATCGCAGTGTGACCAGCGGACATTGGGTCCACCGGTCACACGCACGGACTTGTCAGAATATTTAATAATAAATATCTTGCGCTCGTACTTATATCAGAATATTTATACTGCTCTGAATATAGCAGTGTATTTATTTATGGTTAATAAGCAAAGATCTGTGAAAAAGGAGAGTCTTCACCTATTGCCATAAATCAATGTCGTGAATTCTTTTTAATTGATTAATTTCTTTTTAAAAGCATATACCAATCTTAGTGAGTACAGTCTACAGTGTGGAATATATATAAAAATATTTATTCTCAAGACATGCAAACACAATATATGATCAAACAAGAAGTGACACAAAAAGATAACTCTACAACAAAAATACTAACTTCAAATAATCAATGCAATGTGATGTTTAGCTCAATAATGAAAGTGAAAGTAAAACAAAGTGAAACTAAAACCAAAACAAAATGAAAGCAAGATTACCATTTCTTCCCAGGTATAGTATAAGCCATAAATTAATGTTCTATATAAACAGACTACAATGGTCTGCGAATCACAGGGCCCAAAGTCATTCCACTGCAGAAGGAATGAGAATAAGCCGTGCAAAACGGAAGACTTAAAATTGCAAATAATGCACTTAATCTGATATTAATAAAAATGTATAAAAACAAAAATCAGCTTTTTAGAGAAAAATATACCATGGTTTATACGGCTGGGATTGTAATCTCATTATCCTTAACTATGCAATATAAAACATATAAGGAAAGAATAAACAATTGTTGAATAAAATCAAATAACATAGCAAGGCATAATTACCACACTTAAGCTTCAGATGGTCATAACCAGAGTCCTAAGATGGATGCCAATGAGGGAGGAGTTTCCTCCAAGTTTCAGATGAATGATGTGGATCAGGGAGTATGTCTGGATGAGTCTATTGAAAAATGTAATAACGTGTGTGGTGTAAGTGTGAGGTGTGTTGTCAGTAGTGTAATGTAATGTGTCCTCTCTCATCTGGGTTGGTCTTTTATATGGTAAGAACAAAGAGCTATAAAAATTACCATAAGTAAAACCCAGAGGGATGAAACATTATCCCAATTGGTTGGGATATTCTATACCTAAACTGGTGAGATCATAGACACCTCTTTTGATAATTAACCCCATACTTGGATAATAAAGTTAAATGATGATTTCTCTATATGTAAGATTAATCATAAAACACAACATAAAACTTTATCCAGATTCCCAGTACATACATAAATGTCCACCTGTATTTCCATTATTCATCTTGGCAAGTAATGCCATTTCAATAATTATATTATTTAACACAATATAATATTTTTATATTGGAATATCTCAAATTATCCCAAGACTGCACCTGGTATTTTGTCTCCAGAGGGCAGTGTCGTACCGTTCATTAGATTTTGTATTTAACACTTTTACCACCATGTCCTTATCTGATGACCTCTCTGACCTCTGGCTAGTGAATAGCCATTACTTATTTGGATTCTGACATAACTGTCAGGCATCTAGTCTAGGTTTGGAATATTTAAGACACAAACTTCTCTGAAATGAGGTAATTAGTGGCGAGATACATCTGTCCTACACTTAAACATAATGTATTCTAAGAAAGATTACTATTGTAAGAATATAAACCCAAAATGTGATATAACATTCCTAAATATATATGTATATGCCTTACATAATATAATGACATAATTATGGCTAATATCTTCTCACATATGATAATGTATCTATAAAAACTTATATGGTTCATCTTTAAATGTCTGCTAGAATATACTGGGGTATTGTCCATTGTTATATACTTATAGACAGACTGACACTACCATCCCCTTAACATCTGTTATCTGATAGAGATGTCAATGTATAAGCTTATTTATGACAAAAGAAAATATAAATGTCTGCTGAAAGTAAAGGACCCTATTGTAAGCCTGTAAGAGACATTTTGTTTAACAAGTATATATATGAACTTTGTTTCACCTTAAAAACAAGATGGACGCCATCCTGTTCAGAATCTCTTATGCATAATATGAATACATGGCTTTTAAAATCACTTTTCTTTTTACCTATTATTATTTTAATCAACCCCCAATAACCCCGACAGACTCCTTAATGAACGAGCCGGGGCGGGCGCGCGCTTCAGTGGGCGCGCGCTCGCCCGCTATTGGCTCACAAGCCGGTGACAGGCTAGTGACGTATATATACGTCACTTTGCCTGGCCGGGGCTGACCGCCGCAGTATATGTACTTGCGGCGGTCGGCAAGCGGTTAATACATTATTATGATTCAATCTATTATATTTTTTTTATCTTATGTGTCATGTTTCTGGCAGCTGGTTGGCGCTGCCATCTTATTGGTTGGCACTAAGGTCATCAGTCCAGCTTGTAATAAGGGGAAGGCAAAGCTTGTTGAAAAAAAAAAGTCGGTTGGCAGTTGGAGAGAGAGAAATGGATCTGTGAGAGATCAGACTGCAGTGTTGTGTTTTATAAGATTTCCTATTTGCTTCTCCCCCCTGCCAGTCATGTATGGACATCCCTATACATATGTACCTATGGCAACGTGACCCATCATTAATGGGAAAATAGGATCAAATGAAAGGGTTTCAGTTATCTTGTATCTATCAATATAATACTTACCATTCAGGTATTCTGTCTTCCCGTGTTGGCCATTGACTTTAGAGCCAAAGAATCCAACAACGGCTCTGAAGCAGCCGCTTACAAAAGTCAGAGTACTCTCCATTCTTCTGGTATCTGCAGGATGGTCACTGATACCTCCTTCCATAGGTGGTCTTCCAATGGTGGGTTTCTCTTTGGTGTTATTTTGAGAAACAATCTTTCTAAGGTTAAATCTGTTCATTATGAAGGATAATGAAACACGCTTTAAATAAGTGAGAATTAAATTGCAATGAAATCCAATGAAATCGGATGAAATTACAAGAAAAAACTCGCCAGGCAAAGAAGCAATGTTAACCGTTCAGAGTCAACACAGCAACTGCCAAAGAGCCTGCTGGGAGCTCTTTATATAGGGGCAGCTGATGACATCATAGGTCATGTGACCTTTTTTTTTTTTTTTTTTAACTGACAAATTTTCTTAAAGGAGCCTCCTTCTTCTGTTTTTGAAATTCAGGCAGTAGGCTTAGTATACAAATCTAATAAACAAGGATGTGGGTCATTTTAAAAAACATGTTTTTATTGAAGTGCCATTATTTTGGTTGAGATTTAACTCTTACAGTCCCATGGCTTGAATAAAGATCTGTATTCCTATGATAACACTGGAAATTCAGCTTTATCACTGCATATAAAATGTTCCTGCAGATGAAATATTTCCATTTCTTTTTTCTTATCTTTGTTTTCATCATTATTTCCTAAAATAATAAAAAAAATTCTGTTCCTTCCAGTATTGGTCATGTGACTTTTTTGCTTTCAAATCTCCTTGTTTTGAAATTCAGCCAGTAGGTTTAGTATACGGTTCAAATACACCAGGATATGGATCCTTTATAAAAAATGTGCCATTATCTTGATTGAGAATTAACCCTTACAGTCCCATGGCTTACATAAAGATCTGTATTCCTATGATAACACTGGGAATTCAGCTTTATCACTTCATATAAAATGTTCCTGCAGATTAAATATTTTCATTTCTGTCTCACTTTTATTTTTTAAAATATCATTTATTTAACCATTATTACCCAAAATAATCAACTTTTTTATATTTTTTTCTGATCCTTCCAGTATTTGGGAACTGAGCTTTATTACTTCATATAAAATGTTCCTGCAGATTAAATATTTTCATTTCTGCATTCTTATCTTTTTCTTCATCATTATTACCCAAAATAATCAACTTTTAAAAAAAAATGTTTTAATGATCCTTCCAGTATTTGTTTAACCACTTGCCGACCACCGCACGACTATTTACGTCGGCGGTCAGCCCCTCACAGGCAGAGTGACGTAGGGCTACGTCGCTAGCCTGTGAGGGTCTAGGGAGGGAGCGCGCGCCGCCTGAGGCGCGCTCCCGCGTGGTCACGGACCCCCCCCCCCATGTCCGCCGGTCACTCGCGATCGTCGGGTGGAGAGGGAGAAAGGCAGGCGGCTAATGTAAACAAGCCGCCTGTCATTCTTCCCTGTGTAGGAATGGTGATCATACGGTTCTACTATGTAGGACCGTTGATCACTGTTCCTACACCTCAAGCCACAGCCAATCACAGTTAGAATCACGCCCCTAGGGACACACATAACCCCTCCCTCTAAAAAAGGTTAACCCCTTCACTGCCAGTGTAATTTTACAGTAACAGTGCATATGTATAGCACTGATTACTGTAGAAATGTCACTGGTAACCCCAAAAGTGTCAAAAATGTCAGTCAAGGGTCCGATCTGTCCGCCGCAATGTCGCAGTCCCCCAAGAAAAATCGCAGATCACTGCCATTACGCCATTACCAAAAAAAAACAACAAAAATGACAAAAATCGTTCCCTTTGTTAGTAAACCCAATAACTTTTGCGCAAACCAAACAAAATACGCTTTTTGCGATTTTTTTTTACCAAACATATAGTAAAAAATAAAATTGGCCCAAAATGTTAAAAAATTTAGATTTTTACTTTTTTTTGGGGGGGAATTTCATATGAAAAAATTTGAAAAATATTGTTATTTTTATTATCTCTCTCATAAATGGGAAGAAGAGGATCCAGAAATAGTGTAATACGTTCTTTTATTTTGGGTTTAACCACTTTACCCCCACTCACTGTGCCTCTACTGCAGCACGGTGGCTCGTTCCCGTCCAGCGACGTGGACCTACGTCGCTGGTCTCCTCCCCTTGTGGTGGGAGACTCTGTCCATAGGACAACAATCAGTCGTATACTGCACAAATCTGGCCTTTATAGAAGAGTGGCAAGAAGAAAGCCATTTCTTAAAGATATCCATAAAAAGTGTTGTTTAAAGTTTGCTACAAGCCACCTGGGAGACACACCAAACATGTGGAAGAAGGTGCTCTGGTCAGATGAAACCAAAATCAAACTTTTTGGCAACAATGCAAAACATTATGTTTGGCGTAAAAGCAACACAGCTCATCACCCTGAACACACCATCCCCACTGTCAAACATGGTGGTGGCAGCATCATGGTTTGGGCCTGCTTTTCTTCAGCAGGGACAGGGAAGATGGTTAAAATTGATGGGAAGATGGATGGAGCCAAATACAGGACCATTCTGGAAGAAAACCTGATGGAGTCTGCAAAAGACCTGAGACTGGGACGGAGATTTGTCTTTCAACAAGACAATGATCCAAAACATAAAGCAAAATCTACAATGGAATGGTTCACAAATAAACATATCCAGGTGTTAGAATGGCCAAGTCAACGTCCAGACCTGAATCCAATCGAGAATCTGTGGAAAGAACTGAAAACTGCTGTTCACAAAAGCTCTCCATCCAACCTCACTGAGCTTGAGCTGTTTTGCAAGGAGGAATGGGCAAAAATTTCAGTCTCTTGATGTGCAAAACTGATAGAGACATACCCCAAGCGACTTACAGCTGTAATCGCAGCAAAAGGTGGCGCTACAAAGTATTAACTTAAGGGGTCTGAATAATTTTGCACGCCCAATTTTTCAGTTTTTTATTTGTTAAAAAGGTTTGAAATATCCAATAAATTTCGTTCCACTTCATGATTGTGTCCCACTTTTTGTTGATTCTTCACAAAAAATTACAGTTTTATATCTTTATGTTTGAAGCCTGAAATGTGCCAAAAGATCGCAAAGTTCAAGGGGGCTGAATACTTTCGCAAGGCACTGTAAAGGTCCATAAAGACATGGATAAGCGAGTTTGGGGTGGAGGAAATTGACTCGCCTGCACAGAGTCCTGACCTCAACTCGAAAGAACACCTTTGGGATGAATTAGAGCAGAGACTGCATTCCAGGCCTTCACATCCAACATCAGTGCCTGACCTCACAAATGCACTTATGGAAGAATCGTCAAACATTCCCATAGACACACTCCTAAACCTTGTGGACAGCCTTCCCAGAAGAGTTGAAGCTGTTATAGCTGCAAAGGATGAGCCAACTCAATATTAAACAGTATGGACTAAGACTGGGATGCCATTAAAGTTCATGTGTGTATAGTATTAGCACTGATCACTATATAAACAACTTCAGCCCCGGAAGGATTTACCCCCCTAATACCAGGCCATTTTTTGCGATACGGCACTGCATTATTTTAACTGACAATTGCGCAGTCGTGCGGTGCTGTACCCAAAAAAAATGTATGTCCTCCCCCCCCCCCCCCCACAAATAGAGCTTTCTTTTGGTGGTATTTGATCACCACTGCAGTTTTTATTTTTTGTGCTATAAACAAAATAATAGCGACACATATAAAAAACAAAACAATACTTTTTAGCCCCCGTTCACACTAAGGCGACCTGTGAGGCGACCTGGTCGCCTCACAGGTCGCCTCCCATAGGGAAGCTGCGGACCCGTTCTAATAGGAGCGACACAAGTCGCTCCGACTTAGAAAAAGGGTCCGGCGCTTCTTTGGGGCGACCAGGAGGCGACCGCCATAGACTTCAATGTTATGAAGTCCGTGGCGGCCGCTCCGAGGTCGCGGCGCGCTGCTCGCACCACGATCTCGGAGGTCGCCCCGGGAAGTAGCGTCGCGGTAGTGTGAACCGGCGCTTACTTTCTGCTATAAAACACATCCAATAAAAACATTTAATCTATTATGTAGTATTCTGCTACATATTTTAGGTAAAAAAAAATCCCAATAAGTGTATATTGATTGGTTTGCGCAAAAGTTATCATGTCTACAACCAATGGGATATTTTTATGGCATTTTTATTTATTTATGTGTTTATCTTTTTTACTAGTAATGGTGGCGATCAGCGATTTTCAGCGGGACTGCGACCTTGTGCCAGACAAATCTGACACCTGACACTTTTTACACTTTTTTGGGGGACCAATGACATTATTACAGTGATCAGTGATAAAAAATATGCACTGTCACTGCAATAATGACACTGGCAGGGAAGAGGTTAACATCAGGGGCGATTAAAGTGTTAAATGTGTCCCTAAGGGGTGCTTGCTAAGTGGGTGGGGGATGGTCTAACTGGGGAAGACCTATTTGGCATGAACACAAGATCTCTATCTTCTCCCCTGACAGAACGGCGATCTGCCTTGTTTACATAGGAAGATTGCTGTTCTGCCTCTCTCAGAAAAGATCGGCGGGTCCTGGCGGACATCGCGTCCGCCGGACCCGCTGATTGGCTCTCGCTGTGTCCAATCACAGCGGGAGCAGGGCGCTGGTGGGGCACGAACACGCTTTAGACCAGGAAGAAGATGTGACATCAGGTACGTCGTTTCGCGCAGCCGAGCCGCCCTGTCGCAGTAAATGTGTGGTGGGCGATCTGGAAGCAGTTAATGTCACTGGTAATGTCTGTGGCAGTTAGTCAGTTCCCCCAAGCATCAGTCTCAGATTGCCTGCTGCACTATCACAGTCTCATTTTAAGTCACTGATGACCCCCTTTAAAATAATCACATTTTGTTACTTTGCAGCCTATAATCAAGACAGACACAGTTTTTGTTTTATCCAGCTATACTTTACTAGTGCAATTTATAATATCTAAGTTGCAATATTTGCCCACTCTTTTTTGCAGAACTGCTCAAGTTCAGTTAAATTTGATGGTGACCAATTGTGGACTGCAGTCTTCAAGTCATTCCACAGATTTTCAATGGGGTTTAATGCTCCGTACACACGCATCGATAGTTGGCCGTGAATTTTCGGCCAACGTCCGATTGGCCAATTGTCGGCTTGTTAGTATGATGCTTCCGACAACCGACTCCGACTTTTTGGCCGAAAAAAATCTGGTGTGCATGCTATAAAATTTTTGTTGGCCGTCAACAGAACGGCCGATTTTCCGTCAGTCAGTACAGATTTCGGCAGACAAAAATCTGATGAGCAAGACTGGGCATACTCAGAGAAGAAAAAACACACGGAAAGTAAACCATCACATGACATCACTTCTGAAGTTGATTTTTGTTGGCCGAGAAAATTAGTGTGCAGTCTAGAGCACATTCCAACCAACAAAACAACACTGGACAAAAGACGGCCGATCGGTCGGCCAATAATCGTTGCGTGTGTACGAGGCTTAAGTCTGGGCTCTTGCTAGGCCATGCAAGGACATTCACCTTCAACCACTGTGTGCTCATTTTTGCTGTGTGCTTTGGGTCCTTGCCATGTTGGAAGGTAAACCTTCTTCCCATTGACAACTTTCTGGCAGAAGGAGGCAGATTTTCCTCAAGAATTTGATGGTATTTTACCCCATTCAATTTCGATCTCTACCGACAAGTGCTTCAGTCCATGCTGCAGAGAAACACCCCCATACCAGGATATTACCACCTCCATGTTTTACTGTAGGAATGGTGTAATTTGGATGGTGAGCTGTATTGGATTTCCGCCAGACATATAGTTTGGTGTTGAGGCCAAATAATTCAATTGTAGTTTGATCTGACCGCCTTGAATGCACCTTGAAGATTCTCAGGCTGCATGGAAAAAGGTGTTATGGTCAGATGAGACTACAATTGAGACTTTTGAGACTATTGTTTCTTCGTTGCCTGAAAAAAAGTTGTGTCTTTTTTCAACCAGACTAATGCTGGCCATACACTATACGAAAAATCGTCCGAAATTCGGTCATTTGGACAGTTCTTTCGTTTTTCGGCCAGGTAATGGACATGTATTGGTAATTGGTTGTGACATTTGTTGGTTGTGAAGTTTGGAAATTTTCCGCCGAACGAACGATAATTTGAACGGTTAATGTGATTCTCGTCCAAACTGTTTGCACTCGGTGTATGTGAACAAACGAACAAAAAACATAAATTTATGTCCATTGAACGATTTATCGGTCATTACATGATGGCACGATTGTTTGCTCTCACGGCCATGTGTTCGTTTTTCGAAAATTATAGTGTATGGCCAACATAACTATATAACTATGTCTGATGTGGTAACCTAGTTGTATTACTAAATAATACTGGTTATATTTTGCCTTACCTTGTTTCCGCATTCACCAGCATGCTAAAATAAAAATGTTTAAATAAAATCTTTCTGTTTTCATTCCTACTCTTTTTTAAGACCCATTGACATTATCACTGGATCCCTTTGCATTACTATGAATTGCAGGCAGATTATGACTGGTGGGAGGGGCAACCAGGGTGCTCTACATATCTTGCTGAAAACATCTCGGCACCCTGCCTCCATACACCTATCAGGAGCCCTCAATCCATGATGTATGCAGTGGGCTGACTCTTGGGAGGAGTTAAGGAAACATCAAAATGGTAATGGGTGGATGTCCGTGTGGACACTCCTATGCAGACTATATTTGCATGCAGACCACCCTAGGTAACACCCACATGTGATGCTGAACCTCCATGATTGGACCTGAAATCCAATTTATTCAAGGGACTTTCTCTTTGTAGGTATTCCTCTTTTCCATCACCTGTAATTCTAATGCGCACCTCTGTATACAACACAGGTGTCAAACACAAGGCCCGTGGGCTGAATGCAGCCCCCCAGGCCATTTCATGTGGCCCTCGCACCTCTCCTGCAGCTGCGGCACCCCCCTTGTCTCTGCCCCCACCTTGTCCTAGTAGTCAGCAGCAGAGAGGACAGAACTCCTTTGCCAGATCCTGAACTCCTCTGTGCAGCTTCAGAAAGGCTTGTCTTTTCCCCCCTCCTTCCCAGCAGTCCACAGCAGAGTGGAGGGCAGAACTCCTCCTACAGATCCTGCACCTCTCTGTGCAGCTGCAACACCACCTTGCCTCTCCCTCCCCTGGTCTCAGCATTCAGCAGACTCTGAAAGCTGACTCCAGCCCTCCTCTGGTTCTCCTCCAGACCCTACATTTTCTTCTTCCCAGATCCACCCGCATCTTCTTCCTGGCAGCAGCACAAGGTAAGGGGCTGCATTGTGATGTAAGGAAGGGTGGGTGACTCTTGACTTCTGATGGTGGGGGGGGGGGCTCTTGTAAGGGTGTAAGGGGGTGTGCGGTGCTCTGGACATTTAATCTTACAGCTATAATCATTATGTAAAGCGCTGCGCAAACTGCTGGCGCTATATAAATCCTGTATAATAATAACCGGCCCTTTGAGGGCAACCATAATGCTGATGTGGGCCCATGATGAAATTGAGTTTGACACCCATGGTATACAGCATGCACCAAGTCTATGAAGGCTTCATCAGTGAGCAGTATGTTGCTGCGGGGGGAGTTTTATGACGGGAGACTTTGCACTTTATTTTAGCCGGCGGTTTGCTGTTCACTTACACAGTGGAGAACACAGAGCTGCAATCAGAGTATAATCCTTGAAATGCATTAATGTTAATGGACCGGCAATCGACTGCATATTATAAATGCTTAATAAGTATATTGAGCTTCAGGAATGAATTATTTTACATACCGACAAATTAGGAGACATCAACACTGAATGCACTTTGATTTTCCTGCAGATTAGCTATCACAGTGCTTGTAACATTAAGGAGGCTAATCGAGTAATACAATGTTTCAATATACAGGGAGTAATAAATGATATATGAACTGGCTTAATTCAATCTGAATGGTTGAGATATATATAAAAACTGCAGCTATAAAGTTTCCCAAAGGAACCAGATTCCTTGACTTGTTCTTACATTGAACAAAGTAGCACCACTGTCAAATATGTTCCATTTTGCTGTATTCATTCATATGGAATTGTTGTATACACTATGTTTGCTATTCAATAAAAACTTTTGTAAAAAAAAAAAAAAGTTGCACCACTGTCTGTACAGCCAGTCAAATTGAAATTTTCACGGGAAAAAGACATCTTTGAAAGACGCGACCCTTGCCCTCTGAATGGAAGCAGTGGTCTCCCTAAAGAGGTCCAACCGTCGCCCCCCCCCCCCAGTCCTGTTTAGACATGGGAAGTCCTGTAAGAAAGGAAAAATAGTGAAAAAAACTTTTTTTTCATTTTTTTAACCACTTCTGGACCGGAAGGATTTGCTCCTTTAATGACCAGCACTGCCTTACTTTAACAGACAATTGCGACGCTG